>NC_053022.1:54217213-54960873 GCF_003073215.2 Triticum urartu
TCGAGTTGCAAATATTAGCAACAGAACCAGTATCAAATACCCAGGTGCTACTGCGAGCTCTAGTAAGGTACACATCAATAACATGTATATCACATATACCTTTGTTCACCTTGCCATCCTTCTTATCCGCCAAATACTTGGGGCAGTTCCGCTTCCAGTGACCAGTCTGCTTGCAATAGAAGCACTCAGTTTCAGGCTTAGGTCCAGACTTGGGTTTCTTCTCCTGAGCAGCAACTTGCTTGCCATTCTTCTTGAAGTTCCCCTTCTTCTTCCCTTTGCCCTTTTTCTTGAAACTAGTGGTCTTGTTAACCATCAACACTTGATGCTCCTTCTTGATTTCTACCTCCGCAGCTTTCAGCATTGCGAAGAGCTCGGGAATAGTCTTGTTCATCCCTTGCATATTATAGTTCATCACGAAGCTCTTGTAGCTTGGTGGCAGTGATTGGAGAATTCTGTCAATGACGCAATCATCCGGAAGATTAACTCCCAATTGAATCAAGTGATTATTATATCCAGACATTTTGAGTATATGCTCACTGACAGAACTGTTCTCCTCCTTCTTGCAGCTATAGAACTTATTGGAGACTTCATATCTCTCAATTCGGGCATTTGCTTGAAATATTAACTTCAACTCCTGGAACATCTCATATGCTCCATGACGTTCAAAACGTCGTTGAAGTCCCGATTCTAAGCCGTAAAGCATGGCACACTGAACTATCGAGTAGTCATCAGCTTTGCTCTGCCAGACGTTCATAACATCTGGTGTTGCTCCAGCAGCAGGCCTGGCACCCAGCGGTGCTTCCAAGACGTAATTCTTCTGAGCAGCAATGAGGATAATCCTCAAGTTACGGACCCAGTCCGTGTAATTGCTACCATCATCTTTCAACTTTGCTTTCTCAAGGAACGCATTAAAATTCAATGGAACAACAGCACGAGCCATCTATCTACAATCAACATAAACAAGCAAGATACTATCAGGGACTAAGTTCATGATAAATTTAAGTTCAATTAATCATATTACTAAAGAACTCCCACTTAGATAGACATCCCTCTAATCTTCTAAGTGATTACGTGTTCCAAATCAACTAAACCATAACCGATCATCACGTGAGATGGAGTAGTTTTCAATGGTGAACATCGTTTATGTTGATCATATCTACTATCTGATTCACGCTCGACCTTTCGGTCTCCGTGTTCCGAGGCCATATCTGCATATGCTAGGCTCGTCAAGCTTAACCTGAGTATTCTGCGTGTGCAAAACTGGCATGCACCCGTTGTAGATGGACGTAGAGCTTATCACACCCGATCATCACGTGGTGTCTGGGCACGACGAACTTTGGCAACGGTGCATACTCAGGGAGAACACTTCTTGATAATTTAGTGAGAGATCATCTTATAATGCTACCGTCAATCAAAGCAAGATAAGATGCATAAAAGATAAACATCACATGCAATCAATATAAGTGATATGATATGGCCATCATCATCTTGTGCTTGTGATCTCCATCTCCGAAGCACCGTCATGATCACCATCGTCACCGGCGCGACACCTTGATCTCCATCGTAGCATCGTTGTCGTCTCGCCAATCTTATGCTTCCACGACTATCACTACCGTTTAGTAATAAAGTAAAGCATTACATCGCGATTGCATTGCATACAATAAAGCGACAACCATATGGCTCCTGCCAGTTGCCGATAACTCGGTTACAAAACATGATCATCTCATACAATAAAATTCAGCATCATGCCTTGACCATATCACATCACAACATGCCCTGCAAAAACAAGTTAGACGTCCTCTACTTCGTTGTTGCAAGTTTTACGTGGCTGCTACGGGCTTAAGTAAGAACCAATCTCACCTACGCATCAAAACCACAACGATAGTTTGTCAAATAGACTCCGTTTTAACCTTCGCAAGGACCGGGCATAGCCATACTTGGTTCAACTAAAGTTGGAGAGACAGTCGCCCGCAAGCCATCTATGTGCAAAGCACGTCGAGGGAACCGGTCTCGCGTAAGCGTACGCGTAAGGTTGGTCCGGGTCGTCTCGTCCAACAATGCCGCCGAACCAAAGTATGACATGCTGGTAGGCAGTATGACTTATATCGCCCACAACTCACTTGTGTTCTACTCGTGCATATAACATCAACATAAATAACCTAGGCTCGGATGCCACTGTTGGGTTTCGTAGTAATTTCAAAAAATTTCCTACGCATACGCAAGATCATGTGATGCATAGCAACGAGAGGGGAGAGTGTTGTCTACGTACCCAACGCAAACCGACTGCGGAAGCGTTGACACGACGTAGAGGAAGTAGTCGTACGTCTTCACGATCCAACCGATCAAGCACTGAAACTACGGCACCTCCGAGTTCGAGCACACGTTCAGCTCGATGACGATCCCCGGACTCCGATCCAGCAAAGTGTCGGGGAAGAGTTCCGTCAGCACGACGGCGTGGTGACGATCTTGATGTACTACCATTGCAGGGCTTCGCCTAAGCACCGCTACAATATTATCGAGGACTATGGTGGAAGGGGGCACCGCACACGGCTAAGAATATGATCACGTGGATCAACTTGTTGTGTCTAGGGGTGCCCCCTGCCCCCGTATATAAAGGAGCAGGGGAAGGTGCGGCTGGCCAGGAGGAGGGCGCGCTAGGAGGAGTCCTACTCCCACCGGGAGTAGGATTCCCCCCCCCCCTTTCCTAGTTGGAATAGGATTCGGGAGGGGCAAAGAGGAGAGAGAGAGGAAGGGGGGCCCGCCCCCTCTCCTTGTCCTATTCGGACTAGGGGGGAGGGGCGCGCGGCCCAGCTCTGGCCACCTCTCCTCTCTTCCACTAAAGCCCACTAAGGCCCATATACCTCCCGGGGGGTTCTGGTAACCTCCCGGTACACCGGTAAAATCCCGATTTCACCCGGAACACTTCCGATATCCAAATATAGGCTTCCAATATATCAATCTTTATGTCTCGACCATTTCAAGACTCTCGTCATGTCTGTGATCACATCCGAGACTCTGAACAAACTTCGGTACATCAAAATGCATAAACTCATAATATAACTGTCATCAAAACCTTAAGCGTGCGGACCCTACGGGTTCGAGAACAATGTAGACATGACCGAGACACGTCTCCGGTTAATAACCAATAGCGGAACCTGGATGCTCATATTGGCTCCCACATATTCTACGAAGATCTTTATCGGTCAGACCGCATAACAACATACGTTGTTCCCTTTGTCATCGGTATGTTACTTGCCCGAGATTCGATCATCGGTATCTCAATACCTAGTTCAATCTCGTTACCGGCAAGTCTCTTTACTCGTTCCATAATACATCATCTCGCAACTAACTCATTAGTTGCAATGCTTGCAAGGCTTAAGTGATGTGTATTACCGAGAGGGCCCAGAGATACCTCTCCGACAATCGGAGTGACAAATCCTAATCTCGAAATACGCCAACCCAACATGTACCTTTGGAGACACCTGTAGAGCTCCTTTATAATCACTCAGTTACGTTGTGACGTTTGGTAGCACACAAAGTGTTCCTCCGGTAAACGGGAGTTGCATAATCTCATAGTCATAGGAACATGTATAAGTCATGAAGAAAGCAATAGCAACATACTAAACGATCGAGTGCTAAGCTAATGGAATGGGTCATGTCAATCAGATCATTCAACTAATGATGTGACCTCGTTAATCAAATAACAACTCTTTGTTCATGGTTAGGAAACATAACCATCTTTGATTAATGAGCTAGTCAAGTAGAGGCATACTAGTGACACTCTGTTTGTCTATGTATTCACACATGTATTATGTTTCCGGTTAATACAATTCTAGCATGAATAATAAACATTTATCATGATATAAGGAAATAAATAATAACTTTATTATTGCCTCTAGGGCATATTTCCTTCAGTCTCCCACTTGCACTAGAGTCAATAATCTAAGGAAATAAATAATAACTTTATTATTGCCTCTAGGGCATATTTCCTTCACGGGGGTCCCCAGACTTGCCTGCCTGCGGCCTGCAGCGTGGCTCCACCAGCGGCCCTGTACAGCCCATCTTCACCAGCAAACACTCAAGACCCTTGCAAGGGGCCGAGCCTCGCGAGGCAGACGACACAAGACCTCCTCAAGGGCGGCCTCACCAGGCTGGCTCACAAGGGGCGGAGAGATCACAGCAAGGGACACCTCGCGAGGTTTCTGTGACGCAAGCCATGACGACTGGAGCCAGGCGGGCGGCAGCGCATGCAGTGTCCTTATTTCCTCTTTGGAGCTAAAGAGGCGAGCGCAGGTGAGGAGTCCCGAGGCATCAAGCAAAGGTTTCCATATCGGTGCAACAAGACCAAGACCAGCAGGACAGCAGGACGGAGGTCGCCATGGAGCCCAAGACGGCGTCACCACCAGAGCCTTTGGCAGGTGAAGACTACTTTTGTCAGGATAGCTTGTACTAGCTGTCCCCCTTCAAATTGGCCGTTGTGGGATCCCTTCCCGCCTAATATTTGGGAAGAGGGCCCGGTCCTCTATATATAGGACTAGCCACCACCATAGAAAGAGGATCGGCTCATCTAGAGGGAAATTATCCCCAACCACACAAGCTCACCAAGCACAAGAACACCTCTCCTCGGGAGGCTGTTCTTCCCTTGTAACTGTTCATCCTCAGCCTAAGAGGCAATCCACCACACCACACTGGAGTAGGGTATTACACCACCATGGTGGCCTGAACCAGTATAAATCTTGTGTCTCTCGTTCTTTGGGTTCGTCGAGCTAGGCCGTGAGATTGTGTCGAGTGCGAGCTAGAGGGGCGAGAGATCTTTGTGCGCACCCCAGTGTTCGAACCTCAAGGGTTTTGCCGGAACCTGAAATCTGACATTTTGCGCGCCAGGTAGGGGTGCGCTTAAGCTTTACTCTTCGTCAATCCGCACTTCGCCACCCCACAAAGATCATGGCCGACGCTCGCCGAGCCCGTGCTGAGCGCCGTGCCGCCCTCGCCACCCGCGTCGCTCAGACAGCCCCTGTCGGCGGGCTGTTGGGGAACGTAGTAATTTCAAAAAAATTCCTACGCACACGCAAGATCATGGTGATGCATAGCAACGAGAGGGGAGAGTGTTGTCCACGTACCCTCGTAGACCGAAAGCAGAAGCGTTAGCACAACACGGTTGATGTAGTCATATGTCTTCACGATCCGGCCGATCAAGTACCGAACGCACGGCACCTCCGAGTTCAGCACACGTTCAGCCCGATGATGTCCCTCGAACTCCGATCCAGACGAGTGTTGAGGGAGAGTTTCATCAGCACGACGGCATGGTGACGATGATGATGTTCTACCGACGCAGGGCTTCGCCTAAGCACCGCTACAGTATTATCGAGGTGGACTATAGTGGAGGGGGCACCGCACATGGCTAAAAGATCAAACAGATCAATTGTTGTGTCTTTGGGGTGCCCCCTGCGCCCGTATATAAAGGAACAAAGGGGGGGTGCGGCCGGCCTAGAGAGGGGCGCGCCAGGAGGAGTCCTACTCCTATCGGGAGTAGGACTTCCCCCTTTCTTTGTTGGACTAGGAGAGAGAGGGGAAAGAGGTGGAGAGAGAAGGAAGGGAAGGGGGGCGTCCGCCCATTCACCTTTGTCCTATTTCGGACGAGGAGTAGGGGCGCAGCCCTTGCCCTGGCCGCCTCTCCTCTCTTTCCACTAAGGCCCACAAAGGCCCATTAAGTCCCCGGGGGGGGTTTCGGTACTCCGGTAAAATCCCGATTTCACCCGGAACACTTCCGATATCCAAACATAGGCTTTCCAATATATCAATCTTCATGTCTCAACCATTTCGAGACTCCTCGTCATGTCTGTGATCACATCCGGGACTCCGAACTACCTTCGATACATCAAAACACATAAACTCATAATATAACCGTCATCGAACTTTAAGCATGCAGACCCTACAGGTTCGAGAACTATGTAGACATGACCGAGACACGTCTCCGGTCAATAACCAATAGCGGAACCTGGATGCTCATATTGGCTCCTACATATTCTATCAAGATCTTTATGGGTCAAACCGCATAACAACATACGTTGTTCCCTTTGTCATCGGTATGTTACTTGCCCGAGATTCGACCGTTGGTATCTCAATACCTAGTTCAATCTCGTTACCGGCAAGTCTCTTTACTCGTTCCGTAATACATCATCCCGCAACTAACTCATTAGTTGCAATGCTTGCAAGGCTTAAGTGATGTGTATTACCGAGTGGGCCCAGAGATACCTCTCTGACAATCGGAGTGACAAATCCTAATCTTGAAATACGCCAACCCAACAAGTACCTTTGGAGACACCTGTAGAGCACCTTTATAATCACCCAGTTACGTTGTGAGGTTTGGTAGCATACAAAGTGTTCCTCCGGTAAACGGGAGTTGCATAATCTCATAGTCACAGGAACATGTATAAGTCATGAAGAAAGCAATAGCAACAAACTAAACGATCAAGTGCTAAGCTAACGGAATGGGTCAAGTCAATCACATCATTCTCCTAATAATGTGATCCCGTTAATCAAATGACAACTCTTTGTCTATGGCTAGGAAACATAACCATCTTTGATCAACGAGCTAGTCAAGTAGAGGCATACTAGTGACACTCTGTTTGTCTATATATTCACACATGTATCATGTTTCCGGTTAATACAATTCTAGCATGAATAATAAACATTTATCATGATATAAGGAAATAAATAATAACTTCATTATTCCCTCTAGGGCATATTTCCTTCAGTCTCCCACTTGCACTAGAGTCAATAATCTAGTTCACATCTTTATGTGATTAGTTCACATCTCCATGTGACTAATACCCAAAGGGTTTACTAGAGTCTATAATCTAGTTCACATCGCTATGTGATTAACACCCAAAGAGTGATCATGTTTTGCTTGTGAGAGAAGTTTAGTCTACGGGTCTGCAACATTCAGATCCATATGTATTTTGCAAATTTCTATGTCTACAATGCTCTGCATGGAGCTACTCTAGCTAATTGCTCCCACTTTCAATATGTATCCAGATTGAGACTTAGAGTCATCTAGATCGATGTAAAAAGCTTGCATCGACGTAACTCTTTATGACGAACTCTTTTATCACCTCCATAACCGAGAAATATTTCCTTCGTCCTCTAAGGATAATTTTGACTGCTATCCAGTGATCTACTCCTAGATCACTATTGTACTCCCTTGCCATAATGATGCTAAGGTATACAATAGGACTGGTAAACAGCATAGCATACTTTATAGAACCTATGACTGAGACATAGGGAATGACTTATCATTCTCTTTCTATTTTCTGCTGTGGTCGGGTTTTAAGTCTTTACTCAACTTCATACCTTGCAACACAAGCAATAACTCCTTCTTTGACTATTCCATTTTGAACTACTTCAAAATCTTGTCAAGGTATGTACTCATTGAAATAACTTATCAAGTGTCTTGATCTATCTCTATAGATCTTGATGCTCAATATGTAAGCAGCTTCATCGAGGTCTTTCTTTGAAAAACTCCTTTCAAATACTCCTTTATGCTTTCCAGAAAATTCTACATTCTTTCCGATCAACAATATGGCATTCACATATACTTATTAGAAATGTTGTAGTGCTCCCACCCACTTTCTTGTAAATACAGGCTTCACCGCAAGTCTGTAAAAAACCATATACTTTGAACACTTTATCAAAGCATATATTCCAACTCCGAGATGCTTGCACCAGTCCATAGATGGATCGCTGGAGCTTGCTCACTTTGTTAGCACCTTTAGGGTTGACAAAACCTTCTGGTTGCATCATAAACAACTCTTCTTTTTAAGAAATCCATGAAAGAATATAGTTTTGACATCCATTTGCCAGATTTCATAAAATGTGGCAACTGCTAAAATGATTCGGACAGACTTTTAAGCATTGATACGAGTGAGAAAATCTCATCGTAGTCGACACCTTGAACTTGTCGAAAACACTTTGCGACAATTCGAGCTTTGTAGATAGCAACACTACTATCAACGTCCGTCTTCCTCTTGAAGATCCATTTATTCTTAATGACTCGCCGATCATCGGGCAAGTCAATCAAAGTTCATACTTTGTTCTCATACATGGATCCAATCTCAAATTTCATGGCCTCAAGCCATTTCGCGAAATCTGGGATCATCATTGCTTCCTCATAGTTCGTATATTCGTCATGGTCAATTAACATGACCTCCAGAACAGGATTACCGT
This sequence comes from Triticum urartu, assembly GCF_003073215.2. Taxonomy (NCBI): domain Eukaryota; kingdom Viridiplantae; phylum Streptophyta; class Magnoliopsida; order Poales; family Poaceae; genus Triticum; species Triticum urartu. Next base: position 54,225,440 of record NC_053022.1, read on the forward strand.
ACCACTCTGGTGCGGATCTCACTCTGATTGACCTACGAGGTTCGGTAGTAACTTGATCTAAAGTTACATGGTCATCATCATTAGCTTCCTCACTAATTGGTGTATGAGTCACAGAAACAGATTTCTGTGATGATCTATTTTCCAATAAGGGAGCAGGTACAATTACCTCATCAAGTTCTACTTTTCTCCCACTCACTTCTTTCGAGAGAAACTCCTTCTCTAGAAAGGATCCATTCTCAGCAACGAATGTCTTGCCTTCGGATCTGTGATAGAAGGTGTACCCAACTGTCTCCTTTGGGTATCCTACGAAGACACATTTCTTCGATTTGGGTTTGAACTTATCAGGATGAAACTTTTTCTTATAAGCATCGCAACCCCAAACTTTAAGAAATGACAACTTTGGTTTCTTGCCAAACCACAGTTCATACAGTGTCGTCTCAACAGATTTAGATGGTGCCCTTTTTAACGTGAATGCAGCTGTCTCTAATGCATAACCCCAAAACTATAGTGGTTAATCGGTAAGAAACATCATAGATTGCACTATATCCAATAATAGTACGGTTATGACGTTCGGACACACCATTATGTTGTGGTGTTCCGGGTGGCACGATTTAGTGAAACTATTCCATATTGTTTTAATTGAAGACCAAACTCGTAACTCAAATATTTGTCTCTGCGATCAGATCGTAGAAACTTTATTTTCTTGTCATGATGATTTTCCACTTCACTATGAAGTTCTTTGAACTTTTCAAATGTTTCAGACTTATGTTTCATCAAGTGCATATACCCATATCTGCTCAAATCATCTATGAAGGTCAGAAAATAATGATACCCGCTGCGAGCCTCAACACTCATCGGACTGCAAACATCAGTATGTATTATTTCCAATAAGTCAGTTGTTCGCTCTATTGTTCCGGAGAACGGAGTCTTAGTCATCTTTCCCATGAGGCATAGTTCGCAAGTACCAAGTGATTCATAATCAAGTGATTCCAAAAGTCCAGCAGTATGGAGTTTCTTCATGCGCTTTATACCAATATGACCCAAACGACAATGCCACAAATAAGTTGCACTATCATTATTAACTTTGCATCTTTTGGCTTCAATATTATGAATATGTGTATCACTACGATCGAGATCCAACGAACCATTTTCATTGGGTGTATGACCATAGAAGGTTTTATTCATGTAAACAGAACAACATTATTCTCTAACTTAAATGAATAACTGTTTTGCAATAAACATGATCAAATCATATTCATGCTCAACGCAAACACCAAATAACATTTATTTAGGTTTAACACTAATCCCGAAAGTATAGGGAGTGTGCGATGATGATCATATCAATCTTGGAACCACTTCCAACACACATCATCACTTCACCCTTAACTAGTCTTTGTTCATTCTGCAACTCCCGTTTCGAGTTACTACTCTTAGCAACTGAACCAGTATCAAATACCGAGGGGTTGCTATAAACACTAGTAAAGAACACATCAATAACATGTATATCAAATATAGCATTGTTCACTTTGCCATCCTTCTTATCCGCCAAATACTTGGGGCAGTTCCGCTTCCAGTGACCAGTCCCTTTGTAGTAGAAGCACTTAGTCTCAGGATTAGGTCCAGACTTGGGCTTCCTCACTTGAGCAGCAGCTTGCTTGCCGTTCTTCTTGAAGTTCCCTTTCTTTCCCTTTGCCCTTTTCTTGAAACTAGTGGTCTTGTTAATCATCAACACTTGATGCTCTTTCTTGATTTCTACCTTCATCGATTTCAGCATCACGAAGAGCTTGGGAATTGTTTTCGTCATCCCTTGCATACTATAGTTCATCACGAAGTTCTACTAACTTGGTGATGGTGACTAGAGAATTCTGTCAATCACTATTTTATCTGGAAGATTAACTTCCACTTGATTCAAGCGATTGTAGTACCCAAACAATCTGAGCACATGCTCACTGCTTGAGCTATTCTCCTCCATCTTTTAGCTATAGAACTTGTTGGAGACTTCATATCTCTCAACTCGGGTATTTGCTTGAAATATTAACTTCAACTCCTGGAACATCTCATATGATCCATGACGTTCAAAACGTCTTTGAAGTCCCGATTCTAAGCTCTTAAGCATGGTGCACTAAACTATCAAGTACTCATCATATTGAGCCAACCAAACGTTCATGACGTCTGCATCTGCTCCTGCAATAGGTCTGTCACCTAGCGGTGCATCAAGGACATAATTCTTCTGTGCAGCAATGAGGATAATCCTCAGATCACGGATCCAATCCGCATCATTGCTACTAACATTTTTCAACTTAGTTTTCTCTAGGAACATATCAAAAATAAAACAGAGGAGCTAAACGCGAGCTATTGATCTACAACATAGATATGCTAATACTACCAGGACTAAGTTCATGATAAATTAAAGTTCAATTAATCATATTACTTAAGAATCCCACTTAGATAGACATCCCTCTAATCATTTAAGTGATCACGTGATCCAAATCAACTAAACCATAACTGATCATCACGTGAAATGGAGTAGTTTTCAATGGTGAACATCACTATGTTGATCATATCTACTATATGATTCACGCTCGACCTTTCGGTCTCAGTGTTCCGAGGCCATATCTGCATATGCTAGGCTCGTCAAGTTCAACCTGAGTATTCTGCGTGTGCAAAACTGGCTTGCACCTGTTGTAGATGGACGTAGAGCTTATCACACCCGATCATCACGTGGTGTCTGGGCACGATGAACTTTGGCAATGGTGCATACTCAGGGAGAACACTTTTATCTTGAAATTTAGTGAGATATCATCTTATAATGCTACCGTCAATCAAAGCAAAATAAGATGCATAAAAGATAAACATCACATGCAATCAATATAAGTGATATGGTATGGCCATCATCATCTTGTGCTTGTGATCTTTATCTCCGAAGCACCGTCATGATCACCATCGTCACCGGCGCGACACCTTGATCTCCATCGTAGCATCATTGTCATCTCGCCAACTATTGCTTCTACAACTATCGTTACCGCTTAGTGATAAAGTAAAGAAATTACAGGGCGATTACATTGCATACAATAAAGCGACAACCATATGGCTCCTGCCAGTTGCCGATAACTCGGTTACAAAACATGATCATCTCATACAATAAAATATAGCATCATGTCTTAACCATATCACATCACAACATGCCCTGCAAAAACAAGTTAGACGTCCTCTACTTTGTTGTTGCAAGTTTTACGTGGCTGCTACGGGCTAAGAAAGAACCAATCTTACCTACGCATCAAAACCACAACAATAGTTCGTCAAGTTAGTGCTGTTTTAACCTTCACAAGGACCGGGCATAGCCACACTCGATTCAACTAAAGTTGGAGAAACTGACACCCGCCAGCCACCTGTGTGCAAAGCACGTCAGGAGAACCAGTCTCGCGTAAGCGTACGCGTAATGTCGGTCCGGGCCGCTTCATCCAACAATACCGCCGAACCAAAGTATGACATGCTGGTAAGCAGTATGACTTATATCGCCCACAACTCACTTGTGTTCTACTCGTGCATATAACATCAACACATAAAACCTAGGCTCGGATGCGTAGTAATTTCAAAATTTTCCTACGCACACGCAAGATCATGGTGATGCATAGCAACGAGAGGGGAGAGTGTTGTCTACGTACCCGCAGACCGACTGTGGAAGCGTTGCACACAACGTAGAGGAAGTAGTCGTACGTCTTCCCGATCCAACCGATCCAAGCACCGTTACTCCGGCACCTCCGAGTTCTTAGCACACGTTCAGCTCGATGACGATCCCCGGGCTCCGATCCAGCAAAGCTCGGGGAAGAGTTCCGTCAGCACGACGGCGTGGTGACGATCTTGATGTTCAACCGTCGCAGGGCTTCGCCTAAGCACCGCTACAATATGATCGAGGTGGAATATGGTGGCAGGGGGCACCGCACACGGCTAAGGAACGATCACGAGGATCAACTTGTTTCTAGGGTGCCCCCTGCCCCCAGTATATAAAGGAGCCAAGGGGGAGGGGCTGGCCGGCCAAGGGTGGCGCACCAGGAGAGTCCTACTCCCTCTGGGAGTAGGATTCCCCCCCCCCAATCCTAGTTGGAATAGGATTCCTTAAGGGGGGAAAGAGAGAGAGGGGGGCCGGCCACCTCTCCTAGTGCTAATAGGACTAGGGGAGGGGGGAGGCGCGCGGCCACCTTGGGCTGCCCCTTTCTCCTTTCCACTAAAGCCCACTAAGGCCCATATAGCTCCCGGGGGGTTCCGGTAACCTCCCGGTACTCCGGTAAAATCCCGATTTCACCCGGAACACTTCCGATATCCAAACATAGGCTTCCAATATATCAATCTTTATGTCTCGACCATTTCGAGACTCCTCGTCATGTCCGTGATCACATCCGGGACTCCGAACTAACTTCGGTACATCAAAAATGCATAAACTCATAATAAACTGTCATCGTAACCTTAAGCGTGCGGACCCTACGGGTTCGAGAACAATGTAGACATGACCGAGACACGTCTCCGGTCAATAACCAATAGCGGGACCTGGATGCCCATATTGGCTCCTACATATTCTACGAAGATCTTTATCGGTCAGACCGCATAACAACATACGTTGTTCCCTTTGTCATCGGTATGTTACTTGCCCGAGATTCGATCGTCGGTATCCAATACCTAGTTCAATCTCGTTACCGGCAAGTCTCTTTACTCGTTCCGTAATACATCATCTCACACTAACTCATTGTAATGCTTGCAAGGCTTATGTGATGTGCATTACCGAGAGGGCCCAGAGATACCTCTCCGACAATCGGAGTGACAAATCCTAATCTCGAAATACGCCAACCCAACATCTACCTTTGGAGACACCTGTAATGCTCCTTTATAATCACCCAGTTACGTTGTGACGTTTGGATAGCACCCAAAGTGTTCCTCCGGCAAACGGGAGTTGCATAATCTCATAGTCATAGGAACATGTATAAGTCATGAAGAAAGCAATAGCAACATACTAAACGATCGGGTGCTAAGCTAATGGAATGGGTCATGTCAATCAGATCATTCAACTAATGATGTGATCCCGTTAATCAAATAACAACTCATTTCATGGTTAGGAAACATAACCATCTTTGATTAACGAGCTAGTCAAGTAGAGGCATACTAGTGACACTCTGTCTGTCTATGTATTCACACATGTATTATGTTTCCGGTTAATACAATTCTAGCATGAATAATAAACATTTATCATGATATAAGGAAATAAATAATAACTTTATTATTGCCTCTAGGGCATATTTCCTTCAGTAAGGGGTTAGTTACCACATCAACAGTTGAAGATATTGCAACAGTAGTAGCAGTAGAACATTCAGCAACAGAAGTAGCATTATCACACTTAATGCATTTAAGACATGGTGGTTCAAATCCTTCCTGAGCAGAACTGATCTGTTTGGCGCGAAGTGACTCGTTTTCCTTTTGAAGATCTTCATGAGCGGCTCTCAATTTCTCAAGATCTTGCTTCCTTTGAAGATAATCATAGGAAAGCTTTTCATGAGTTTTTGAGAGAGTTTCATGATGACTTTCAAGTTCTTGATACTTAACGTGAAGATTTTTTATGTCTTCAATTAAGGATTCTGATCGAGTCATTTCAGCACCTAACAGATCATCGCTTCTGTCTAACAGTTTTTGAATATATTCCATAGCTTTCTGTTGTTCAGTTGCAATTTTAGCAAGTGTTTTGTAGCTGGGTTTTGAACCACAATCAGAGTCATCGTCACTAGATGTTTGATAGTGAGTAGTGCGTGTGTTTACCTTGGCACCGCGTGCCATGAAGCAGTAGGTAGAAGCGGAGTAGTCCTTGTCATTTGCATCGATGTCGGTGATGAAGTCATTGTCTTCAGTGTTGAAGATGGACTTGGCAACGTATGATGTAGCTAGACTTGCGACGCCTGAATCAGACTCCTCCTCAGACTCCACCTCCGCCTCCTCAGAAGCGGACTCCTCCTCTGAATCCATTTCCTTGCCAACAAACGCACGTGCCTTGCCAGATGAGCTCTTCTTGTGTGATGAAGACTTTGAGGAAGACTTGGAAGAAGACTTTGAGTATTTCTTCTTCTTCTTGTCGTCAGAGTCTTATTCCTTGCTCTTCTTCTTCTTTTTGTTCTCATTGTCCCATTGTGGACACTCAGAGATGAAGTGGCCAGGTTTCTTGCACTTGTGACATGTTTTCTTCTTGTAGTCGTGAGCAGAAACTTCATCATTCCTTGAGCTTGATCGGGAAGACTTTCTGAAACCTTTCTTTTTGGTGAATTTTTGGAACTTCTTCATAAGCATAGCAAGTTCCCTTCCAATGTCTTCAGGATCATCCGAACTGCTGTCAGATTCTTCTTCAGATGAGGAGACAGCTTTTGCCTTCAAGGCACGAGTTCGCCCATAGTTTGGACCGTAGATATCTCTTTTCTCAGAAAGCTGGAAGTCATGTGTGTTGAGCCTCTCAAGTATGTCAGACGGCTCGAGTGTCTTGAAATCAGGACGTTCTTGAATTGTGACTTCCCCGATTTGACTGTACACTAATCATACACGCAAACGTGTACGATCAAGATCAGGGACTCACGGGAAGATATCACAACACAACTCTACAAATAAAATAAGTCATACAAGCATCATATTACAAGCCAGGGGCCTTGAGGGCTCGAATACAAGAGCTCGATCATAGACGAGTCAGCGGAAGCAACAATATCTGAGTACAGACATAAGTTAAACAAGTCTGCCTTATGAAGGCTAGCACAAACTGGGATACAGATCGAAAGAGGCGCAGGCCTCCTGCCTGGGATCCTCCTAACTACTCCTGGTCGTCGTCAGCGGGCATCACATAGTAGTAGGCACCTCCGGTGTAGTAGGAGTCATCGTCGAAGGTGGCATCTGACTCCTGGGCTCCAACATCTGGTTGCGACAACCAGGTAGAAGGGATAGGGGAAAAAGAGGGAGAAAGCAATCGTGAGTACTCATCCAAAGTACTCGCAAGCAAGGAGCTACACTACATATGCATGGGTAGATGTGTAAAGGGCCATATCGGTGGACTGAACTGCAGAAAGCCAGAATAAGAGGGGGGTAGCTAGTCCTTTCGAAGACTACGCTTCTGGCAGCCTCTGCCTTGCAGCAAGTAGAAGAGAGTAGACTAAAGACCTCCAAGTAGCATCGTATAGCATAATCCTAACCGATGATCCTCCCCTCGTTGCCCTGTGAGAGAGCGATCACCGGTTGTATCTGGCACTTGGAAGGGTGTGTTTTATTAAGTATCCGGTTCTAGTTGTCATAAGGTCAAGGTACAACTCCAAGTCGTCCTGTTACCGAAGATCACGGCTATTCGAATAGATTAACTTCCCTGCAGGGGTGCACCACATACCCCAACACGCTCGATCCCATTTGGCCGGACACACTTTCCTGGGTCATGCCCGGCCTCGGAAGATCAACACGTCGCAGCCCCACCTAGACCAACAGAGAGGTCAGCACGCCGGTCTAAACCTAAGCGCCCAGGGGTCTGGGCCCATCGCCCTTAGCACACCTGCACGTTGCGAACGCGGCTGAAAGCAGACCTAGCCTAGTGGCCTTCCAGTCCAATCCGGCGTGCGCCACTCAGTCGCTGACGTCACGAAGGCTTCGGCTGATACCACGACACCGGGATACCCATAACTACTCCCGCGTAGATGGTTAGTGCGTATAGACCAAATGGCCAGACTCAGATCAAATACCCAGATCTCGTTAAGCGTGTTAAGTATCCGCGAACGCCGACCAGGGCCAGGCCCACCTCTCTCCTAGGTGGTCGGAACCTGCCCTGTCGCTCCGCCTCAAAGATCCGCTCGCGGGTGCTCCTCAAGCCGACCCGTCTTTAGTCACCACATGTATCATGTATAAAGTATACAGTATATACCCGTGATCAACTCCCGAGTGATCACGGCCCGATAGTATAGCATGGCAGACGGACAAGGATGTAGGGCCACTGATGATAAACTAGCATCCTATACTAAGCATTAGGATTGCAGGTAAAGGTAATAACAGTAGTAGCAAGGACAGGCTATGCATCAGTATAGGATTAATGGGAAGCAGTAACATGCTACACTACTCTGATGCAAGCAGTATAGAGAAGAGTAGGCGATATCTGGTGATCGAAGGGGGGGCTTGCCTGGTTGCTCTGGCAAGAGAGAGGGGTTGTCAACTCCGTAGTCGTATTGGGTAGCAGCGGCGTCGGTCTCGGTGTCTATCGAGAGAAGAGGGGGGAGAAACAATAAATATATAAGCAAGCATATGCATAGTGATGCATGACATGACAAGTAACGACGTTAGAGGTGCCCTAACGCGATAGTAGGTGATACCGGTGAAGGGGGATGACATCCGGGAAAGTATCCCCGGTGTTTCGCGTTTCCGGGCAGAGGAGCCGGAGGTGAAATGTTGCAGGTTCACTATGCTAGGGACGCATGGCGGGCGAACGGGCTGCGTATCCGAATTCGTCTCGTCGTTCTGAGCAACTTTCATGTACAAAGTTTTTCCATCTGAGCTACGGTTTATTTTCTATTAATTTTAAAAGAATTAAATCATTTTTAGAATTAACAGAATTAATTTAGTTAGAAAATGCAATTATGACATCAGCATGATGTCAGGGTGATGTCAGCAGTCAGCTAGTCAGTTGACCTAGTCAAACTGACATGTGGGTCCCACTGTCATTGACAGACTAACTAACTACCTAATTAACTACATTAATTAGTTAATTAGATTAACTAACAGAGGTTAATTAGGTTAATTATTTGTCCTAATTAGTTATTTAATTAAGTAATCAATTAATTATTATTATTATTATTTTAAATTCCTTTTTTTATCCCCTTTTTTTTAACGTTTTGGAGGCGGGGCCCTCCTGTCATTGACCCTAGGGGCCTTTGCGGGTGTGCGGGTTACGGGCACAGCCCAAACGGGCGATGGCCCTCGCGGGTGCACCCGATTGGGCGCGGGTGCCGGCGCGCCGGCGTGAAGCCGCGAGAGCAGGCGAGGGGCGAACCCGGGCGGCGACCAACGAGGGGGGGCCGCGGCGAGGCCGGCCGCCGGTGGCTGGCGCGGGAGGGACGCGAGGAGCGTCGAGCGGCACCGGAGTGGGGCGCGGGGAGCGGCGGGGAGGGGCAGCGCGTGCGGGCGGCAGCAGGGGAAACAGGCGGCGAGGCGGAGCAGGGGGAGCGCAGCGTCGCGGGGCAAAGGCCGCGCGGGCACTGAACGGCGGCGAGGCGAGCAGCGGGGCCACGCGAGGCCGCGGTCAGAGAACCAGGGGAGAGAGGGAGGGGGCCAGAGCTCACGGCGGGGCGTAGGGTCTCGGCCGTGGGGTCGAGATGGTCCGGTGACGACGGCGCCGGCGAGGAGGAAGGCGACGGTGGCGTCGGGGGGGTCGAGGCGGCGAGGTCCAGGCGGCGGCGCGGGCTCGTGGAGGCCGATCGGGGGGGAGGACGAGGACGGCCGCGCGACGGGGAGACGAGCTGCTACGGCGAGGGACGGCTCCGGCGTCGTCGTCGCGCGGCGAGGGCGCGTTGGGCTCGGCGCGGTCGTGGGTTCGCTTCCCCGATCCAGATCGGGGGAGGGAGCGAGGGGGGCGAGCGGGGTGGGGCGAGTGGGGGGGGAGTGGGGATCGGGTGGGTTAGGGTTTGGGGGGGGGGGGGGGGGGGGGGGGGGGGAAGGCCGGTTGGGCCTGCGCCCGAATGGGCCGGCCAACTGGGCCAGTAGGCCGTGGGAAGGGGTTCCCTCTTTCTTCTCTTTTTTTTGTTAGTTTCTTTCTTTTATTTATTTTCCTTTTCTGTCTTTATTTATTTTAAAATACTTAGGCAGTTTATTACACCATATTGACCTATGTAAAATATGGCATCTCCCGAACATTTTTGTTTTAAATTTTGAAAAACTTTTATTGTTTGCTTTGATTTTGAAATTTGAATTCGAATGGGATTGAATTATCGCGAGGTTTACAACAGTAAGAGTGGTGACGAGGCATCATTAGCAGAGGTTACTGTAGCTTGATTATCCGGGCGTTACATGAATCATCAGGGCTAGGGTGTCAAACGAACTATCAAGTGATCTCAGTAGTGTCTTGACGACTTCATGTTTGGTGATCTCAGTAGCGCCGAGGGCTTGAAGCTCATTTGTGATGTCAGTGAGTCGGTCAAATGTGAGCTGGACATTCTCATTGTCATTTCGCTTGAAGCGGTTGAAGAGGTTGCGAAGGACACTGATTCTCTGATCTCTCTGGGTTGAGACGCCTTCATTGACCTTGGAGAGCCAGTCCCAGACCAGCTTAGATGTTTCCAAAGCACTCACACGGCCATACTATCCTTTGGTCAGATGACCACAGATGATATTCTTGGCAGTAGAGTCCAGTTGAACGAACTTCTTGACATCAGCAGCAGTGACACCTTCTCCAGCCTTGGGAACGCCGTTCTTGACGACATACCATAGGTCGACGTCAATGGCTTCAAGATGCATGCGCATCTTATTCTTCCAGTAGGGATATTCAGTTCCATCGAAGACGGGGCACGCAGTGGAGACTTTAATTATCCCTGCAGTCGACATAGCTAAAACTCCAGGTGGTTAAACCGAATCACATAGAACAAGGGAGCACCTTGCTCTGATACCAATTGAAAGTGCGTTATATCGACTAGAGGGGGGGTGAATAGGCGATTTTTATGAAAGTCTTCAAAACGTGGATGTTATGAAGACAAACGATAGAAATAAACCTATTACCCTGCAGCAGAAGGTAGACTACACTAGGCAAGCCATAGTCAAGTATTCAATAGAGTGAAAGCACAATGACTAATAGCAGCAATGTAGTAAGGATCAGGTAGGAAGATATTGTGAAGCCACACAGAACACACAGTCATTCAGTGAAGACAAAAGATAGTGCGAACATACAATGACTTCACAAGGAGTAACCGTAAGTAAAGGGAAGGGAAGATGAAACCAGTGACTCGCTGAAGACAATGATTTGTTGGACCAGTTCCAGTTGCTGTGACAACTGTACGTCTGGTTAGGGCGGCTAGGTATTTAAACCTTAGGACACACAGTCCCGGACACCCAGTCCTGAACACGCAGCTCAGGACACCCAGTCCTCACCGTATTCCCCTTGAGCTAAGGTCACACAAACCTCGCCCAATCACTCTGGTAAGTCTTCAAGGTAGACTCCCAAACCTTCACAGACTTCGTTCACCGACAATCCACAATGTCTCTTGGATGCTCAGAACGCGACGCCTAACCGGCTGGAGGATGCACAGTCCTCAAGTGTAATAAGTCTTCAGATCACACAGACAAGTAGACTTAAGTGATGCCTAATTCTCTTTGGCTCTGGGTGGTTAGGGCTTTATCCTCGCAAGGAATTCTCTCTCAAAGGCTTCGAGGTGGGTTGCTCTCAAACGACAAAAGCCGTACTATGAATCTGAGCAGCCAACCGTTTATGGTTGTAGGGGTGGGCTATTTATAGCCACTTGGCAACCCGACCTGATTTGTCCGAAATGACCCTGGGTCACTAAGGAACTGACACATGTTCCAACGGTCAGATTTCAAACTCACACGGCAACTTTACTTGGGCTTCAAGCAAAGCTGACTTGCCCGACTCTGGACAAGATTCGCTCTCAAAGTCTTCACTCGAAGACATAGGTTTTGTTTAAGCATCACTTCAGTCATTCTAACTGGTTCTCTTGGACCCCACTTAACAGTACGGTGGTTCCTATGACTCAACACAGAAGAAAAAGAACTACGAAAGATCTAAGTCTTCGAGCTCCATAGGCTTCATGTGGTGTCTTCTCTTGTCATAGTCTTCAATGTGAATATCTTCATATACCACCTTTGACTTCAATGTCTTCATACATTTTTAGGTGTCATCTCTGGTAGGAAAACCGAATCAATGAGGGACTTCTACCTGTGTTATCCTGCAATTCTCACAAACACATTAGTCCCTCAACTAGGTTTGTCGTCAATACTCCAAAACCAACTAGGGGTGGCACTAGATGCACTTATAGTAGCCATCTTGAATTAAACGAGATCCTGATACAATGTTCATGCTCAAAGCTGGCACTAAATAACAATTATTGAGGTTTAAAACTAATCCCGTAGGTAAATGTAGAGGTAGCATGCCGACGGCGATCACATCGACCTTGGAACCATTCCCGACGCGTATCGTCATCTCGTCGTTCGCCAGTCTCCGCTTATTCCGCAGCTCCTGCTTTGAGTTACAAATGTGAGCAACCGCACCGGTATCAAATACCCAGGAGCTACTACGAGTACTGGTAAGGTAGACATCAATTACATGTATATCACATATACCTTTAGTGTTGCCGGCCTTCTTGTCTGCTAAGTATTTCGGGCAGTTCCGCTTCCAGTGACCACTTCCCTTGTAATAAAAACACTCAGTCTCAGGCTTGGGTCCATTCTTTGAATTCTTCCCGGCAGCTTGCTTACCGGGCGCGGCAACTCCCTTGCCGTCCTTCTTGAAGTTCTTTTTACCATTGCCTTTCTTGAACTTAGTGGTTTTATTCACCATCAACACTTGATGTTCCTTTTTGATTTCCACCTCCGCTGATTTCAGCATTGAATATACCTCAGGAATGGTCTTTTCCATCCCCTGCATATTGAATTTCATCACAAAGCTCTTGTAGCTCGGTGGAAGCGACTGAAGGATTCTGTCAATGACCGCGTCATCCGGGAGATTAACTCCCAGCTGAGTCAAGCGGTTATGCAACCCAGACATTTTGAGTATGTGCTCACTGACAGAACTGTTTTCCTCTATCTTACAACTGAAGAACTTGTCTAAGACTTCATATCTCTCGACCCGGGCATGAGCTTGGAAAACCATTTTCAGCTCTTCAAACATCTCATATGCTCTGTGTCTCTCAAAACGCTTTTGGAGCCCCGGTTCTAAGCTGTAAAGCATGCCGCACTGAACGAGGGAGTAATCATCAGCACGTGACTGCCAAGCGTTCATAACGTCTGGTTCTCTGGGATGGGTGCGTCACCTAGCGGTGCTTCTAGGACATAATCTTTCTTGGCAGCTATGAGGATGATCCTCAAGTTCCGGACCCAGTCCGTATAGTTGTTGCCATCATCTTTCAGCTTGGTTTTCTCTAGGAATGCGTTGAAGTTGAGGGCAACATTAGCGTGGGCCATTTGATCTACAAGACATAATGTAAAGATTTTAGACTAAGTTCATGATAATTAAGTTCATCTGATCAAATTATTCAATGAACTCCCACTCAGATAGACATCCCTCTAGTCATCTAAGTGAAACATGATCCGAGTCAACTAGGTCGTGTCCGATCATCACGTGAGACGGACTAGTCAACATCGGTGAACATCTTCATGTTGATCGTATCTTCTATACGACTCATGCTCGACCTTTCGGTCTTCCCTGTTCTGAGGCCATGTCTGTACATTCTAGGCTCGTCAAGTCAACCTAAGTGTATTGCGTGTGTAAATCTGGCTTACACCCGTTGTATTCAAACGTTAGAATCTATCACACCCGATCAACACGTGGTGCTTTGAAACAACGAACCTTCGCAACGGTGCACAGTTAGGGGGAACACTTGAAATTATTACGAGGGATCATCTTATTTAAGCTACCGTCGTTCTAAGCAAATAAGATGTAAAACATGATAAACATCACATGCAATCAAATAGTGACATGATATGGCCAATATCATTTGCTCCTTTTGATCTCCATCTTCGGGCTCCATGATCATCATTGTCACCGGCATGAAACCATGATCTCCATCATCGTGTCTTCTTGAAGTTGTCTCGTCATCTATTACTTCTACTACTATGGCTAACGCTTTAGCAATAAAGTAAAGTAATTACATGACGTTTATGTTGACACGCAGGTCATAAATAAATTAAGACAACTCCTATGGCTCCTGCCGGTTGTCATACTCATCAACATGCAAGTCGTGATTCCTATTACAAGAACATGATCAATCTCATACATCACATATATCATTCATCACATCCTTTTGGCCATATCACATCACACGGCACATGCTGCAAAAACAAGTTAGACGTCCTCTAATTGTTGTTGCAAGTTTTTACGTGGCTGCTATAGGTTTCTAGCAAGAACGTTTCTTACCTACGCCGAAACCACAACGTGATATGCCAATTTCTATTTACCCTTCATAAGGACCCTTTTCATCGAATCCGATCCGACTAAAGTGGGAGAGACAGACACCCGCCAGCCACCTTATGCAACTAGTGCATGTCAATCGGTGGAACGAGTCTCACGTAAGCGTACGTGTAAGGTCGGTCCGGGCCACTTCATCCCACGATGCCGCCGAATCAAGATAAGACTAGTAACGGCAAGTAAATTGACAATATCGACGCCCACAACTGCTTTGTGTTCTACTCGTGCATAGAAACTACGCATAGACCTAGCTCATGATGCCACTGTTGGGGAACGTAGCAGAATTTTAAAATTTTCTACGCATCACCAAGATTAATCTATGGAGTCATCTAGCAACGAGGGAGAGGGGAGTGCATCTACATACCCTTGTAGATCGCGAGCGAAAGCGTTCAAGAGAACGGGGTTGATGGAGTCGTACTCGTCGTGATCCAAATCATCGATGACCTAGCGCCGAACGGACGGCACCTCCGCGTTCAACACACGTACGGTTGGGAAGACGTCTCCTCCAACTTGATCCAGCAAGGGGGGAGGAGAGGTTGATGGAGATCCAGCAGCACGACGGCGTGGGGGTGGAAGCAACGGTGATCTCGGCAGGGCTTCGCCAAGCTCAGGGAGAGGGAGAAGTGTCACGGGAGGGCGAGGGAGGCGCCAGGGGCTAGGGTGTGGCTTCCCTCCCTCCCCCCACCATATATAGGACCCCTAGGGGGGCGCCGGCCCTAGGAGATGCAATCTCCAAGGGGGGCGGCGGCCAAGGGGGGTGGAGTGCCCCCCAAGCCAAGTGGGGCGCCCCCACCCCTAGGGTTTCCAACCCTAGGCGCAGGGGGAGGCCCATGGGGGGCGCACCAGCCCACTAGGGGCTGGTTCCCCTCCCACTTCAGCCCATGGGGCCCTCTGGGATAGGTGGCCCCACCCGGTGGACCCCCAGGGACCCTTCCGGTGGTCCCGGTACAATACCGATTACCCCCGAAACTTTTCCGATGGCCGAAACTTGACTTCCTATATATAAATCTTCACCTCCGGACCATTCCGGAACTCCTCGTGATGTCCGGGATCTCATCTGGGACTCCGAACAACTTTCGGGTTACCGTATACTAATATCTCAACAACCCTAGCGTCATCGAACCTTAAGTGTGTAGACCCTACGGGTTCGGGAGACACGCAGACATGACCGAGACGACTCTCCGGTCAATAACCAACAGCGGGATCTGGATACCCATGTTGGCTCCCACATGCTCCTCGATGATTTCATCGGATGAACCACGATGTCGAGGATTCAATCAATCCCGTATACAATTCCCTTTGTCAATCGGTACGTTACTTGCCCGAGACTCGATCGTCGGTATCCCAATACCTCGTTCAATCTCGTTACCGGCAAGTCACTTTACTTGTACCGTAATGCATGATCCCGTGATCAACCACTTGGTCACTTTGAGCTCATTATGATGATGCATTACCGAGTGGGCCCAGAGATACCTCTCCGTCATACGGAGTGACAAATCCCAGTCTCGATTCGTGCCAACCCAAGAGACACTTTCGGAGATACCCGTAGTGTACCTTTATAGTCACCCAGTTACTTGTGACGTTTGGCACACCCAAAGCACTCCTACGGTATCCGGGAGTTGCACAATCTCATGGTCTAAGGAAATGATACTTGACATTCGGAAAAGCTATAGCAAACAAACTGCACGATCTTTGAGCTATGCTTAGGATTGGGTCTTGTCCATCACATCATTCTCCTAATGATGTGATCCCGTTATCAATGATATCCAATGTCCATAGTCAGGAAACCATGACTATCTTTTGATCAACGAGCTAGTCAACTAGAGGCTCACTAGGGACGTGTTGTGGTCTATGTATTCACACATGTATTACGATTTCCGGATAACACAATTATAGCATGAACAATAGACAATTATCATGAACAAGGAAATATAATAATAAACATTTTATTATTGCCTCTAGGGCATATTTCCAACAGGTGGCGGCGAGGATCTGCTGCTCTGCCTCCGTGTAGAGAGCCACGGACGCCGAGGCGACGGCTGGCTCTCCGGCGAGCAGTGGTCGCGGGTGCTGCTCCGCCCCCTCGGCCGCGCGGGCGGCGTGGTGGCGGCGGTCGTTTGGTGGCTGGCCTTCGCGTGCGGTCTTCCCCCCGACGGACGGCGCCAGATCTGCAGGTCTTCCCCCCCCCTCTCATAGCTCCTTCCACCCCGGCGTTGCTGGTCCTTGGCGGTCCCTAGTCGTTGGATCTGGTGCATTTGGGGTGCGGGAGTGGCGGCAGTCCGGGAGAAATCCTTGGCCAGTGTGGCCCGACCACGACGGTGACGACATCAACAGTTGTCGTGCCCTTCCCTGGAGGCTCCGTCGAGGTTCTCTTCCCCTCTCCCCTCTCTCGCCCCGGGTGAAAACTTCATCCTTTTGGATGGGGCGGCAGCGGCGCTCTCCGCCGTCACCTTCCTGGAGGTGCCGCTCTGGTGGTTCGAGAGATGCGAGGGCGTTCTGATTTGGGGATTGGGGGATCGACGGTCGCGTGGTCCGATTTTATCGTTCTGCGCTTCCTTGCTCAGCACCTTCGATCTTGATAGCTTCATCCCTTCGTGTGTGGCTCTATGTGTGTGGGCGAGGATCTTCCAAGGCGAGCTCGACTCTGCTGGGGGCGGGGCTGAGTATCTCTCAAGGTTGTTCGTGGCTGCCATCTTATCTGGCTCTAGGGTGAGCTTCCCCATCTTCCGACGGTACGACGTCCTTCGAGCCAGGACGAGGGGCAGGGGTTCTCTTCGGAGATGGTTTTGGGTAGGTTGTTGCAGCTCACCACTCCTGGTGCAGATGAGGGCATGCTCCCTGCCTATGATGGTTCTCATCTTGTTAGTGCTTCCGCTCCACCTATAGTGCTCATTCTGCGGCTGGGGACATCATCGACATCAAGCGAAGCTTTGTTGTACATTATGTTGTAGTGTTTGGTGTTGTTGAGGTTTGCAAGTTGTCTAGTAGCACCGTGTATCTGCCGTCTTTTTCTTTTTCCTCTTGTAAGGTGTTGTTCGATGTAACTCCTGGCCGGTTGATTGCTTTATTAATTCAAAGCCGGGCTCTCTCTCGAGCCTTTTTTCTAAAAAAAGTATTCCTATCTGGTTTATGCATCTGGATCTGGTTCGACAGAGACACGAGCCAAATTTCTAGTCGTCGGTAAGAGCGCCTGCGCCCGCCTGGTTGCCGCTCGACCGCTCACTCCACCCCACCATCGTCGTTCTTCACCTTGCCTGCTCGTACGCTGTCACCGCTTGGCCAACCCGCCCGCTCGGGGCTCACGCCGCCCGTCCCGGTCGCTGGGCCGCTTGCCTGGGATGAGGAGGGAGGGCGCGTCCCAGGAGGAGGGGAGGAGGCGGAGGGAGATGGCACGTCCGCACGTGGCCGTGGAGGAGCTGCCGTCGGCCAGCAAGATTTCCTCTGGACGATTGCCTGGCGTAAGGATGATTTGCAGAGAAACTTGCCCCAGATTCAGTTTTCTAGAGTGAAAGAGTGTTTACAAGTGCTCTTTCAATGGTGTGTTTGATTATCCTAGTGCTCGGGTATCAGCTGTGATCATGCCACTTTTCTTACACCATCTGTTCATGTTTTGTCTCAGAAACCAACTTTCTCATTCTTGTATCAGCAGCCAGATGTGCTACTGGTTGTTGCTATTCTGCTATGCAAATTTCTCAAAGACTGTAGCTGCTATGCTCTCGTGTTGGTTCAGGGATGTTGCTCGACCTATGTGAATATTTACCCAAATGTGCTGCTGAAGAGTACTCCAGTTTTTATTGGTGACCATTTTTTACTGAATGTCACACATCAGTGGATTCAGGCGATCATCTCGCAAAAAAAATGGATTCAGGTGATTGGCGGCACGGGGCGTTGACAAGATAAGGCGATTGGCGGCACACAAAGTCGAGGAGATCAGCGCGCCGCTGCAGCATGCACGGTATTCTCGGCGGCCGGCGTGCTCTCGTCCCGCTTCAAGTGTCGATTGGATAGTATGTGTACACAGCCTTTTCTTTTACGTGCGTGTACACAGCCTCTGGGGTAGTTTGGTCTTTTCCGATGCTTACAAATGGAAAAGAAAAAGGACAATCAGTAAAAGAATGAAAGTGGCATGGTAATCAAGGTGGCAACGGGCTGAGTGGTAATTTTGCAAAGTCAATCTTCGAAGTGGCAATTTTGAGAAGCCACGTATTGAAAGTGGCAAATATCCAATTTTCTCTTCTCAAAGGTACCAGTGTTGTTCATCTCTCATGTGCCGTTTGATTTGTTATTCTCAAAAGCATGTGTTGACAGTTTATGCTGCTACGAGTATTTGTTATGTGATTGCTAGCAACTCACACGAAAAGGATTTCGTCCTGATAGCTGAACAACTAATCTTGTTGTTTTGGGGAGATGGGATTGGTTTCCTGAATTGATTTTTCAATATACTTAATTACTTTCTCTAAATCAGCTGGGAAAATGGTTGTTTAGGAATCACCAAACAATACGCTGAAATTACTCTACGTGTGTGTGTAATGTGTTTAACATGCCATCATTGCAGATTAAGCGGCCTTTTCTGCTGTCATTTGTAAAAAAAAAACTCCCTATGAAGAGTACACATGGCTTA
Organism: Triticum urartu; assembly: GCF_003073215.2. Lineage (NCBI taxonomy): Eukaryota > Viridiplantae > Streptophyta > Magnoliopsida > Poales > Poaceae > Triticum > Triticum urartu. The sequence goes on from NC_053022.1 coordinate 54,244,237, forward strand.
TGTACACACGGCTTGGGACTGAAGCGCGCATTGAATCTTCAATGCTCCATGCCCCAGTCTTCTGTGCGACTACTTGGACTTGTGCCGGTCAGTCCTAAGGGATGCCACTATGAAAGATGGGACCGGTTCGCCACTAAGGTGTGTGCCACCTCCCTTCTCCTCTTGTTCTCCTGTTCCAACATGTTTTGTTTGAACTTTGAAGTTGTTGCGCTTCGGCAAGGAGTACGAACTGGTCCGGCCACTTAGCTGGTCTGATTATTCGGGGGGTGTTGCCGTTGAGCAATTCACTTCCCCTGCCCCCTTGCATTCTCAAATAAACGGAATCAGAAGTAGAAATTAGAAATTGCAGTGGGTTGAAAATTTTCACATCACATAACCAAGTAAAATTCAGTAGATAGAGAGACAAGAAATGGCACGTGTAGGTTTTGGCTGCATAAGAGTGTATTCAACAATCACAGAACGTATTTTACTTGCATGTTCTTCGTCATCCAATACAAGTTATTAAAGGGAACATTAGTGTATCTTCTCTTCTTTTATGAGCATGAATAATACTTCTACTTCAGAAATAAAGTGATTCATGAGAAAATATATGATAGTGACATGGCATAAGAAACTTTTAAGCACATTTAGGTGGGTTTAGCATACGAGTCCTGGTTTCTGAAAAAATCTTATGCCATGTGTACTCTTCATAGGGTTTTTTTTTTTAACAAATGACAGCAGAAAAGGCTGCTTAACCTGCAATGATGGCATGTTAAACACATTACACACACACGTAGAGTAATTTCAGCGTATTGTTTGGTGATTCCTAAACAGCCATTTTCCCAGCTGATTTAGAGAAAGTAATTAAGTATATTGAAAAATCAATTCAGGAAACCAATCCCATCTCCCCAAAACAACAAGATTAGTTGTTCAGCTATCAGGACGAAATCCTTTTCGTGTGAGTTGCTAGCAATCACATAACAAATACTCGTAGCAGCATAGACTGTCAACACATGCTTTTGAGAATAACAAATCAAACGGCACATGAGAGATGAACAACACTGGTACCTTTGAGAAATATCACAAACAGTCTTTCATGGTCGCCGACTTGATGTTTCCGATTGCCTCCCTTGCACTGCAGGTCAAGAGAGAAAACAATCAGAGGAAGAGACATGGAGGAATCGCAGATGGGGAATCGAAAACAGATCGAAAAAATCAACTCAAGGAAGGAGAGAGCTCGGAACAATCGGAAACCTCGTCGTCTCCTCCTCGGAATTGAGCCGTCGTCCGCCTCCGGGGAGCCAAGCAGCCGTCGCTCACCGTTGGTGCCAGCGCACACCATCCATGAGCCGCCGTCGCTCGCTCCCCTCCCCCTCCTCGGAGAGACGGGACACGTCTTCCCCGAGCAGAGACGTGTTTACGTTCGCCGCCACCCGCCCCGAGCACAGCGGAAGATAGAGACGAGACCCGAGGGGAAGAGAGGTAGAGGGGTGAGAGGGAAACGCCAGCTTCGCCCGCGCCTCCACGGACGTGAACTCTCATCCGCAGTTGCCGCCGCCGCTGCCTAAACTATCGACAGAGTGAACGGCAGACCAGAGGCACCCAGCGACACGTACGCCAAAACAGGCCTCACGCAGGCCACGAATGACCCTACAAGCCCATTTAGAACCGCCATCCCTAAAACTGGGCCCACTTACCGCCCGCGCAGCCCCGATGCACCAAACGCTCTCATTTGAGCTTTGCTACACGTACAGGATGTTACAGGAATGAGGGGTTTACAGGGTGTCGTGGTGGTTTTTAATTGGTCATTAGTAAAGGCACAGGCCCACCCCCGTCGAAATCAGGGAGGGTGTGTTTAGAAAGTTTGGAAGGAGCCTGTAGAAACCTGTAAAAGCCTGTACGTCTAGCATCTGGGACCTCCCAGTATATGTAGTGATAGTATTGTCTAAAAAAAATCTGTAGTGATAGTAGCGTTTCGGCATTGTAATTCCTCTGTGATGGACTTGCACAGGTTCTCTTTCGTCCTGACAAAATGCATTCTTCACAAAAACAAAAAATGCCATAATATATGAGCTGCTTCATCTTCCGAAAATTACAGCGTGGCACATACCGGCCTTAGTTTCTTACAACATATACAACTCTGTGCTGAGTAGTACTCGTATCTGAGAGCCAAGCAGATGAACTATCAGAATACCAGATCCCCGGTTCCATCAAGTTACAGGTCACCATCAGTATATTCTCTATCATTTGGGGGTTTCAGGTAAACATCCTTGAAATCCAACTTTGCGTATACACCTGGCAGCAACAAGAATGGCTACATACTGCCTGCTGCTGGGTCATTGTATGGATGGGTCAACACCCAACCGGTCATGTGGAAACCTCGACATCTGCGCGGCTGCCACCGCTTCTTTTGTGTGAACAATAAGACCCGCTCTAGGTCTCCATCCGACATTATTTTTATGCGAGTGTTCTTAACCATCTGAGGACACCGAGAAGGCCCGTGTCTAGAATAGGAGACCTTTGTTCAAGATCTGCAAGAGCAAATCAGCCAAAATTATCACATCATTCCACAATGATCGACCTTCGTTGAGCTAGAAGACGTCTCTAGTCTCTAATCCCTGGCACCCATAATCATACATGCTAGAAACCCTTCTTTTGATAAAAATAACATCTGCTAAGAGACAGTGGGAACTCGGCTTAGTGTTTACCTATGTCTGCTGCAACACGATGAGCACACATGACCCCAGAAAATGCCACAGCAATCACTCCTTGCCCAGGAAAACAGCTGTCGCCCACACAGTAAAGTCCATCTATTGACTGTAAATCAGATAATATAACTTCAGTTCTAGTAATCTTGTGCCACTTAGAACTTTAGGTTAACCAAAAAAGATCTTGAAATCTGTATTAACTATTTAAGTAACTTACAGTGGTATTGAAAGGCATTGCCAGCAAACCCTTGGGTTTACCCCGTGGCATGGGTCCATATGTACCATCATTTCGGGCAAGAAACCTGCGGTGAGTTTTTGGGGATCCTACCTGGCAAAACCAAATATTAAATGAATGTTGTGTTACAAAATATATTGGTACCAGAAAACAAAATAAGGCCACTAAAGTTCACAGCATAGCCTTAAAGGAATGTGCAGTTAGCTCATGAAAGCCCATGATATAACATTCTCCCTGGTTGGTGATGCATGGTGGTCTATTATGCATAATATAGTTTGCTGCACAAGGAACATGAAGAATCTGCTGAATACTCAAAACTTAACTGTGCTTTGGCTCAACGAAAATATTCTAATACCTGAGTATTTGCTAATTGATATGGTTTATATCATTTGAAAGAAGTAAAAAGGACTTGTCGCTTTCTATGTAGGGATGCAAGTGGACTGGGCCACAGCCCATTTTGTTTAATTGATGGTTCACTTATAGTCCTGTATATCACTGGAAGTTTTTTTGGGAAGATATTTCTTTGGTAGTTCATTTTATGCAAAAGAGCAAATCATTTTATGGATTTTCAGCTGGACAAAACAGCCCAAAACTGCATCCCTGTGACCCTGTCGGTGTACGTTTAGACCACTCTTCACTAGAGCTCATTACAGTGATTGAGGTATGGGGCTAACCTATAAATATTACCGCATACTGGGTAGATTGACCGGTGCTGAGAATAGAAAATATGACAAATAGATCAGATGGGATGCTCTAATGATCTTTTCCAATAATCATATTAAGTACTGCATCATCAATAGCTAATCATGTTTGCGCTGCTAACTACTACAGACTTGCTCATGCTCCCTTGTCAGTTTGAGGACTGGTAGCTAGCACTTTCAAGTTCAAACATGAAGTAGTCAAAATGAAATGATTGAAAATATTTATAGAATCCTGAGTCCCCGACATAGAAGGACTGTAAGAAGATACCTCCTTGAGGACTATTGAGTCTTGAAGACCAGGAAACAACTTATTTTCAAGTCTTCGTATGATCTCATTTGCCACAAGCTCCTTTTTCTGCTCATAATCCTTCCTAGGTAGACCCTGCCAGAGATTAAAGCAAAGCAGTATTATAGGCATCAGTCAATACTTATGTTCATGCAAAAAGGCTACGTTCATTATATTTTTTGACATAATTTACATTTCAGCTAGAGCACTGACATACCTCCCAATCTTCTATACCTGCAGTTGTAAATATATGAAGTATGTGATGTCCTTCAGGAGCCAAGGATGGATCAAGAACTGTAGGGATACTTAAAAATATGCTTCCATAAGGCTTTTCCAAGTTCGACCAGTCATCCTGACAGTTACACTCACAATTAAACTCGTTACAGATTAAAATGTCCATATCAAATTCACCACTAATGTGACAGTGACTCTAACCCTCAACGATGAAATGCCCAGTAGCATACAACCTAGTGCGTACCTCCAGTACAAAATGGTGGCAATCAGTACCAGCAGGTAAAACTGAGGCTTTGACACCCAGATGAATGGATAGAAATGATGGCGCTTTAACATAGTTCTTCTGAAAGTTTTTCTCCTCTTCTGGAAGCTCTTCAGCCTTCACAAGTTTTCCTGTAAGTTCATGCATTTGTTAACTCCTGAAGGAGGAAACTGAACACATACTAAGTATGTATCAAAAAACTGTTCACACTGGCAGAATAATAACGGCAAGTTACAGTCGAGAAATATGCTTTTGGATGGTTGCAAAATATGAGAAGCAAAACTACGGCAAAGTTGCAGAAGATGAAGAACATTGTAACAAGTGAAAGTGAAAGAGAAACTTTTCTAGCTTGACCATGAAAGGATATTCGCAGAATTACCAAATGTGTCCCATCTTGTGGCATTTGATATTACTGTTCTAGCGAATAACTCCTTCCCATTTGACAACCTCACTCCAACCTGTAGTAATGAAATGTTCAGCTGAGAAACCAAATCTAAACTTCAGACATTTGAAATCAGTAAGCTGAACTCACAGCTTTCCCATTTTCAAGAATAACATTGGTCACATTCGCCTTGTAACGTATTGCGCTTCCCTTTTCAACAAGGCCATTTGCCAAAGACACCGCAATACCACCAACACCACCAACTGGATAGTTAATTCCTCCAAAGTGCCTATCACACAATACCTGTCATGTTGACTTAGATAATTGGAGGTTGAAATTTTTTTCAAACAAAGGTCTGACAGATTAACATCGAACTTACCATGCTCGCGTTGATCATGGGTGTTTTCAAGGCATTGACTGTGCTCACAATAAAACACTACAAAAACCATAAATTGCTGTAATTCTTCAGATAAGCGAAAGTTGAACAAAAATGTATGCGTGGAAAAAAATTTGAACAAGTGAGTAAACTCACAAATATCTCACACCTCAGCATCTATGAAGGATAGCAACTGCTGATCTTTTATGAACTTGCGAGCAATATCCCCCGCATTCTGTGGCAGATAGTATGCTGCATCATAGAAAAAATGATTTTATTATATCAAACAATCTTATTTCATAGTATCTCATATGAATTTATTTTTCTGTTGCTTTTGAGACTACAATTGTTTCAACTTCAGTTAACTAATTGTTCTAAATGATTTCTCTCTAGAGAAAATAAGAGTAAAACTTATTGAGGAATATAAGGATGCAGTTTTAATACCGAGAGTCAAGCATTCCAAAGGCTTCTTAAAAAATTGCCCGAATAGGTATAGAGGTTCTTCCAAGGACTTTAGTTCCAAAGAATTTAATGAATTGAAGATCTGTTCATACGAGACATAGATGTAAGTTGTGAAGGTTGCATAAGAAATAAGACAATAGCAACAAAAAGAAGTAAACAAAATAAAGACAATACCTTCCAACATATGCCATAGAATTTTAGGATTCCTTCTTTTTCATGCGGGAATTTGCTAACCAGCTCTTCGATGAAGTCATTATACTCCCTATGCACAAGAACAGAGAGAGCACCAGGTAGATGGAAATGAACCGTAGAAGGGTCTGGTATGACTTCCATCTTACACCCAACAGCTTCTAGTGCTTGCGTTATCAAATTTAAGTTTCCCTGGATGACAACACATGTCATACTTCTTACCAAATATACCCAAACACACAGACAAAATACTTCGTACAAAATATCTTCTACAAAAATGCAATGCAAGCTGTAAGCTAACGTGAGCATTTTCATGAGAGGCACACACAAGTACAGCAGTAACCAATTCTACACTCTAGCATGCAACATGCTGTGCACACCCTGAACATCCAGGCATTTGCACTTGGTCATGCTCATTGTCAACAAGCTGCACAGTGGACGCCTGCCCCTGTGATGCTGTCTGTAACGTGGCCTTAAGCCCTCAACCTCAAGACCAGGTTTGTCTCTTTAAGCAAAACAGGCCCAGTGCAAATATACTAATCATGGCATCTTCAGGCACTGGATGCCCGCAAAAAGGTAAGTCGTCAACTAATTTTAACAGCCAAGCAAATCACAATTCCCCCCTCTCAGTTCACACCCAGCCTAGCCTTACCACACCAGAGCACAAATTCGCAGTAACAACGCTTTACCCCTCAAATATTTCTCCTTGTCTGTGATCACCAGGCAGACCACAGGCACAGCACACGGAATCAACAAATTCACGGGCCGGAGCCAGAAACGTAACCGCGCAGCTACCGAGTCGCACTCATAACAAATTTTGTGTTGAAAATGGAGCAAATCAAAAGCCCCGGGCAACAGTTGAGTACAAGTGGGACGCCGGCGCTCTGTCCCGCCTTACCTTGTCGGAGAACCCGAACATGACGGAGGAGCCGACGTCGAAGGTGAACCCGTCGCGGCGGTAGTACCCGGAGCTGCCCCCCGGGATGATGTACTTCTCGAGGACCAGCACCCGCGCCCCTTTCGCGGCCAGCTGCGTGGCCGCCACCAGGCCCCCGATCCCGGACCCGACCACTATCGCGTCGTGTCGCTCCCCGTCGCCTCCCTCTCCTCCGGGGGACTTCTCCGCGGCCACCGCCGCCTGCCTCTCCGACACCACCGCCACTCTCCCCCTGCCGCCGCCTCCGCGGGCCTCGCCGCCGAGAGGGCGGGGGTGGGAGGGGTGGTGCGCGAAGGGCGCGGGGAGGCGCGGGGAGTGGTGGAGGCACCGCGCCGCGAGGGGCGAGAGGAGGAGCGGCATGGCGGCGGGGCGTGGGGGCGGAGGGGAAACCGGCTGGGCCGTCGTTTTGTGTGGCGCCGGGTCGGGTATTTGTTTTGCGGGTTGGAGGGGAGTGGAGGAATCTGGCGGGGAGGGAGAAGGGTGGATGCCGCGGCGGGAAGGGGACGAAGAAAGCGAGGAGGGAGGGAGTGGAGGGAAGAGGATGAGGAGGCGCGGACGGCCGCCAACGGTGGGCCAGGGTGGTGACGCGCACCTTCCTCAAGGAAAGTGGTGGTCAACCCTCTCACCCGCGATCATAACCACCGGTCGACCGGCCAGACTCTAGGCCGGTCGCGCCGCGGGCCGTTGGATCAGAAACATCCCAACCGTTTGATCCTCGTCCCTCGTGTGAATGCGGAACAAGCACTCCCTCGCCCCTCGTCGTGCCACCTCGCTGCCCCGGCGCGCACAATTTGACCTCGTCATCGCGCGCCACGCGGGGTCCATCTCTGGCGAGCGACGGCTCGCACGTCGTCGACATCGCAGCACCTGGCGCCATCGCGGCAACATCCCCTAGTTAGGCGCTCGAAGCTCCGTTGCCATCACGGCACCTGAGGCCATTGTAGCAAACATTGTTGACGTCGAAGCAGTCGTTGTAAAGCCCGCAGACCCCTTCCCCTCCCAGTCCCGGTTGCATCATGGCCGCTCGCCGCCGTGGCATCGTAACCTGCCGTCACACGATTCCAACATATCGAGATGTCGGTTTTAGCAAATTCTAGCATGCAGCACCGGCCACAGCAGGCCAAAAACACGGTTCCAGCACGCTAAGATGTCAGTTCCTACGAAGTAGATACACGATTTCAGCACACGGCGGCATCGGCTGGAGCAAAAAGGCGAGACACAAGTTCCAACATGTCGCGTAGGCGGTGAAAACGCGAGTTCCAGCATTTTTTGTTGCCACAGACAATAGTGTGCTCCATGGTAGTCACAACGAACAATACTAGCAGGCAGAGGCGCGGCGCCGCCGCACTCGAGCTTAAGCCCGTCATTAGCAATTATTGCTCATATTTGTTATTGATAAGCTTTTTGGTAAGTGAAGCAAGAACAATATAGTACGTTGATAATATGAATCATTTAGTCGATTACATGACCTTGATGGCATACATGATAAATAAAAAAGTACAATGAAGTGCTGATTTAAGAGAGTGATATTATGTAGGTAGATGGCGTACAACTGTACATATGTAGATAAAGAAAATTTTGGTGAAATATATCATGGATTTTAAGCACTTTGGATTTTTGTTCTTGTTCTTAATGTTTTTGTTGTTTTCTCTTTTCTTCATAAGAGGAGATTACAGTTACTAAATTGTATGATTTGTGGGTTTATAGACTTGAAGTGTGCATTTTAATCAAGTTTATGAAGCTATCGGCCATTCTGCTTTTTCTAAATCAATAAATCAAAGAGATGATTAAAAAAAGTTGCCCTTGTTTTCAATACTTTTCGCCACCCTTAACCCTTGTGTCTCCTCCCTACTCTTTGCACACATATGGCAAACAACTCGAAAATTTTCATTTTCTCTAGTAAATTGTACCAGCGAGGCAAATTGTTGAACAATCATGATATATTTACGATGTTGCGCACAAGAGAACCCACGATCGAAGTATCTGTTGGCCTATCGGTACAGTTTCTAAGCTCCCAGGAAATACTGGCTTGTGGTGCGTCGAGAGTGTTTGGGCAGGGATGGTGGGCCTATTTGTGAGTCGGTATTTAGCTGTGTTTGGGCTTACTGTGCCGCCTCCAGAGAAACCATCGCGGCGGCGGTGTTCAACCCTAGCTGCCTCCATCACCTCCTCTTGTGTTGGTCATCCTCTCCTCCCACCATCCACGACGCCACCCCACTGCGGTGCCCTCCCCTCCGACCTGGCCATCTTGGTGGTGTCTACCACGACGGGGGTGAAGGGGCGCGGTCGTCGGAGAAAGCGGCACTCGACGGTGGCGCTATACTCTTTGGTCGCCTTCGTCTTCTACGTCCTATCCTTGATGCCGTACACTGTGGAGCGCTTGCCACTGCTACCCGGCAGCTTGCTACCCACCGACCACTTAGACCGAGGAGGAGTAGAGAACGGTAGAGTCCTGCGGCAAGCACATAAAGGACCGCTCAGGAGCCCAATAGAGGGGACATCTATTCCTTTTGCGCTCTCTCTGATCTACCCCAATTCTCTTAATTTCTCTCATACTTCATTTTTTGGGTTCAGTTCCTTCTTATTTTTAAATACTGTTAAAATAGGAGACGTGCAATGGCTGATTCATTCCATGGTTGATGAGGATCGATAGATCATAGTATAAGTTGTTGTTCCAAGAGGATGGAGGAAGAAAAACAAATATTTCTAACGGCTCTTGATATGGTACAGATATATCTAATGTGACAAATCGCTAGAGGAATGTGGATAAACGAAGGTGCTTATTTCGTACGATACTTTAATTCTTCCAGTGACTTCATTGCTAGAAAAATGCCACAACAAGTTTTGTTGAAGTACTAGGCAGTCCATGTTCTATACTAAATTTCCTCTATTTTTGCAAATTAATTAGCTTCTCCCTGCCATTCGAGCTTGAAGGATCGTGAATGTCGCCTAGAGAGAGGGTGAATAGGCGCTTTAAAATAATTATGGTTTAGGCTTGAATAAATATGGAATAAACCTAGCGATTAATTTGTCAAATATAGAACCTACAACAACTAGGCTCACCTATGTGCACCAACAACTTATACTAAGTAAGATAAACAACTATGTAATAGCAAGATATATGACAAAAAACAATATGACTATCACAAAGTAAAAAGCATAAGTAAAGGGCTCGGATAAGAGATAACCGAGGCACGCGGAGACAATGATGTATCCCGAAGTTCACACTCTTACGGATGTCAATCTCCGTTTGGAACGGTGTGGAGGCACAATGCTCCCCAAGAAGCCACTAGGGCCACCGTAATCTCATCACGCCCTCGCACAATGCAAGATGCCGTGATTCCACTAAGGGACCCTTGAGGGCGGTCACCGAACCCGTACAAATGGCAACCCTTGGGGGCGGTCACCGAACCCGTACACTTTGGCAACCCTTGGGGGTGGTCACCGGTACCCGTCAAATTGCTCGGGGCGATCTCCACAACCTAATTGGAGACCCCGACGCTTGCCCGGAGCTTTACACCACAATGATTAAGCTCCGAACACCACCAACCATCTAGGGTGCCCAAGCACCCAAGAGGAACAAGCTCAAGGGTACCAAGCACCCAAGAGTAATAAGCTTCTCAACTTGTAACTTCCACGTATCACGTGGAGAACTCAAACCGATGCACCAAATGCAATGGCAAGGGCACACGAAGTGCCCAAGTCCTTTTCTCTCAAATCCCACTGAAGCAACTAATGCTAGGGAGGAAAATGGGAGGAAGAACAAGAAGGAGAACACCAAGAACTTCAAGATCTAGATCCAAGGGGTTCCCCTCACCTAGAGGAGAAAGTGATTGGTGGAAACGTGGATCTAGATCTCCTCTCTCTTTTCCCTCAAAAACTAGCAAGAATCCATGGAGGGATTGAGAGTTAGCAAGCTCGAAGAAGGTCAACAATGGGGGAAGAATACGAGCTCAAAGGATAAGGTTCATTGGGGAAGAAGACACCTTTTTATAGGTGAGAAAAAATCCAACCGTTATGCTCACGGCCCGCACAGAGCGGTACTACCGCTCCAAGGAGCGGTACTACCGCTAGGGCGGTAGTACCCCTTTGAAAAACAACAGCAAGGAGGCAAAAGGCCAGAAGAACCGCCGGAGCGGTACTACCGCTCGTCCTCACGGTACTACCGTTAGGGATCGCGGTACTGCCGCAAAGTGTAGCGGTACTACTGCTAGCGAGCGGTACTAAAAAAATACATCCGGGCCTACCACCGCAGGACTTGGGACGAGTTTTTGGTCCGGAGCGGTACTAACGCTGTAGAAGCCGCGGCAGTACCGCTCTGGAGCGGTAGTAAAAAATTACATTCGCTCCAATTCGCGGTAGTACCACTGCAGCCTTTTCAGAACACCAAAACTGCCACAACTTTTGCAAACTGACTCCGAATTCGATGAAACCAAGTTTGTTGGAAAGCTAGCGACAAGGGCTAACGCAATATTAAAAGAAATATCAATAAGAAGCAAAATAGAAAGGCCCATAAGAAAATGGTGAGAACCCTTCCTCGGATAAGACCGGTAAAACCTCCAACACCGAAAACATCATAGAAGACGCATGTGAACTCCGTTTTCGATGAACCAAGCTTGTCATCAAGAAGACCATAAGCTCTAAGACTCACAAAGAAAACCAAACAAGAACCAAAAAACATGATGCAAGGATACAATGGTTTGAGCTCTCTACTAACGATACGATCAAGCCACCAACTTGAGAGCCCCCCTTGATAGTACGACAAACGATCCTATAACCCGGTCTCCCAACTACCACCATGAGACCGGTAAAATAGAAAGCCTATCAAGGGAAAACCTTTGCCTTGCACATGGTCCACTTGAGCTAGATGATGATGATCTTGACTCCCTCAAGTTGGACCACCTTTCTTGATTGCGTTGACTCGATGAAGACTAGATGATTGCTCCTCCATACTCCACTATGGGTGAGCCACTCTTCGGCACATCTTCACAAGTCCATTGAAACCACAATGGATGGCAAGCTTTAAGAACTTGATCTCTTCGTTGGTGCTCCACCTAAACTTGCACACGGCAATCTTGATGACGATCACCACTTGATGTCATCCTTTCCATGGGTTGTATGATATCTTCCTCTTGATGCAAGCCCATGGACACGTACCTAACCCCACATAGAACTCTCACATAGACCATGGGTTAGTACACAAAGTGCAATGGACAATGCTTACCATACCATGGGATCACTTGATCCCTCTCGGTACATCTTTTACGCTTTGTGAGTTGATCAACTTGATTCACTCTTGACATAGTCTTGATCAACCTTGAATATTTCCAACTCTCTTCGTTTGGATGATGTCATGAAGGTAAACATGAATGATCACACAATCTTCTTCTTCAAGACATGCTTGCAATAAGCTCAACACTCACATGACCAATCTTTGGATAATTCCTTAATAGCACCTTGGTCAACACATAAACTCCTTGAAACCAATACATGGACTTCAAGAAATGCCTATGGACAAATCCTTCAAATATAACTCAATGCAACCATTAGTCCATAGAGAATGTCATCAATTACCAAAACCACACATGGGGGCACCGCATGTCCTTTCAATCTCCCCCGTTTTGGTAATTGATGACAATCACTTTCAAGAGAGTTTATATAAAAAATTATGCATCACCATGCTATGCAACAACCAATAATGCATGCGTAGGAGGAATTATGCATCACCATGCTATGCAACAACCAATAATGCATGCGTAGGAGATGCGTATGCTTAGGAACAAACCAAAGCTAGAAGAGACAACTCTCTAAACTTCTCCACAAAACTCTCTGAAACTTCTCCCCCATTGGCATCGATTGCCAAAATGGGCGAGAAGCTTAGAAGGCCAATATAAATTGTGTATTTCTCAACAAGTGAGTGAAATGCAACACACATAACCAAAGGTAAATACTTGGAGGAACACAAACTATATTGAGGCACAAAGATAGCAAAATAATGATATGCCACAAAGACATAAAAAAGAGAGAAACAAGCAATCAGGCAATCAAAATATACCAACTGAAGCAAGCAATCAACAAATATCAATTGAGCCAACTAGAACAATGATCCTACGTGCCATATGAAAGAAATAAATTATGATATGAGCAAAGGAGTGTTCTAGAGAAACTAGAGAAGCTCCCCATGACTTGTGCACAATTTAGTTTTGTAATTGGATACAATGAGCACAAAATAGGATCGTCACTCCCCCAAGATCAATAGAACCTCATGACAAGTGCAAGAGAGTAACAGAGTGTTCTAAAGACACTAGTGAAGCTCTCCATGATTTGTGCACTCCTTACAACATTTGCATTAGGATACCAAGTGCACAAAATAAGATCATCACTCCCCGAAAATCAATAGAAACTCACAACAAGTGCAAGTGAGCATGTAAGAAACAAAGCCTAGCACTTGCAACAAACACATGATTGAGCAACATATAAAAGAGGCAACTTAAGAGTAGGCTCAACCAAAATGATGTGTGTGAGTCATGGCAAAGCACTTGAGAAGACTAATGTACGGATGAGCATTAAGCATCAACATAGTCTTGGAAGAATGAGGCGCATGGTGCAAGGCCTATCATTCCCCCACACAACTAGCAAATGGGTTCACAAGCTTACTAATAAGCATATAGAGAACCTATGCTTGTGACAACCCGTGGTGAAGACAGAACAAGAAAGCCTCATCAAGACGAGGGATACCAATTAAGATGGCAAAAGCCTCGTAAAGATAAGCATGAGGAAAATAATCTTCACCACACAAGAGTGCATCAAGATGCAACGAGATACGACACGCACTCAAGGCAAAAGCTTTCACGGAGCCACCAAAGAAATAACAAAAGAGAGACAAGGTGGACGTGAAAGAAAGGATATCATCTGGAGATGTAATTTCTCTCAAGTGTATAAGGTTCTAGGTACATGAAATCATGATGATATATATCTACAAAGAAGAATGTACACCCGAAATAGTTACAACATGAAGGAACAAGATATCCAAAAGGAAGTCATACATATACCAATAAGATATTTGCTTGAGAGCATAGCACAAGGCTAGATATGGTCTTATTGCATATAGATGAATTCCAACCACACAAACATCAAAGACATCACAACTAGCAACAAGACATCATTGTTGGGATGCTTTGAGAAAGGAAACAAGTATCACAAGAGAGAATGGATAACATGCCATGATACAACCTACGAAAGGTTGATGCAAGAAATGTGTGCATGAAGTAGATGATGATACTTGTTACCAAGATACCATTGGATGGATGTAGTAGATACCAATTAAAGGTAGATAGTAGTTCATTAATCATCCTAGCTTGACTCCAATAAGCACATGGTGACACCACCTTCCTTGTGAGTGAGCCGAGCATCCAATGCATCTCCACTTGTTCCTAGAACAACAACACAAACAAAATGGTACCCAAACTCATTGGGACCAAAGAGTTAGAGAACCAGCAACACATAGGACAAACTCCATATAAATATGTGCATATAGATATGAAAATGAATTGCATGCACATCTCATCCAATTTGAGACTTAGTGGAGTTCCCCCTATATATTGGGTCAAAGAAAGAAAGCATGCCAAAGAAACTACAAGAAGTAAATATGCATGCTCAAGACTTTCAAGAACCGAGAACAAAAGATAAAGAAATACCAAGCGAAGAAAAGATACCAAATGAATAAATCATCACTTGGAGGATATCCAAAAAGATACATCAAGGAATGAGATATCCATTGATACACTCAAAAAGAAAGATGTCAAACTCCCAAAAGAGAGGATGGTTCCAAAAAAACCAAGTGCTCTACAAAGTTTCATGATGGCACAAAGTACCAAAAAGAAACGGTTTGCATTCCACCAACACACACTTGATAAGGATCACAAGGTGAGCGTTCTAAGAAGAATAGGATAGCTCCCCCAAGCATTGTGCATTATAGAGAATTTGCATTTCAATACAAAAAGCACAAGATGGGATCACCACTTTCACTATATCTATACAAACACTAGACAAGCTCAAGTAAATAACAAGATCCACAAGTGGTATGGAATACAATGGGAGTTGACACAATCCTAGGCAAGAGATAAAGCAAATAAAAGCAAAGGCCAATGTAAAGATGATCAATAATTTCTACCACACATAAGTGAGTACCAATTGTCAAAAGACAAGAAGTATTTGGAAATAATTCCTGGTGGTAGATAGCAAGGATATCCGACATCATCTTCACACCAAACAAAAAGCAAATTGCAACTTGTAGAGCTAACATGCCACCTAGGAACAAGATAATTTACAATATCAATTCTAGGTGATAATATCTCAAATGTACACATTTTCTAGGCTAGTAATATACACATAGCATATTACTCCCCCATAATGTGATACCAATTAAAGATAAACAAGAGGCAAAAAAACGATCCAACAAGAGATGATTAATGGACAATTTAGAATTTGAATTTCTCATGAGAAGACATACCACATAGCGACTAGATAATCTTGAAATATCAATACTAGATGGTATTACTCATGTACACACATATATAGGATTGTGAGGTGCACAAAGCACATCACTCCCCCATAATGGGATATTCCATTAATCTCTCACAAGAGCCAACTAAGAAATGAAGAAGATGCAAAAGGCTCAATGCATGACACACACGTACATGATGTGCAAACCAACACACACATACTTGATTGCTCAAGATAATCAAGTTGGAAGCACAACATATACAAACACATGCAAGGAGCAAAACCAAACATGCAAAGGGGTAAGTAACTATCAATGTAAACACTTTAAGCACGAGTTACCGCATGGATGAACATTGGATAAAAGATAGAAACTTGATAATCCGAATGACTTGGCTTGAGACAATTAGAATGATGAAGTCCCCTTAATTCTTCATAAAGCAGCCAAGTCTCCAATGCCCTCCAACAACACCTATTGATCAAGTTTGAGCTTGTTGGTCCCCAACCAAGTTGGGTCCTAAGAGGTTAGTCACAATAGGCTTGGCTACCCAAATGGTTCTCTTCTTGACACCACTTTGAGTACCAACAACTTTGGCAAACACATTGCCAACCTTATCCTTCCCAAGAGAATAGATATCATCAATAATAATTGGGTTGGATAAGTTACCACTAGTGCATGAAGAGGCGAGGTGACCTTTCTCACGACATAAGTAGCAACATCTACTCTTCACTTTCTTCTCACTTGATTTCTCAACTTGAGAAGCATTAGCTTGAGGATTCTTGGGAAGAGGACTTTCTTCAACTTGTGGTTGAGCATGAGATCGAACTTGTGGCCGCTTCCCTTGTTGCTTGTCACTAATGGCCTTCTTCTTCAATGGGCAAGATCTAACATGATGCCCTTCTACTTTTCACTTGAAGCAAACAATCTTGGCCGAATTCTTGACTTGTTCTTGGCCCTTCTTTTTGTTCATCTTGGACTTCTTCTTCTTCTTCTTGGAGTTGAATCCAAGTCCACCTTTGTCATTGGGGGATTTTTGCACACTCAAGATATTGTTGAGTGTGAATTTCCCTTCATGACTCTTTTCCTAGTCTTTCTTCAAAGAAGTGACTTGGGCCTTGAGCTCTTTGATTTCCTCTACATGGTTAGTCTCAACACAAGTACTAGAGGAAGTATAAGCTTCATTGTTAGAGCAACAAGGAAAGGAAAGCAATTCATCACAAGATGTACCAACATTGTGAGTAGATGAATTACAAGGACTAGCACATGGCAACATAGCATTTTGACTAGAAGTAGTGCTAGTATCCACATGAGGCTCACTAGATATTACCTTAGCAATCATGGCCTCATGAGCTATCTTTAGCACATTATGGGATACTAGAAGATCATCATGAGAGCTTGAGAGCTTTTCATGACTTTCTTCCAATTTCCCATAATTGCTAGATAGCAACTCAAGTTGAGCCCGTAGCTCAACATTCTCCTTCAAAATGGATGCTTCACAAGTAATAGAGTTAGTAGCACAAGCATCATCATTAACACCAAGAGGAGAGGACAACTTGGAAAGCTCTTTTAAATAAGAAGCTTCAAGTTGAGCATGAGACTCGGTGAGTTTGATGAGCTCACCCTTAATGACCCTTGAGCCATTTCCGAGGTGCTCAAAATCCTCAAGGAGTCTAGCATGAGAAACTTCAAGCTTAGCATTTTTAGTTTCAAAATCATTGGCCACCACAAGAGCTCTATCACAAGATTCCCTCACTCTAGATAATTCTAGAGCAAAAGTCTCCTCAAGAGATTCCTTGGTGGTTTGTTCAAGTTCAAGAGCTTGAGAGAGGTCCGCAATCTCATTAGCGTAATCACGCTCATGACCTTCCATTTTATCAATGGTGACCTCATGCTTCTCAAGACGAGATTCCAACTCATCAATATATTTCTTGCCCTCAGTAGCAATAGACATGATTTCCATGAAGTTGGAACGAGCAATTTTATTCTTAAGAAGAGCTTTAAAAATCATTTCCCCCTTAATTTTTAAGGAGGCAACATCATCATTCTCTTCATCATAATCAACATCATCATCACTCTTGCCATCATCAATATCATCACAAGATATATTGGGATTCAAAGTGGGAGATACCTTTGAAGCCTTGGCCATAAGGCAAAATGCAATAGATGATGATTTAGGATCCCTTGAAGCACCATCCAAGACCACATCTTGTTCCATGGAGTGTTGGGTTTCCTCTACATTGTTAGCACAACAACTCGAGGAAATACATGCATTTTCATCATGGCAACAAGATGTAGCAAGCATATCATCATGAGATTTAGTCAAGCAATTTCTACATGATATGCAAGGACTATCAGCACAAGCATGTGAAACATTTGGAGTGCTCGAAGTGCTAAAGTCCAAAGATGAAGCATTTCAATAAGAAAGTGATGAAGGATTATCAACAATGAGCCCACTATCATCACTGCAATGAACACCACTACTCACCATGTCATTACCTTGTGGCAAACCACACGTATGTGAAGTAGAAGAAGTTGAGAACACAACACGGCCGGAGGTGGAGGGAGAACAATCATCCCCACAAAACTTGGACACGCCATATTTATCTTGAAGCTTTGTCCACAACTCATGAGCATCCCGGAACAGCATGAGTTGAAATATAACTACATTGCTCAAAGCATTGAAAAGCACATTAGAAGCTTGAGCATTGAGATAAGAGTTTTTCTCATCCTCTAAAGATAATCTTAGGGGATCCTTTGGAGGAGAAAAACACACATCTACAATTCGCTCTAAATTTGGGTCCATGACCCTAAAGAGATTAAGCATGCGAATTACCCAAACATCAAAATTTATGCCACCAAAACTAAGAGTGTCAGAGAATCCTAATCCCCTAGTCGACATCTTTACTCTCTAGGTGGTTAAGCCTAACAAAGAGAGACGATGCTCTGATACCAATTGAAGGATCGTGGATGTCACCTAGAGGGGGAGTGAATAGGCGCTTTAAAATAATTACGGTTTAGGCTTGAACAAATGTGGAATAAACCTAGCGGTTAATTTGTCAAACACAGAACCAACAAGAACTAGGCTCACCTATGTGCACCAACAACTTATACTAAGCAAGATAAACAACTATGTGATAGCAAGATATATGACAAGAAACAATATGGCTATCACAAAGTAAAGAGCATAAGTAAAGGGCTCGGGTAAGAGATAACCGAGGCACGCGGAGACGACGATGTATCCCGAAGTTCACACCCTTGCGGATGCTAATCTCGGTTTGGAGCGGTGTGGAGGCACAATGCTCCCCAAGAAGCCACTAGGGCCACCGTAATCTCCTCACGCCCTCGCACAATTCAAGATGACGTGATTCCACTAAGGGACCCTTGAGGGCGGTCACCGAACCCGTACAAATGGCAACCCTTGGGGGCAGTCACCGAACCCGTACACTTTGGCAACCCTTGGGGGCGTTCACCGGTACCCGTCAAATTGCTCGGGGCGATCTCCACAACCTAATTGGAGACCCCGACGCTTGCCCGGAGCTTTACACCACAATGATTGAGCTCCGAACACCACCAACCATCTAGGGCGCCCAAGCACCCAAGAGGAACAAGCTTAAGGGTACCAAGCACCCAACAGTAACAAGCTTCTCAACTTGTAACTTCCATGTATCACGTGGAGAACTCAAACCGATGCACCAAATGCAATGGCAAGGGCACACGGAGTGCCCAAGTCCTTCTCTCTCAAATCCCACTGAAGCAACTAATGCTAGGGAGGAAAATGAGAGGAAGAACAAGAAGGAGAACACCAAGAACTCCAAGATCTAGATCCAAGGGGTTCCCCTCACCTAGAGGAGAAAGTGATTGGTGGAAACATGGATCTAGATCTCCTCTCTCTTTTCCCTCAAAAACTAGCAAGAATCCATGGAGGGATTGAGAGTTAGCAAGCTCGAAGAAGGTCAACAATGGGGGAAGAAAACGAGCTCAAAGGATAAGGTTCATTGGGGAAGAAGACACCCTTTTATAGGTGGGGAAAATCCAACCATTATGCTCACAGCCCGCACAAAGCGGTACTACCGCTCCAAGGAGCGGTACTACCGCTAGGGCAGTAGTACCCCTTTCAAAAACAACAGCAAGGAGGCAAAAGGCCAGAAGAACCGCCGGAGCGGTGATGTCTACTACACAACCTTCTTCTTGTAGACGTTGTTGGGCCTCGAAGTGCAGAGGTTTGTAGGACAGTAGAAAATTTCCCTCAAGTGGATGACATAAGGTTTATCAATCCGTAGGAGGCGTAGGATGAAGATGGTCTCTCTCAAGCAACCCTGCAACCAAATAACAAAGAGTCTCTTGTGTCCCCAACACACCCAATACAATGGTAAATTGTATAGGTGCACTAGTTCGACGAAGACATGATGATACAAGTGGTATATGGATAGTAGATAATAGTTTTTGTAATCTGAAATTATAAAAAATAGCAAGGTAACGAATGATAAAAGTGAGCGTAAACGGTATTGCAATGATAGGAAATAAGGACTAGGGTTCATACTTTCGCTAGTGTAAATTCCCTCAACAATACTAACATAATTGGATCACATAACTATCCCTCAACATGCAACAAAGAGTCACTCCAAAGTCACTAATAGCGGAGAACAAACAAAGATATTATGGTAGGGTACAAAACCACCTCAAAGTTATTCTTTCCAATCAATCTGTTGGGCTATTCCTATAAGTGTCACAAACGGCCCTAGAGTTCGTACTAGAATAACACCTTAAGACACAAATCAACCAAAACCCTAATGTCACCTAAATACTCCATTGTCACCTCAAGTATCCGTGGGCATGATTATACGATATGCATCACACAATCTCAATTCATCTATTCAACCAACACATAGAACCTCAAAGAGTGCCCCAAAGTTTCTACCGGAGAATAACGACGAAAACGTGTGCCAACCCCTATGCATAGGTTCATGGGCGGAACCCGCAAGTTGGTCACCAAAACATACATCAAGTGGCACGTGGTATCCCATTGTCACCACAGATATCCATGGCAAGACATACATCAAATGTTCTCAAATCTTTAAAGACTCAACCCGATAAGATTACTTCAAAGGGGAAACTCAATTCATTACAAGAGAGAAGAGGGGGAGGAGAAACATAAGATCCAACTATAATAGCAAAGCTCGCGATACATCAAGATCGTGCCAAATCAAGAACACGAGAGAGAGAGAGAGATCAAACACATAGCTACTGGTACATACCCTCAGCCCCGAGGGAGAACTACCCCCTCCTCATCATGGAGAGCACCAGGATGATGAAGATGGCCACCGGAGAGGGATTGCCCCCTCCAGCAGGGTGCTGGAACGGGTCTAGATTGGTTTTCGGTGGCGGCGGAACTCCCGATCTATTGTGCTCTCGGATGTTTTTAGGGTATATGGAGATATATAGGTGGAAGAAGTACGTCAGGGGGGCCACGAGGGGCTCACCAGGGTGGAGGGCGCGCCCAGGGGGGTGGGCGCGCCCCCCTGCCTCGTGACCTCCTCGTAGATCCCCCGACGTGCATTCCAAGTCTTCTGGGCTTCTTTCCTTCCAAAAATGAGTTCCGTGAAGTTTCAGGTCAATTGGACTCCGTCTGGTTTTCCTTTTCTTCGAAACCCTAAAACAGGGTAAAAACAGAAACTGGCACTGGGCTCTGGGTTAATAGGTTAGTCCCAAAAATGATATAAAAGTATATAATAAAGCCCATAAACATTCAAAACAGTAGATAATATAGCATGGAGCAATCAAAAATTATAGATACGTTGGAGACGTATCAAGCGGTACTACCGCTCATCCTCACAGTACTACCGCTAGGGATCGCGGTACTACCGCAAAGGGTAGGGTACTACTGCTAGCGAGCGGTACTAAAAAAATACATCCGGGCCTACCACCGTAGGACTTGGGACGATTTTTTGGTCCGGAGCGGTACTACCGCTGTAGGAGTGATGTCTACTACACAACCTTCTTCTTGTAGACGTTGTTGGGCCTCCAAGTGCAGAGGTTTGTAGGACAGTAGCAAATTTCCCTCAAGTGGATGACCTAAGGTTTATCAATCCGTAGGATGCGTAGGATGAAGATGGTCTCTCTCAAGCAACCCCGCAACCAAATAACAAAGAGTCTCTTGTGTCCCCAACACACCCAATACAATGGTAAATTGTATAGGTGCACTAGTTCGACGAAGAGATGGTGATACAAGTGCAATATGGATAGTAGATAAAGGTATTTGTAATCTGAAATTATAAAAACAGCAAGGTAACAAGTGATAAAAGTGAGCGTAAACGGTATTGCAATGCTAGGAAACAAGGCCTAGGGTTCATACTTTCGCTAGTGTAAGTCCCTCAACAATACTAACATAATTGGATCATAAAACTATCCCTCAACATGCAACAAAGAGTCACTCCAAAGTCACTAATAGCGGAGAACAAATGAAGAGATTATGGTAGGGTACGAAACCACCTCAAAGTTATTCTTTCCAATCAATCCGTTGGGCTATTCCTATAAGTGTCACAAACAGCCCTAGAGTTCGTACTAGAATAACACCTTAAGATACAAATCAACCAAAACCCTACTGTCACCTAGATAGTCCAATGTCACCTCAAGTATCCGTGGGCATGATTATACGATATGCATCACACAATCTCAGATTCATCTATTCAACCAACACATAGAACCTCAAAGAGTGCCCCAAAGATCTACCGGAGAATCACGACGAAAACGTGTGCCAACCCCTATGCATAGGTTCATGAACCCGCAAGATGGTCACCTTAACATACATCAAGTGGCACGCAGTATCCCATTGTCACCACAGATATCCACGGCAAGACATACATCAAGTGTTCTCAAATCTTTAAAGACTCAATCCGATAAGATAATTTCAAAGGGGAAACTCAATTCATTACAAGAGAGTAGAGGGGGAGAAGAAACATAAGATCCAACTATAATAGCAAAGCTCGCGATACATCAAGATCGTGCCAAATCAAGAACACGAGATAGAGAGAGAGATCAAACACATAGCTACTGGTACATACCCTCAGCCCCGAGGGAGAACTACTCCCTCCTCGTCATGGAGAGCACCGGGATGATGAAGATGGCCACCGGTGAGGGTTCCCCCCTCCGACAGGGTGCCGGAACAGGGTCCCGATTGACTTTTGGTGGCTACGGAGGCTTTTGGCAGCGAAACTCCCGATCTATTATTCGTTCTGAAAGTTTTAGGTCACGTAAGTATATATGGGTGCAGGAGGTACGTTAGGGGAGCCACGGGGGCCCCACAAGACAGGGGGCGCACCCTAGGGGGGTGGGCGCGCCCCCCACCCTCGTGGGCAGCTCCCGTATCTTCTGACGTGGGGTCCAAGTCCATCAGGTGTGTTTCCTTCCAAAAATAACTTCTCCAGTTGATTTCGTTTCGTTTCGACTCCGTCTGATATTCCTTCTCTTCGAAACACTGAAATAGGCATAAAACAGCAAATCTGGGCTGGGCCTCCGGTTAATAGGTTAGTCCCAAAAATAATATAAAAATGGATAATAAAGCCCAATATTGCCCAAAACAGTAGATAATATAGCATGGAGCAATCAAAAATTATAGATACGTTGGAGACGTATCAAGGAGCCTCGGTAGTACCGCTCTGGAGTAGTAGTAAAAAATTACATCCGCTCCAATTCGTGGTAGTACCGCTGCAGCCTTTTCAGAACACCAAAACTGCCACAACTTTTGCAAACGGACTCCGAATTCAATGAAACCAATTTTGTTGGAAAGCTAGCGACAAGGGCTAACAAAATCTTGAAAGAAATATCAATAAGAAGCAAATTAGAAAAGGCCCATAAGAAAATGGTGAGAACCCTTCCTCGGATAAGACCGGTAAAACATCTAACACCGAAAACATCATAGAAGACGCATGCGAACTCCGTTTTCGATGAACTCAAGCTTGTCATCAAGATGACCATAAGCTCTAAGACTCACAAAGAGAAATAAACAAGAACCAAGAAACATGATGCAAGGATGCAATGGTTTGAGCTCTCTACTAACGATACGATCAAGCCACCAACTTGAGAGCCCCCCTTGATAGTACGACAAACGATCCTATAACCCGGTCTCCCAACTACCACCACGAGACTGGTAAAATAGAAATCCTATCAAGGGAAAACCTTTGCCTTGCACATGGTCCACTTGAGCTAGATGATGAGGATCTTGACTCCCTCAAGTTGGACCACCTTTCTTGATTGCGTTGGCTCGATGAAGACTAGATGATTGCTCCCCCATACTCCACTATGGGTGAGCCACTCTTCGGCACATCTTCACAAGTCCATTGAAACCACAATGGATGGCAAGCTTCAAGAACTTGATCTCTTCGTGGTGCTCCACCTAAACATGCACACGGCAATCTTGATGACGATCACCACTTGATGTCACCCTTTCCATGGGTTGTATGATATCTTCCTCTTGACACAAGCCCATGGACACGTACCTAACCCCACATAGAACTCTCACATAGACCATGGGTTAGTACACAAAGTGCAATGGACAATGCTTACCATACCATGGGATCACTTGATCCCTCTCGGTACATCTTTTACGCTTTGTGAGTTGATCAACTTGATTCACTCTTGACATAGTCTTGATCAACCTTGAATATTTCTAACTCTCTTTGTTTGCATGATGTCATGAAGGTAAACATGAATGATCACACAATCTTCTTCTTCAAGACATGCTTGCAATAAGCTCAACACTCACATGACCAATCTTTGGATAATTCCTTAATAGCACCTTGGTCAACACATAAACTCCTTGAAACCAACACATTGACTTCAAGAAATGCCTATGGACAAATCCTTCAAATATAACTCAATGCAACCATTAGTCCATAGAGAATGTCATCAATTATCAAAACCACACATGGAGGCACTGCATGTCCTTTCAGAGCTGCTAGGCCTAAAGGCTGAAGTGATGTATCTAATTTACTTTTCTTTGTTCGAGCACAAAAATTGCAGGAACTGTTTTTCATGTATCGTATTGGCTATTATAATTCCATGATATGCTATCATTATGGTTCACAATCTTTGCAATATTAGTCTCATGGTTTGATTAAAAATGTCTGTTAAAAAGAGAATTTGGGATTTATACAATCTGCTAAGTTGTTCAATGTCAATATAGGGGACAAATTGATGCACTTCCCTTTATGTAGGCATTAGCATAGCTAAATCATAGAGGCATCGCGGGCGCCCTGAGAAGTGGGAACCAAGGCAACATCCTATGCCCCTACTTCCTTTGTAATGGCATGGCATGACTTAATTTTCGAATTGATGCAAGCTCCCCGAGAACCATAGCGACAACAACAGAGGTTCGCTTTTGAAACAAGCATTTCTAATATATATTGCTACCATTTGATCGCATTATGTCCTCTTTTGGTCATCATAGGGCAGCATATTCTAGAAATATGGCAATGTGCTACAGTGGCGCTAGAGCGAGACAGAGGAGAACTGGAAGGTGGAGGGTGTTGGGGCGTGCTAGGCGGCGAGCGACAAGTAGGGGGGAATTGGTTGTGGTGAGCGGTGGGAATCGAAAAGTCACGGGGAAAGTGAAATATCTAGCTAGTTAAGGCAGTGCAGTTGGACCATATTTGAAGTGTATTTGTATTATTTTTCGAGATAATATTCATCCGCAGTCTCTGTTCATACGCTACCACCGGTAAGTATTTAGGGCATGTTTGGTTCCAATAAGTCACCTGACTTAAAACCAATGACTTATAAGTCACGCCTGTTTGGTTGTCACCTGACTTATAAGTCACCTGACCACATCTTTCCACCTTGTCACCTGACGCATAATTCCAATGTAATTCTTCTTAATTGTGGTATGAATATTCAGATCCGAAAGATTTAAGACAAAAGTTCATATTGACATAAAAATGATAATACTTCAAGCATACTAATAAAGCAATTATGTCTTCTCAAAATGTCATGGCCAAAGAAAGCTATCCCTACAAAATCATATAGTCTGGCTATGCTCTATCTTCACCACACAAAATATTTAAATCATGCACAACCCCGATGACAAGCCAAGCAATTGTTTCATACTTTTGATGTTCTCAAACTTTTTCAATCTTCACACAATATATGAGCATGAGCCATGGACATAGCACTATAGGTGGAATAGAATGGTGGTTGTGGAGAAGACAAAAAGGAGAATATAGTCTCACATCGACTAGGTGTATCAACGGTCTATGGAGATGCCCATCAATAGATATCAATGTGAGTGAGTAGGGATTGCCATGCAACGGATGCACTAGAGCTATAAGTATATGAAAGCTCAACAAAAGAAACTAGTGGGTGTGCATCCAACTCGCTTGCTCACGAAGTCCTAGGGCATTTTGAGGAAGCCCATCATTGGAATATACAAGCCAAGTTCTATAATGAATGATTCCCACTAGTATATGAAAGTGACAACATAGGAGACTCTCTATCATGAAGATCATGGTGCTACTTTGAAGCACAAGTGTGGTAAAAGGATAGTAGCATTGCCCCTTCTCTCTTTTTCTCTCATTTTTTTATTTGTCCTTCTCTTTTTTTATGGCCTTTCTCTTTTTTTTGGGCCTTCTCTTTTTATGGCCTTTTTATGGCCTTTCTCTTTTTTTCGTCCGGAGTCTCATCCCGACTTATGGGGGAATCATAGTCTCCATCATCCTTTCCTCACTAGGACAATGCTCTAATAATGATGATCATCACACTTTTATTTACTTACAACTCGATACTTAGAATAAGATATGACTCTATATGAATGCCTCCGGCGGTGTACCGGGATGTGCAATGATGCAGGAGTGACATGTATGAAAGAATTATGAACAGTGGCTTTGCCACAAATACTTTGTCAACTACATGATCATGCTAAGCAATATGACAATGATGGAGTGTGTCATAATAAATGGAATGGTGGAAAGTTGCATGGCAATATATCTCGGAATGACTATGGAAATGCCATAATAGGTAGGTATGGTGGCTGTTTTGCGGAAGGTATATGGTGGGTGTATGGTACCAGCGAAAGTTCCGCGGTACTAGAGAGGTTAGCAATGGTGGAAGGGTGAGAGTGCGTATAATCCAAACTCAACATTAGTCATAAAGAACTCACATACTTATTGCAAAAATCTATTAGTTATTGAAACAAAGTACTACGTGCATGCTCCTAGGGGGATAGATTGGTAGGAAAAGACCATCGCTCGTCCCCGACCGCCACTCATAAGGAGGACAATCAATAAATAAATCATGCTCCGACTTCATCACATAACGGTTCACCATACATGCATGCTACGGGAATCACAAACTTCAACACAAGTATCTCTCAAATTCATAACCACTCAACTAGCATGACTCTAATATTACCATCTCCATATCTCAAAACAATTATCAAGTATCAAACTTCTCATAGTATTCAACACACTCATAAGAGAATTTTATTATTCTTGAATACCTAGCATATAGGATTTTAAGGAAATTACCACGCTATTTAAGACTCTCAAAATAATATAAGTGAAGCATGAGAGTTCATCTATTTCTTCAAAATAAAACTACCACCATGCTCTAAAAGGATATAAGTGAAGCACTAGAGCAAATGACAAACTACTCCGAAAGATATAAGTGAAGATCAATGAGTAGTCGAATAATTATGCAACTATGTGAAGACTCTCTAACATTTAATAATTTCAGATCTTGGTAATTTATTCAAACATCAAGCAAAGAAAAATAAAATGACATCTAAGAATAGCAAACATTATGTGAAGAAGCAAAAAACTTAGGATCAACCGATACTAACCGATAGTTGTTGAAGAAGAAAGGTGGGATGCCAACCGGGGCATCCCCAAGCTTAGACGCTTGAGACTTCTTGAAATATTATCTTGGGGTGCCCTGGCCATCCCCAAGCTTGAGATTTTGTGTCTCCTTAATTCCTCTCATATCACGGTCTCCCTAAATCTCAAAAGCTTCATCCACACAAAACTCAACAAGGACTCGTGAGATAGGTTAGTACAAACCATTGCAAAAACCTTATCATATTCTACTGTAGCAAATCACTAAAATTATTATTCAACATTTCATACTAAATGCCTCTTCATATTTAATAGTCCTATCCTCAAATAGAATCATTAAAGAAGCAAACATATGCAAACAATGCAAACATAACAGCAATCTGCCTAAACAGGATAGTCTGTAAAGAATGCTGCAACATCCATACTTCCCTAGCTCCAAAAATTATGAAAGAAAATTCCCACTGTAGTAAATTTATCAGAGCTTAATATGCAAAAGGTTTCAACATTTTATCACATTCTGAATTTTCTAGGGAATTATTGCAACAGCGGTAAACTTTTTGTTTTCAAACAGCAACATGTATACTTGTAACATAGGCATAGTAAAGGCTATCAATGCCACTTTTATTGAAATAAAAGATGCAAAACATTATTCTAAATAACAGTAAGCAAATTCTAACAAAATAAATTGACGCTCCAAGCAAAACACATATCATGTGGCGAATAAAAATATAGCTCCAAGTAAAGTTACCGATGAACGAAGACGAAAGAGGGGATGCCTTCCGGGGCATCCCCAAGCTTAGGCTCTTGGCTATCCTTGAATATTACCTTGGGGTGCCTTGGGCATCCCCAAGCTTAGGATCTTGCCACTCCTTATTCCATAGTCCATCGAATCCTTTCCCAAAACTTGAAAACTTCACAACACAAAACTTAAAGTAGAAAACTCGTAAGCTCCGTTAGTATAAGAAGGCAAAACACCACTTCAAGGTACTGTAATGAACTCATTATTTATTTATATTGGTGTTAAACCTATTCTATTCCAACTTCTCTATGGTTTATAAACTATTTTACTAGCCATAGATTCATCAAACAAGCAAACAACACACGAAAAACAGAATCTGTCAAAAACAGAACAGTCTGTAGTAATCTGGATCAAACGTATACTTCTGGAACTCATAAAATTCTCAAATAAATTTTTGGACTTGAGGAATTTATCTATTAATCATCTGCAAAAATAATTAACTAAATATCTGTAACGCCCTCGATGCGACTATATCTCCCACGTGTTGAGGCACGACTTAGAGGCATAATCGCATTGAAGGCATATGTCGCAAGTGAGGTAATCTTCACAAAACCCATGTAATATAATAAGGGAAAGAGGTACATAGTTGGCTTACAATCGCCACTTCACACAATACATGAATAAAGCATTACATCATCCAAATACAATCAAGGTCCGACTACGGAACCAAAATAAAAGAAGAACCCCAAATGCGACAAAGGTCCCCGATCGACCCTAACTGGGCTCCACTACTGATCAACTAGAAAGAAGACAACACAAAGGATAAGATCTTCATCGAGCTCCTCCTGAACTTGGTTGCGTCATCTGCACGGACTCATCGGCACCTGCAAGCTGGTTTTGGAAGTATCTGTGAGCCATAGGGACTCAGCAATCTCGCACCCTCGCGATCAAGACTATTTAAGCTTATGGGTAAGGTAAAGGTATGAGGTGGAGCTGCAGCAAGCGACTAGCATATATGGTGGCTAACATACGCAAATGAGAGCGAGAAGAGAAGGCAAAGCACGGTCGATAAAAGTATGATCACGAAGTGATCCTATAGCAACCTACGTCAAGCATAACTCCAACAACGGTGTTCGCTTCCCGGACTCCGCCGGAAAGAGACCATCACGGTTACACACGCGGTTGGTTCATTTTAATTAAGGTCAACTTCAAGTTTTCTACAACCGGACGTTAACAAATTCCCATCTTCCCATAACCGCGGGCACGGCTTTCGAAAGTTCAAATCCCTGTAGGGGTTTCCCAACTTAGCCCATCACAAGCTCTCACGGTCAACGAAGGAATAGACCTCCACCCGAGACCTTCCGATCAGACTCGGTATCCCGGTACAACAAGACATTTTGACAGGGTAAAACAAAAGCTGCAACACCGCTCGAATGTGCCGACAAATCCCGATAGGAGCTGCACATATCTCTTTCTCAGGGAACACTCAGATTGTCTTAGGTACGGGTAGGCCAGCCCAGAGTTGCCCCTGGTGGCCACCGGTAGCTGACAGGTGGACCAACACTCAGAGGAGCACTGGCCCCGGGGGGGTAAAATAAGATGACCCTTGGGCTGGCCGACCCAAGGGAAAGAAAAGGCTAGGTGGCAAATGGTAAAACCAATGTTGGGCATTGCTGGAAGAGCTTTACTTAAGGCAAACTGTCAAGTGGTTCCCATTATAGCCCAACCGCGTAAGGAACGCAAAATCCGGGAACATAACACCGATATGACGGAAACTAGGGCGGCAAGAGTGGAACAAAACACCAGGCATAAGGTCGAGCCTTCCATCCTTTACCAAGTATATAGATGCATTAATTAAATAAGATATATTGTGATATCCCAACAAGTAAACATATTCCATCAAGGAACAACATCTCCATGTTCCAACAAGGAAACAAACTTCAATCTTCACCTGCAACTAACAACGCTATAAGAGGGGCTGAGCAAAGCGGTAACATAGCCAATCAACGGTTTGCTAGGACAAGGTGGGTTAGAGGATTAGTTCAACAATATGGGAGGCATGATAAGCAAGTGGTAGGTATCGCAGCATAGGCATAGCAAAAGAGCAAGCATCCAGCAAAGCAAAGATAGTAGTGATTTCGAGGGTATGATCATCTTGCCTGAAATCCCGCAAGGAAGAAGAACGAGTCCATGAAGAAGACAAACGGACGTTGATGAATGGGTCCTCACAAACACAACGTTATCGGAACCAACCCGAAGAAGCAAACACCGGAAAAGAAGCACACAACATAGTAAACAAACCACACATGAACATGGTATGATTTGCGGGATGCGGTATGCGATGCATATGCAAGATATGACAGGAAATGCATGAACCTGGCCTCAACTTGGGAATCCAAGTGTGCCACTGGAAATATGAGATGAAATCGCTTGAAAACGATATAAAGAACGCCGGAATCGGAGTTACGGTTTGGAAATGGCAAGCGATTCAAATATGGCACCGGTCTGCGATTTACAGCAAGTAGCCATCTAAATGCAATGAGATGAACATGCTACAGCACCCAAACATGACAACAAAATATATGGCAGGGATGCATTCAAGATGCTTAACAAAAGTCTAGCACTGAGCTACGTCCAATTCATCCATTAACAGGTTCAAACAAGCATGGCAAAAATGCATATGACAAACAGATCTCAGACTTAGTGAAATTAACACTTGTCTGGAATTTCAGATCAGGTAGCACTCTTCGGAGCAACAAAACTACATGCTACAGGACCTGATCATGGCAAAGTAAAGCATGGCGTGGAGCTACTCAAAGAGCTTAACAAAAGTCCCTTAGTGACCTTGAGCCAAAAGGGATCAGAAAATACAATTGCAAGCATGTGAACATAGCAAAAACATAATCAGTTTTCAGACTTGGTGAAAACTGACACATGCTGAAACATAACTCAAGTAGGCATGTTTACGAGCTCGATGCACTCACTACGGTGCAAGTCATGGAAAGACAAGCATACATACATCAAGAAGGCACAAAATGCAATCTAGATATGGCAAGAACAATAGCATAGCATGCACGGATCAACCACAACATCATCGGCAAAATTGCAAACAAGTTGACAATCTGCCCAGATTCACAAAGTAGCAAAAGTAGAGCTCGATTGACTCAAGCTAGGGTGCTCCATAATTGCAAACAAAGACATGGATGAATAGAGCACTACAATAATAACAAAACATCCTTACTGATCATCCTCAAAGAGGCACGGATCACTAGGAAACAACATGAACATATGGCATCATGAGATAAACAGATCAAGGACTTAGTGGAATTGCTAAGTCCCTGAAAACAGAATTAGCAAGTGCACCACTTTGCAAGCTTGTGCTAGTCACCACACACATCACAAAAATACATGGGTTGCACCTCTGGAAAGATGGCAAAACCCTTAACAAAACATATGTAGAGCATCAGGGCACATCATGCACACAATAATCATGGCAAAAATGACAAAGCTAAACGGAGTAGCAGATCTGACAATTATCTCAAGTAGCCCTCTTCTAACAACATTTCGGGCATCAAGATGAACTCAAATGAAAATGATGCAATGGAATGAAATGATGTACTCTCTGAGGTGAACATTTTGATATGCTATATGCATGAATCGGAGCTACGGATGCAAAGTTACAATGCGATGAACATGAGCACTTGGATCTGGGATTCTCGGGACTTAGTGAAAATTATACCTCCGGAAAAAGTCAAACCGGGACGAAGTGGTGCGGGGTGGCTAGATCCGGGACATGGGGAGGCGTTTGGATGGCGGGGTTGGTGGATCTGGTCCAGATCTGGCCGGACCGAAACTCCGGCGAGACGAGGCGCGAACTCCGGCGATGCTCCGGTCGCCGGAGGCGGCGAGGCAGGAGGCACGGCGTGCGGGACCGGCGAGGGCAGCGACCCGGCCGGCGGCAACGGCGCTCAAAGGGCGGCGGCGAGCAAACGCGGCGGCGTCAGACCCAGCGGCGAGGGCGCGGGGCACCGGCGAGCTTCATTGGCGACGGCGGGGAGCCGGCAGGCGGCGCGACGCTCAAAGGGCGGTGGCGGCGGGCGGTCCAGGCGCGGGGGCGCGGGCGGTTGGTGGCGACTGGCACCAGGCGGTGGCGGATCTGGGCCCGCGCGGGCCGGACTCGGGCCCCGCGGGCCGGCGGCGGCGGGAGGAGAGAGGGCGCGGGCGCTGGATGAGGTGGCGGCGGCTGAGTGGCTGAAGGTGGCGGCGGCGGTGACGTGGCCCGCTCTCATTGGCCGGAGGTAGGTGGACGGCGAACGCGTCCGGTGCGGACGGACATGTCCGGCGGCGCGGAGGGAAGTTAGGGTAGGGTTTGATGTGCGCGGAATTTTCGGGGAGAACCACATATATATAGGTAGAGGAAGCCACGAGAGTCCAAATGAGGTGCGGTTTTCGGCCACGCGATCGTGATCGAACGCTCTAGATGATGGATCAGGTTTAGGTGGGTTTTGGGCCAAATTGGAGGGGTGTTGGGCTGCAACACACACGAGGCCTTTTCGGTCCCTCGGTTAACCGTTGGAGTATCAAACGAAGTCCAAATGGTACGAAACTTGACAGGCGGTCTACCAGTAGTAAACCAAGGCCGCTTGGCAAATCTCGGTCCAATCCGGAAATGTTTAATCCCCACACATGAAAGAAAGGTAGAAATGACCACCGGAGGAGAACGGAGCGCCGGATTGCAAAACGGACAACAGGGAAAATGCTCGGATGCATGAGACAAACACGTATGCAAATGAAATGCACATGATGACATGATATGCAATGCATGACAGGCAAGCAATGACAAGGCAACAACAGCGAATAACTGCACGACACCTGGCACATCGGTCACGGGGCGTTACAATATCACTCTCCAAATAAAAATGGCAGCAATTCTCGCGAGCACTAAAGTTTCTGTTTTTGACAGCATGATCAACAAGACTTTCCCCAAGTCTTCCCAAAGGTTCTACTTGGCACAAACACTAATTAAACACATAAAACCACATATAAACAGAGGCTAGATGAATTATTTATTACTAAACAGGAACAAAAAGCAAGGAACAAAAATAAAGTTGGGTTGCCTCCCAACAAGCGCTATCGTTTAACGCCCCTAACTAGGCATGATGATTTCAACGATGCTCACATAAAGGATAAGAATTGTAACGTAAAGAGAGCATCATGAAGAATATGACTAGCACTTTTAAGTCTAACATGCTTTTGGGAACGTAGTAATTTCAAAAAAATTCCTACGCACACGCAAGATCATGGCGATGCATAGCAACGAGAGGGGAGAGTGTGATCTACGTACCCTTGTAGACCGACAGCGGAAGCATTAGCACAACGCGGTTGATGTAGTCGTACGTCTTCACGACCCGACCGATCAAGGACCGAAACTACGGCACCTCCGAGTTCTAGCACACGTTCAGCTCGATGACGATCCCCGGACTCCGATCCAGCAAAGTGTCAGGGAAGAGTTCCGTCAGCACGACGGCGTGGTGACGATCTTGATGTACTACCGTCGCAGGGCTTCGCCTAAGCACCGCTACAATATTATCGAGGATTATGGTGGAAGGGGGCACCACACACGGCTAAGAATATGATCACGTGGATCAACTTGTTGTGTCTAGGGGTGCCCCCTGCCCCCGTATATAAAGGAGCAGGGGAAGGTGCAGCCGGCAAGGAGGAGGGCGCGCCAGGAGGAGTCCTACTCCCACCGGGAGTAGGATTCCCCCCCTTTCCTAGTTGGAATAGGATTCGGGAGGGGCAAAGAGGAGAGAGAGAAGGAAGGGGGGGCGCCGCCCCCCTCTCCTTGTCCTATTCGGACTAGGGGGGAGGGGCGCGCGGCCCAGCCCTGGCCACCTCTCCTCTCTTCCACTAAAGCCCACTAAGTCCCATATACCTCCCGGGGGGTTCCGGTAACCTCCCGGTACTCCGGTAAAATCCCGATTTCACCCGGAACACTTCCGATATCCAACTATAAGCTTCCAATATATCAATCTTTATGTCTCGACCATTTCGAGACTCCTCGTCATGTCCGTGATCACATCCGGGACTCCGAACAAACTTCGGTACATCAAAATGCATAAACTCATAATATAACTGTCATCAAAACCTTAAGCGTGCGGACCCTACGGGTTCGAGAACAATGTAGACATGACCGAGACACATCTCCGGTCAATAACCAATAGCGGAACCTAGATGCTCATATTGGCTCCCACATATTCTACGAAGATCTTTATCGGTCAGACCGCATAACAACATACGTTGTTCCCTTTGTCATCGGTATGTTACTTGCCCGAGATTCGATCATCGGTATCTTAATACCTAGTTCAATCTCGTTACCGGCAAGTCTCTTTACTCGTTCCGTAATACATCATCTCGCAACTAACTCATTAGTTGCAATGCTTGCAAGGCTTATGTGATGTGCATTACCGAGAGGGCCCAGAGATACCTCTCCGACAATCGGAGTGACAAATCCTAATCTTGAAATACGCCAACCCAACATGTACCTTTGGAGACACCTGTAGAGCTCCTTTATAATCACCCAGTTACGTTGTGACGTTTGGTAGCACACAAAGTGTTCCTCCGGTAAACGGGAGTTGCATAATCTCATAGTCATAGGAACATGTATAAGTCATGAAGAAAGCAATAGCAACATACTAAAGTGGTCGGGCATTGAGTCTTACTCAATTTCACACCTTGTAACACAGGCAAGAATCCTTTCTTTGCTTGATCCATTTTGAATTTCTTCAAAACTTTGTCAAGGTATGTGCTTTGTGAAAGTCCAATTAAGAGTCTTGATCTATCTCTATAGATCTTAATGCCCAATATGTAAGCAGCTTCACCGAGGTCTTTCATTGAAAAACTCTTATTCAAGTATATCTTTATGCTATCCAGAAATTCTATATCATTTCCGATTAGTAATATGTCATCCACATATAATATCAGAAATGCTACAGAGCTCCCACTCACTTTCTTGTAAATACAGGCTTCTCCAAAAGTCTGTATAAAACCAAATGCTTTGATCACACTATCAAAGCGTTTATTCCAACTCCGAGAGGCTTGCACCAGTCCATAAATGGATCGCTGGAGCTTGCACACTTTGTTAGCTCCCTTTGGATCGACAAAACCTTCCGGCTGCATCATATACAACTCTTCTTGCAGAAATCCATGCAGGAATGCAGTTTTGACATCCATTTGCCAAATTTCATAATCATAAAATGTGGAAATTGCTAACAAGATTCGGACAGACTTAAGCATCGATGCGGGTGAGAAGGTCTCATCGTAGTCAATCCCTTGAACTTGCCGAAAACCTTTTGCGACAAGTCGAGCTTTGTAGACAGTAACATTACCGTCAGCGTCAGTCTTCTTCTTGAAGATCCATTTATTCTCAATTGCTTGCCGATCATTGGGCAAGTCAACCAAAGTCCATACTTTGTTCTCATACATGGATCCCATCTCAGATTTCATGGCTTCAAGCCATTTTGCGGAATCTGGGCTCACCATCGCTTCTTCATAGTTCGTAGGTTCATCATGATCTAGTAGCATGACTTCCAGAACAGGATTACCGTACCACTCTGGCGCGGATCTTACTCTGGTTGATCTACGAGGTTCAGTAGTATCTTGTTTTGAAGTTTCATGATCATTATCATTAGCTTCCTCACTAATTGGTGTAGGTGTCACAGAAACTGGTTTCTGTGATGTACTACTTTCCAATAAGGGAGCAGGTACAGTTACCTCGTCAAGTTCTACTTTCCTCCCACTCACTTCTTTCGAGAGAAACTCCTTCTCTAGAAAAGTTTCTGAATTTAGCAACAAAAGTCTTGCCTTCGGATCTGTGATAGAAGGTGTATCCAATAGTTTCCTTTGGATATCCTATGAAGACACATTTCTCTGATTTGGGTTCGAGCTTATCAGGTTGAAGTTTTTTCACATAAGCATCGCAACCTCAAACTTTAAGAAACGACAGCTTAGGTTTCTTGTCAAACCATAGTTCATACGGTGTCGTCTCAATGGATTTATATGGTGCCCTATTTAACGTGAATGCAGCTGTCTCTAATGCATAATCCCAAAACGATAGTGGTAGATTGGTAAGAGACATCATAGTTCGCACCATATCTAATAAAGTACGGTTATGACGTTTGGACACACCATTATGCTGTGGTGTTCCAGGTGGCGTGAGTAGTGAAACTATTTCACATTGTTTTTAACTGAAGGCCAAACTCGTAACTCAAATATTTTACTTTTGCGATCATATCGTAGAAACTTTTTATTTTTGTTACGATGATTCTCCACTTCACTCTAAAATTCTTTGAACTTTTCAAATGTTTCAGACTTGTGTTTCATCAAGTAGATATACCCATATCTGCTCAAATCATCTGTGAAGGTCGGAAAATAACGATACCCACCGCGAGCCTCAACACTCATCGGATCACATACATCAGTATGTATTATTTCCAATAAGTCAGTTGCTCGCTCCATTGTTCCGGAGAACGGAGTCTTAGTCATCTTGCCCATAAGGCATGGTTCGCAAGCATCAAGTGATTCATAATCAAGTGATTTCAAAATCCCATCAGCATGGAGTTTCTTCATGCGCTTTACACCAATATGACCTAAATGGCAGTGCCACAAATAAGTTGCACTATCATTATTAACTTTGCATATTTTGTCTTCAATATTATGAATATGTGTATCACTACGATCGAGATCCAATGAACCATTTTCATTGGGTGTGTAACCATATAAGGTTTTATTCATGTAAACAGAACAACAATTATTCTCTAACTTAAATGAATAACCGTATTTGCAATAAACATGATCAAATCATATTCATGCTCAACGCAAACACCAAATAACACTTATTTAGGTTCAACACTAATCCCGAAAGTATAGGGAGTGTGCGATGATGATCATATCAATCTTGGGAGTGTGCGAAATACAACGGGTGCAAAACAGTTGCACACGCAGAATACTCAGGTTATACTTGACGAGCCAAGCATATACAGATATGGCCTCGGAACACGGAGACCGAAAGGTCGAGCGTGAATCATATAGCAGATATGATCAACATAGCGATGTTCACCAATGAAACTACTCCATCTCACGTGATGATCGGACATGGTTTAGTTGATTTGGATCACGTAATCACTTAGAGGATTAGAGGGATGTCTATCTAAGTGGGAGTTCTTAAGTAATATGATTAATTGAACTTAAATTTATCATGAACTTAGTCCTGGTAGTATTTTGCAAATTATGTTGTAGATCAATAGCTCACGTTGTTGCTTCCCTGTGTTTATTTTGATATGTTCCTAGAGAAAATTGTGTTGAAACATGTTAGTAGCAATGATGCGGATTGGATCCGTGATCTGAGGTTTATCCTCATTGCTGCACAGAAGAATTATGTCCTTGATGCACCGCTAGGTGACGGACCTATTGCAGGAGCAGATGCAGACGTTATGAACGTTTGGCTAGCTCAATATGATGACTACTTGATAGTTTAGTGCACCATGCTTAATGGCTTAGAATCGGAACTTCAAAGACGTTTTGAACGTCATGGAGCATATGAGATGTTCCAGGAGTTGAAGTTAATATTTCAAGCAAATACCCGAGTTGAGAGATATGAAGTCTCCAACAAGTTCTATAGCTAAAAGATGGAGGAGAATCGCTCAACTAGTGAGCATGTGCTCAGATTGTCTGAGTACTACAATCGCTTGAATCAAGTGGGAGTTAATCTTCCAGATAAGATAGTGATTGACAAAATTCTCTAGTCACCATCACCAAGTTAGTAGAACTTCATGATGAACTATGATATGCAAGGGATAACGGAAACGATTCCCAAGCTCTTCGTAATGCGGAAATTGATGAAGATAGAAATCGAGAAAAACATCAAGTGTTGATGGTAGACAAGACCACTAGTTTCAAGAAAAGGGCAGAGGGAAGAAGGGGAACTTCAAGAAGAACAGCAAGCAAGTTGCTGCTCAAGTGAAGAAGCCCAAGTCTGGTCCTAAGCCTGAGACTAAGTGTTTCTACTGCAAAGGGACTGGTCACTGGAAGCAACTACCCCAAGTGATTGGCAGATAAGAAGGATGGCAAAGTGAACATAAGTATATTTGATATACATGTTATTGATGTGTACTTTACTAGTGTTTATAGCAACCCCTCAGTATTTGATACTAGTTCAGTTGCTAAGATTAGTAACTCGAAACGGGAGTTGCAGAATAAACAGAGACTAGTTAAGGGTGAAGTGATGATGTGTGTTGGAAGTGGTTCCAAGATTGATATGATCATCATCGCAGACTCCCTATACTTTTGAGATTAGTGTTGAACCTAAATAAGTGTTATTTGGTGTTTGCGTTGAGCATGAATATGATTTGATCATGTTTATTGCAATACGGTTATTCATTTAAGTTAGAGAACAATTGTTGTTCTGTTTACATGAATAAAACCTTCTATGGTCATACACACCAACGAAAATGGTTTGTTGGATCTCGATTGTAGTGATACACATATTCATAATATTGAAGCCAAAAGATGCAAAGTTAATAATGATAGTGCAACTTATTTGTAGCACTGCCGTTTAGGTCATATTGGTGTAAAGCGCATGAAGAAACTCCATGCTGATGGGATTTTGGAATCACTTGATTATGAATCACTTGATGCTTGCGAACCATGCCTCATGGGCAAGATGACTAAGACTCCGTTCTCCGGAGTGAGCAACTGACTTATTGGAAATAATACATACTGATGTATGCGGTCCGATGAGTGTTAAAGCTCACGGCAAGTATCGTTATTTTCTGAACTTCACAGATGATTTGAGCAGATATGGGTATATCTACTTGATGAGACATAAGTCTGAAACATTTGAAAAGTTCAAAGAATTTCAGAGTGAAGTGGAAAATCATCATGACAAGAAAATAAAGTTTCTATGATCTGATCGCGGAGACAAATATTTGAGTTACGAGTTTGGTCTTCAATTAAAACAATGTGGAATAGTTTCACAAACTCATGCCACATGGAACACCTCAGCATAATGGTGTGTCCGAACGTCATAACCGTACTTTATTGGATATAGTGCAATCTATGATGTCTCTTACCGATCTACCACTATCATTTTGGGGTTATGCATTAGAGACAGCTGCATTCACGTTAAAAGGGCACCATCTAAATCTGTTGAGATGACACCGTATGAACTGTGGTTTGGCAAGAAACCAAAGTTGTCGTTTCTTAAAGTTTAGGGTTGCAATGCTTATGTGAAAAAGTTTCATCCTGATAAGCTCAAACCCAAATCGGAAAAGTGTGTCTTCATAGGATACCCAAAAATTTACTGTTGGGTACACCTTCTATCACAGATCCGAAGGCAAGACATTCGTTGCTAAGAATGGATCCTTTCTAGAGAAGGAGGTTCTCTCGAAAGAAGTGAGTGGGAGGAAAGTAGAACTTGATAAGGTAATTGTACCTTCTCCCTTATTGGAAAGTAGTTCATCACAGAAATCTATTCCTGTGACTACTACACCAATTAGTGAGGAAGCTAATGATGATGATCATGTAACTTCAGATCAAGTTACTACTGAATCTCGTAGGTAAACCAGAGTGAGATCTGCACCAGAGTGGTACGGTAATCCTGTTCTGGAGGTCATGCTACTTGACCATGACGAACCTACGAACTATGAAGAAGCGACGGTGAGCCCAGATTCCGCAAAATGGCTTGAAGCCATGAAATCTGAGATGGGATCCATGTATGAGAACAAAGTATGGAGTTTGGTTGACTTGCCCACTGATCGGCAAGCAATTGAGAATAAATGGATCTTCAAGAGGAAGACGGACACTGATAGTAGTGTTACTATCTACAAAGCTAGAATTGTCGCAAAAGGTTTTCGACAAGTTCAAGGTGTTGACTACGATGAGAGTTTCTCACTCGTATCTATGCTTAAGTCTGTCTGAATCATGTTAGCAATTGCCGCATTTTATGAAATCTGGAAAATGGATAAACAAAATTGCATTCCTTAATAGATTTATTAAAGAAGAGTTGTATATGATACAACCAGAAGGTTTTGTCAATCCTAAAGGTGCTAACAAAATATGCAAGCTCCAACGATCCATCTATGGACTGGTGCAAGCATCTCGGAGTTGGGATATACGCTTTGATAAGTTGATCAAAGCATATAGTATTATACAGACTTGCGATGAAGTATGTATTTACAAGAAAGTGAGTAGGAGCACTACAGCATTTCTGATAAGTATATGTGAATGACATATTGTTGATCGGAAATAATGTAGAATTAATCTGCAAAGCATAAAGGAGTGTTCTTAAAGAAGTTTTTCAAAGAAAGACCTCGGTGAAGCTGCTTACATATTAAGCATCAAAATCTATAGAGATAGATCAAGACGCTTGATAAGTTTTTTCAATGAGTACATACCTTGACAATATTTTGAAGTAGTTCAAAAATGGAACAGTCAAAGAAAGAGTTCTTGGCTGTGTTACAAGGTATGAAATTGAGTAAGACTCAAAGCCCGACCACGGCAGAAGATAGAAAGAGAATGAAAGTCATTCCCTATGCCTCAGCCATAGGTTCTATAAAGTATGCCATGATGTGTACCAGATCTATTATATACCCTACACTCTGTTAAGCAAGGGAGTACAATAATGATCTAAGAGTAGATCACTGGACATTGGTCAAAATTATCCTTAGTGGAATAAGGAAATATTTCTCGATTATGGAGGTGACAAAAGGTTCGTCGTAAAATGTTACGTCGATGCAAGTTTTGACACAGATCTGGATGACTCTAAGTCTCGATCTAGATACATATTGAAAGTGGGAGCAATTAGCTAGAGTAGCTCCGTGCAGAGCATTGTAGACATAGAATTCGCAAAATACTTACGGATCTGTATGTGACAGACCCGTTGATTAAAATTATCTCACAAGCAAAACATGATCACATCTTAGTACTCTTTGGGTGTTAATCACATAAATAAAGTGAACTAGATTATTGACTCTAGTAAACCCTTTGGGTATAGGTCACATGACGATGTGAACTATGGGTGTTAATCACATGGTGATGTGAACTCTTAGTGTTGAATCACATGGCGATGTGAACTAGATTATTCACTCTAGTGCAAGTGGGAGACTGAAGGAAATATGCCCTAGAGGCAATAATAAAGTTATTATTTATTTCCTTATATCATGATAAATGTTTATTATTCATGCTAGAATTTTATTAACCGGAAACATAATACATGTGTGAATACATAGACAAACAGAGTGTCACTAGTATGCCTCTACTTGACTAGCTCGTTAATCAAAGATGGTTATGTTTCCTAACCATGGACAAAGAGTTGTTATTTGATTAACGGGATCACATCATTAGGTGAATGATCTGATTGACATGACCCATTCCATTAGCTTAGCACCCGATCGTTTAGTATGTTGCTATTGCTTTCTTCATGACTTATACATGTTCCTATGACTATGAGATTATGCAACTCCCGTTTGCCGGAGGAACACTTTGTGTGCTACCAAACGTCACAACGTAACTGGGTGATTATAAAGGTGCTCTACAGGTGTCTCCCAAAGGTACATGTTGGGTTGGCGTATTTCGAGATTAGGATTTGTCACTCCGATTGTCGGAGAGGTATCTCTGGGCCCTCTCGGTAATGCACATCACATAAAGCCTTGCAAGCATTGCAACTAATGAGTTAGTTGTGAGATGATGTATTATGGAACGAGTAAAGAGACTTGCCGGTAACGAGATTGAACTAGGTATTGAGATACCGACGATCGAATCTCGGGCAAGTAACATACCGATGACAAAGGGAACAACGTATGTTGTTATGCGGTCTGACCGATAAAGATCTTCGTAGAATATGTAGGAGCCAATATGAGAATCCAGGTTCCGCTATTGGTTATTGACCGGAGACATGTCTCGGTCATGTCTACATTGTTCTCGAACCGTAGGGTCCGCACACTTAAGGTTTCGATGACAGTTATATTATGAGTTTATGAGTTTTGATGTACCGAAGGAGTTTGGAGTCCCAAATGAGATCGGGGACATGACGAGGAGTCTCGAAATGGTCGAGACGTAAAGATCGATATATTGGACGACTATATTCAAACATCGGAAAGGTTCTGAGTGATTCGGGTATTTTTCGGAGTACCGGAGAGTTATGGGAATTCGTCGGGGAGTATATGGGCCTTATTGGGCCATACGGGAATAGAGGAGAGAGGCCAAAAGGAAGGAGGCCTGCGCCCCCCCTCTGGTCCGAATTGGACAAGGGGCGCAGCCCCCTTTTCTTTCTTCCTCTGCCCCTCTTTCCCCTTCTCCTACTCCAACAAGGAAGGAAGGAGTCCTACTCCCGGTGGGAGTAGGACTCCCCTTGGCGCACCCCCTCCTAGGCTGGCCGCCCCCTCCCCCTTGCTCCTTTATATACGGGGGCAGGGGGCACCTCTAGACACACAAGTTGATCTTCGTGATCGTTCCTTAGCCGTGTGCGGTGCCCCCCTCCACCATATTCCACCTCGGTCATATTGTAGCGGTGCTTAGGCGAAGCCCTACGACTGTAGAACATCAAGATCGTCACCACGCCGTTGTGCTGACGGAACTCTTCCCCGACGCTTTGCTGGATCGGAGCCCGGGGATCGTCATCGAGCTGAACGTGTGCCAAGAACTCGGAGGTGCCGGAGTAACGGTGCTTGCATCGGTCGAACCGTGAAGACGTACGACTACATCAACCACGTTGTGCTAACGCTTCCGTTGTCGATCTACAAGGGTACGTAGATCACACTCTCCCCTCTCGTTGGTATGCATCACCATGATCTTGCGTGTGCGTAGGAAAATTTTGAAATTACTACGTTCCCCAACAGTCACTTCACCCTTAACTAGTTTCTGTTCATTCTGCAACTCCCGTTTCGAGTTATTACTCTTAGCAACTGAACCAGTATCAAATACCGAGGGGTTGCTACGAACACTAGTAAAATACACATTAATAATCTGTATATCAAATATACCTTTGTTCACTTTGCCATCCTTGTTATCCGCCAAATACTTGGGGCAGTTCCGCTTCCAGTGACCAGTCCCTTTGCGGTAGAAGCACTTAGTCTCAGGCTTAGGACCAGACTTGGGCTTCTTCACTTGAGCAGCAACTTGCTTGCCGTTCTTCTTGAAGTTCCCCTTCTTCCCTTTGCCCTTTTATTGAAACTAGTGGTCTTGTCTACCATCAACACTTGATGCTCTTTCTTGATTTCTGCCTTCATTGATTTCATCATCATGAAAAGCTCGGGAGTCGTTTTCGTCATCCCTTGCATACTGTAGTTCATCACGAAGTTCTACTAACTTGGTGATGGTGTCTAGAGAATTCTGTCAATCACTATCTTATCTGGAAGATTAACTCCCACTTCATTCAAGCGATTGTAGTGCCTAGACAATCTGAGCACATGCTCACTAGTTGAGCGATTCTCCTCCATCTTTTGGCTATAGAACTTGTTGGAGACTTCATATCTCTCAACTCGGGTATTTGCTTGAAATATTAACTTCAACTCCTGGAACATCTCATATGGTCCATGATGTTCAAAACGTCTTTTGAAGTCCCGATTCTAAGCCGTTAAGCATGGTGCACTAAACTATTAAGTAGTCATCATATTGAGCTAGCCAAACGTTCATAACGTCTGCATCTGCTTCTGCAATAGGTCTGTCACCTACCGGTGCATCAAGGACACAATTCTTCTGTGCAGCAATGAGGATAAACCTTAGATCATGGATCCAATCCGCATCATTGCTACTAACATCTTTCAACACAATTTTCTCTAGGAACATATCAAAATAAACACAGTGATGCAACAACGCGAGCTATTGATCTACAACATGATTTGCAAAATACTACCAGGACTAAGTTCATGATAAATTTAGGTTCAATTAATCATATTACTTAAAGAACTCCCACTTAGATAGACATCCCTCTAATCCTCTAAGTGATTACGTGATCCAAATCAACTAAACCATGTCCGATCATCACGTGAGATGGAGTAGTTTCATTGGTGAACATCACTATGTTGATCATATCTACTATATAATTCACGCTCGACCTTTCGGTCTCCGTGTTCCGAGGCCATATCTGTATATGCTTGGCTCGTCAAGTATAACCTGAGTATTCCGCGTGTGCAACTGTTTTGCACCCGTTGTATTTGAACGTAGAGCCTATCACACCCGATCATCACGTGGTGTCTCAGCACGAAGAACTTTCGCAACGGTGCATACTTAGGGAGAACACTTCTTGATAATTAGTGAGAGATCATCTTAAAATGCTACCGTCAATCAAAGCAAGATAAGATGCATAAAAGATAAACATCACATGCAATCAATATAAGTGATATGATATGGCCATCATCATCTTGTGCTTGTGATCTCCATCTTTGAAGCACCGTCGTGATCACCATCGTCACCGGCGCGACACCTTGATCACCATCGTAGCATCGTTGTCGTCTCGCCAATCTTATGCTTCCACGACTATCGCTACCGCTTAGTGATAAAGTAAAGCATTACAGCGCGATTGCATTGCATACAATAAAGCGACAACCATATGGATCCTGCCAGTTGCCGATAACTCGGTTACAAAACATGATCATCTCATACAATAAAATTTAGCATCATGTCTTGACCATATCACATCACAACATGCCCTGCAA
The DNA here is from genome assembly GCF_003073215.2 of Triticum urartu. Taxonomy (NCBI): domain Eukaryota; kingdom Viridiplantae; phylum Streptophyta; class Magnoliopsida; order Poales; family Poaceae; genus Triticum; species Triticum urartu. The sequence goes on from NC_053022.1 coordinate 54,288,764, forward strand.
AAACAAGTTAGACGTCCTCTACTTTGTTGTTGCAAGTTTTACGTGGCTGCTACGGGCTTAAGCAAGAACCAATCTTACCTACGCATCAAAACCACAATGATAGTTTGTCAAGTTGGTGCTGTTTTAACCTTCACAAGGACCGGGCGTAGCCACACTCGGTTCAACTAAAGTTGGAGAAACTGTCACCCGCTAGCCACCTTTGTGCAAAGCACGTCGGGAGAACCGGTCTCGCGTAAGCGTACGCGTAATGTCGGTCCGGGCCGCTTCGTCCAACAATACCGCCGAACCAAAGTATGACATGCTGGTAAGCAGTATGACTTATATCGCCCACAACTCACTTGTGTTCTACTCGTGCATATAACATCAACACATAAAACCTAGGCTCTGATGCCACTGTTGGGAACGTAGTAATTTCAAAAAAATTCCTACGCACACGCAAGATCATGGTGATGCATAGCAACGAGAGGGGAGAGTGTGATCTACGTACCCTTGTAGACCGACAGCGGAAGCGTTAGCACAACGCGGTTGATGTAGTCGTACGTCTTCACGGCTCGACCGATCAAGCACCGAAACTACGACACCTCCGAGTTCTAGCACACGTTCAGCTCGATGACGATCCCCGGACTCCGATCCAGCAAAGTGTCGGGGAAGAGTTCCGTCAGCATGACGGCGTGGTGACGATCTTGATGTACTACCGGCGCAGGGCTTCGCCTAAGCACCGCTACAATATTATCGAGGATTATGGTGGAAGGGGGCACCGCACACGGCTAAGAATATGATCACGTGGATCAACTTGTTGTGTCTAGGGGTGCCCCCTGCCCCCGTATATAAAGGAGCAGGGGAAGGTGCGGCTGGCCAGGAGGAGGGCGCGCTAGGAGGAGTCCTACTCCCACCGGGAGTAGGATTCCCCCCCCCCTTTCCTAGTTGGAATAGGATTCGGGAGGGGCAAAGAGGAGAGAGAGAGGAAGGGGGGCCCGCCCCCTCTCCTTGTCCTATTCGGACTAGGGGGGAGGGGCGCGCGGCCCAGCTCTGGCCACCTCTCCTCTCTTCCACTAAAGCCCACTAAGGCCCATATACCTCCCGGGGGGTTCTGGTAACCTCCCGGTACACCGGTAAAATCCCGATTTCACCCGGAACACTTCCGATATCCAAATATAGGCTTCCAATATATCAATCTTTATGTCTCGACCATTTCAAGACTCTCGTCATGTCTGTGATCACATCCGAGACTCTGAACAAACTTCGGTACATCAAAATGCATAAACTCATAATATAACTGTCATCAAAACCTTAAGCGTGCGGACCCTACGGGTTCGAGAACAATGTAGACATGACCGAGACACGTCTCCGGTTAATAACCAATAGCGGAACCTGGATGCTCATATTGGCTCCCACATATTCTACGAAGATCTTTATCGGTCAGACCGCATAACAACATACGTTGTTCCCTTTGTCATCGGTATGTTACTTGCCCGAGATTCGATCATCGGTATCTCAATACCTAGTTCAATCTCGTTACCGGCAAGTCTCTTTACTCGTTCCATAATACATCATCTCGCAACTAACTCATTAGTTGCAATGCTTGCAAGGCTTAAGTGATGTGTATTACCGAGAGGGCCCAGAGATACCTCTCCGACAATCGGAGTGACAAATCCTAATCTCGAAATACGCCAACCCAACATGTACCTTTGGAGACACCTGTAGAGCTCCTTTATAATCACCCAGTTACGTTGTGACGTTTGGTAGCACACAAAGTGTTCCTCCGGTAAACGGGAGTTGCATAATCTCATAGTCATAGGAACATGTATAAGTCATGAAGAAAGCAATAGCAACATACTAAACGATCGAGTGCTAAGCTAACGGAATGGGTCAAGTCAATCACATCATTCTCCTAATGATGTGATCCCGTTAATCAAATAACAACTCTTTGTCTATGGTTAGGAAACATAACCATCTTTGATTAACGAGCTAGTCAAGTAGAGGCATACTAGTGACACTCTGTTTGTCTATGTATTCACACATGTATTATGTTTCCAGTTAATACAATTCTAGCATGAATAATAAACATTTATCATGAAATAAGGAAATAAATAATAACTTTATTATTGCCTCTAGGGCATATTTCCTTCACATGCTTCCTATGCATAAGGATTTTGTGAGCAAACAACTTATGGGAGCAATAATCAACTTGCATAGGAAGGTAAAACAAGCATAACTTCAAGATTTTAAGCACATAGAGAGGGAACTTGATATTATTGCAATTACTACAAGCATATGTTCCTCCCTCATAATAATTTTCAGTAGCATCATGAATGAATTCAACAATATAACTATCACATAAAAGCATTCTTTTCATGGTCTACAAGCATAGAAATTTTATTACTCTCCACATAAGCAAATTTCTTCTCATGAATAATAGTAGTGGGAGCAAGCTCAACAAAATAATTATCATGTGAGGCATAATCCAATTGAAAACTAAAATCATGATGACAAGTTTCATGGATATCATTATTCTTTATAGCATACAAGTCATCACAATAATCATCATAGATAGCAACTTTGTTCTCATAATTAATTGGAACCTCTTCCGGAATAGTGGATTCATCACAAAATAAAGTCATGACCTCTCCAAATCTACTTTCATCAATATAATCATCATAAATAGGAGGCATGCTTTCATCATAATAAATTTTCTCATCAAAACTTGGGGGACAAAAAATATCATCTTCATCAAACATAGCTTCCCCAAGCTTGTGGCTTTGCATATCATTAGCATCATGGATATTCAAGGAATTCATACTAACAACATTGCAATCATGCTCATCATTCAAATATTTAGTGCCAAACATTTTATAGATTTCTTCTTCTAGCACTTGAGCACAATTATCCTTTCCATCATACTCATGAAAGATATTAAAAAGGTGAAGCGTATGAGACAAACTCAATTCCACTGTTTATAGTTTTCTTTTATAAACTAAACTAGTGATAAAACAAGAAACTAAAAGACTCGATTGCAAGATCTAAAGATATACCTTCAAGCGCTAACCTCCCCGGCAACGGCGCCAGAAAAGAGCTTGATGTCTACTACACAACCTTCTTCTTGTAGACGTTGTTGGGCCTCCAAGGGCAGAGGTTTGTAGGATAGTAGCAAATTTCCCTCAAGTGGATGACCTAAGGTTTATCAATCTGTAGGAGGCGTAGGATGAAGATGGTCTCTCTCAAGCAACCCTGCAACCAAATAACAAAGAGTCTCTTGTGTCCCCAACACACCCAATACAATGGTAAATTGTATAGGTGCACTAGTTCGGCGAAGAGATGGTGATACAAGTGGTATATGGATAGTAGATAATAGTTTTTGTAATCTGAAATTATAAAAACAGCAAGGTAACGAATGATAAAAGTGAGCGTAAACGGTATTGCAATGATAGGAAAGAAGGCCTAGGGTTCATACTTTCGCTAGTGTAAGTTCCCTCAACAATACTAACATAATTGGATCACATAACTATCCCTCAACATGCAACAAAGAGTCACTCCAAAGTCACTAATAGCGGAGAACGAACGAAGAGATTATGGTAGGGTACGAAACCACCTCAAAGTTATTCTTTCCCATCAATCCGTTGGGCTATTCCTATAAGTGTCACAAACATCCCTAGAGTTCGTACTAGAATAACACCTTAAGACACAAATCAACCAAAACCCTAATGTCACCTAGATACTCCATTGTCACCTCAAGTATCCGCGGGCATGATTATACGATATGCATCACACAATCTCAATTCATCTATTCAACCAACACATAGAACCTCAAAGAGTGCCCCAAAGTTTCTACCGGAGAATCACGACAAAAACGTGTGCCAACTCCTATGCATAGGTTCATGGGCGGAACCCGCAAGTTGGTCACCAAAACATACATCAAGTGGCACGTGGTATCCCATTGTCACCACAGATATCCACGGCAAGACATACATCAAGTGTTCTCAAATCTTTAAAGACTCAATCCGATAAGATTACTTCAAAGGGGAAACTCAATTCATTACAAGAGAGAAGAGGGGGAGGGGAAACATAAGATCCAACTATAATAGCAAAGCTCGCGATACATCAAGATCGTGCCAAATCAAGAACACGAGAGAGAGAAAGATCAAACACATAGCTACTGGTACATACCCTCAGCCCCGAGGGAGAACTACTCCCTCCTCGTCATGGAGAGCACCGGGATGATGAAGATGGCCACCGGAGAGGGATTGCCGCCTCCGGCAGGGTGCCAGAACAGGTGTAGATTTGTTTTCGGTGGCTACGGAGGCTTCTGGCGGCGGAACTCCCGATCTATTGTGCTCTCGGATGTTTTTAGGGTATATGGAGATATATAGGTGGAAGAAGTACGTCAGGGGGGCCACGAGGGGCTCACGAGGGTGGAGGGCGCGCCCAGGAGGGTGGGGGAGCCCTGCCTCATGACCTCCTCGCAGATCCCCCGACGTGCACTCCAAGTCTTCTGGGCTTCTTTCCTTCCAAAAATGAGTTCCGTGAAGTTTCAAGTCAATTGGACTCCATCTGGTTTTCCTGTTCTTCGAAACCCTAAAACAGGGTAAAAACAAAAACTGGCACTGGGCTCTGGGTTAATAGGTTAGTCCCAAAAATGATATAAAAGTATATAATAAAGCCCATAAACATTCAAAACAGTAGATAATATAGCATGGAGCAATCAAAAATTATAGATACGTTGGAGACGTATCAAGCGGTACTACCGCTCATCCTCACAGTACTACCGCTAGGGATCGCGGTACTACCGCAAAGGGTAGGGTACTACTGCTAGCGAGCGGTACTAAAAAATACATCCGGGCCTACCACCGTAGGACTTGGGACGATTTTTTGGTCCGGAGCGGTACTACCGCTGTAGGAGTGATGTCTACTACACAACCTTCTTCTTGTAGACGTTGTTGGGCCTCCAAGTGCAGAGGTTTGTAGGACAGTAGCAAATTTCCCTCAAGTGGATGACCTAAGGTTTATCAATCCGTAGGATGCGTAGGATGAAGATGGTCTCTCTCAAGCAACCCCGCAACCAAATAACAAAGAGTCTCTTGTGTCCCCAACACACCCAATACAATGGTAAATTGTATAGGTGCACTAGTTCGGCGAAGAGATGGTGATACAAGTGGTGTATGGATAGTAGATAAAGGTATTTGTAATCTGAAATTATAAAAACAGCAAGGTAACAAGTGATAAACATGAGCGTAAACGGTATTGCAATGCTAGGAAACAAGGCCTAGGGTTCATACTTTCGCTAGTTGTAAGTCCTTTCAACAATACTAACATAATTGGATCATAAAACTATCCTCAACATGCAACAAAGAGTCACTTCCAAAGTCACTAATAGCGGAGAACAAATGAAGAGATTATGGTAGGGTACGAAACCACCTCAAAGTTATTCTTTCCAATCAATCCGTTGGGCTATTCCTATAAGTGTCACAAACAGCCCTAGAGTTCGTACTAGAATAACACCTTAAGATACAAATCAACCAAAACCCTACTGTCACCTAGATAGTCCAATGTCACCTCAAGTATCCGTGGGCATGATTATACGATATGCATCACACAATCTCAGATTCATCTATTCAACCAACACATAGAACCTCAAAGAGTGCCCCAAAGATCTACCGGAGAATCACGACGAAAACGTGTGCCAACCCCTATGCATAGGTTCATGAACCCGCAAGATGGTCACCTTAACATACATCAAGTGGCACGCAGTATCCCATTGTCACCACAGATATCCATGGCAAGACATACATCAAGTGTTCTCAAATCTTTAAAGACTCAATCCGATAAGATAATTTCAAAGGGGAAACTCAATTCATTACAAGAGAGTAGAGGGGGAGAAGAAACATAAGATCCAACTATAATAGCAAAGCTCGCGATACATCAAGATCGTGCCAAATCAAGAACACGAGAGAGAGAGAGATCAAACACATAGCTACTGGTACATACCCTCAGCCCCGAGGGAGAACTACTCCCTCCTCGTCATGGAGAGCACCGAGATGATGAAGATGGCCACCGGTGAGGGTTCCCCCCTCCGGCAGGGTGCCGGAACAGGGTCCCGATTGACTTTTGGTGGCTACGGAGGCTTTTGGTGGCGGAACTCCCGATCTATTATTCGTTCTGAAAGTTTTAGGTCACGTAAGTATATATGGGTGCAGGAGGTACGTTAGGGCAGCCACGGGGGCCCCACGAGACAGGGGGCGCACCCTAGGGGGGTGGGCGCGCCCCCCACCCTCGTGGGCAGCTCCCGTATCTTCTGACGTGGGGTCCAAGTCCATCAGGTGTGTTTCCTTCCAAAAATAACTTCTCCAGTTGATTTCGTTTCGTTTCGACTCCGTCTGATATTCCTTCTCTTCGAAACACTGAAATAGGCATAAAACAACAAATCTGGGCTGGGCCTCCGGTTAATAGGTTAGTCCCAAAAATAATATAAAAATGGATAATAAAGCCCAATATTGCCCAAAATAGTAGATAATATAGCATGGAGCAATCAAAAATTATAGATACGTTGGAGACGTATCAAGGAGCCGCGGTAGTACCGCTCTGGAGTAGTAGTAAAAAATTACATCCGCTCCAATTCGTGGTAGTACCGCTGCAGCCTTTTCAGAACACCAAAACTGCCACAACTTTTGCAAACGGACTCCGAATTCAATGAAACCAATTTTGTTGGAAAGCTAGCGACAAGGGCTAACACAATCTTGAAAGAAATATCAATAAGAAGCAAATTAGAAAGGGCCCATAAGAAAATGGTGAGAACCCTTTCTCGGATAAGACCGGTAAAACCTCTAACACCGAAAACATCATAGAAGACGCATGCGAACTCCGTTTTCGATGAACTCAAGCTTGTCATCAAGATGACCATAAGCTCTAAGACTCACAAAGAGAAATAAACAAGAACCAAGAAACATGATGCAAGGATGCAATGGTTTGAGCTCTCTACTAACGATACGATCAAGCCACCAACTTGAGAGCCCCCCTTGATAGTACAACAAACGATCCTATAACCCGGTCTCCCAACTACCACCACGAGACTGGTAAAATAGAAAGCCTATCAAGGGCAAACCTTTGCCTTGCACATGGTCCACTTGAGCTAGATAATGACGATCTTGACTCCCTCAAGTTGGACCACCTTTCTTGATTGCGTTGGCTCGATGAAGACTAGATGATTGCTCCCCCATACTCCACTATGGGTGAGCCACTCTTCGGCACATCTTCACAAGTCCATTGAAACCACAATGGATGGCAAGCTTCAAGAACTTGATCTCTTCGTGGTGCTCCACCTAAACATGCACACGACAATCTTGATGACGATCACCACTTGATGTCATCCTTTCCATGGGTTGTATGATATCTTCCTCTTGACGCAAGCCCATGGACACGTACCTAACCCCACATAGAACTCTCACATAGACCATGGGTTAGTACACAAAGTGCAATGGACAATGCTTACCATACCATGGGATCACTTGATCCCTCTCGGTACATCTTTTACGCTTTGTGAGTTGATCAACTTGATTCACTCTTGACATAGTCTTGATCAACCTTGAATATTTCCAACTCTCTTTGTTTGGATGATGTCATGAAGGTAAACATGAATGATCACACAATCTTCTTCTTCAAGACATGCTTGCAATAAGCTCAACACTCACATGACCAATCTTTGGATAATTCCTTAATAGCACCTTGGTCAACACATAAACTCCTTGAAACCAACACATTGACTTCAAGAAATGCCTATGGACAAATCCTTCAAATATAACTCAATGCAACCATTAGTCCATAGAGAATGTCATCAATTATCAAAACCACACATGGAGGCACTGCATGTCCTTTCAGAGCTGCTAGGCCTAAAGGCTGAAGTGATGTATCTAATTTACTTTTCTTTGTTCGAGCACAAAAATTGCAGGAACTGTTTTTCATGTATCGTATTGGCTATTATAATTCCATGATATGCTATCATTATGGTTCACAATCTTTGCAATATTAGTCTCATGGTTTGATTAAAAATGTCTGTTAAAAAGAGAATTTGGGATTTATACAATCTGCTAAGTTGTTCAATGTCAATATAGGGGACAAATTGATGCACTTCCCTTTATGTAGGCATTAGCATAGCTAAATCATAGAGGCATCGCGGGCGCCCTGAGAAGTGGGAACCAAGGCAACATCCTATGCCCCTACTTTCTTTGTAATGGCATGGCATGACTTAATTTTTGGAATTGATGCAAGCTCCCCGAGAACCATAGCGACAACAACAGAGGTTCGCTTTTGAAACAAGCATTTCTAATATATATTGCTACCATTTGATCGCATTATGTCCTCTTTTGGTCATCATAGGGCAGCATATTCTAGAAATATGGCAATGTGCTACAGTGGCGCTAGAGCGAGACAGAGGAGAACCGGAAGGTGGCGGGTGTTGGGGCGTGCTGGGCGGCGAGCGACAAGTAGGGGGGAATTGGTTGTGGTGATCGGTGGGAATCGAAAAGTCACAGGGAAAGTGAAATATCTAGCTAGTTAAGGCAGTGTAGTTGGACCATATTTGAAGTGTATTTGTATTATTTTTCGAGATAATATTCATCCGCAGTCTCTGTTCATACGCTACCACCGGTAAGTATTTAGGGCATGTTTGGTTTCAATAAGTCACCTGACTTAAAACCAATGACTTATAAGTCACGCCTGTTTGATTGTCACCTGACTTATAAGTCACCTGACCACATCTTTCCACCTTGTTTTTTATGTAAAGGTGGTGGGACCCACGTAAAAGGGGGTGACTTATAAGTTTTAACTTGGGGTGGAGCAACTTATGACTTATAAATTGGGTCCGTTTGGCAAAATAAGTCATTTTTTTTATTTTTCGACTTATAAGTTGGTGACTTATTTGGAACCAAACATGCCCTTACAATTATTGTTTATGGGTACTGTTCACTCAAGGGCACTTTAAAAAAACAAGCATTAGGCCACTGTTTATCGACTCCGCGTCTCAAGGAGGGAAGTGCCATCGCCCAACACCTTAAACTCATAGCAGCAGCCGGAGCTTAGCCACTTTAATTATAGGGTCGTGCTATTCTTCACCCTCTCTCTATTTTGACATCATTGTACCGTATTTTTAAGTTTCGTAAATTTTGTCTTATTTCATATGTAAAAGGAGAACGCAAGAAAATATATATTTGCCGTAAAAAATATTTTATGTTACGTAAAATTACGAACGTAAAAATATAGTGTAAAACATACATAAAATGCGTTATTTCTGGTCTTATAACCTATTTTTTTATTTTCTTATACCAAATTTTACGTAGTGAATCAATATAAATGTAACTATTTGTATTTCAAACGTAATTTGTTTATGAAGCGATAGTGATACTATTTGTATTCCAAATGTAACTATTTGAAATCTCAATATATAAAGTGATACTATTCATCACCTAAGGTGCAGAATAAGTTATTCTTCACCCGAGGTAATCTTACGATCATTTCATAATTAAATTACATTTGGAATTTAAATAATTATATTCCTATTAATTCACTACGTAAAATTTGGCATAAGAAAATAAATATATAGGTCATAAGACAAGAAAATTTACAATTTATGTGTACTTTACACTATGTTTTTAGTCTGTAATTTTACATAACATAAAATATTTTTTAGGACGATTATATATTTTCTTACGGTCTCTTTTTACGTTGGAAATAAGACAGAACTTATGAAACGTAAAATTACGATATATTGATGGTAAAATAGAGGGGGTGAAAAATAACTATATATGAACAAGAGATCAAACGTCTTGATTGCTTGGCTCCATATATTGAGATTTCTATCACATGCCAATTTTGAACTTGCTGGTCCGAAGAACGAGTTTCAACGAACTTGCTCTGTCTATATCTTGAGATCCCAAAGGAAGGTGTGACACCAACGGCGGAGCTAGTGTAGAGACGTTGGGTTCAAGTGAACCCAATTGTTTTTCTTCGCCACCTACATATAGGTATGTATTTGCTTGACTTGAACATATAGGTATGTATTTGCTTGACTTGAACCCAATAAAAAGTCTAGAATGGCCCCATCGAATAATGTGGGGGGGGGGGGGGGGGGGGGCATTGGTCCCCAGCCTTGGATTAGATATCTTTTCGGCAAGCTTATATTGGAAATTTATAGCAAACTCTGCCACCGCATACAATAGTTAATTTATACTCAAATGCTTAGCGAACATATTAGCAAAATTTACTGGCTCTGCCCTTGCGTGACAGCCCCAGCGAAGGAAAATGATGAAATTGTTTTTTTTTCATAGGCAACGAGCTCCACGTCGAAAAGCGAAGCGAGCCGCGTTAGCGCGCCACTCTTCGGATTTTTGGCAAGCAATAAGCACTTAAATAACACAATTCGAGTGTACCAGATTCTTTATCATTTCGAGGAGAGCTTTCCTACAGGATTGAGGAACTTTCTGGCGTAACATACCTGTAATGGGGCAATATGGCGAGTTCCCTTTTTCTTTCCAAATGAATTTATGCTTAGTCTAAAATTGGTAAATACCAAATAATCTTTTTTTCTGCCTAGTTGTCTCTATTTCGATTGCATTCTATGTCAATAGGTTCGTTTTTGCTTTGTCGATAACTATCTCGCCATTAGCGATGAATTGGATTTATTAGTAAGGGAATGAATGAAGCGGATCCTTGACAACGCTTTGCTTCGGACGCAGCTACTACTTCAACCACGCCAATCCGAAGCAAAATTCCATCAGCCAAGACCCTGCTGAAAGTGACTACTTCCTCGACATCTCCTTCTATTGGGTCTCCTTCGCCACAACTACTGTTTACATCGCTGAAGTCTACCCTGTCCTTGTCTACCACCGTGAATCTGACCAGGTTCAAGAACATGGAATGCAATGGGATCCAGGCGGCATTGGCTTGTCCCTGGACCAACGCATGGGCCTGGGAGGATGCAAGGGAGAGCATATCTTGTACTCCCAGGCATGGAGTACTCCGGCTGCACCAGCCACATCACAGCCGTTGGTTGGAATATGTAGGTACAGGATAGAGTGTGGACACCCCCATCCTGCGGAATTTGCAGAAACCCCCCTACATAAGTACAGAAAAACTGCAACAATCCCCTAATCTAGCTCCAGAAGTTGTGCTGCCCTGGGTTTGGAACATAAATAAAAGGCACATCCTGTGCCTCATTAGCTGATCGTTTCAGGCCGAGGAAGTCAACTGATCCGACACACACGCATATACACACAACAACAGCAACGAACAATCGATCTAGTGGATCACGGCATGGCAGCTTCTTCTTCTTCTACCTCTCGCTCCCCATTTCTGTATCCCGAGTTCGAGCTTGTAATCGATCCTTGCTACTCTTTTTTTTTTGAAACGGGGTCCTTGCTACTTCAATTCGCTGAGATAATCGTAGATCGAGAGTGATGTATTGGGTTGCTGATGCACCTGTCATCTTGTCTTGGGTTGCTGATGCACCTGTCATCTTGTCCCCAAGGAAGCAGGAATGCTGGGGAATATGATGTAGACCAGTCTATCTTAAATCCTAAATGATATGTGACTATTTTGGTTCCTTGGCTCTGGGGCTACCAACACGCAGATATTACTGGAATGCAGTGCAATTACGAGGCACATAGAGGGTAACCGTCTCCAGCTGATAACATGCCCTGTTCTTTGGTGAACCCGAGTGTGCAGTGAAATCAGGTCGAATTGCGCTCAAAGCTATACCAAAGATGCAAGGCTACACATTAAATGTCATATACAAAATGGATGTCATAAGAGGATTCGAGGTTGCCATCTCAATATAATAATTACTTAAATCAAAAGGTACGATGCTAGATTTGTGTTGCTCAAAATTTGAACAAGATGTGGCGCTATGGATCAGTTACCAGCAAGACCATAAAGGACTTGCAAACTGAAACTGAACCTTCAGCTTGGACAGTCTGACCAATCGAACTTATGTGCAAGCAAAACTTGTAGTATAAAGTAAAATCAAACTGCTGAATCAACTACTGTGCAAGCTAAAATGGCATATACAGGAAAAATGTGCAAGCTGCTGAATCAAACATTTGTGCCGTGAAAGCTTTGCGACTGTAGGACCAAACTGGAATGTTAAACTAAGAGCAGAGTATAAATATTTAGCAGCTGACCTCCAGTGTGAGAATGACAATGCTTAAAAACAGTGTGCCAGACGGAAATTTGTATTCGACGAAAAATGTTAGAATGTCAAAATCCAAACAGTAAAACATGCTAAAAAGAAATAAAAGAAATTGAAAGTCAAGTAATGAGAAAACTATGAACGAATTCGCTTTGCTCCTTTCTATGTGCGATAGTGGAATGGATGCATTAAAAGGAAAATAGCTAGAAAACTTTCCAAATTCTGTCACATCAAAACTTATGAAATGGACTGCAAGATAAACTCGCAGCAGTGCATTTCATTTTAGGCACCATGATGACCTACATTCCCTGACAGAAAGCACACAATGGCACAGGGTGCAAATTCACACATAAAAACTGCTGGAGGCAACTTAGTAAAGCGAACAGAAACTGGATAACATCCATACCCACTGTCCATAACCATAGCAGATCTTTACATAAAGTGCTAAGAAAGGGTGTCGCTGAAACTACACATGCAGGTTGATAAACTCACAAGGGGCTCAAAAATTGTCTGGAAATTGCATCCATGTGAATACAAACAACTGCACCACCCGATTAATAGTTCATTCAACTAATGGGCTAACGAAAACGCGTACATATAATATTTCTCCAGCACCAAAGGCAACAGCTAGATGAACCTGCAACGCCTTTGCAAGTGCAAGTCTAACATTAACCGGCATTAAGATGATAGACCGTTAACAGGCACACACCTTTATCCCCAACTACCTGACATGTGCCTTACTCTCGCTCAATCTGAATGGTCACATGACTGATGTTGTACTCTGCCTTGATGTACCCAATGACCTTGTCAAGCATTTTATCAGCATCCGCATCCTGCGTGATCGTCACATGGCATGCCAAGAGCACCTTCCCCACTGTGATAGCCCAGATGTGCAGCTCATGGACAGCAATCACACCTTCCATCTCACGGAGACCACTCTCAAGCCTGGTGGCATCAATCTCGCGGGGCGTGCTCTCCATAAGGACCTCAAGTATGTTCCGGATCATCTTGATTGTGGTGAACAGTACAATCACAGAGAAGATGAGGGTGCATATGAGATCAATAATCTTCCATTCGGGCTTGTACCAGATGAGAGCCCCTCCAATCATTACGCCAATGCTCTGGATGGAGTCCCCAATTACATGCAGATAGGCACTGTGAACATTGATATTGCGACGAGGCTTCTTAGCAGGCTTGGCTCCAGGCTGGGCACTCTCACAATCACCATCATGTTTAAGCAATGGTTGCTCAACATCCTGATGTTGTCCAGTGCTCGAATGAGAGTGATGATTAGTTGTAACGGTAATAGAAGTACCATGGCTGTGCTCATGGTGATGTACATGGCCCTGCTCATGATCTCCATGATGGGAATGGTCATCCTCTGAGTTACCATGATCGTGGTCATGTGAATGTCCATGGCTGTGCCCATGTCCACCGTGCCCATGGTCATGACCAAGCAACACTGCCATTATGATGTTAACAAACAAACCAAAAGCTGATACAGCAAACATGAGGGAGCCCTGTACCTCGCCGCTTTCATTAATGAGCCTCATAATAGCTTCGTAGACAAGTATGCCAGCAAGGAGCCATATAAGCTGAATGGAAACCAATGCCCCAAGAATCTCTATACGGAAAAATCCATATGACTGCTGAGGTGTCGCTTCCCAACCAGCTGCCCATAGGGAGAACAAAGATATGGCAAAGGCTGCAACATCCGAAAGGAGATGGGCAGCATCAGTCAAGATTGCAAGACTGTTTGCTTTGATGCCTCCAACCACTTCAACCGCCATGAATATAACACAAAGGATCACAGCAATTAGGAGCTTCTTCATGGATGCAGACCTCTCCTTTGAATCTTTCGAGGTGTTACTGGCGTCAGAAAAGTCGCAAGCAGCACCTCTGCAAACTTTGTTCCCAGCTGCTCCAGAAGCGGATGAGATGTCCATGGTTACTTCAGGAACATGGAGCAGTGTAGAATTATGGCTGTCCATCTAAAAACAACAACTGAGTCAATACACAAGTACAATAATGATTCTAGATCTACTAATACAAGATGCTATAATAAGAAGAAAAAAAATCTTGTATGTAGTTCCTACTAAATAGTGCGAAAAATGAAGTGCCCACATGTGAAAAAAATACTATCACAAGTAGAAGTGGAAGGTAAAACTTGTGAGAATATTCATAAAATAATAGTCAATAAAGATCACGATCCAAAGGGGATATTTGCAAACATGACAGTCATTAAGATTGAAATCCACAGAGGATAACATATCTACCATATTTTAGCATGCAGTTCATAAAAATGGTACGCCTGGACCACATCCTAATTGATAAATTGGATGTCATCAGCTATGAAAAGGTCAGCGAAGGCAAAGTCAATATTCAGTAGGTTTGCAAAACATGGCAGGAATCTGGAGCCTGCTAGCCAAACAACATATGCCTACGAACTAACAATAGCGATTTCAGATAAGACTATCTCTCCACCTTTATGTGAACAACACGGAGCAGAGTAACCCAAGTGGCCAAAGCTGAGCAGAAAGTGCATTAACCTAAGTTTACAATATGAAACAGAGACGCACAACTTAAACAAAAACACTGACGGTCTGGTCGCAGAAGAAAATCACTGTGCGGGCACTGCACTACTAATTGGTTCTCAGCAGTCCCTATCTTGCAGATTCGATCACACCTAAAAAACCCTGAACGAGAAGTATCACAAGTCACAACAGTAAACCGGCAAGACCACACAAACATCAGCAGTACTAATCTGCAAACAAGCATAAGAACACAGATATCTACCTCGGCCCCCAAACCACAAAAGAATCAAATTGACATCAACCAGATACCCGGCATTCAGTGGCAGAAAAAAAAGATGCCTCTTCTACCCGAATATTCACCAATCTGGCAGTAGACACAGCTAATTCAGAAACGGATATTATCCGGGTCACAAGATGCTGCGCGGAATGACGGAAAAAAGCGAACACAAATTGGAGTTTGGCACCACGGGAGGCTAGGCTAGTAGGGGCAGCTGCGATGGATAAGTACTTGACGCGAAGGAGGCCAACAAACAGAGCCGAAGTGATTGATTAATCCGCCACGGCACGCCGCTCGCTGCCAAGCGAGCACGTCCCCGACGAACTCGGCCTGTCGGCCACCACCTGCAGACCAATGGAATCGCGTCGCAAGGACCCGACGCAGAAACCAATAAGGAAAAATAACATGCGCGGCACGGGCCACGGAGACAGCGACCCGCGATCCAATTCCTCCCATCAGGATGCTAGATAGACTAGCAGTAGCACCCTTCGAATTTTCTTCCCGCAATCCCTGACCCGAACCGCCCCGATCCAACCCCGGCCGCGTCCACAATCACCGGTGACTGAAACCCACAGCAGAAACTGAAAACAAAAATCGCCGCAGAGACGCCACGGGGGAACCGAGGCGCGCAGGAGCCGCACGAGACGGGATGGAATCGGTAAATCCTCTCTCCATGGAGGGTCCATTGGTGGGAACGGGGCGGAGCGGAGCGGAGTAGAAAATCAATCCACGGGACAATCCTTAGTTCCGGCGGGGGCAATCAGAGAGGGGGAGAGGCTGGGGGAGGCTCTAACCTGGATGGGGATGGCCGGAGCCTCGGCAGGAGCAGCGGTGCCGCCGCCGCCGCCGCCGCCAGGGAGTTTGGGAGACGCGACGGGAGGGAGGGAGGCGGTTCGTGGGGACGGCGAAGTGTGGAGAGGAGGCGTGAGTCGCGAGGGGATGCGACAGAAAAGGGGGCGAGCGGAAGGGTAGTCCGGTAATTTTGTGCCGAAGCTCGATCCCTAGCTCCGATCCTCTGGATTCTCCCTCACACGCACGGTTTACCGTGTCAATCAACACCCAAAAAAACAGCTTCGTGCAGTATTTTACTTGGCGGTTAAAAAAATTTGCAACGAAACGGGCATGTTTTCATTCAAAACAGTGCACGTGACACCGACGCACGTTATGGAGTTTGGCCGCATTAATTAAAACCAAAACTGATTTGGGCTGTAATCCAGTCAATGCTCGGGGAAAACTTGAAATTCGCCAACGCAGCAGCGGCGGAGAAAGGGCAGGTGGGACTACTAGTAGTAGTGGAGGTTCAAAGAAAGCAGCGTCAGAGATGATGATGATGGCGAATCGTGTGTGCGCATTTGGTTCGTCGGGCGACCAGAGCGGCGGGAGGAAGGAGGAGGATCTCGCACGGCTCCGCGCCGCCGGGGTCGGGAACCTTGCGCCTCAACCAACCCCTTTCTTGGCGCAGCCGCCCTACGACGTGGACGCGGGGAAAGGGGAGGAGGGGGTCGACGGTCGACGGGAACGAGGTGGAAGGAGCGAGAACGTCCGCGACGACAGAAAAGAAGAAGGAAACGCACAGTACCATAAACGACGACGGAAAAATCTCTTGAATGGATGCCGGCATCTACGGAACTGGGGAGGAATGTTGGGTCGATGCTTGGAGCGGGAGATTGGTTGGTTTACCCGTATTTGATCTTGACGCCGGCGGCCGGCCGGCGAGCCCCACGAGCGCGGAGGGCGGCGGGAGGTGGCGGGCGATCTTCACGCGCGGGCGTCGGCGGGGTTGAGGAGGCGGACTGGTAGGAGGAGGGATGGGTCGGGTGGACGGGTGCCGTGCGGATCTCGTTTTATAAGCCCGGCTGACACGAACGAAACAGGCAAGGGGTTTCTTTACGGCGTGCTGACACAAACCTGGCTAAAACCGCAAGGCAAGGCAAGGTTCGGAAAGAAAAGTTCGAATAAAAAAAGTTTCAAAACGAAAAGGAGGCAACCCACGCCGCGCAGGGTGGAAATTGTCAGCAGCAGTCAGCTCTTTCCGGATTTGCGAGCCATGGATGTTTGATTTCAAATCCAGATTTCGTTTGAAATTCAATTTAAATTGTACATCCAACCTTGACTCTATCTGCTTTTCACACTACCCTTGGTGTCGTCGTGGGCCATAACATTCCCTCTGATATGGTGGCCGTAAGCATCGTTGCCTTTTTTTTTCCTTCCCTTTTTTGAGCAAAAATAGACGTTTTTGATTCTGGTTGTGGTTAACCTCTTCATCCCGACCATCTTAAACATGACACCTTGGCTCCAAATGATCACATATGCTGCCAACTTTGACTCGCCACCATCAGGGACCTTTTTTTTTTCTTCATCATCCTCCTCCATCTTAACCTTATACTTTAACTCCCTGCTGGGCCGGTCGTTTTACGCCCTTCGAGTCCGGTCTCAGGATGCGCTAATACCAAGGTACTGATTTTCAAAGGTACCGCTGCCAAAGGTACCAATCCTAACAAATCTAGCTTTGCTGTTTAAAATCATGCTTAGTTATTAAAGGAATTCCTCCTAACATCGGAAACTCTTTTTTTTTGGTGATCGGTCTTCCTCGTTCATTCCCTCGATTGGTTACTCCTCGGTGACCTTATTATTAGTTGTTTGCTTTTATCCGGGATCACCCTACGAGGTTCGGGCATCTTACCCAACTACAACTAGAGTGTGATCACATTGGGAGCTAATGCCAGTCCCATTTCCTAAAAACAAATATGAGGGGAAACAGTGACATTGGTTTACTTTTAGAGGGAAAAGCCATGGAATTGATTACTCCCAACCATTTGTCATGCGCATTTCGCATCGTCGCCATCTTCAACTCACCAATGTCATAAATGAAGAAGAAGGGAAATAATATTTATGAGAAGATTTGATATTAGTGAATTGTGAGTCTCGCTTTTGTAGAGATGGTATACTACTCGCCACCCTATATAAGAATTTTGTCACGATGTATCTCATTTAAGAAACGTATTGACGCAATGTACTCCTTTCGTTCGAGGTTAAAGGGCCGGAGGGTCACCGAGCAGGATCCAAATGTGTAAGACCGAGTTGTGGTGCATGATTTCTTTCGTCCCCACTCGTTCTATGGGTGATTGGCTTTGTGCTACAGTTTGGCTTGCTAGCCTTTTAACCCTGAGGGCTCCTTTGATTCAAAGGAATTGCATAGGATTTTTAGAGGATTTAAACCCTTAGGAATTTTTTCTGTGATGCTCGTTTGATTCGTAAGATTGGCATCCTTAGGAATTTTTCCATATGATCCATTTGTACTATATTTTGGAGGAAAATTTCCATCCACTCAAACCTCTTTGTAGAATTTCTTTGTTTTTCCTATGCTATCAAACATTCTTTCAAATTCTGTAGGATACTATGGGACATGTCATCCTATTCCTGCATTTTTCCTATTTCTTCATTTTGACAATCCTGTGAATCAAAAAGGCCCTGAGTGGAGGAAATATCACATTTTACCACTTGTCATGCAACTAACATGGTGGCCCGCCTGCCAGGCCTACGTGGCATGACACATAGATTCATTTTTATGTCTAGCAAGGCCGCGCCAGGCAAAATGTACTTGACCCGATTGCTCGTCGTAGCTTCTATCATCCTTGTTTATTTTTTTATTCCGTCATATTTTTGGCCATCATTAGTATCCTTAGCCTAGTCACAGCCACCGGATTGGAGAACCCGTCGAAATCGACCGAGCGATTAGTCGGGTTCGCCTTAACCACCTCGTGTGATATAGTATTTTCCAACTTGCCACCTCACAAAAATACATATCTTCGTGTTATGTCACTCAAGTTTGAGAGGAAACTAGTCAATGCCAAGTGCCAAACGGATAACAGGATATATCGCGACAATAAGTTCCAAAATGATGTACATTGGTGATAATTACAACCTCCATCTCTCCGAGCATTAGGCCATCTACCACAGAAGGGCGCATGTTAGGACGCTTAGGTAATATTTTGTTTTCAAAATATATAGCGCAGGCATCCGTTTGCCAACGTAACACCATCTATTTGAGAACTACCGTAGTAAAAAAATTTCTTAGAAAAATACAGTGTTTGTTAAAAAGTCCCGTGAAACGACGCTAGCCTAAATCCGATCAAACAGGATTCGCCCGAAACTGCCAGAAATAACACCTAGCGTCTGGGCTAAGAGCCCGCGTTGTAGATGGACTTAAGTGACGACATGTACCCTATTTTTCTTCAAAAAAAGCAAAATGCACTCGTTTTTTTTCTTTTGACATAAAACGCACTTGTTTCTTTGAGGGATAAAATGCACTTGTAGGAGGTGTCTTGCCCTTCACTCAAAAGAAGAGCCCGGGGTTCCTGATAACAAAGCTTTTGGCAAAGATCCAAAGCGTTATGCACTAAATCCAGGAGAATGTGTCACACGCGTTGATCGATTAGGCGCAGGTCACAACTCACGAAAGCCTAGCCAGCATAAAGTCGGGCATTTTGTGACCAGTTAATCATTGTGGCTAATGGTGGACTATGATTGCAACAGTCGATCGAGCCACTAATTATAGCAACCAGGTAGGCTGCTCGTAGCAATTCAAGGTGGCACGCAGCAGCTAACGCTGAGACTCTGAGAGCGACGTCAATAGTCGACTGTTATACAAGAGTCTAATATTTCATCCGTTTCAACACATGTTTGTACATGTTCTTTTTTTTTGAAACAATGTTTGTACATGTTCTTTTGGGAGAGACAAAGTGTAAATGGTCACAAATTTAGGATACTAGGCCTTTTGGCAGACATGGCGTGAAGAAAGCCACTGGCGAACCTTTTGGCAAAGTTCGAAAGCGGTATGCATTACAGGACCCGGAGAGAATGCGGGACACATGTTTGGTCGATCGATTGACGCTCAGATTACATACAGGTCACGCCGTCACGGGACCCTAGCTGGCATATATAAAGTGGATCGTGTTTTTCAACCTGCTAATCATCGCTGCTGCTAAGGGTGGATGTGGATGTGGATGCGGATGGTGATTGGAACGGAAGGATGGAGTCACTAGTTGTGGCAGCTAGGCTGAGCTGCTCGTCGCAAGATGACACGGCAAGTGACCTAGCCAGTGTAGTGGAGTAGGGCCGAGAGGGACGTGCACGATACTCGGTGTATTGTTTGTGCTTCTCGGCACCTCCTTGTTCGTTTCCGGCCGAGTTCTGATCCGATCAGGATGCACTCACCCACCCCCTAGAGACTCCTGGATTCTTCTTCACGGGCTACTAATGGAGCTTCACATGTCAAATCATGTCGGAGGAGCGAAGCAACCTGTACTTGAATGATTAGTAGGTCAGTGATATTCCCAGCCGACCAGTGTTTAAATTCTGATGCTCACATTTATTCTGAATAAGATTTTCGACAATGTGTGTTCAGTGAGAGAAAATGTCCCCGTCGACTACGAGCCGCATACGGTGACTTCGTAAAATCTCAAAATGATACGCCGGCTCAGTCTTTCGGAGATGCTCATAAGGATAGTGTGTACGTGTGTGTTTATAGGAATGAGTGTATGCACGTTTATATGAGCGCTTGCGTCTGTACCGTGTTAAAAAAGAATCATGTTGGAGAAAGATAGGAATATCCGGAGATACAATTTACATGCTCTTGCGTGTCAAAAAATGCTTTTTTCATATCGAAAATATTTGAAAAAAATGATACATTCATTGTCACATTCAAATGTTAACTGGAAATTTTGAAGATATTTACCTGTGAAAAAGGAAAATCAAACACCAAACGTTAAGGGTGGAACATGTTTTTCACGGATCTGATAGTGGAGCGCCTCCTTCCAAGCCTGGGCTGTCAAATCATGTCGGAGAGGAAAGAGGAATATCGCTACAAATGGAATCGAGCTGAGAAGAAGAGGACAAGGGTGCATAAGCTTCGGATATGGATGGATGGAGATGGAATATCTCCACAATTCTATACTCTCTCCTTTTGCACAAATAATTGCACGTACCGGCCGGTAGGTCGACATTCTTGTGTCGCTGTTGTCGACGGCGCAGAAAGGAGAGTGTCTGAGTGAGGTCAACTTTGTTTAATTCGCATATGGCCGATCAAACCAGAGCAGCTGGTGGCAGGCACGTTCCTTCCGATCCCGGCGTTCGGAAATGCATTCCGATGTTTCGTTCATCATTTCCGTTGGTGGGTTGGGTTTGGGTTTGGTGATGGAACAGCGCTTCTTTTAAAATTAGGACGCCGATAAGTATCATACGTGTGGGCGTTAGGAGGCTGCTCACACATTTTGTGTGGTGTATAAGAGAAATAGCCCACACACTCACGTGTAGAAAAAAAAATAATGCCCACACATCTCTTTTTTCTCTCTCTCCCGATCCCTCTCTCACGCATGCATATGGGCGAAATAGATAACGCCCGTACGCCCCGTATGTCAGGCCTCGTACCTCGTGGTCCCGCACGCCCGCATGACAGTCACCGCGCGTCCCGCAGTTGCCATGGTCCAGACCCTCGTCCATGTTCATTTAACTGCAGTTGTCATGTCGCTGAACTTCGGTCGCCATGTCGGACAACTACAGTTGTCATGGTTGCTCAACTGCAGTTGCCATGTATGGTCTGATCTACTGCAGTTGCCATGATTTTCAAAACTTTAGGAGTTGCCACCCACTAAACACTAGCCAATTGCCATGTAGCACTACAAGAAGGCATGGCAAAAAAATATGTTTGGGTAAAAGAGAGAGTTGCCATGTGCTCACAAGCACGCTAGGCAGTTGCCATGTAAAAAAAAGAGTTGCCATCTGCTTACGTGCATGCTATGGCAGTTGCCATGTATCATGCAAAAATACATGACAACTCGGATAAAAAGAGTTGCCATTTGCTTACAAGCAAAACTAGGACAGTTGCCATATACCTGCAGAAACACATGGCAACTGCCAGCTTTGGGTGTGGGCTAGAAGACGGGCGTGTGAGCGAAGTGATAAACGCCCACACACCAGCCCCCTCTGCGTGCGTGAAACTAGTGTGTGGGCGAATTGCTAAACGCCCACACATCACCCCTCATGTGGTGAAAAAGGACGTGTGGGCGACCGGATAAATGCCCACACACCAGCTTAGTCCTACGTGTCACACAAAAACTGCTAGAACACGCCAAGATCCGTGCAAAATTGGTTGGACGAGGACCCTTGCGTGTGGACGAGTTGCCAGACGCCCACACGTGTGGGCGTTAACATTTTCGTAAAATTAAAGAAAACCATGCACGCTGATACTATAGTGTTGCTTATATTTAATTAAAATGAGTTTCGTTACTCTGGCAGGCTTTTATTCATCTTTTGACGTTTGCCAAACATTAAAATTCACAGAAGCCAGACATATTTCATTAAAAAAAGATTATCCTCAGCATCTGCATGAAGCATGCCAAGTATTGGAATCTCAATGTAATTTTTATTATATTTGAAATGTTTTTTTCCGGTGGTTCGAGATGTTTTCTATTTTCATTGACCTTTGATAATAAATTTGATCATTTTCTTAAAAAAAAAGGCTTCCCCGCCGAACAGCACTCATGTTGAACAAAGTCATACTCATAAGCATCAACATCAGTTTCTCTATAGTCGTGTTCCACATCCACATTAAAAAGGAGGCATGTACCACATGCACATTATCAAAACACTATTTCAGTGCGCTGGTCCCAATGGAGGTCGAATCTTGTCCACGAGCATCGAACAAGCTCTCTTAATTAGCCTTCTAGTGAAACTATCGAAAGGAAAATCATGTAGGGTAAAAAAAATTAGCAAACGGTCTGATTTTTTTTGACAACTAAAGTTCCTTCTTTATTCATTGATGAAACACTTACATCTTTAAGTAAAAGAGGAAGAAGCTCATTACAGAATTTAGATCTAGCTACACTAGCTAATTAATGAGCAACAGCGTTTGCTTCTCTAGGACAGAATTCAAACCGAATTAAATTAAACTCACATGTCAGGTGGTAACAATCATCAATGATGACTGCTGCATTGCCCGCATACTGACCGTCCTTGGTCATAATCTCCATTAATTCTAGGCTGTCGGAATTAACGACAAACCTGTTACACCCTGCCGAAGAAGAGAGTTGTAAACCAAATTTGAGAGCCAATGCCTCTGCAGAAAGAGTATCATAACATGACTCTATTAGTTTGTTCCCAGAAACAATAAAATGACCTCTGTCGTCTCGTATGACTGCTCCCATAGCTCCATGTAGCGTGTCATAGTCGAAGGCGGCATCTACGTTCAGCTTAACATTAGGTGGTTTTCTCCATCCGTCCTTCTTTAGTACTGCCTTTGGGTCACATGCAATAACAAAATTTTCTGCCATCGCTCTCACAGATTGTGAAATTCTTTTCGCATCTTCCACATGCTCCTGTTGAACTAGTTTCCATCTTTCCCACCAGAGATACCAGCAAGTGATAGACATGAGCTCATAGAAATTTTTAACGCCTAGAACGACCGCCTCCTGTGCGGGAAAATTCAGCAAATAAGCAAGTATTGCTTCCCCCGCTCGATCCACTTCGCATGCATGCGCTATAACATCTTCCAGTCCTAGGAGGCACCACACTTCCTTGGCTTTTTTGCATCGAAACAACACATGCAAAACATCTTCCGCACTTTGGCCACATGCTGGACACGCCGGTCTAACAAGTATATGACGATTTGCAAGAACAACATTACAAGGCATAGTTCCATGTAGTGTTCACCAGAGAAAGATTTTTACCTTTGCTGGACAGTTAAGTTTCCAAACTTTTTGCCATGTTGGGTTAGCGCTTGAGCGCCCAAACCATCAGTTCTCCGTAGTTTACGTCCATATTGGTAATCCCAGACAGTATGGTAAGCCGATTTGACAGTAAAATTTCCATGCTTATTCAGACTCCAAGTAATAAAATCAATCATATCGTTTGTCGATAATGGTATAGCAAGAACCCTTACCGCATCAATGGGCCAAAAAGTTTGCTCAACAAGGTTGACATCCCACTGACCCGTTGATGGATCAATTAAGTCACTCACCTTAGAAATCAAATGGCCTCCCCTAGGTGTGATAATCATTCTGGATCCAAGCATCCCTCCAGATATTAATGTTTCCACCACCTCCTACTCTCCAAATATATCCATGTCTCAAAGTATTCACACCTTGCATTATGCTTTGCCATGTAAATGAGGCATTCTTATTTAACATGCAATTTAATAAATCACCATCTGGGAAGTATTTTGCTCTCAGAATCCAAGCACACAAAGAATCCGGGTTCTCAATAAGCCTCCACGTCTACTTAGCTAAGAGAGCTAAATTGAAACAATGAATATCTCTAAATCCCATACCTCCCTGTATTTTCGGTACACACATCTTCCACCACGCAAACCAGTGCATTCTCCTCTGAGCATCACCATCCCCCCACCAGTAGTGCGACATCACGTCAGTTATTCCCTTGCAAGTTTGTTTGGGAATTTTGAAGATCGGCATTGCATATGATGGTATAGATTGGCCCACTGCCTTAAGGAGCACTTCTTTACCCCCTGCCGAGAGTTGTCTTTCTTTCCACCCATTCACTCTTTTCCATACACGATCAATCAAATACTAAAAAGTATCAGTTTTATCCAAACCTACTTGCGCAGGAAAGCCTAGATACTTATCATTTAGAGCTTGAGTCATGATATTTAGGATATTACAAACCTGCACCCTCACCTCAACATCAGTGCATGGGCTGAAGAAAATACTGGATTTGTCACCACTCACCATTTGGCCTGAGGCTGCATAATATTTATCAAGTATATCCTTCAACGTAATAGCATTCTCTGCATTTGCTTTCATGAGAATAAGAGAGTCATCTGCAAATAGCAAGTTTGTGACAGCTGGTGCTTCTCGGCAAACTTTAACCCCCTCCAATAAACCTGTTTTCTTTAGCATGATTTAAAAGAGCAGTGAGACCTTCAGTGCATAAAAGAAACAAACATGGTGATAATGGATCACCCTGACGAAGTCCTCTAGTTGGTTTAAAGCTCTGAGTTATTTCAGAATTTAGGCGGACACGATATTCCACTGAAGATACACACTTCATAACCATGTCCACCCAGTTGGCGTGAAATCCCAACTTCAACAAAATATTTTCCAGGAATACCCACTTCACTCTATCATAAGCTTTATGCATATCCAACTTAACTGCAAACAGACCTTCTTTGCCTACCCGTTTATTTTTGATAGTATGGAAACTTTCATAAGAAACTAGTACATTATCTGTAATAAGTCTCCTTGGTACGAAGGCACTCTGGGTAGGGCTAACAACATCCAGAAGAATGACCTTAAGACGGGCAGCCAGCAGTTTAGAGATTACCTTATAGACCACATTACAGAGGCTAATAGGTCTGAATTGTGTAACTTTCTCTGGATTTTTAACCTTAGGGATCATCACTATTGTAGTGTCGTTCCATCCTTCAGGAATGATTCTAGTATTAACAGCAGCAAGAACTTCTGTAACTAAATCATCACCCAACATTGGCCAAAACCGTTTATAGAATATAGAATGTAGTCCATCTGGGCCTGGTGCTTTGAGATCCCCAGTATCAAACAAAGCCTTTCGGACCTCCTCCATTGTATATGGCTTTAATAGCGCTTCATTCATCTCAATGGTGACACTTCTTTTAACATGAGATAGGACAACTGGGTCTGGATCAAGGACCTCCGATGTGAAAAGCTTAGCAAAATAAGCAGTTACATGAGCTTTTAGTTGGTCCGTACCTTCATGCCAAATACCTGTGTCGTCCAAAAGTTTCTTAATCTAGTTTCGCTTCTTTCTAGAAGTTGTTGCATTGTGAAAATAAGCAGTATTTCGATCTCCATGTAACAGCCAATTCGCTCTACCTCTTTGGATCCAGTACATCTCTTCCTGATCCATCAAATTCTCCAAAAGCAGCTGGATCTCTCTCATTCTCGCTCGAGCTACCGCTGTGTTTGGTCCAACTCGAATATTCTCAAGCTCTCCTTTTAACTTCTTGATGCGTCTTTTTGGGCTCTTAAGGATATCACGGTCCCATTCATGAAGATCTGCATGTACTGCCTTGGTACGATCGGCAAGGGACGGCCCGATCCCTGCTGCTTTTGCTCGATCCCATGCAGATTTAACCACCTCGTTAAGTGTTTCCTGCTGCAACCAACGTGCTTCAAAGTGTATGATCCCAGCCGCACTGGTGAAGCGTACCTTGTCCCCATAATCAGTGTCCAGAATCAGCAGTCTATGATCCGAGTGCACATGCTCGGCATTGAGGACAACCGCTTGTGGAAACTTATTCATCCATGCCGGGTTAGCCACCACTCTATCTAATCTTTCTCGAATTTCACCTCTTCTCCATGTGAAATAGTCCCCCTTGTAACCAAGGTCTTCTAGTCCACAATCAACAAGGCATTCTCGAAAAGCTTGCAGCATCTTGTTTGGCCATGGATTCCTCCCTCCTTTTCTGACGAGAACATAATTTTGTTAAAATCTCCATACACCACCCAGGGGTGTATTCCTTTCTCATGAATATCACGCAAGTATTTCCATGACAGGGAACGATGGTCCCAAGATGGCACCCCATAAAACCCCGTCAATCTCCACTCAACTACAGTGCCGGACATGAATAAAACATCAATGAAATTAGCCATTTTATAATTCAGAACAACATCAAACTCTTTCATATAAAAAAGAACTAAGCCCCCAGCCCGACCATCACTTTTAGTTTGGAACATAAAATCAAAACCTAATTTAATTCGAAGATCGTCTGCCTTAGCTTTGTTCAAGTGTGATTCAGACAGGAAAACCACACTCGCTCTCTCTCGCTCCTACATCTCCAGAAGCTCATGAATTGCCGTGGTTGAGAGCATTCCATAGCAATTCCAAATTATGTGTTTCATTGCTCCCAGCGGTCCTCCAAGCCGGAGGCCGCCGATCCTGATATTTGATCGTTTGTAACTGCCACATCATCTTGACCTTTGAGCTTCTTATTTCTCAAGTTCTCCTTCTCATTAAGATCACCAACGGGCTCTAATTCAGAACGGTTAACTATCTGCGGCACCATAGATTTCCTTGGGCCATCCTGGCCACCAGGCACAAACAGAACTATTGCTTGAACCGGTGCACTAACATCTACTGTATGGACCAAATCCTCCATGGATCTTTTTCCCAGTATGCTCTCAGCTGCATCAGGCATTGTGACAACCTTTGCTACAGTCAGGTCTGTACTATTACCTCCAATTACATTGCTATCATGCTCCAGTTGCGTACTGGGTTGCTGATTAAACAACGCGTTAAAACGCCAACTCGTCTGCTGATTTCCATTGTTGCGACCCGGCTGCTCATCCCGACCTCGTCCAGGCCTATTTAAGGGACCCCCTCTGCCACGTCCAAAGGGAGCAGCACTGCTATGTCCCGGACCTCTACCTCCTCCTCTCCCTCTACCTCGGCCCCTGCCGCCATCAACGAGCATAAAATCTCCCCAGTCCATACTGTCAACATCATGTTCGCCAGTACCACATTCCTCATACCAATGGCCAAGCATGCCACAATGACCACAAAATATTGGTAGTTTCTCATACTACACCTGATAATACTCAGTTTCCTCATTCTTAGTCATCAAGACAAATCTGATAAGCTTCTTGTTAACATTCATCTGCACTCTAACTCGTACAAATTCTCCAGCGAAGCCTGCAGGGAGAGTAGTTTGCACCTCTAACACCTTCCCCATCTTCCGGCACATTCCCTTGATTGCTGCGGGGATCAAAAAATTGTCAGGGAGCCGGAGAACTCTTGCCCACACTGTTATTTTGTCTAGGACCATCGATCTAGGATTTGTGAAACCATCATACTCCTCAATGAGCAAGCCCTGATTCCTGAACAGCCATGGCCCCATGTTCATCGTCGTGTTCCAATCACCGAGACATCCAAACTGAACTGTGAACAAGTTGTCTTCCACCTTGCGCCTACGTACCTCCCTTGCTGGATTCCACGCAGATCGCATATCGGCATACAAGGCAGAAGGGCTGAAACCCTTCAAGGTATGGACCTTGGCGATTGCTAGCCACTTGTCTTCTATCTTCTCACCTTTGAATTCCTCTTCCCAGACAAATTTATCTTCCTCGTCCTCATGGAGCTGCAGCCTACCTAACAAATCCTCTATCTGCTCCTTAGGTTTTCCCAAACCTGATGCTTCATTTGGGTTCAGCATCACTGACCTCTGGAACGGAAACAACGTGGTACAACAAACAAATCCTGCTGCCGGTCACACCCAGCGCGAGACCGAGGCGATCAAGCGAAGGAGATTGATTTTTTTTTGCAGAAGATCGCAATTCTGTGCAGCGTCGCCACCGCCAGAAGACACCGAAACCCTAGTCGCCGAGACGTAGGGGAAAAACTCAGCAAACGGTCTGACTTACAATTGAAACTTTTCAATTTTTTTTCTTAGAACAGAAAAAACTTGTGCCAAAATAACATATGCGAAGAGGAACAAAAGGCTCTGGACACGTAATGGATCCTATTGACAAACTAAGAGCAACTAGCAGACCCCGCATCTCGCCGGCCCGCAAAACGCGTTTGCAGTTCGCGTAGAACCGCTTTTGCGGGCCGGCGCGGGCTGGCACAGATGCAGACCCCCAAACGGATCCGTAAAAAAATATATTCGCATAATATGCCTTTTTACGGGTCGGCTTCTGCGGGATTTGCTCGGACACCATCGCGACGACCCGCAAACAGATAAACTGAAAATCTCGCAGTTGACATAGGATTTCACAAACAAGTTCAAATTCAAACAACATAAACAGTTTTACGCGCAAATAGAAGCCAAGTTCATTATGGCTAACGTAAAAGAGGGCCCTGCAAAAGGTTTGCGCCCATGTCCGGCATCATCTTGATCGATCTTCACTCCGCGCCATCGAGTCCATCTTGAAGTTCATCGGCGCCACCGAATCCACCTCTCGCGCTTGTTCCAACTCCCGCACCGAAATCATCCACATTCCCACCATATGGAGCAGAGAAAACATCACCGGAACTGTAACACGGACCGGCTGACGCCACCATTCTTCTCTTTAAGATTTCTCTTCTTGCCATATCATGCCATGTTTTGGTGAGGTCGTCCATGTCATTGCGGTTCATTAACATGATCTTGTTCTCTTCGGCGAGCAACATGGACATGGATTTGTTTCTAGCGGTGTGTGCTCTTCTCTCCTCGATGGCAGCTTTGCGCAGCCCCTCTTCTTTGAGCAATTGCCACTTTTCTTGCTTCTCCTTCGCCTTCTTCTCGGCCAAGTGTTTCTTGATCTCCAACGACTTCAACAACATCGACTCATTGGATTGCACCATGGCATCAATCTTCTCCCTCATGCTGGATGCTTCTTGCTCTCTCTTGATCTTCTCCTTAGTCTTCTTGTCGCCATCGGGCTTGTGCAAATTTCTTGGGCCGTCATCATCCTCATCTTCATCCATGTTTGTAAGTGAGCCTCTCTTTGGTGGGGATTCTTTGTCGATCAACTTCCACTTCTCGCACTTTTGGAGCAACTCCCAACAATGCTCTAGTTTGAAAATTTTGCCTTCCGAAGCTTCCATGTCCTTGTATCTATGTTGAGCAATCTTGTCCTACACAATATGAACAAAGTGATCCAATCATTTCCCATGATGCAATATGATGATGCACAATTTGAACAAAGGCAAAACAAACTCACATAGTCGGACTCCACGGTGCCACTTGGAGGTGCATTGCGTACTTGCTCCAAGCAAGCTGCCCAACGGCTGCACATAGGCTTCATATTCTCTCAACGGCCTTGAAGCGACCGAAATGTGCATGGAGTCCTATTGGGATGCTTTGCCATAATGCGGAAGTATTGATCTTCGATCCTTTGCCAATATCTTTTGGAAGTTTGAGATGTACTCGTGCATGCATCAAGAGACACCGCACTCCATGCTTGAATCAAAGCTTGATCTTCCAAGATCGTGTAGTTCTTCGATCTTATGCTTTTCCCAGTTTTTGCTTGCGATTGCTCAAATGCTCCCGCTTTGATCTCCTCCAATTCATCCGCACAACCATGATCATCCACGCCGCCCTCCGTTTCATTGTACTCGAATGGTTCGAAAGGGGCTTGATCAATGTCAACCGCGTTCATGTCCAACAAGTTCACGAACTCGGTTGTTGCATTGTTCGAACGACCGCTATAGCGAACG
The DNA here is from genome assembly GCF_003073215.2 of Triticum urartu. Taxonomy (NCBI): domain Eukaryota; kingdom Viridiplantae; phylum Streptophyta; class Magnoliopsida; order Poales; family Poaceae; genus Triticum; species Triticum urartu. Next base: position 54,318,933 of record NC_053022.1, read on the forward strand.
ATAACAAGTCACGAGCTGTCGAGAATAATGGCGAAAAATGAAAGGGAATTGCCAAGACCGAAGACGCATACCTTCCGGCCATTTCGTCGAACACCTCGCTCGCGGGGGGAGCGGCACCGTTGAACGGCATCGCCGGAGCACCTCCTTGCGGGGGGATGGAGTGAGAGGTTGAAGAAGGTGGCTTCTTTGAAGCCGGAACCTTCCTCCGCTTTACGCCCGCGGCCTTGCCGACCTTCTCCACCACCGGCCGGGATCGCGCTGCCGCGTTGGCGCCCGGAGCGCGGGCCATCGCGGTGGGGGCAGCCGGATTCCCACCCTGCACAACCATGTTGCACCACCGCTTGCGGGCAGGCGCGGCTTGTGCTTGGGCGACGACGACTGGGACAACATGGCCGGCGACGAGATCCGCCCGAGGAAAAGGAGCGTGCGCGACCTCGACAGTGATGGGGGATAACATTGGGTCGTCCATGGCGACGAGGGACGGCCGGGGAGGAGGAACCGTAGCTTGCAAAGGGGGGCAATGGTGGTGGAGGGTGCGAGGAGCGGGAAGCGGCGCGCAAAAATGTCCCTTCTGCCAAATCTCGCGCGGGATAGGGGTTGAGTGATACGTCTCCAACATATCTATAATTTTTTATTGCTCCATGCTATTATATTATCTATTTTGGATGTTAATGGGCTTTATTTTACACTTTTATATCATTTTTGGGACTAACCTATTAACCGGAGGCCCAACCCAAATTGCTATTTTTTGCCTATTTTAGTGTTCCGCAGAAAAGGAATATCAAACGAAGTCCAAATGGAATGAAACCTCCAGGAACGTGATTTTCTCAACAAACGTGATCCAGGAGACTTGGAGTGGGCGTCAAGAAACAATCGAGGAGGCCACGAGGCAGGGGGGCGCGCCTACCCCCCTGGGCGCGCCCTCCACCCTCGTGGGCCCCTCATTGCTCCACCGACCTACTTCTTCCTCCTATATAAGTCCATGTACCCCGCAAACATCCAGGAGCACCATGAAAACCTAATTCCACTGCCGCAACCTTCTGTACCCAAGAGATCCCATCTTGGGGCCTTTTCAGGAGCTCCGCCGGAGGGGGCATTGATCACGGAGGGCCTCTACATCAACCCCATGGCCTCTTCGGTGATGTGTGAGTAGTTTACTTCAGACCTTCGGGTCCATAGCTAGTAGCTAGATGGCTTGTTCTCTCTCTTTGGATCTCAATACAAAGTTCTCCTCGATTCTCTTGGAGATCTATTCGATGTAATCTTCTTTTGCGGTGTGTTTGTCGAGATCCGATGAATTGTGGGTTTATGATCCAGATTATCTATGAACAATATTTGATTCTTCTCTGAATTCTTTTATGCATGTTTGGTTTATCTTTGCAAGTCTCTTCCAATTATCAGTTTGGTTTGGCCTACTAGATTGATCTTTCTTGCAATGGGAGAAGTGCTTAGCTTTGGGTTCAATCTTGCGGTGCTCGATCCCAGTGACAGTAGGGGAAACGACACATATTGTATTGTTGCCATCGAGGATAAAAGATGGGGTTTATATCATATTGCATGAGTTTATCCCTCTACATCATGTCATCTTGCTTAAGGCATTACTCTGTTCTTATGAACTTAATACTCTGGATGCATGCTGGATAGCGGTCGATGTGTGGAGTAATAGTAGTAGATGCAGAATCATTTCGATCTACTTGTCGTGGACGTGATGCCTATATACATGATCATGCCTAGATATTCTCATAATTATTCACTTTTCTATCAATTGCTCGACAACAATTTGTTTACCCACCGTAATACTTATGCTATCTTGAGAGAAGCCACTAGTGAAACCTATGGCCCCCGGGTCTATTTTCCATCATACAAGTTTCCAATCTATTTTATTTTGCAATCTTTACTTCCAATCTATATCATAAAAATACCAAAAATATTTATCCTATTATTATTATCTCTATCAGATCTCACTCTTGCAAGTGGCCGTGAAGGGATTGACAACCCCTTCATCATGTTGGTTGCGAGGTTCTTATTTGTTTGTGTAGGTACGAGGTGACTCGCACGTGGTCTCCTACTGGATTGATACCTTGGTTCTCAAAAACTGAGGGAAATACTTACGCTGCTTTACCGCATCACCCTTTTCTCTTCAAGGAAAAACCAACGCAGTGCTCAAGAGGTAGCAAGAAGGATTTCTGGCGCCATTGCCGGGGAGATCTACGCCAAGTCAAGACATACCAAGTACCCATCACAACTCTTATCCTCCGCATTACATTATTTGCCATTTGCCTCTCGTTTTCCTCTCCCCCACTTCACCCTTGCCATTTTATTCGCCATCTTTTCCTCTCACCCTCTCTTTCCGTTCGCCTCTTTTCCGCTTGATTCGTCGTTATGGCTAGTCCTTTATCTACTCCTTTGTCTCCCGAGAATGAAGTTATTAATTTTAAACAAAGGGAGGGAGAAAATCTTAAAGATGCTTGGTATAGAATTTACAATGCGCAAAATAGATCTACTAGGAAGCAATCTACTTCCGTTCTTCTTCACAATTTTTATGTAGGCATCACTCCTTGGAATAGATATATTCTTGATACCATTACCGGGGGAAACTTCTTGGGTAGCCATACTTTTGATTCTTCTAATGCTATGATAGATTTGTTTGGCTCACCACCTCTTTTGGTTAATGGAACTATTTTAACTTTGGAACACGTGATGCAACGGCTTGAAATTATTGAAAATAAAGTTGCCACCGTAGAGTTGATTGAAAATTTGGATAGAAAGATCCATAACCAAATTATCCAATACGGATCTAAGGTAGGAGTTGCTCTTAATTTTTTTAAAGAAAAGGGACCTATGGTTAATGAAAAGATAGATCAAGATTCCACTAGAATTGATAAAATTGAGGATATTATTACCAACCTTGGGTCTGCCTTTTCTTCCGTGAAAAACACTCCTCCTAATTCTAAGATTGCTAAATTGATGTATGTTCCTAAAAATAAGGGCGAAACTTCTAGTAAGGAAAATGCAGACCTCAAATCCATAAGTGTTCACCCCAACTTTCTCACTATCCTTAAGGAACTTTTTGCTACAAATGATTTTCTTGATTTCGTGCCTAGGAGTTTGATAATTAATAAAAAGAAAGAAACTCCTAAGGGTTATAGGTGTCTTATTGAAGAATTACCTACCAAAGATGGCAATACCTATATCTATCTTCGCTTTTATGCCTAGCTAGGGGCGTTAAACGATAGCGCTTGTTTGGAGGCAACCCATTTTTATTTTTATTCCTTGCTTTTTGCTCCTGTTTAGTAATAAACAATTTATCTAGCCTCTGTTTTGGTTGTGTTTTTTGTGTTTAATTAGTGTTTGTGCCAAGTAGAACCGTTGGGAAGACTTGGGGAAAGTCTTTTTGATCTTGCTGTAAAAAACATAAACTTTAGCGCTCACAAGAATTGCTGCCATTGTTATTTGGAAAGTGGTATTTAGTTAATTATTTTTGAAAATGATTAATAGATAAATTCCTCACGTCCAGCTATTTAGTTTAGAATTTTTGGGGTTCCAGAAGTTTGCGTTAGCTACAGATTACTACAGACTGTTCTGTTTTTGACAGATTCTGTTTTTCGTGTGTTGTTTGGTTATGTTGATGAATCTATGGCGAGTGAAAGAGTTTATAAACCATAGAGAAGTTGGAATACAGTAGGTTTAACACCAATATAAATCACTAATGATTTCATTACAGTACCTTGAAGTGGTGTTTTGTTTTCTTTCGCAAACGGAGCTCACGAGATTTTCTATTTTGAGTTTTGTGTTGTGAAGTTTTCAAGTTTTGGGTAAAGATTTGATGGATTATGGAACAAGGTGAAGGAAATACGCCCTAGAGGCAATAATAAAGTTATTATTTATTTCCTTATATCATGATAAATGTTTATTATTCATGCTAGAATTGTATTAACCGGAAACACAATACATGTGTGAATACATAGACAAACAGAGTCACTAGTATGCCTCTACTTGACTAGCTCGTTGATCAAAGATGGTTTGTTTCCTAACCATAGACATGAGTTGTCATTGATTAACGGGATCACATCATTAGGAGAATGATGTGATTGAATTGACCCATTCCGTTTAGCTTAGCACTCGATCGTTTAGTATGTTGCTATTGCTTTCTTCATGACTTATACATGTTCCTATGACTATGAGATTATGCAACTCCCGTTTACCGGAGGAACACTTTGTGTGCTACCAAACGTCACAACGTAACTGGGTGATTATAAAGGAGCTCTACAGGTGTCTCCAAAGGTACATGTTGGGTTGGCGTATTTCGAGATTAGGATTTGTCACTCCGATTGTCGGAGAGGTATCTCTGGGCCCTCTCGGTAATACACATCACTTAAGCCTTGCAAGCATTGCAACTAATGAGTTAGTTGCGGGATGATGTATTATGGAACGAGTAAAGAGACTTGCCGGTAACGAGATTGAACTAGGTATTGAGATACCGATGATCGAATCTCGGGCAAGTAACATACCGATGACAAAGGGAACAACGTATGTTGTTATGCGGTTTGACCGATAAAGATCTTTGTAGAATATGTGGGAGCCAATATGAGCATCTAGGTTCCGCTATTGGTTATTGACCGGAGACGTGTCTCGGTCATGTCTACATTGTTCTCGAACCCGTAGGGTCCGCACGCTTAAGGTTTTGATGACAGTTATATTATGAGTTTATGCGTTTTGATGTACCGAAGTTGTTCGGGGTCTCGGATGTGATTGGGGACATGACGAGAGTCTTGAAATGGTCGAGACGTAAAGATTGATATATTGGACGCCTATATTTGGATATCGGAAGTGTTCCGGGTGATTCGGGATTTATCGGTGTACCGGGAGTTACGGGAATTCGCCGGGAGTATATGGGTCTTATTGGGCTTTAGTGGAATAGAGGAGAGTGGCCAGAGCTGGGGCGCGCGGCCCCCCTCTGGTCCGAATTGGACAAGGGGTGCGGCCCCCTTTCCTCTCTCTCTCCTCTTTCCTTCTCTCCTATTCCAACTAGGAAAGGTGGAGTCCTACTCCCGGTGGGAGTAGGACTCCTCCTTGCGCGCCCTCCTCCTGGCCGGCCACCTTCCCCTTCTCCTTTATATACGGGGGCAGGGGGGACCTCTAGACACACAAGTTGATCACGTGATCGTCTCTTAGCCGTGTGCGGTGCCCCCTTCCACCATAGTCCTCGATAATATTGTAGCGGTGCTTAGGCGAAGCCCTGCGTCGGTAGTACATCAAGATCGTCACCACGCCGTTGTGCTGACGGAACTCTTCCTCGACACTTTGCTGGATCGGAGTTCGGGGACGTCATCGGGCTGAACGTGTGCTGAACTCGGAGGTGTTGTAGTTCGGTGCTTGATCGGTCGATCGTGAAGACGTACGACTACATCAACCGCGTTGTTCTAACGCTTCCGCTTTCGGTCTACGAGGGTACATGGACAACACTCTCCCTTCTCATTGCTGTGCATCACCATGATCTTGCGTGTGCATAGGAATTTTTTGAAATTGCTACGTTCCCAACAGTGGTATCAGAGCCAGGTTTTATGTGTTGATGTTATATGCACGAGTAGAACACAAGTGAGTTGTGGGCGATATAAGTCATACTGCTTACCAGCATGTCATACTTTGGTTCGGCGGTATTGTTGGATGAAGCGGCCTGGACCGACATTACACGTACGCTTACGCGAGACTGGTTCTACCGACGTGCTTTGCACACAGGTGGCTGGTGGGTGTCAGTTTCTCCAACTTTAGTTGAATCAAGTGTGGCTACGCCCGGTCCTTGCGAAGGTTAAAACAGCACCAACTTGACAAACTATCATTGTGGTTTTGATGCGTAGGTAAGAATGGTTCTTGCTAAGCCCGTAGCAGCCACGTAAAACTTGCAACAACAAAGTAGAGGACGTCTAACTTGTTTTTGCAGGGCATGTTGTGATGTGATATGGTCAAGACATGATGCTAAATTTTATTGTATGAGATGATCATGTTTTGTAACCGAGTTATCGACAACTGGCAGTAGCCATATGGTTGTCGCTTTATTGTATGCAATGCAATCGCGCTGTAATGCTTTACTTTATCACTAAGCGGTAGCGATAGTCGTGGAAGCATAAGACTGGCGAGACGACAATGATGCTATGATGGAGATCAAGGTGTCGCGCCGGTGACGATGGTGATCATGACGGTACTTCGGAGATGGAGATCACAAGTACAAGATGATGATGGCCATATCATATCATTTATATTGATTGCATGTGATGTTTATCTTTTATGCATCTTATCTTGCTTTGATTGACGGTAGCATTATAAGATGATCTCTCACTAAATTTCAAGATAAAAGCGTTCTCCCTGAGTATGCACCGTTGCCAAAGTTCGTCGTGCCCAGACACCACGTGATGATCGGGTGCGATAAGCTCTATGTCCATCTACAACGGGTGCAAGCCAGTTTTGCACACGCAGAATACTCAGGTTAAACTTGACGAGCCTAGCATATGCAGATATGGCCTCGGAACACTGAGATCGAAAGGTCGAGCGTGAATCATATAGTAGATATGATCAACATAAGTGATGTTCACCATTGATAGCTACTCCATTTCACGTGATGATCGGTTATGGTTTAGTTGATTTGGATCACGTGATCACTTAGAGGATTAGAGGGATGTCTATCTAAGTGGGAGTTCCTAAGTAATATGATTAATTGAACTTAAATTTATCATGAACTTAGTCCTGGTAGTATTAGCATATCTATGTTGTAGATCAATAGCTCGCGTTTAGCTCCCATGTTTTATTTTTGATATGTTCCTAGAGAAAACTAAGTTGAAAGGTGTTAGTAGCAATGACGCGGATTGGATCCGTGATCTGAGGTTTATCCTCATTGCTGCACAGAAGAATTATGTCCTTGATGCACCGCTAGGTGACAAACCTATTGCGGGAGCAGATGTAGATGTTATGAACGTTTGGCTAGCTCAATATGATGACTACTTGATAGTTTAGTGCACCATTCTTAAACGGCTTAGAATCGGGACTTCAAAGACGTTTTGAACATCATGGACCATATGAGATGTTCCAGGAGTTGAAGTTAATATTTCAAGCAAATACCCGAGTTGAGAGATATGAAGTCTCCAACAAGTTCTATAGCTAAAAGATGGAGGAGAATAGCTCAAGCAGTGAGCATGTGCTCAGATTGTTTGGGTACTACAATCGCTTGAATCAAGTGGAAGTTAATCTTCCAGATAAAATAGTGATTGACAGAATTCTCTAGTCACCATCACCAAGTTAGTAGAACTTCGTGATGAACTATAGTATGCAAGGGATGACGAAAACAATTCCCAAGCTCTTCGTGATGCTGAAATCGATGAAGGTAGAAATCAAGAAATGCATCAAGTGTTGATCGTTGACAAGACCACTAGTTTCAAGAAAATGATAAAGGGAAGAAAAGGGAACTTCAAGAAGAACGGCAAACAAGTTGCTGCTCAAGTGAAAAAACCCAAGTCTGGACCTAAGCCTGAAACTGAGTGCTTCTACTACAAAGGGACTGGTCATTGGAAGCAGAACTACCCCAAGTAATTGGCGGATAAGAAGGATGACAAAGTGTACATAGGTATATTTGATATACATGTTATTGATGTGTACTTTACTAGTGTTTATAGCAACCCCTCGGTATTTGATACTGGTTCAGTTGCTAAGAGTAGTAACTCAAAATGGGAATTGTAAAATGAACAGAGACTAGTTAAGGGTGAAGTGACGATGTGTGTTGGAAGTGGTTCCAAGATTGATATGATCATCGTCGCACACTCCCTTTCGGGATTAGTGTTGAACCTAAATAAATGTTATTTGGTGTTTGCGTTAAGCATAAATATGATTGGATCATGTTTATTGCAATACGGTTATTCATGTAAGTTAGAGAATAAGTGTTGTTCTGTTTACATGAATAAAACCTTCTATGGTCATACACCCAATGAAAATGGTTTGTTGGATCTCGATCGTGGTAATACACATTTTCATAATATTGAAGCTAAAAGATGCAAAGTTAATAATGATAGTGCAACTTATTTGTGGCACTGCCGTTTAGGTCATATTGGTGTAAAGCGCATGAAGAAAATCCATGCTGATGGGCTTTTGGAATCACTTGATTATGAATAAGTTGATGCTTGCGAACCATGCCTCATGGGCAAGATGACTAAGACTCCGTTCTCCGGAACAATGGAGCGAGCAACAGATTTGTTGGAAATCATACATACTGATGTATGTGGTCCGATGAATATTGAGGCTCGCGGCAGGTATCATTATTTTCTGATCGTCACAGATGATTTGAGCAGATACGAGTATATCTACTTGATGAAACACAAGTCTGAAATATTTGAAAAGTTCAAAGAATTTCAGAGTGAAGTGGAGAATCATTGTAACAAAAATAAAAATTTCTACGATATGATCGCAGAAGTAAAATATTTGAGTTACGAGGTTGGCCTTCAGTTAAAACAATGTGAAATAGTTTCACTACTCACGCCACCTAGAACACCACAGTATAATGGTGTGTCCGAACATCGTAACCGTGCTATTAGATGTGGTGCGATCTATGATGTCTCTTACCTGTTACCACTATCGTTTTGGGGTTATGCATTAGAGACATCTACATTCACATTAAATAGGGCACCATCTAAATCCGTTGAGACGACGCCGTATGAACTGTGGTTTGGCGAGAAACCTAAGCTGTCGTTTCTTAAAGTTTGGGACTGCGATGCTTATGTGAAAAAATTTCAACTTGATAAGCTCGAACCCAAATCGGAGAAGTAAATCTTCATAGGATATCCAAAAGAAAATGTTGGGTACACCTTCTATCACAGATCCGAAGGCAAGATATTCATTGTTGAGAATGGATCCTTTCTAGAGAAGGAGTTTCTCTCGAAAGAAGTGAGTGGGAGGAAAGTAGAACTTGATGAGGTAACTGTACCTGCTCCCTTATTGGAAAGTAGTTCATCACAGAAATCTGTTCCTGTGACTACTACACCAATTAGTGAGGAAGCTAATGATGATGATCATGTAACTTCAGATCAAGTTACTACCAAACTTTGTAGGTAAACCAGAGTGAGATCTGCACCAGAGTGGTACGGTAATCCTGTTCTGGAAGTCATGTTACTAGACCATGAGGAGCTTGTGAACTATGAGGAAGTGATGATGAGCCCAGATTCCGTGAAATGGCTTGAGGCCATGAAATCTGAGATGAGATCCATGTATGAGAACAAAGTATGGACTTTGATTGACTTGCCCATTGATCGGCGAGCCATTAATATTAAATGGATCTTCAAGAGGAAGACGGACGCTGATAGTAGTGTTACTATCTACAAAGCTAGAATTGTCGCAAAAGGTTTTCGACAAGTTCAAGGTGTTGACTACGATGAGAGTTTCTCACTCGTATCTATGCTTAAGTCTGTCTGAATCATGTTAGCAATTGCCACATTTTATGAAATCTGGCAAATGGATAAACAAAACTACATTCCTTAATGGATTTGTTAAAGAAGAGTTGTATATGATGCAACAAGAAAGTTTTGTCAATCCTAAAGGTGCTAACAAAATATGCAAGCTCCAGCGATCCATCTATGGACTAGTGCAAGCATCTCGGAGTTGGAATATACGCTTTGATAAGTTGATCAAAGCATATAGTTTTATACAGACTTGCAGTGAAGCCTGTATTTACAAGAAAGTGAGTGGGAGCACTACAACATTTCTGATAAGTATATGTGAATGACATATTGTTGATTGGAGATAATGTAGAATTATTCTGCAAAGCATAAAGGATTGTTTGAAAGGAGTTTTTCAAAGAAAGACCTTGGTAAAGCTGCTTACATATTGAGCATCAAGATCTATAGAGATAGATCAAGATGCTTGATAAGTTTTTCAATAAGTACATACCTTGACAAGATTTTGAAGTAGTTCAAAATGGAACAGTCAAAGAAAGAGTTCTTGTCTGTGTTACAAGGTGTGAAGTTGAGTAAGACTCAAAACCCGACCACGTCAGAAGATAGAGAGAGAATGAAAGTCATTCCCTATGCCTTGGCCATAGGTTCTATAAAATATGCCATGCTGTGTACCAGATCTATTGTATACCCTACACTGTTTTTGGCAAGGGAGTACAATAGTGATCTAGGAGTAGATCACTGGACAACAGTCAAATTATCCTTAGTGGAATAAGGATATGTTTCTCGATTATGGAGGTGACAAAAAGGTTCGTCGTAAAGGGTTACGTCGATGCAAAATTTTGACACTAAACCAGATGACTCTAAGTCTCAATCTGGATACATTTTGAAAGTGGGAGCAATTAGCTAGAGTAGCTCCGTGTAGAGCATTGTTGACATAGAAATTTGCAAAATACATACGGATCTGAATGTGGCAGACCCGTAGACTAAACTTCTCTCACAAGCAAAACATGATCACACCTTAGTACTCTTTGGGTGTTAATCACATAGCGATGTGAACTAGATTGTTGACTAGTAAACCCTTTGGGTGTTGGTCACATGACGATGTGAAGTATGGGTGTTATTCACATGGTGATGTGAACTATTGGTGTTAAATCACATGGCGATGTGAACTAGATTATTGACTCTAGTGCAAGTGGGAGACTGAAGGAAATACGCCCTAGAGGCAATAATAAAGTTGTTATTTATTTCCTTATATCATGATAAATGTTTATTATTCATGCTAGAATTGTATTAACCGGAAACATAATACATGTGTGAATACATAGACAAACAGAGTGTCACTAGTATGCCTCTACTTGACTAGCTCGTTGATCAGAGATGGTTATGTTTCCTAACCATAGACATGAGTTGTCATTTGATTAACGGGATCACATCATTAGGAGAATGATGTGATTGACTTGACCCATTCCGTTAGCATAGCACTTGATCGTTTAGTTTATTGCTATTGCTTTCTTCATGACTTATACATGTTCCTATGACTATGAGATTATGCAACTCCCGTTTACCGGAGGAACACTTTGTGTTCTACCAAACGTCACAACGTAACTGGGTGATTATAAAGGTGCTCCACAGGTGTCTCCGAAGGTACTTGTTGGGTTGGCGTATTTCGAGATTAGGATTTGTCACTCCGATTGTCGGAGAGGTATCTCTGGGCCCACTCGGTAATGCACATCACTATAAGCCTTGCAAGCATTGCAACTAATGAGTCAGTTGCGGGATGATGTATTATGGAACGAGTAAAGAGACTTGCCGGTAACGAGATTGAACTAGGTATTGAGATACCGACGATTGAATCTCGGGCAAGTAACATACCGATGACAAAGGGAACAACATATGTTGTTATGCGGTTTGAACGATAGAAATCTTCGTAGAATATGTGGGTAAATCTGAGAACAGTTTTCAAAAAACTGGTTAAAATAGTTTGGTTTTTACTCCAGGCTTAAATGGTTGAGGTTTTATTCGGTTGAACGTTTTTTGGTTCAAGTTTGGTTTGGATATATAGAAAAACCAGTTTGGGTTTAGCTGGTTATGGGCTCAAGGAGTTTGGGCCTAACCAGTGAAAACTACGGGTTCCAACCCGGTTCCTAGCCCCAGAGCGCAACTGATAAAGAAAAAAAAAGCCCCATTGAGCCATCGAGCTAACCTACTCATTCCCGAGCGGCCGAGCCCTCCACCGCCGCCACGGCGCCACCGCCGCCGGCCGCCAACCGCCGCCTCGTCGCCGTCACACCTTGCCGTCCTACGCCCTGTCCCCCTCCCCCTCCCCCTCCCCTCACAGATCAGTGTCCCCTACTCCTCCTGCTCGCCTTCCTCGCCCCCTCCTCTACGTCCTCGTGGGCGGCGCCGGGCATCATCCGGCTACCGTTCACTGGGGCTTGCGCCGCGCTGGTTGACCCGTCATCGTCACGCACCCGGGCGAGGGGCGACAGCACGGCCGGGAGGATCAGAGCATCCACCTCCTACATGGGCGCCTCCTAAGTGAAGTTCGTCGAGGCCGGCGGCGCCCGCACCATCCCGCTCATCTACAATGAGCCCGCGAGCGCCTCCTCGAGGTCACTGCCTCCAGATCTCCACCTCCCTCCCCTTCGTCTGAATCTTATTCCTTAATTTAGTCTGAATCTTAGTCTCTGTCTGAATCGTCTTAGTTGACTTAGTCTGAACCCATGGAATTTTCATCATCAGATATATATTGTTGATGGAAGTGCACTGCACTCTGGAACTGAATGAGCATCTGCCATGTTTCAGTAAGGATGTGCAGGCAGGCATCGCTCTAGTAAATAATATGACATCGGCTCTTTTGTTTACTGGAAGAAACATGGCAGAGATGGATACACCCGCTCATTCAGACTACCACCCTAATAGTGGACTGACCTTTGCCTTGCTCCTTAATTTTTTGCTGTTTTCCAATTCCCATTATATTTGCTTGCCTTGTTTCCGAAGCGTACAGTCAGTCCTGCAGTGTAGGGTTCATATAGAGAGTATCCACATAAGTTCTAAAAATTGTGTCTTTTCAGATCAAGGTACAGGCTGACTACTACCGCCATGAGAACTCAGTGACATCCATCATCGGCAGATGGCGTAACTCAATCCCGGCTTGGAATCAATTAATTACCTCTGTACTTAAAGTGTCGGTAGTGCAGAATATGTAAGCTGTCAAGTGTAATATTTGTGCTTCAGAATATGTGTTTTGTACTAGTACATGTTATGAAGTTGTCAAGTGTTCATCAATTTAAGTGTGGGTAGTGCAGAATATGTAAGCTGTCAAGTGCAATGTCTATACATGTTATTAAGTTGTGCTATGTTTTTAGCTATCAAGTGCAGGATCGTTCATATATTGAGCTGTACATGTATGGGTGGGGAATTGATATAGAACCATAGGCTAAAACCATAGTTCATAGAATGGGTTAGTTTGGTTTTGGGGAATTTGCCATGTGGTTTAGTTTGGTCTGGGTGGCAATGCCAATTACGTGGGGTTAGTTTGGTTTAGTTTCCAAAACGTCATCACGTGGGTTCAGTTTAGGTTTGGTTTGGTTACCCACCCATTCTCAGATTTATATGTGGGAGCCAATATGAGCATCCATGTTCCGCTATTGGTTATTGACCGGAGACGTGTCTCGGTCATGTCTACATTGTTCTCGAACCCGTAGGGTCCGCACGCTTAAAGTTTCGATGACAGTTATATTATGAGTTTATGAGTTTTGATGTACCGAAGGAGTTCGGAGTCCTGAATGAGATCGGGGACATGACGAGGAGTCTCGAAATGGTCGAGACGTAAAGATCGATATATTGGACGACTATATTCGGACATCGGAAAGGTTCCGAGTGATTCGGGTATTTATCGGAGTACCGGAGAGTTACAGGAATTCGCCGGGGAGTATATGGGCCTTATTGGGCCATACGGGAATAGAGGAGAGAGGCCAAAAGGAAGGAGGCGTGCGGCCCCCCTCTGGTCCGAATTGGACAAGGGGTGCAGCCCCCTTTTCCTTCTTCCTCTCCTCCTCTTTCCTTCTCTCCTACTCCAACAAGGAAAGGAGGAGTCCTACTCCCGGTGGGAGTAGGACTCCCCCCTTGGCGCGCCCTCCTCCTAGGCCGGCCACCTCTCCCCTTGCTCCTTTATATACAGGGGCAGGGGCACCTCTAGACACACAAGTTGATCAAGTTGATCGTCTCTTAGCCGTGTGCGGTGCCCCCATCCACCATAGTCCAACTCGATAATACTGTAGCGGTGCTTAGGCGAAGCCCTGCGTCGGTAGAACATCAACATCGTCACACGCTGTCGTGCTGACGAAACTCTCCCTCAACACTCGGCAGGATCGGAGTTCGAAGGACGTCATCGGGATGAACGTGTGCTGAACTCGGAGGTGCCGTACGTTCGGTACTTGATCGGTCGGATCGTGAAGACATACGACTACATCAACCGCGTTGTTATAATGCTTCCGCTTTCAGTCTACGAGGGTACGTGGACAACACTCTCCCCTCTCGTTGCTGTGCATCACCATGATCTTGCGTGTGCGTAGGATTTTTTTTGAAATTGCTACGTTCCCCAACACAAGGAGTGGCAAGAGCCTAAGCTTGGGGATGCCCATGGCACCCCAAGGTAAAATTCAAGGACACCAAAAATCCTAAGCTTGGGGATGCCCCGGAAGGCGTCCCCTCTTTCGTCTTCGTCTATCGGTAACTTTACTTGGATCTATATTTTTATTCACCACATGATATGTGTTTTGCTTGGAGCATCTTGTATGATTTGAGTCTTTGCTTTTTAGTTTACCACAATCATCCTTGCTGTACACACCCTGTGAGAGAGACTCACATGATTTAAAATTTATTAGAATACTCTATGTGCTTCACTTATATCTTTTGAGCTATATAGTTTTTGCTTTAGTGCTTCACTTATATCTTTTAGAGCACGGTGATGGTTTTATTTTATAGAAATAATTGATCTCTCATGCTTCACTTATATTATTTTGAGAGTCCTTTAGAACAACATGAAAAATTTCTTTTAGGAATAATATAAAAAAATCGTATAAGTGCATTGAATACTATGAGAAATTTGATACTTGATAATTGTTTTGAGATATGGACGAAGGAAATATGCCCTAGAGGCAATAATAAAGTTATTATTTATTTCCTTATATCATGATAAATGTTTATTATTCATGCTAGAATTGTATTAACCGGAAACATGATACATGTGTGAATATATAGACAAACAGAGTGTCACTAGTATGCCTCTACTTGACTAGCTCGTTGATCAAAGATGGTTATGCTTCCTAGCCATAGACAAAGAGTTGTCATTTGATTAACGGGATCACATCATTAGGAGAATGATGTGATTGACTTGACCCATTCCTAGCTTAGCACTTGATCGTTTAGTTTGTTGCTATTGCTTTCTTCATGACTTATACATGTTCCTGTGACTATGAGATTATGCAACTCCCGTTTACCGGAGGAACACTTTGTGTGCTACCAAACCTCACAACGTAACTGGGTGATTATAAAGGTGCTCTACAGGTGTCTCCAAAGGTACTTGTTGGGTTGGCGTATTTCAAGATTAGGATTTGTCACTCCGATTGTCGGAGAGGTATCTCTGGGCCCACTCGGTAATACACATCACTTAAGCCTTGCAAGCATTGCAACTAATGAGTTAGTTGCCGGATGATGTATCACGGAATGAGTAAAGATACTTGCCGGTAACGAGATTGAACTAGGTATTGAGATACCGACGATCGAATCTCGGGCAAGTAACATACCGATGACAAAGGGAACAACGTATGTTGTTATGCGGTTTGACCGATATAGATCTTCGTAGAATATGTAGGAGCCAATATGAGCATCCAGGTTCCGCTATTGGTTATTGACCGGAGACGAGTCTCGGTCATGTCTACATAGTTCTCGAACCCATAGGGTCCGCACGCTTAAAGTTCGATGACGGTTATATTATGAGTTTATGTGTTTTGATGTACCGAAGGTAGTTCGGAGTCCCGGATGTGATCATAGACATGACGAGGAGTCTCGAAATGGTTGAGACATGAAGATCGATATATTGGACAACTATATTCGGACACTGGAATGGTTCCGGGGGTTATCAGATATATGCCTGAGTACCGGGGGGTTACCGGAACCCACCCGGAGGTTATTGGGCCTCATGGGCCCGATTGGTGGAAGAGGAGAGGCGGCCAAGGGGCAGCCGCGCGCCCCTCCCCTCCCAAGTCCGAATTGGACAAGGAAGGGGGGCGGCTCCCCCCTTTCCTTTTTCTCTCTTTCTCCTTCCCTCTCCCTCTCCTACTCCAACATGGAAAGGGGGGGAGTCCTACTCCCGGGGAGTAGGGAATCCTCATGGGGCGCGCCGAAGGGCTGGCCGCCCCCCCTCCCCCTCCTCCCTCCTATATACGGAGAGGACACCCCCTTAGAGACACAACAATTGATCCCTTGATCTCTTAGCCGTGTGCGGTGCCCCCCTCCACCATTAATTCACCTCGGTCATATTGTAAGTGGTTGCTAGGCGAAGCCCTACGTCGATAGAACATCATCATTGTCACCACGCAGTCGTGCTGACGGAACTCTCCTCAAAGCTCGGATGGATCAGAGTTCGAGACGTCCTCGAGTTTGAACGTGTTGCAAACTCGGAGGGTGTCGTGCGTTCGGGGTGACTTTGAATCGGTCGGATCGTGAAGACGACGACTACATCAACCGCATTGTGCTAACGCTTCCGCTTTCGGTCTACGAGGGTATGTGGACACACTCTCCCCTCTCGTTGCTATGCATCACCATGATCTTGCGTGTGCATAGGAATTTTTTGAAATTACTACGTTCCCCAACAGTGGCATCCGAGCCAGGTTTTATGCGTTGATGTTTATTGCACGAGTTAGAACACAGTGAGTTGTGGGCGATATAAGTCATACTGCTTACCAGCATGTCATACTTTGGTTCAGCGGTATTGTTGGATGAAGCGGCCCGGACCGACATTACGCGTACGCTTACGCGAGACTGGTTCTACCGACGTGCTTTGCACACAGGTGGCTGGCGGGTGTCAGTTTCTCCAACTTTAGTTGAACCAAGTGTGGCTATGCCCGGTCCTTGAGAAGGTTAAAACAACACTAACTTGACAAACTATCGTTGTGGTTTTGATGCGTAGGTAAGAACGGTTCTTGCTCAGCCCGTAGCAGCCACGTAAAACTTGCAACAACAAAGTAGAGGACGTCTAACTTGTTTTTGCAGGGCATGTTGTGATGTGATATGGTCAAGACATGATGATATATTTTATTGTATGAGATGATCATGTTTTGTAACCGAGTTATCGGCAACTGGCAGGAGCCATATGGTTGTCGCTTTATTGTATGCAATGCAATCGCCCTGTAATTGCTTTACTTTATCACTAAGCGGTAGCGATAGTCGTAGAAGCAATAGTTGGCG
Organism: Triticum urartu; assembly: GCF_003073215.2. Classification (NCBI taxonomy): domain Eukaryota; kingdom Viridiplantae; phylum Streptophyta; class Magnoliopsida; order Poales; family Poaceae; genus Triticum; species Triticum urartu. The sequence continues at coordinate 54,335,837 of NC_053022.1, forward strand.
AGACGACAACGATGCTACGATGGAGATCAAGGTGTCGCGCCGGTGACGATGGTGATCATGACGGTGCTTCGGAGATGGAGATCACAAGCACAAGATGATGATGGCCATATCATATCACTTATATTGATTGCATGTGATGTTTATCTTTTATGCATCTTATTTTGCTTTGATTGACGGTAGCATTATAAGATGATATCTCACTAAATTTCAAGATAAAAGTGTTCTCCCTGAGTATGCACCATTGCCAAAGTTCATCGTGCCCAGACACCACGTGATGATCGGGTGTGATAAGCTCTACGTCCATCTACAACAGGTGCAAGCCAGTTTTGCACACGCAGAATACTCAGGTTGAACTTGACGAGCCTAGCATATGCAGATATGGCCTCGGAACACTGAGACCGAAAGGTCGAGCGTGAATCATATAGTAGATATGATCAACATAGTGATGTTCACCATTGAAAACTACTCCATTTCACGTGATGATCAGTTATGGTTTAGTTGATTTGGATCACGTGATCACTTAAATGATTAGAGGGATGTCTATCTAAGTGGGATTCTTAAGTAATATGATTAATTGAACTTTAATTTATCATGAACTTAGTCCTGGTAGTATTAGCATATCTATGTTGTAGATCAATAGCTCGCGTTTAGCTCCTCTGTTTTATTTTTGATATGTTCCTAGAGAAAACTAAGTTGAAAAATGTTAGTAGCAATGATGCGGATTGGATCCGTGATCTGAGGATTATCCTCATTGCTGCACAGAAGAATTATGTCCTTGATGCACCGCTAGGTGACAGACCTATTGCAGGAGCAGATGCAGACGTCATGAACGTTTGGTTGGCTCAATATGATGAGTACTTGATAGTTTAGTGCACCATGCTTAAGAGCTTAGAATCGGGACTTCAAAGACGTTTTGAACGTCATGGATCATATGAGATGTTCCAGGAGTTGAAGTTAATATTTCAAGCAAATACCCGAGTTGAGAGATATGAAGTCTCCAACAAGTTCTATAGCTAAAAGATGGAGGAGAATAGCTCAAGCAGTGAGCATGTGCTCAGATTGTTTGGGTACTACAATCGCTTGAATCAAGTGGAAGTTAATCTTCCAGATAAAATAGTGATTGACAGAATTCTCTAGTCACCATCACCAAGTTAGTAGAACTTCGTGATGAACTATAGTATGCAAGGGATGACGAAAACAATTCCCAAGCTCTTCGTGATGCTGAAATCGATGAAGGTAGAAATCAAGAAAGAGCATCAAGTGTTGATGATTAACAAGACCACTAGTTTCAAGAAAAGGGCAAAGGGAAAGAAAGGGAACTTCAAGAAGAACGGCAAGCAAGCTGCTGCTCAAGTGAGGAAGCCCAAGTCTGGACCTAATCCTGAGACTAAGTGCTTCTACTACAAAGGGACTGGTCACTGGAAGCGGAACTGCCCCAAGTATTTGGCGGATAAGAAGGATGGCAAAGTGAACAATGCTATATTTGATATACATGTTATTGATGTGTTCTTTACTAGTGTTTATAGCAACCCCTCGGTATTTGATACTGGTTCAGTTGCTAAGAGTAGTAACTCGAAACGGGAGTTGCAGAATGAACAAAGACTAGTTAAGGGTGAAGTGATGATGTGTGTTGGAAGTGGTTCCAAGATTGATATGATCATCATCGCACACTCCCTATACTTTCGGGATTAGTGTTAAACCTAAATAAATGTTATTTGGTGTTTGCGTTGAGCATGAATATGATTTGATCATGTTTATTGCAAAACAGTTATTCATTTAAGTTAGAGAATAATGTTGTTCTGTTTACATGAATAAAACCTTCTATGGTCATACACCCAATGAAAATGGTTCGTTGGATCTCGATCGTAGTGATACACATATTCATAATATTGAAGCCAAAAGATGCAAAGTTAATAATGATAGTGCAACTTATTTGTGGCATTGTCGTTTGGGTCATATTGGTATAAAGCGCATGAAGAAACTCCATACTGCTGGACTTTTGGAATCACTTGATTATGAATCACTTGGTACTTGCGAACTATGCCTCATGGGAAAGATGACTAAGACTCCGTTCTCCGGAACAATAGAGCGAACAACTGACTTATTGGAAATAATACATACTGATGTTTGCAGTCCGATGAGTGTTGAGGCTCGCAGCGGGTATCATTATTTTCTGACCTTCATAGATGATTTGAGCAGATATGGGTATATGCACTTGATGAAACATAAGTCTGAAACATTTGAAAAGTTCAAAGAACTTCATAGTGAAGTGGAAAATCATCATGACAAGAAAATAAAGTTTCTACGATCTGATCGCAGAGACAAATATTTGAGTTACGAGTTTGGTCTTCAATTAAAACAATATGGAATAGTTTCACTAAATCGTGCCACCCGGAACACCACAACATAATGGTGTGTCCGAACGTCATAACCGTACTATTATTGGATATAGTGCAATCTATGATGTTTCTTACCGATTAACCACTATAGTTTTGGGGTTATGCATTAGAGACAGCTGCATTCACGTTAAAAAGGGCACCATCTAAATCTGTTGAGACGACACTGTATGAACTGTGGTTTGGCAAGAAACCAAAGTTGTCATTTCTTAAAGTTTGGGGTTGCGATGCTTATAAGAAAAAGTTTCATCCTGATAAGTTCAAACCCAAATCGAAGAAATGTGTCTTCGTAGGATACCCAAAGGAGACAGTTGGGTACACCTTCTATCACAGATCCGAAGGCAAGACATTCGTTGCTGAGAATGGATCCTTTCTAGAGAAGGAGTTTCTCTCGAAAGAAGTGAGTGGGAGAAAAGTAGAACTTGATGAGGTAATTGTACCTGCTCCCTTATTGGAAAATAGATCATCACAGAAATCTGTTTCTGTGACTCATACACCAATTAGTGAGGAAGCTAATGATGATGACCATGTAACTTTAGATCAAGTTACTACCGAACCTCGTAGGTCAATCAGAGTGAGATCCGCACCAGAGTGGTACGGTAATCCTGTTCTGGAGGTCATGTTAATTGACCATGACGAATATACGAACTATGAGGAAGCAATGATGATCCCAGATTTCGCGAAATGGCTTGAGGCCATGAAATTTGAGATTGGATCCATGTATGAGAACAAAGTATGAACTTTGATTGACTTGCCCGATGATCGGCGAGTCATTAAGAATAAATGGATCTTCAAGAGGAAGACGGACGTTGATAGTAGTGTTGCTATCTACAAAGCTCGAATTGTCGCAAAGTGTTTTCGACAAGTTCAAGGTGTCGACTACGATGAGATTTTCTCACTCGTATCAATGCTTAAAAGTCTGTCCGAATCATTTTAGCAGTTGCCACATTTTATGAAATCTGGCAAATGGATGTCAAAACTATATTCTTTCATGGATTTCTTAAAAAGAAGAGTTGTTTATGATGCAACCAGAAGGTTTTGTCAACCCTAAAGGTGCTAACAAAGTGAGCAAGCTCCAGCGATCCATCTATGGACTGGTGCAAGCATCTCGGAGTTGGAATATATGCTTTGATAAAGTGTTCAAAGTATATGGTTTTTTACAGACTTGCGGTGAAGCCTGTATTTACAAGAAAGTGGGTGGGAGCACTACAACATTTCTAATAAGTATATGTGAATGCCATATTGTTGATCGGAAAGAATGTAGAATTTTCTGGAAAGCATAAAGGAGTATTTGAAAGGAGTTTTTCAAAGAAAGACCTCGATGAAGCTGCTTACATATTGAGCATCAAGATCTATAGAGATAGATCAAGACACTTGATAAGTTATTTCAATGAGTACATACCTTGACAAGATTTTGAAGTAGTTCAAAATGGAATAGTCAAAGAAGGAGTTATTGCTTGTGTTGCAAGGTATGAAGTTGAGTAAAGACTTAAAACCCGACCACAGCAGAAAATAGAAAGAGAATGATAAGTCATTCCCTATGTCTCAGTCATAGGTTCTATAAAGTATGCTATGCTGTTTACCAGTCCTATTGTATACCTTAGCATCATTATGGCAAGGGAGTACAATAGTGATCTAGGAGTAGATCACTGGATAGCAGTCAAAATTATCCTTAGAGGACGAAGGAAATATTTCTCGGTTATGGAGGTGATAAAAGAGTTCGTCATAAAGAGTTACGTCGATGCAAGCTTTTTACATCGATCTAGATGACTCTAAGTCTCAATCTGGATACATATTGAAAGTGGGAGCAATTAGCTAGAGTAGCTCCATGCAGAGCATTGTAGACATAGAAATTTGCAAAATACATATGGATCTGAATGTTGCAGACCCGTAGACTAAACTTCTCTCACAAGCAAAACATGATCACTCTTTGGGTGTTAATCACATAGCGATGTGAACTAGATTATAGACTCTAGTAAACCCTTTGGGTATTAGTCACATGGAGATGTGAACTAATCACATAAAGATGTGAACTAGATTATTGACTCTAGTGCAAGTGGGAGACTGAAGGAAATATGCCCTAGAGGGAATAATGAAGTTATTATTTATTTCCTTATATCATGATAAATGTTTATTATTCATGCTAGAATTGTATTAACCGGAAACATGATACATGTGTGAATATATAGACAAACAGAGTGTCACTAGTATGCCTCTACTTGACTAGCTCGTTGATCAAAGATGGTTATGTTTCCTAGCCATAGACAAAGAGTTGTCATTTGATTAACGGGATCACATTATTAGGAGAATGATGTGATTGACTTGACCCATTCCGTTAGCTTAGCACTTGATCGTTTAGTTTGTTGCTATTGCTTTCTTCATGACTTATACATGTTCCTGTGACTATGAGATTATGCAACTCCCGTTTACCGGAGGAACACTTTGTATGCTACCAAACCTCACAACGTAACTGGGTGATTATAAAGGTGCTCTACAGGTGTCTCCAAAGGTACTTGTTGGGTTGGCGTATTTCAAGATTAGGATTTGTCACTCCGATTGTCAGAGAGGTATCTCTGGGCCCACTCGGTAATACACATCACTTAAGCCTTGCAAGCATTGCAACTAATGAGTTAGTTGCGGGATGATGTATTACGGAACGAGTAAAGAGACTTGCCGGTAACGAGATTGAACTAGGTATTGAGATACCAACGGTCGAATCTCGGGCAAGTAACATACCGATGACAAAGGGAACAACGTATGTTGTTATGCGGTTTGACCCATAAAGATCTTGATAGAATATGTAGGAGCCAATATGAGCATCCAGGTTCCGCTATTGGTTATTGACCGGAGACGTGTCTCGGTCATGTCTACATAGTTCTCGAACCTGTAGGGTCTGCATGCTTAAAGTTCGATGACGGTTATATTATGAGTTTATGTGTTTTGATGTATCGAAGGTAGTTCGGAGTCCCGGATGTGATCACAGACATGACGAGGAGTCTCGAAATGGTTGAGACATGAAGATTGATATATTGGACGACTATATTCGGACTCCGGAATGGTTTCGGGGGTTATCGGATATATACTGGAGTATCGGGGGGTGGGGGGGGGGGGGGGGGGGGGGGGGTTACCGGAACCTCCCCTCAGAGGTTATTGGGCCTCATGGGCCCAATTGGTGGAAGAGGAGAGACGGCCAAGGGGCAGCCGCGTGCTCCTCCCCTCCCAAGTCTGAATTGGACAAGGAAGGGGGGGGGCGATTCCCCCCTTTCCTTTTTCCCTCTTTCTCCTTCCCTCTCCTCTCCTACTCCAACTTGGAAGGGGGGAGTCCTACTCTCGGTGGGAGTAGGACTCCTCATGGGGCGCACCAAGGGTGGCCGACCCCCTCCCCCTCCTACACTCCTTTATATACGGGGAGGGAGGCACCCCCTAGAGACACAACAATTGATCCCTTGGATCTCTTAGCCGTGTGTGGTGCCCCCTCCACCATAATCCACCTCGTTCATATTGTACTGGTGCTTAGGCGAAGCCCTGCATCGGTAGAACATCATCATCGTCACCATGCCGTCGTGCTGACGGAACTCTCCCTCAAAGCTCGCCTGGATCGGAGTTCGAGGGACGTCATCGAGTTGAACGTGTGCAGAACTTGGAGGTGCCGTGCGTTCGGTACTTGATCGGTCGAATCGTGAAGACGTATGACTACATCAACCGCGTTGTGCTAACGCTTCCGCTTTCGGTCTATGAGGGTACGTGGACACACTCTCCCCTCTCGTTGCTATGCATCACCATGATCTTGCGTGTGCGTAGGATTTTTATTTGAAATTACTACATTCCCCAACAATGGATATGGTGATATTAGAGTCATGCTAGTTGAGTAGTTGTGAATTTGAGAAATACTTGTGTTGAAGTTTGTGATTCCCGTAGCATGCACGTATGGTGAACCATTATGTGATGAAGTCGGAGCATGATTTATTTATTGATTGCCTTCCTTATGAGTGGCGGTCGGGGACGAGCGATGGTCTTTTCCTACCAATCTATCCCCTTAGGAGCATGCGCGTAATACTTTGTTTCGATAACTAATAGATTTTTGCAATAAGTATGTGAGTTCTTTATGACTAATGTTTCCATGGATTATATGCACTCTCACCCTTCCACCATTGCTAGCCTCTCTAGTATCGCGCAACTTTCACCGGTACCATAAACCCACCATATACCATTCTCAAAACAGCCACCATACCTACCGATTATGGCATTTACATAGCCATTCCGAGATATATTGCCATGCAACTTTCCACCGTTCCGTTATTATGACATGCTTAATCATTATCACATTGCTTGCATGATCATGTAGTTGACATCATATTTGTGGCAAAACCACCGTTCATAATTCTTCATACATGTCACTCATGCATCATTGTACATCCCGATACACCGCCGGAGGCATTCACATAGAGTCATATTTTGTTCTAAGTATTGAGTTGTAATTCTTGAGTTGTAAGTAAATTAAAGTTTGATGATCATCATTATTAGAGCATTGTCCCAGTGAGGAAAGGGTGATGGAGACTATGATTCCCCCACAAGTCAGGATGAGACTCCGGACGAAAAATAAAAAAAAAGAGAAAAAAGAAAAGAGGCCAAAAAGAAAATAAAAAGAAAGAAGGCCTAGATAAAAAAATAATGAGAGAAAAAGAGAGAAGGGAAAATGTTACTATCCTTTTTCCACACTTGTGCTTCAAAGTAGCACCATGATCTTCATGATAGAGAGTCTCCTATGTTATCACTTTTATATACTAGTGGGAATTTTACATTATAGAACTTGGCTTGTATATTCCAATGATGGGCTTCCTCAAAATTGCCCTAGTTCTTCATGAGCAAGCAAGTTGGATGCACACCCACTTAGTTCTTTTGTTGAGCTTTCACACACTTATAGCTCTAGTGCATCCATTGCATGGCAATCCCTATTCACTCACATTGATATCTATTGATGGCCATCTCCATAGCCCGTTGATACGCCTAGTTGATGTGAGACTATCTTCTCCTTTTTGTCTTCTCCACAACCACCATTCTATTCCACATATAGTGCTATATCCATGGCTCACGCTCATATATTGCGTGAAGATTGAAAAAGTTTGTGAACATCAAAAGTATGAAACAATTGCTTGGCTTGTCATCAGGGTTGTGCATGATTTAAATATTTTGTGTGGTGAAGATAGATCATAGCCAGACTATATGGTTTTTTAGGGATAACTTTTTTTGGCCATGTTATTTTGAGAAGACATGATTGCTTAGTTAGTATACTTGAAGTATTATTATTTTTATGTCAATATTAAACTTTTATCTTGAATCTTTCGGATCTGAACATTCATGCCACAATAAAGAAAAATTACATTGAGAAATATGTTAGAAAGCATTCCACATAAAAAATTTTTGTTATCATTTATCTACTCGAGGACGAGCAGGAATTAAGCTTGGGGATGCTTGATACGTCTCCAACGTATCTATAATTTTTGATTGCTCCATGCTATTATATTATCTGTTTTGGATGTTAATGGGCTTTATTTTACACTTTTATATCATTTTTGGGACTAACCTATTAACCGGAGGCCCAACCCAAATTGCTATTTTTTTGCCTATTTCAGTGTTTCGCGGAAAAGGAATATCAAACAAAGTCCAAACGGAATGAAACCTTCGGGAACATGATTTTCTCAAAAAACATGATCGGGGAGACTTGGAGTGGGCGTCAAGAAACAATCAAGGAGGCCACAAGGCAGGGGGCGCGCCTACCCCCCTGGGCGCGCCCTCCACCCTCATGGGCCCCTCGTTGCTCCACCGACCTACTTCTTCCTCCTATATAAGTCCACGTACCCCGCAAACATCCAGGAGCACCACGAAAACCTAATTCCACCGTCGCAACCTTCTGTACCCAGGAGATCCCATCTTGGGGCCTTTTCCGGAGCTCCGTCGGAGGGGGCATTGATCACGGAGGGCCTCTACATCAACTCCATGGCCTCTCCGGTGATGTGTGAGTAGTTTACTTCAGACCTTCGGGTTCATAGCTAGTAGCAAGATGGCTTCTTCTCTCTCTTTGGATCTCAATACAAAGTTCTCCTCGATTCTCTTGGAGATCTATTCGATGTAAACTTCTTTTGCGGTGTGTTTGTCGAGATCCGATGAATTGTGGGTTTATGATACAGATTATCTATGAACAATAGTTGATTCTTCTCTGAATTCTTTTATGCATGATTGGTTTATCTTTGCAAGTCTATTCGAATTATCAGTTTGGTTTGTCCTACTAGATTGATCTTTCTTGCAATGGGAGAAGTGCTTAGCTTTGGGTTCAATCTTGCGCTGCTCGATCCTAGTGACAGTAGGGGAAACGACACGTATTGTATTGTTTCCATCAAGGATAAAAAGATGGGGTTTATATCATATTGCATGAGTTTATCCCTCTACATCATGTCATCTTGCTTAAGGCGTTACTCTGTTCTTATGAACTTAATACTCTAGATGCATGCTGGATAGCGGTATATGTGTGGAGTAATAGTAGTAGATGCAGAATCGTTTCGGTCTACTTGTCGCGGATGTGATGCCTATATACATGATCATGCCTAGATATTCTCATAATTATTCGCTTTTCTATCAATTGCTCGACCGTAATTTGTTTACCCACCGTAATACTTATGCTATCTTGAGAGAAGCCACTAGTGAAACCTATGGCCCCCGGGTCTATTTTCCATCATACAAGTTTCTAATCTATTTTATTTTGCAATCTTTACTTTCAATCTATATCATAAAAATACCAAAAATATTTATCTGATTATTATTATCTCTATCAGATCTCACTCTTGCAAGTGGCCGTGAAGGGATTGACAACCCTTTATCGCGTTGGTTGCGAGGTTCTTATTTGTTTGTGTAGGTACGAGGTGACTCGCGCGTGGTCTCCTACTGGATTGATACCTTGGTTCTCAAAAACTGAGGGAAATACTTACGCTGCTTTACTGCATCACCTTTCCTCTTTAAGGGAAAACCAACGCAGTGCTCAAGAGGTAGCATTGAGCTCGGGTCGGCCTCCCAGCCCGTGAAGATAGAGGTTGGGGGAGAAGATTTCCTGCGCCCCGCAAAAATATTTGCGGGCCGGGGCGGGATGTGAGGTCTGATCGTGCGGATTTTCCGGCCCCGACCCGCAATTTGGCGGCTATTTTGCGGGCCGGGGCAGGATGCAGGGTCTGCTAGAGTTGTTCTAATAAGAGTAGATCAAATTCGAGAAAACAAAACATACACAAATGATAAAGATCCATAACACAACTAATAGTTACATTAGTGGCATTGAAGTTGTCAGGTTTAGCTCATCCTTTGCGGCTTGGCATTCTTCCAAAACTCCAATGAAAAAAATCGTAGAAGGCTAAACATATCTAAACTTATCCAAGAACAACTCTAACAAAGTTTTCATAATATCGATCGCCATCCACCCTATGAAGCCCGCTTCATTTTAATATGAAGGTTGCCAAGGTGGTGCCCAAACTTAGAATCTTCATAGACATTGCCTTAAAGAAATCCTATGTGAGCCGTTTGTCATTCACTATAAGATCTCTTCCTTCCTCACCTCAATAATGGAAGTTTTTTGGTACTAGATTTCAACGAGGATTTCAGCATGGATTATAATTTGGATTTAAACGATGATTCTGTACTATTATTTGAACCACGACACTTCCTCTGTTTGGAACCGACCTCACAATCGAGGGATGCTTCGGATGCTGCGACTTTAGTGGCCACACGATCGATGAACATGTGTGCATCATGGATGGGGAATAGGTCTAAAGTTTTGATGGCCAATGTGAGTATGTGTCAATCGTTGCCTATGTGGTCATAGACATAGCGACCAAAGTAGGCGAGGGTGGCGGGCGCAGACAACGACTGATTCATCCTTACGTCTAGTGTCCTCCTCGACCCATTGGGAGTGATCCCATGTCCTCTCAAAGAACTCGGGGAAATACCCGTGAGGAGGGTGGGACCACAACATGTTCGATGGGGGTGAGTGTGGCGGGGATAGAGAAGAGGGAAGATAAGGGCAGGATCGCGGTCATCGAAGGGGCAAACGGGGTGAATGTGGCGGCGGCGAGGATGTGGGAAGATAGGTGTGGGGTGGTGCCGATGAAGGATGATGGGGGTTTATATACATGCAAGTGGCACGCTCGGCACAAGGGTGGATTACGCGAGCATGTGGGGAATGGGTGCGGAACATGACAATGGCCATTAATTGATGTTATTCATGGTGGAAAACAGGTTGCACAATTTGCAAGGGCTGAAAGCGACATCCATAAGAACAGCAGCGCCATTGGCTAGGCCATGCGCAAAAGGAAGAGGCTGGACTAAAACTTCCTCCCACGCAAACATTTGCGGATGGAGGCCTCTCCATATCAACGTCTATTAGAGCATGTCTCTCTCTAATGGTTTTGGTGATCGATGAAAATGCGTTTTGTGGATTAACCGTGTGCATTGTGCATTACAGATATTCTAATATATGGCACAAGACGGTTTTATTCCCCTCGGAGAAAGAAAGAGCGAAGATGGTTTTCTCGTGCTCCTTTTCGATTGTCTTAAGTCGTAGGAAATTCGTACTATTAAGAGGGAGTCCGCTTTGAAAAGGTATCAGTGAAATCAACACGTACACAACCCCATATGCACCGACTTACCCTTATTGCAATATGGAGGATCCAACTGTTGTTTCTTGGGCACTTTTAGAGCACCTAGGCGGTAGTGCCGCTCTGCTCCATGGTAGTAACAGTTAGGCAGTACTTTTGTAGACCAGTGTTGCTCCTACTTCCGCTTGGGAAATGGCTTCTGTTGTCCTCTGGATAATTAGTGGTAGTAACACTATAGTATCATGGTAGTATAGCTTACGCGGTACTTCTACGCTAGTGGCGCTTCACTACCGTTGATCCCTCCTTTTCTTGTGACAGTTAGTAGCAGTGACACGATAGTATCGGTTGTGCGGTACTTCTGTGTACTACTACCGCCGCTACTTTCTCTTATTTTTTAGGGATGCCCAAGCTGTCGTTGCCTATTCTGGTCTCATGGTACTTGAACGGTTGTTATACGATAGTACCGCTTCATGCGGTGCCTGCTCTGGCATCGCTTCGATACCGTTGTTCCTCTGTGCCTATGATTTGAAGCGGATGTACCACTCTGATGGACAGTAATACCACTCTGACGACACTGCTGCTCCAGTACTAGCTGTACTCACAGGCTACGGCAGGAAAGACTGCTCTATGTGGTAGTACTGTTCCCTGGAATGGTAGTACCGCTTGAGTGCGGGATGTGAGCAGCATAACGGTTGGATATTGCGTCACTATATAAAGAGGGTCTTTTCCCACCCCTTTGCTCCATTGTTGCCCCAAAGCTCATTCTTGCCCAATCTCTCTCCCTAACCATCAAAACTTGTTGATTCTCTAGGGTTTGGAGGAAAGGGTCTCGATCTACACTTCCACCAAAATAAATTTGATTCACCCCACTAATCCCTTGCAGATCTTGTTACTCTTCGGAAGGGGTCACCTCAGAGGCACATTCTATTGTGGTGAAGTTTCGTGATGGTGTTGGGAGCCTCCAATTAAGTTAGTGGACACTACTATTGAAATCACGACATCTTGCATTGTGCGAGGGCATGAGGAGAAGCCACTATGTCCTAAAGGGAGGGAACTTCCGCAACACATCTTCGTCTCCATCGACTCCACTTGTGGTTACTTCTAACATTTACTTTATGCAAGCCTATATTGTGTTTGTATCTTGTGCTTGCTTGCTTGTGTTGTTGTTGAGCTCATCATATAGGTTGTCCACCTAGCTGCATGTTTGGACAACCTATTTTGTTGTCAAGCCTAAATTGTTAAAAGAAGCTAAAAATTGTTAGTCGCCTATTCACACACCCCACCTCTAGTCGGCCACATAGATCCTTTCAATGTCCCTAACCTCCAAACACGGAGACTCGCAGGCTATTCGAAGCGCACTCCATAAATTATGCATGCCGAGGGGCGTATGACGACTCAGGGCCTTTTCAACCACGATCACCATACAAACAGTTATTAGGACGATCATTTCGATACGGTAACACTCCTAGAGTTGCTCTAAGCTCAAATATTTTTAAGAGGCATTTGAGTCGCCGACTTCAATAGGTGAGAACCTATAATCAATGAACACGTCGTGACCGAGGAAAATCAACTCAAGAAAGTTCATTGAAGACAACACAGTCTAGGGCCTCTTCCAATTCATTAATCATTCTCTTAAATCCGTATAGAAAGAATAAAAACATAAGTAAAATGGGTCAGGTTGTTACTAGGTGAGAAGTTTCTAGTACCGCCACATCTTTAGCTTGTTTTACTAATATATGGTTACTAAAAGGATGTAAATTTCTCAGAAGTTAGAAACATCAACATAATATGTATCTAGAGTGTCACAAAGTTCAAATATATACTGAATCACAAATCGAGAAAAAAGAGAGTAAAAACTCATCCAAATTTACCTATGGATTGTAAATTGAGTTAATATTCATAACATGATATATCATTTTCATTTCTAAATTTGGAAATCAATTTCATTTGACTTGTTGTGGTGCGGCATGTTGTGTGAGTGATGACAAAGAAAAGCGAACTGAGCATAACTCAGACGGCTGGGTGCCTTGTGTGAAGCCTGCTCATCCGAGTTCAGGTCATAGACTTGGTACGAGTGGTCGCACTTTTCTAAATTTATTCCAGGCTGTCAACTGCAAAGCGTCTGCAGCGACTTTGTTAATCTCAAGAACCGTCTGCTCAGTTTCTTGAAGGTTTTCATGAAGATAGAGTGTGCATACATGCTATAGATAACTGTTCATAGGTGTATGTGAGTGTCTACGTCTTCATTGTATTTTCCAAAGAGTGATGCAAAAGAGGGGGGAGTGTAGCCGGTCTTACCATACCTATTGGCATCATGGTAGCATGTAAAATAGGTGCCATCACAAGGTATTTCATAGTCGCTATAAAGAAGAAACATTTTTGCTTTTGTAACAAGCACAGGGTCTATTGAATGGACTATTTTAAAAAAAAACCCATATAGTAAAACTTAAAATAGTTGCATACAATAATTTCTTACATCATTCGCCACGCAGGCCGGAAAACTATTACATAGCAAACCATCTGACCAATTATCAAAACTAAACTTCGCAATTTGATGAGGTACCTCATTTGTTTGTCTATTGATCTTCACCAGCTTAAAATTCGGTAGGAGCTTGGTGATGGCTATCGCTTCCTTCTTCAGATCCACGAGAGATGATCTATCAAGCTCATCATGTGCAAGCAAGGAGACCACAAAAGCATAATCCGTTTCCAAAATAATAGGCTTATGCAAAGTGATACCAATATAAAGGCCAGTGAGACACGCCTGAAGCTCCGCTTCATCAACGCTGGTACACAGACCAATATAATCCCATGAAGAGACTATGACTTGGCCCACCGAATCCCTAGCAACAACCCCCACACTAGCACAACAAGTGCTCTCCACAAAACTAGCATCCATGTTAATTTAAATATAACCAGAAGGCAGAGGCTGCCATACCTCGGGACTTATCGAAGGGGAATTACGGGATTTTAACTCATCTTTAACTGCCTTTCCTTTGACGCTAGGGACGAGCTCAGTCTTGGAGAGGCAGGATGAGTACGTCGTCTAGTAGTTATCCACAAAACTCGCTGAGTTAGAAACAAACTCTTTCCTCTTAGCAAAGATTAAATCATTGCGTAAGTGCCAAGCTCTCCAGAACATGAATAAGATTTGTTCGCGAACTGGATGTGTTAGCTGGTCCAATAAAATAAGTAACCAATCAGGCCCTGAGCAATTGAAAACCTCTTCCCTTGGCATATTCCACAATCCTCTCAACTCCATACGCAACGCTCTTGCCTTAGGGCAAGACACTAATGCATGAAAGGTACTCTCATCCTCCAATCCACATATAGAGCACCTGCCTGAAGTCGCCTGGTGATGTTTAACTCTATTAACTTGTACCGCCAGGCTGTTGGATGATGCATGCCACGGAAACATTCGGATCTTCTAAGGTACATGGCCTTCCAAATGACATTCCATATTTTCCTCTCCTCACCAGTGCCAATACTAGACTGTCCACTATCCTCCTTCCTCTCATTCACCATAAGTGCGAACTTATACACACTTTTTACGGAGAACAATCCATTCTTTTTATAGTGCCAAGCAATAAAATCACCATTGCCAAAGGACTGAACACGCACCTTTAGAACCTCATCGTCGTCGTGGGGGTAAAACAAGTGGTTAATTAAATTGACATCCCATCTCCTCGAACCGCTCAGAAATAATTTCGACACCCATTTGATCCTGGTTCTATTCATTTTTCCTGAGATTTTTAGTCCAGAAATTCTAGGCAACCAATTATCTCTCCAAATATTTATACTAGAGCCATCAAAAACTCTCCAAATAACCCCTTTTTTTAAGGAGATCCGGACCATGCATAATATCGTGCCAAGTCGTCGAAGTAGACTGCGGAAAAACCGTATCAAGAAGGTGCCCTTGAGGGTAATATTTGCCTTCAAGAGTTTTGCACAAAGCGATTCCATAAATATCAATAACCGCCAAGCTTGTTTAGCTAGAAGAGCTTGATTAAATAACCCGAGACCGCGAAAACCCATACCTCCCTCACCTTTTGGTTTTGTCAGTTTGTCCCATGCGAGCCAATGTGTTTTCCTCCTGTTCTCCTCATCTCCCCACCAAAAGTTTCGAATAATCTGAGATAAATCCTCGCAGACAGAGACCGGAAATTTAAAAATACTCATGGCGAAGACCGGAAGAGCCTGGATAACTGATTTTATCTGGATTTCCTTAACCCCACTAGACACGTACTTTTCAATCCAATCAGAGAGCCTTTTCAAAGCCTTGTCCTTGGTGTACTGGAACTTACCCTCCTTCAGTCTGCCTTCTGGAACAGTTAACCCCAAATATTTATCATCAAACCCATCAGTCGTAACTTTTAAAATAACCATAGTGTTCACTTGATTTTCCACACTACAACTCTTCCCAAACATAATAGAACATTTATCCGGGCTCAGCAACTGCCCCATTCCCACTTCATAATTTATCAGTATATTTTTAATAGCCAAAGTTTGGTCAATGGTTCCCTTAAAGAAAATCAGACTGTCATCAACGAACAATAAATGAGATATACCTGGAGCCTGTCTATTGAGATGAAAATTTTGAAGGATCCCCCTATCACACACATCCTTGAACAATAATGATAAGGCCTCACCCACAAACAGAAACAAATAAGGAGATAAGGGGTCCCCTTGCCTGAGACCACGAGATGGAGAGAACGAATCTAGCAGTTGGCCGTTAAAACGGATCGAGAATTTGACTGATGTAACACAAGTCATAATCCAGTTGATCCAGACTGGTGCAAAACCAAAAGCTCCAAGCATACTTTTTAAGAAACTCCAATCCACACGATCATAATCTTTGGCCAGGTCTAATTTATAAGCACAAAACTGCCCACGAGAATCTTTTAAGGTACTCAAGGAGTGCATACATTCAAATGCGACGAGTGCATTATCAGAGATTAATCTGCGAGGAATAAACGCACTTTGAGTGGGAGAAATGATACCATCCAAGAGAGGTCTCAGTCTGTTGACAAGACATTTAGAGATGACCTTATAGACCACATTGCACAGACTGATAGGCCTGAAATCTTTAATCGACTCAGGGTTCTTCACTTTAGGAATAAGGACATTGAATGGACTATTTAATTACAACAAGAAGAATTTCTTTGGTATATTTGGCTAGTTACAATGAGAAGTATCATATACTATTATCATGCATATGATACGCTGATATTAGTGTATGATAGTACATTCATAATGCATATAGTATTTCTCTCTTTTCTCATTTAATTGTGTGCCACTTCAGCGAAAATGTCTAATTGTCATGTAACTACCAATGATACTCCTATTGTGACCAACCTTAGTGGTTGTTTTGTTTTGTGAAAATGGTCTCTTAGTAATTGAGCCTTGCTTTAGTACCCCCAACTGTAATATGAAAAATATTTAAAAATTCAAGTTATGAAAAACAAATCTAAGAACAAGTGTAGTTCAAAAATAAATATTTAGGCTCTTCTACAATAAAGTTAGTTTCAAAGTTCGTATTTGTTTATTTTCCAATTACATGGATTTTTCTCAATATGTTTTTGTCCATTTTTAATTCTAATATGTTTCCCATGTTTTGTTTTCAAACTAGCTGTGCTCCAAGAAACAAAAAGTTCAACTTTCCTTTTCCATAGATTTTTCATTTTTTTTATAAATGTTGCTGCCTGAATAATGTGATTCGGCCTGCGGGATCAAATTACTCCCAGCATTTTAGCCGGCCCATGGGATCTCAAACAGGCCGGACGCCCTCTCTGTTCCACGCAATTTCTTGAACTGGAGAACGCTTCACTTGTTCGGGAATGATATATATCACCCGTAGCGAGCCCACGCTCGCCTGAATGGTTCTTCGTTGTGCTACATTATTTCTGCCGGCCCAGTTTTGCACGTCGTTCGCAACTACATGAGGCATCTTCGCATACATCTAAAACATTTTATGTACACACGTTGAATATTTTTTCAAGCATATATTTTGAAGTTAAATTTTCTTCATACATATTCTAATTTTTTGTATGTCGGAACAGTTTTTGTACATGTTAAAAAATTTAAAATACATTATTAAAAAAAAGTATGTCTACATTTTTTGCATATAGATTATAAATTTTTTGTACACATCAGGAACATTTTATATATACACACTTCCACTCTACCTTTTGGCATAAATAATACTACATTTTTCGTATACATTAGAAACATTTTACTATACACATTTCACATTTTTTAAATACATGTTTCACATTTGCTTCATGTATATGTTTTGATGTCTACTTTTTTGCATGCACATTGTTTATTTTTTCATACATCAACATTTTGTAATACACAATTAACATTTTTTCATATGTATGTTTTATCTCTACTTTTTTCACAGACGTTGTACATTTTTCATATACAATTAAAACATTTTTTATACATGTTTAACATTTTTAAATGCATGATTAACATATTTTCAAACCATTTTCTTCGGATATGTGCTAATTTTTTTTCTATAAATATGTATTGAAACATTTTCTAAAATTCTATCAACATTTCTTTAACACTATACAAACATTTTCTCAAACTTAAGTAATTGTTTTTGAAATATATGTATTTTTAGTGTTTTCGAAATGTATATATAAAATAAAAATAGAAAAAATGAAAAATAAAATGAGGAATGAAGAAATTTATAAAGGAAGTGAACGAACTAAGGGCTACTGATGCGTCCATTTACCACGTCGCTTGACGCGAGTGGATGATTGGTCTAGCTTGAAACGAGACATAGTGTCGCCCATGAGCCGTGCAAGTTGAATCACCACATGGCGCTCCAAAGTGGACCAACCCTTTAGTGCTCGCTTCCGCTTTCCAATCGGTTTTCTTCACCAGGATTTTCCAGTGAGGTTCTTTTTGGCTGCTATTTGAAAGTCGGCTATTCTGGTTTTCTTCCTTTTTAGAATGCCTTTCCTTTAAATGTTGTTTTTTCGTTTCTTGTTTTCTTTATGTATTCAGTCATGCAAAGGAAAAGTTACTTTCTTCCGTTTTATTTTCCTTATATTTTTTATGTTTTTTATCCATAAATTTAAACTATTAACAAATTCATGAAACATTTTTCCAGATTCACAAACATTTTCAGACTTCGCAAAGCTTTTCCAAATTTATGACTGAATATTTATATAAATTCATGAACATTTTTGAATTCAGGAAAATTCAACCAAGTGAACATTTCCAAATTTGACAACATCACTTGAATTTGAAATGATGGTCCATTAGTACCATACTATCCACAAGCATGTCCGGGGTTCTCCAAAACAGAGTGTAGGTCGTGCATGAGCGAGAGCGCGCGCACCCCCCAGCTCCCCCCGTGCGAACAAGTGCGCCGACCCATACTTGTTCCTTTTTTATTTTGTGAAGGTTTTAGAACCATCCCACACCGGTTTTTCCTATTGTCTTGTTTTTTCTTTTGGTTTTTCTTCTTTCTTTTTCCCCTTTCTCTTCTAATCTTGTTTTTTTTCTTCTCTTTTTCTTTCTATTTTGTACTTTTTTTATTTTCCGTTTTTTCCAAATTCGTGATACTTTTTCTGCAATCTCGGAACATATTTTTTTTCAAATCGGTGAACATTTTTTGAAGTCTGTGAACATTTTCTAAAATTCAATTTTTGTCCATTGAATTCAGAAATTGTTCATCATATTTTAATAATGTCCACGAAACTTTTGAAATATGTTTAACATATTTAAAATTGTCCAGGAATTAAAAAATTTATATAAAATTCAAATTTATTCCTAAAATTCAAAATTTGTTCATCGAGCTCAAAAATCTGAAATTAATTTTATAAAAAATGTTCATCATATTCAAAAAAATATTCAAAGAATTCAAAATATAGCCTAGAATTCAAAATATGTTCATCAAATTGAAAGAAAGTTAATTGAATTTAAAATTTGTTCATCAACATGCTGTTTTTGAAATCATGAACATTGTTGTATCAATGAGCCTATTTGTGATATTCATGAATATTTTTTGATTCCATGAACATGTTTTTTTCAAAATCATAAACATTTTCTAAACCACGAACATCTTATGATTTCTAGAACACTTTGCAAAAATTCATTTTTTTATTAAAAAATGGAACTATTTTTGTATTGGGAATTATTTTAAAGAAGAAAAATAGAACAAACAAAAAAGTGAAAGGCAAAAGGCCGAAATAAAAAACTGGGGCGTCTAGCCCTGCTCATGGGAGGAGAGTGTGGGGCGCGTGCTGGCATGTTTGCCAGGGCGGATCTTATTTGGCGCCGAACGGGCGCCTCAAAGGCGCATCTAGTTGGGCTCGGCCCATCTTCCCCGTTCTTTCTGTTGTATGAACCAGAAAAAATGACATCCCGGTCGTTCATTCACTGCACTAACAACCCCACCGGATTTACCTCATGTGTTCAATTGCATCTTCTTCAGTCTTTTCTTTGTATCTCTTTTACCTTTTTCTTTTTCCTTTTTTATTCTTTTCCTATCCGTTTTCAAAATTTTGAAATATTTTATAAATAATAGATTAAAAAACCGATGTACTTTTTAAAATCGATGAACGAATTTCAAAATTGATGAACATTTTTTGTTCAAATTTATGAACTTTTGTGAAAATTGATGATGTTTTTTTAAAAGCGATGAACTTATTTTCAAAATTGATGAACCTTTTCCAAATTTGTGAACTTTTTAAAAAAATTATGAGTTTTTTTTTCTAATTCATGAACTTCTTTGAATTCGTGAATCTATTTTATTACATGAACTTTTTTAAAATTCGCGACTTTATTTAAATCGGTGAACTTTCAAATTTTATTAACATTTTTTCTCCAAAAAAAATCACATTTTTCTAAAATCTATGTGCAATAAATAGCACGGCTACATTTATTTTAAAAAAGTTCGCACTGAATCTCGCACTAGCGCATTGTTGTTCTAGTGGTTAGCCAACCTGCACTGGAGCTAGATGGGGTGAGGTTGAATCCTCGCTGGAGCAACATTTGCATGGAGTTTTTTTTGCTATATATACGTTTTCGCTACGCTGCATGTCGTGGGCGGGCCCACTAGGCGCGACTAGCGAGCGCCTGGTCCTGAACCAAGGAAGAATAAGATTAAAGCTTTGATGCGCACAGATGGCAGTCTCTCGGAGGATAATGATGAGATGGAAAACATGGTAAACTCTTTCTATAAAACAATATATACTTCAGAGGGAATGCAAGATATGGATAGAGTTATTGGGACAGTTCCACATAAAGCGACAAGCGATATGAATGCTCAGCTCAACGCACCCTATACCCAGCAAGAAGTGAAGGACGCTCTGTTCGAGATGTTCCCCATCAAATCTCCGGGCCCTTACGATTTTCCCACTCACTTTTTTCAGCGCCACTGTGGGTTGTGTGGGGAAGAAGTAACAAAGATAGTGCTGAGTACGGTTGAAGGCAATGAGTCGACAGAATGCATCAATGAAACTATTTTAGTTTTGATCCCGAAGGTAAAGGATCCGACTCAGGTAACTCAATCCCGTCCAATTAGCTTATGTAATGTCCTTTATAAAATTGCCTCGAAAGTGATTTCCAACCATCTGAAATTGGTGCCGCCTAACTGAAGGAAATATGCCTTAGAGGCAATAATAAAGATGTTATTTTATATTTTTCCTATTCATGATAAAGGTTTATTATTCATGCTAGAACTGTATTGATCGGAAACCTAAATACATGTGTGAATACATAAACAAACACTGTGTCCCTAGTGAGCCTCTACTTGACTAGCTCGTTGATCAAAGATGATTAAGGTTTCCTAACCATGGACATGAGTTGTCATTTGATAACGAGATCACATCATTAGGAGAACGATGTAATGGACAAGACCCATTCATTAGCTTAGCATAATGATCGTTTAGTTTTATTGCTATTGCTTTCTTCATGTCAAATACATATTCCTTCGACTATGAGATTATGCAACTCCCGGATACCGGAGGAATGCCTTATGTGCTATCAAACGTCACAATGTAACTGGGTGATTATAAAGATGCTCTACAAGTATCTCCGAAGGTGTTTGTTGAGTTGGCATAGATCGAGATTATAATTTGTCAGTCCGAGTATCAGAGAGGTATCTATGGGCCCTCTCGGTAATACACATCATAAGCTTGCAAGAAAACGACTAAGGAGTTAGTCACGAGGTGATGTGTTACGGAACGAGTAAAGAGACTTGCCGGTAACGAGATTGAACTAGGTATGCAGATACCGACGATCGAATCTCGGACAAGTAACATACTGATGGACAAAGGGAATTACGTATGTTGTCAAAACAGTTCGACCGATAAAGATCTTTGTAGAATATGTTGGAGACAATATGGGCATCCAGGTTCCGACAAAATATATGGGCCTTATGGGCCAAGAGGGGAAACACACCAGCCACAAGGGGCTCGTGTGCCCCCCATATGGGCCGGCCTAGGGGGAGAAGGAAAGGGGGGAAGGGAAAGGAAAGTGTGGATTAGGATTCCCACTTCCTTCCCTCTCCTTCCTCTTTCCTTCCCCATCGGTTATATATGGCAGGGGGGCGCCTTGGGAGGGACTCCAAGTGGGATTCCTTCTACTTGGGCGCCTCCTATGGCTACTCCTCCCTCCCTCCCACCTATATATGAAGGAAATATGCCCTAGAGGCAATAATAAAGTTGTTATTTATATTTCCTTATATCATGATAAATGTTTATTATTCATGCTAGAATTGTATTAACCGGAAACTTAGTACATGTGTGAATACATAGACAAACAAAATGTCACTAGTATGCCTCTACTTGACTAGCTCGTTGAATCAATGATGATTATGTTTCCTAACCATAGACATGAGTTGTCATTTGATTAACGGGATCACATCATTAGAGAATGATGTGATTGACTTGACCCATACGTTAGCTTAGCACGATGATCATTTAGTTTGTTGCTATTGCTTTCTCCATAACTTATACATGTTCCTATGACTATGAGATCATGCAACTACCGAATACCGGAGGATCACTTTGTGTGCTACCAAACATCACAACGTAACTGGGTGATTATAAAGGTGCTCTACAGGTGTCTCCGATGGTGTTTGTTGAGTTGGCATAGATCGAGATTAGGATTTGTCACTCCGATTGTCGGAGAGGTATCTCTGGGCCCTTTCGGTAATGCACATCAATATAAGCCTTGCAAGCAATGTGACTAATGAGTTAGTTGCGGGATGTTGCATTACGGAACGAGTAAAGAGACTTTTTGGTAACGAGATTGAACTAGGTATTGAGATACCGACGATCGAATCTCGGGCAAGTAACATACCGATGACAAAGGGAACAACGTATATCGTTATGCAGTTTGACCGATAAAGATCTTCGTAGAATGTGTGGGACCCAATATGAACATCCAGGTTCTGCTATTGGTTATTGCCTGGAGACGTGTCTCGGTCATGTCTACATAGTTCTTGAACCCATAGGGTCCGCACACTTAACGTTCGGTGACGATCGGTATTATGAGTTTATGTGTTTTGATGAACCGAAGGTTGTTCGGAGTCCCGGATGTGAGCACGGGCATGACGAGGAGTCTCAAAATGGTCGAGACATGAAGATCGATATATTGGAAGCCTATGTTTGGACATCGGAAAGGTTCCGAGTGAGTTCGGGCATATACTGGAGTACCAGGGGGTTATGGGAACCCCCCGGGGAGTATATGGGCCCTAATGGGTTTTAGTGGAGAGAGAGAGGGGCAGCCAAGGCAGGCCGCGCCCCCTGGTCCGAATTGGACTAGGAAGGGGGGGGGGCGCCCCCTTTCCTTCCTCCCTCTCTCCCCTTCCTTCTCTCCTAGTCCAACTAGGGAAGGGGGGGATCCTACTCTCGGTGGGAGTAGGACTCCTCTAGGGCGCGCCATAGTGGGCCGGCCCTCCCCCTTCCTCCACTCCTTTATATACGGGGGAGGGGGGCACCCCATAGACACATAAGTTGATCATTGATCTCTTAGCCGTGTGCGGTGCCCCCCTCCACCATAATCCACCTCGGTTATATCGTAGCGGTGCTTAGGCGAAGCCCTGTTCCGGTAGCATCATCATCACCGTCATCATGCCGTCGTGCTGACGAAGCTCTCCCTCGACACTCTGCTGGATCGTGAGTTCGTGGGACGTCACCGAGCCGAACGTGTGCAGATCGCGGAGGTGCCGTACTTTCGGTACTAGGATCGGTCAATCGTGAAGACGTACGACTACATCAACCGCATTGTCATAACGCTTCCGCTTATGGTCTACGAGGGTACGTAGACAATACTCTCCCCTCTTGTTGCTATGCATCACCATGATCTTGCGTGTGCGTAGGAAATTTTTGAAATTACTGCGTTCCCCTACAGTGGCATCCGAGCCAGGTTTATGCGTAGATGTTATATGCACGAGTAGAACACATAGGAGTTGTGGGCATGGGTATATACATATTGCTTGCCGTCACTAGTTGATTCTTGATTCGGCGGTATTGTTGGATGAAGCAGCCCAGACTGACATTACGCGTACGCTTAACCGAGACTGGTTCTACCGACGTGCTTCGCACATAGGTGGCTGGTGGGTGTCAGTTTCTCCAACTTTAGTTGAACCGGATTCAATGAATAGGGTTCTTTCTGAAGATCAAAAATCAATCACTATACCGCATTGTGATTTTTGATGCGTAGGTAAGAACAGTTCTTGCTCAGCCCGTAGCAGCCATGTAAAACTTGCAACAACAAAGTAGAGGACATCTAACTTGTTTTTGCAGGGCATGTTGTGATGTGATATGGTCAAGACATGATGCTAAACTTTATTGTATGAGATGATCATGTTTTGTAATACAGTTATCGGCAACTGGCAGGAGCCATATGGTTGTCGCTTTATTGTATGAAATGCAATCCCCATTTAATTGCTTTACTTTATCACTAAGCGGCAGCGATAGTCGTAGAAGCAATAGTTGGCATGACGACAATGATGCTTCGATGGAGATCAAGATGTGAAGCCAGTGACGATGGTGATCATGAGGGTGCTTTGGAGATGGAGATCAAAGGCACAAGATGATGATGGCCATATCATATCACTTATATTGATTGCATGTGATGTTTATCCTTTATGCATCTTATTTTGCTTAGTTCGGCGGTAGCATTATAAGATGATCTCTCACTAAATTTCAAGGTATAAGTGTTCTCCCTGAGTATGCACCGTTGCTATAGTTTGTCGTGCCGAGACACCACATGATGATCGGGTGTGATAAGCTCTACGTTCACATACAATGGGTGCAAGCCAGTTTTGCACACGCAGAATACTCGGGTTAAACTTGACGAGCCTAGCATATGCAAATATGGCCTCGGAACACTGAGACCGAAAGGTCGAGCGTGAATTATATAGTAGATATGATCAACATAGCGATGTTCACCATTGAAAACTACTCCATCTCACGTGATGATCGGACATGGTTTAGTTGATATGGATCACTTAGATGATTAGAGAGATGTCTATCTAAGTGGGAGTTCTTAAGTAATTTGATTAATTGAACTTTAATTTATCATGAACTTAGTACCTGATAGTATTTCGCATGTCTATGTTGTTGTAGATACATGACCCGTGCTGTTGTTCCGTTGAATTTTAATGCGTTCCTAGAGAAAGCTAAGTTGAAAGATGATGGTAGCAACTACACGGACTGGGTCGTAACTTGAGGATTATCCTCATTGCTGTACAGAAGAATTACGTTCTAGAAGCACCGCTAGGTGACAAACCTGCTGCAGGAGCAACGCGAGATGTTATGAACACCTGGCAGAGCAAAGCTGATGCTTTACGGCTTAGAACCGGGACTTCAACGATGTTTTGAATGTCATGGAGCATATGAGATGTTCCAGGAGTTGAAGTTAATATTTCAAGCAAATGCCCGGATTGAGGGATATGAAGTCTCCAATAAGTTCTACAGTTGCAAAATGGAGGAGAATAGTTCTGTCAGTGAACATATACTTAGAAATGTCTGGGTATCAGCTAGGAGTTAATCTTCCTGATGATAGTGTCATTGACAGAGTTCTTCAATCACTGCCACCAAGCTAAAAGAGCTTCGTGATGAACTATAATATGCAAGGGATGGATACGACGATTCCTGAGCTCTTCACAATGCTAAAGGCTGCGGAGGTACAAATCAAGAAGGAGCATCAAGTGTTGATGGTCAACAAGACCACCAGTTTCAAGAAAAAGGGTAAAGGGAAGAAAGGGAACTTCAAGAAGAACAGTAAACCAGGTACTACTCAAGTGAAGAAACCCAAGTCTGGACCTAAGCCTGAGACTGAGTGCTTCTACTGCAAAGGGACTGGTCACTGGAAGCGGAACTGCCCCAAGTATTTGGTGGAGAAGAAGGATGGCAAAGTGAAAGGTATATTTGATATACATGTTATTGATGTGTACCTTAATAATGCTCGCAGTAGTTCCTGTGTATTTGATACTAGTTCAGTTGCTAACATTTGCAACTCGAAAGGGCTACGGATTAAGCGAAGATTGGCTAAGGACGAGGTGACGATGCGTGTGGGAAATGGTTCCAAAGTCGACGTGATCGCCGTCGGCACGCTACCTCTACATCTACCTTCGGGATTAGTTTTAGACCTAAATAATTGTTATTTGGTGCCAGCGTTGAGCATGAACATTATATCTGGATCTTGTTTGATGCGAGACGGTTATTCATTTAAATCAGAGAATAATGGTTGTTCTATTTATATGAGTAATATCTTTTATGGCCATGCACCCTTGATGAGTGGTCTATTTTTACTAAATCTTGATAGTAGTGATACACATGTTCACAGTATTGAAGCCAAAAGATGTAGAGTTGATAATGATAGTGCAATTTATTTGTGGCACTTCCGTTTGGGTTATATTGGTGTAAAGCGCATGAAGAAACTCCATTCCGATGGACTTCTAGAATCACTTGATTATGAAGCACTTGGTACTTGCGAACCATGTTTCATGGGCAAGATGACTAAAACTCCGTTCTCCGGAACAATGGAGCGAGCAACAGAGTTATTTGAAATAATACATACTGATGTATGTGGTCCAATGAACATTGAGGCTCGCAGAGGATATCGTTATTTTCTCACCTTCATAGATGATTTAAGAAGATATGGGTATATCTACTTAATGAAACATAAGTCTGAAACATTTGAAAAGTTCAAAGAATTTCAGAGTGAAGTGGAAAAACATCGTAACAAGAAAATAAAGTTTCTATGATCTGACCGTGGAGGAGAATTTTTGAGTTACGAGTTTGGTCTTCATTTGAAACAATGCAGAATAGTTTCGCAACTCACGCCACCTGGAACACCACAACGTAATTGTTGGGGATATAGCTATCAGTTATGACCCGCCCAGGAGGGGCCGGGTCAGCCCCAATGGCGGGTCACAAAGGAAGCCCAGTAAACATTCAAGGCGATAGTTTATTAAAGCTTATAAAAGGCCTAAGGCCTAGAGGCCGCTTAAGGCCCAATATGGTAAACCGCCGTATGTAAGGAAAGACTTGTAAGGAAAGGCATGTAAAAGAAGTCACCGAGCCGGACACACTTTATGAGCCGGCTGGGACTCTGTAGGCCACCAGGCATCAACTCATGTATATAAGGGGACGACCCGATGGCGGCTTAGGGCAAGAAACAAGAGATCGATAACCAAGCCGGCGAACTAGCCTCTTGGTGGTCGAAACCCCAGAAATATCAACATAACTAGACGTAGGCTTTTACCTTCATCGTAAGGGGCCGAACTAGTATAAAATCTCTCGTGTCCTTTGTCCCGATTAACCCCTTTAAGCTTCCTAGTAGCGATGGCCCTACGACTAAGTCCTTTTGCTAGGACATCTGCCATGATAATTCCACGACAGTTGGCACCCACCGTGGGGCCAGCGCACGGTGGATTTGAGTTCTTGAAGGGCGACTTCGAAGGGCTCAAGGGATACATTGTGGGCCGGATGACCAAGAGTCGTCGCGGCAAGCTCTACATCGACGACGAAGGCTGGGGCCCGAGGCCGGCTCAATAGAGTACGGGTACTGGGTCCCCTTCGGCGGGATTCATGTCTTCATCGGCCGGATCGATTAATCAGGCCCTAAGCCGGAGGTCTGCACCAACATCATCGAGACGGCTCAGCTCGCGAGGCCCACCCGGACCCGACCCGTCGTAAAGCGTCCCTTTGTGGGTTGCATCCATGGAGGTGAATACTCGAAAGAATCAGTGGATGGCGGTGAGACGGCCATCTGTTCGGACGCTACATCATCAACAGGCGAGACAGATTCTTTGTATCAGCTGCAGGATGGCATGCTTGGGGGCTGTTCTGACGGCAGCCCCGAATCGAGCCGGAGTCTTCATGGCAGGCACTTAGCCCGAACAGAACTCCATAGCTGCAGCAGCAACAACCATCGGGTCGGCAGCGGCCGGGTCAGGAGACCCCGCGCGCCCCCGGCTCAGATACTAATGGACCTCACGGATAAGCTGACAGCTCTGTTGACTGCCGTGGTGGAGCCGGCAGATAAGGTTCAACATGACGCGGAGGTAGCACGGGTACGCGAATAGATGGTACAAGCCAAAGACAATTTAGCAGCAGAAGAGGTTAGGATGGCCGCGGAACGGGCGGCTTTGGACGCTCGTGCTCAGCAGCTTCAAGCGGAGACCTTCCGGTTGTCAGTGGATCTGAATGTGTCAAACGAGGTCATGAGGAGAAGGCATCAGAAAACTCAGTCACGTCTACCTCTGATGCTCTATCCTAGGAACCTTTTCCATACACCCGTGGCCGGGACAAGTAACCCGCCGGAGGCAAATCGGATGACGACGCCCGGGGCACCGGTTCAGCCGCGGACCATGGAGCCACCTCGCGTGTATACCGCTCCGCCTCATTATATGCCAATACCACCGGGTCACTTCTCCAATCCTTTGGAAAACCTCATTGCCGCGTCGGATCGTCTGGCGGCTCTCCCGGTGGAAGGTGACTCTTCGACAGCAATCGAAACACGAAGGGTGAGAGAACTTCTTCAGACGGCTCTGTCACAGCAGGATGCGTACTCTTACAGTCGAGACAGAATCCACTCAACCCCTCGCCCGAGCTCGAGCTACAGTAGGCATATGGACTCAGCTGATATGTCAAGCAATGCTCAACGCCGCAACCAGCCGCACATGCGTGAGCCGGTACAGGCTGGAGCCCTTAACTTAGCAGATCAGGAGAGGATCCGACAAGAAGCTGAGCATGCGGTTCAACTGGCAGCGGAGCAGGCGGCTCATCAGATTTTTTCGGCTTATCCAGCAACCTCGGTTGAAGCAGGAGTGGCCACAAGAACCGCAGGTGTCCCTTGCCTGGTGCCGGCCATACGTAATGAGCGCTTGCCAAAGGACTTCAAGGGGCCTCGTAAGGTGCCTAATAACACGGCCGACTTGTAGCCTGGGGCCTGGATGGAGCTGTTGGAGGTCAGTGACGCGGCAATGGCTAAGTATTTCACTATGATGTTGGACGGAACAGCTCGCACTTGGCTAAAAGGATTGCCCCCAATTCCATTGGCTCGTGGGCGGAGTTAAAAGCCCGGTTCATTCAGAACTTCAAGGACACATGCAAACAACCTATGTCAATGGTGGACCTGACTAATTGTAAACAAGAGGAAGGTGAGTCCACAACCCATTGGGTGCGCCGGGTCAAGGAGATAATTCATTCATCTGATAAGATGGATGCCGACTCGACAGTCTTAATGTTGGAGAAAAATTGCCGTTTTGAACCTCTGAAACAGAAGTAGGGGCGGCTTAAGCGTGACTGCAATGACATGGGCCAGTTGATGGCGGCACTCGTCAAATATGCTGATTCCGATAGTACCAAGGACCCTGTGTCTGACGAAGAAAAGACAGGGAAGGGAAAGAAGAACGGCAACGGCAAGGGTCACCAGCATAACCCGGCAGGAGGTAATAAACGTAAGACTGACGAATTTGTGGCTAACACCAATGCGCAGGGCAACAATCAACGACGCAAGGGTAGGCAACCCCCTCGGTCGGGCGGGTCAGGTCCCACCCTTGAGCAATTATTGAATGAACCTTGTCCAAGACATGACACTCGGGAGAAGCCGACCACCCATCTGTGGAAGGACTGTACAATCATGAAGGCGTTTAAAAATTCAAATGCATTTGATGGAAGTCACGGCCCTGGCGGCGGTTCAGGTGGAGGCGGCTTTCATGGCTCGGGCACCGGTTCAGGTGGAGGCGGCTTTCACGGTTAGGGTCATACGGGTAACCAAGGAGGTTATAATCCACAACCCAGCCAAGGTAATCAACAGCAACAGTCCAGATATTAGAGCAACCCAAAACAGTTGAATAGTGGGAAATATCATGTATTTACCACTAGCTTGTGCAAGAGGGACCAGAAGCTTCACAAAAGGGCTGTCAACGCCGTTGAGCCGGCGATTCCATGTTACTTACGGTGGTCAGAACAACCTATTGTGTGGAGCAGAGAGGATCATCCTCCACGGGTTGATAATCCGGGTCACTTGGCCTTGGTAGTGGCGCCTCAGGTTGGCGGATATAAATTCACTAAAGTGCTCATGGATGGAGGCAGTAGCATCAACATCCTCTACTATGAGACGTTTCATCGGATGGGGTTGACTGATAAGAGTCTTAAGCAATCCAACACTGTTTTTCACGGTGTGGTACCTCGCAAGTCGGCATACCCAGTTGGTAAGATTGAACTGGAAGTAGCCTTTGGGGATGAATATGATTCTAGAGCGGAGAAATTAACCTTTGAGGTGGTTAAGATCAAAAGCACATATCATGCTCTGTTTGGACGGCCGACTTATGCCAAGTTCATGGCTCGGTCGTGTAATGTGTATTTGCAGCTCAAGATGCCGGGTTATAAGGGCACCATTACAGTACATGGAAGCCGGAAAATAGCCCTAGAGTGTGAAGAAGGAGATGCTGCATATGCTGAGTCTGTTTGTGCAACAGAGGAGTTAAAGTTTTATAAGGATAATGTTGACCCGGCAGACATGACGTCTTTAAAGAAGCCAACAATGGAGCATGAGCCGGTGTTGAAATTCAAGTCAGCTGATGACACCAAGACGGTTGATTTTGTGCCCGGCGACTCATCCAAGCAGTTCATCATCAGTGCCAACTTGGATCCAAAATAGGAAAGCGCGCTCATTGAGTTCATCCGTGAGAACCGGGACATCTTTGCATGGAAACCTTTTGACATGCCGGGTGTCCCGAGAGAACTCGCTGAGCACACTCTCAATATTGATCCGAAGTTTAAGCCAGTCAGGCAATTTCTTCGACGGTTTAACGAGGAAAGGTGCAAGGCCATTGGAGAAGAGGTGGCCCGGCTCTTAGCGGCCGGGTTCATTGTGGAAGTCTTTCACCCAGAGTGGTTGGCAAACCCGGTGCTTGTACTCAAGAAGAACGACACTTGGCATATGTGTGTGGATTACACCGATCTAAACAAAGCTTGTCCAGCTGACCCTTTTGCTCTCCCCCGTATTGATCAGATCATTGATGCTACGGCGGGTTGTGCGTGTTTGAATTTTCTGGATGCTTATTTAGGTTATCATCAGATCAAGATGGCAGTCAAGGACCAGGAGAAGACAGCTTTCATCACTCCGTTTGGAGCCTTCTGCTATGTGTCTATGCCCTTTGGGCTTAAGAGCGCCCAGGCAACTTGTCAACGGTGTATGCAGAATTGCCTTCACAATCAGATTGGGTGGAATGTTCATGCTTATGTGGATGATATAGTGGTAAAGTCCAGGAAAGAGGAAACCTTGGTAACAAATCTGAAGGAGACCTTTGATAACCTCCGGGTCTACAAAATGATGCTTAACCCAGCCAAGTGTGTTTTTGGAGTCCCAGCTGGCAAGCTCTTGGGTTTTTTGGTGTCCAACCGAGGTATTGAAGCTAACCCGGAGAAAATTAAGGCAATCACATCCCTGGCCAAACCAACATGCATCAATGACGTTCAACAGCTAGCGGGTCGTGTTGCTGCTTTGAGTCGGTTCATAAGCCGGTTAGGGGAGAAGGCGATGCCTTTGTATTAGATGATGAAGAAAATGGATGATTTCGTTTGGAGCGATGCTGCGAACTCTGCTTTTGAGGATCTGAAGAAACAGCTTGCTAAGCCGCCGGTTCTTGGTGCTCCAGTTGAGAAAGAGCCACTACTGTTATATGTAGCCACTAACTCACGAGCTGTTAGTGTGGCAATTGTGGTGGAGCGCAAGGAGGTTGGCAAGGAACATCCGGTTCAACGGCCGGTTTATTACGTCAGTGAGGTGTTGATTGAGTTGAAACAAAGATATCCACATTGGCAGAAGCTCGTGTATGGGGTGTTCATGGCAAGCCGGAAACTCAAACATTACTTTCAGGGCCACCCAGTCACTGTGGTTAGCTCTGCGCCTTTGGGAGACATCATCCAGAATAGAGAAGCTACTGGACGAGTCGCCAAGTGGGGCATTGAACTTGGGTCTCATGGGTTGAAGTATGTGCCACGTACTGCGATCAAGTCTCAAGCGCCGGTTGACTTTATTAATGTCTGGACAGAGATGCAGATGCCAGAAGAGAAACCAAACAACACGTATTGGACGATTCACTTTGATGGGTCCAGACAATTGGAAGGCTTGGGGGCTGGAGTTGTTCTAACCTCCTCTCGAGGTGACAAGTTTTGTTATGTGTTGCGTTTGATGTTTCCTTGTACTAAGAACGCAACAGAGTATGAAGCTTTGCTCCATGGTCTCCGAATGGCGAAAGAAATGAGCCTAAGACGGGTCCGATGCCTTGGCGACTCAGATTTGGTGGCTCAACAGGTGTTAGGCAAGTGGGATTCCAAGGACCCTCTCATGGCGGCTTATCACCGTGAAGTTGATGATGTGGCAGGACATTTCAAAGGTTACCAGGTGGAACACATTGACCATAGGAAGAATGAAGCGGCCGATGCTTTAAGCCGGTTGGGATCTCAGCGTAAGCCGGCGCCACCTAACACCTTTTTGGATGTTTTGCATAACCCGTCTGTTAAGTTACCTACAGAAGAAGATCTGGCCATTCCTGACCCAGAGGCACAGTTGGTGGCGGCTCTTCACGTCATCCCAGATTGGACAGTACCATTCTTGGCTTACATGACCCGGGGCGAGTTGCCGGAGGATGAGACCCTGGCTCAACAGATAACCCGGCGGTCCAAATCAATGACGATTTCTGATGGAGAGTTATACCATGCAGCGTTTCCGAAGCGTTTTAGCGGTGTGTTTCTCCTGAAGAAGGCCAAGAAATACTTCGTGAGATCCATGAAGGGGATTGTGGTCATCACGCCGGGTCAAAGTCTCTTGTGGCCAAAGCTTTTCGTCATGGTTTTTACTGGTTGATGGCTCATGCTAATGCAGAAGATTTGGTCAGTAGGTGTGATGGATGTCAAAAAGTCGCACGGCGAGCACATGTGCCGGCTCAAGAGTTGCGAATGATTCCAATCACCTGGCCATTTGCGGCCTGGGGGCTTGACATGGATGGACCTTTCAAAAGGTCTAAGGATAAAAAGACATATCTTTTAGTAGCCGTTGACAAATTCACAAAGTGGGTTGAGGCGGAGCCAGTGAGTAAGTGTGATGCAGCCACAACAGTTCAGTTCATGAAAAAGGTGATATTCGTTTTGGTTTTCCACACGGCATTATCACTGACAATGGCACTAATTTATCCCAAGGGGCTATGGAGGAGTTCTGTCAACGTGAGCATATCATGCTTGATGTTTCTTCTGTAGCACACCCTTAGTCTAATGGGCAGGCTGAGATAGCAAATCAGGAAATCTTAAAAGGTCTCAAGCCCCGGCTCATGGTTCCCTTACAACGGACGCCGGGTTGCTGGGTAGAGGAGTTACCCTCGGTATTGTGGAGTATTAATACCACCCTAATAGATCTACGGGTTATACACCCTTCTTCATGGTTTATGGAGCGGAAGCAGCGTTGCCTAGTGACATCCGTCATGATTCGCCTCGTGTGGCGGCTTATGTTGAAGCTACTAATGAACAAGCCAGACAGGATGCACTTGACTTGTTAGATGAGGAAAGAGACTTAGGAGCGGCTCGGTCAGCAATTTATCAACATGACTTGCGCCGCTATCACAGCCGTCGGGTTAAGTCCAGGACTTTTCAAGAAGGTGACCTGGTGCTCCGGCTCATACAGGATCTGTCTGATGCACACAAGCTATCCCTGCCTTGGGAAGGACCCTTTGTGGTCAGCAAAAACTTAAACAACGGGTCATATTACCTCATTGACGTTCGAGAGCACCAAGACTCACGTAAGTCGGAGGAGGAGACCCGCCGGCCGTGGAACATTGCTCAACTTCGGCCATACTACACCTGAGCCACCGACTCCCATCATGTACATACTTTGACGTTGTATATACTATGATAAGTAATAAAGCAGGACCTCGGACTTTTTAATTTTCAAATATTACATATCTTTACTATTTTTTCACTATTTAATATGACTATTAAGGAGCTGATCATATCTGAATCAAGTCTAACCTTTTTGGTCCGGCTTATGATCGTATTCGAATCTAGCTGTAAACTATCATGGTCACTTGGGGGCTTCCTATTCAAACATAGGTCGTATTCGAACCAAAGAGAACATAGCTGTCGTAACCCTCTTGATCGGCTCAAAAGCCAAACTCACTAGGGGGATTCTTGATCGTATTCAAATCATAGCTTAACCCCTGTTGGGTTCGACTTGGATCGTATTTGAATCAGGGTCGTTAAAAACCTCTCAAGGTCATTTGGGGGCTTCCTGTTCAAACATAGGCCGTATTCGAACCAAAGAGAACATAGCTGTCGGTACCCTCTTGATCGGCGCAACGCCAAAGCCACTGGGGGCTATATGGTCGTATTCGAATCTTAGCTTAACCCCTTTGGTCCGGTTTACTTATCATATTCGAATCAGAGACCCCCAACCTTTAACTACAAGGATAATTTATATTGATCACCAACTGTTATTTGTCTTGTTTGTCTTATTGGTCTTTTATTGTCTCAGTTTTAAACAAACCAGCATGGTCTTTTTACCGGCTTAACTATTTGACAATAAGCTGCCAAGGCATTATAGTCATTAGTCGTACAGAAGCATTGACTTCTCAAAGGATTGGATCATCAACCTCATCACCCGGATCACATAAACCGGTGGTCTAGAGGTAAAAATATAGGTATGACTGTTATTTTAAGAACATTTATTTTCTATATTAATCAAAGGTTGTTTCGACCTTGGTTATTTTCGCATCTGTTTTCTGTTTCCTCTACTATGATAAAATATTGGTTATAAACCGGGTGTTCTGACCCGTTCGGTACTAAATCGCCAAGCCAGTTTTCCCCTTTTCTACAGGAATAGAGCTGAAATATTACAGAGATAACCATAAATATGATGCATATATTGACATCAAGAAGCAAAGAGTCACACACAGCATCTTATGCACGATGGCATAGGCAAACTATGCGGTTGTTTTAAACTATATCTATTACAAGGCTCTAAAGAGCCCATGAAGATGGTCCTCACTCTTCCCTCGCCGGTTCACCTCTTTCTGCTGATTGGAAGCTGGGTTTTGACTAGTCAAAACCATTCACGGCAATAAATTCTGCTTCTTCGTCAATCAGGCCAGCCGGATCAACTTCCAGGGCAAATGTATGTTCACGAACCGGCGGGATTAAATCTGTCACCTTGTACGAGGGAGTTGCCATCTTCTTATTTTCCAAATCAAAACCCGGCTGATATTTGTCAATACTGGTTTCATCTCCAAGAATCGTAGCCTGTGGTCGAACTCCTCTCACACAAGCAATGAAATCATCCTGCTCAATGGAGACCCATCTTCCTTCACGATAGGGTACCCCCCTGGCTACATCCGCCGGGTCTAGATCTGGCACCCAGGCTTTGGAACGGCTCAGGGCAGTCAAAGCTCCGGCTCTAGCACATGATCGCTTGACTTCTTGGAACCTGGCGGGTAAGATTGACAGCTTTTTCAAGACATCACTGAGCTGGTTAGGTCCTTGATTGGCAGGAGAGATAGCGGCAAGTGCCCGTTGTGCGCCAATGTACAACTGCTCCACTAAGGTATAGACCGCCTTCAGTTCAGTCACGTTGTCTTGGCTCAGATTCTTGCTTCGCGGGCCTGGACATGTTTTGTAAACAAAGGGTCAGCTAGCGGTTTGTATTCCGGGTCAAAAGAAGGTGAAAAAGGTCAGTACAGATGGCTTACCAAAGATGGCGGAAACCATTTGAGATACCCGGTTCATTAAGCCGGCCAGCTCTGTAGTAACCTCCTCAAGAGCAGCTTCAGCTTTTTCGGCGCGTTGTGTCAGCAGCGTTTTCTCTTCAGCCCAGGTTTTCTTCTTGGCAGTCAAGCTGGTTCTCAGTTTTTCCGTCTCAGCAAGACTCAATTGCAGTTTGGAGTCAGCAGATTTGATTTCTGCCTCCTGATCTGCCAGCCGGGTCTTGGCGTCAGTTAATTGCGAACCCAATTCAGATAGGGCATTCTACAAAACATACACAGGTGTGTTAAGGTTTAAATTAAAATTCAAGAGTCAAGATTCAAGTCTCAAGTACTTTGCACTACAAAACTACTTGACACTTGGGGGCTAATGTATGCCAAAACAATTTCTTACGACTCCAATATATTTCAAGTCCCGAGTACCTTACAAAGTAACAGCACTTGGCACTTGGGGGCTAATGCCTGATATTCAAAAAGTTTATCAAGATTAAGCCGGATTACATTATTCATTTGGTTTGGTACCAGACAGCTATGAAATTACAAGTACCGACTCATTTATAATCAAGTAAACCGGTCCTTGGGGACTACCAGTGAAGTTTATTCTACTTCATTGGACTTCAGAAATATCTAAAGTTAAAGCTTTAGCCTATATCATAAGTCTATAGATCATTCAGATTTTATCATAATCTACAGACTTGGGGGCTGGCAGAAGATAAGTAAGCCGGAAGAACATACCTCATACTTCAGCTATAACTGCTTGACCATTTCAATTTTCAAGTCACGGATGGAGTGTACATGGCTGAGATAGTCGGATAATATATCATTGGCATTCAGATGGCTATAATGAGAAATATCAAATCACACTTTCTGTCTTTCCAGGGCCTCTTGTTTAGCGGTGTGCCGAGCCAACACGGTCAGATTCCCCGGCTCAACAAAACGGCTTCCAGTGATTAGAACGTCCTGGGTAGATGGTGATGGCGGGTTGGCTGAGCTGGATGGACCGGCAGCAGAAGGGTTAACGATGGTATCGTCAACTGACGGCTCAGGAGGATCTACTTCAGGATTGGCAGCCGGGTCTTCTAGTGCTTCAGTTAATGGAGGAGAAGGTGGCATGGCCGATTCGGGTGCAAGGACTGGCGGGTCTTCTGTCGGCCTAGTCACCTTGGTCTTCTTGGACTTGGCTTGGCCACTAAGAAAGATATTATGAAACAGTTAGTATAAAGAAGCAGTTTGAAAGACACAGAGGAAAGCTAATTTCTTCCTTACCCAGGGGCAGTCTTAAAGGCCGGGAATTGAGTTTGAGATGAGTCACCAGAAGAGCGAGACACCTCCTGCAAAGATAAAATAAAGTTAGTAATGCAAGGGAGAAGATCCATTAATGGAAAGTAAAAGGCGAAGAAATAAACCTCATTCTGGCGCTTTTGAGGAGTTTGTTGAAGAACAACAGGCGGTTCATCGCCGTTCCGGGCCTAACGACGGCTCTCATGTTGCTATTTTTCAAAAGAAAATGAGGGTCCAGATAAGCCAAAGGGTGTGAAAACCTTACTTTCCAAGTTATGACTCGAAGTTTCTGTCTTGGCAAACGGGCTGAGTCGGAGGAAATAGTTACCTCTTCTTCCACGGCCTGACTGGCCCCTGTGTCGTCCTGGAAATAATCAGTGTTAATAAAATCATTAAAAAGCTGGCCAAGGGAGTCAAGGGCTACCCCCGACTCAGAAGTATCATCGTCAAGCTTTAGCAGGTCTTCAGCGGTGCTCTTCTTCTTCTTTTTAGATCTCCGGGTCGTATTCTTGGCGGTTATGGCGGCGACTCTAGCTTTCTTGGTGGCTTCATGGTCATACTTGGCTTTCCAGAAATCAGATTTGGCCTATAAACAAATAAACAAGATGAAAGGTCATGCATGTATTTAAAACGGCCGAGAAAAATACAAAAGAGAAAGAGATCAGAGGTTCTTTACCTCTGGCGCCGGGTTAAGTTTGTAGAAGGGGTTTAACCCGACTTTACTGCAGTCTTCATATTTTCCGTTTACCAGAAGGGTTGACATTGAAACAATATCCTCGTCGGTTAATTGAACGGAGCTGTGATGAAGAGAGTCGTCTGGGCCTCCACCATATTCATACATCAATTTCGAGCGGCGGCTTAGAGGGATGACCCACCATGCAACCCAGCAATGGGTCAAGTCAACTCCGGTTAAACTGTTCCCCAGTAAAGCGTTTATTCTTTTAATGGATGGATCAGTTTCTTGCGTTCGGTGGCAGTGAGTTTGTCAGGGAGTGCAAACTTGGAGTCAAGACGCTCCGCGCGATAACCCGACAGGGGCTTCTCATTTGCTGGTCAAGTGTCTTGACAATAGAACCAGGTCTGATTCCAGTCCTTGGGATGACTTGGCAAGACTATTAGGGGGAAGACGATGCCCTGTTGACGCTGAATTGAGATGCCTCCAAGTTCCAAGCTAGGGCCATTGGTGCACTCGTTCTGCCGGTTCAGATAAAAATACTTTCTAAAGAGTTCCACAGTCGGTTCTTCTTGAAGGTACACTTCACAGAGCACTTGGAAGTTGCAGTTATTGGATATGGAATTGGGCCCGATATCCTGAGGGTGCAGTTTGAAAAAAATGGACGACATCTCTGAAGAACTTTGAGCCGGGTGGGGAAAAACCACGGTTCATGTGGTCAGAAAAGACAATAACTTCACCATCTTTTGGGTTGGGTCATTCCTCGTCCGGGTCAGGTGCACGGTAAGACATAACATTCTTCCCTGGCAAAAAACCTATGGAAAAGAATTCCTTCAGATTGTCCTCAGTTACTGTTGAAGGGACCCAGTTGCAGACAGTCGGTGCTTTGGATGACATGATGTTCAAAAGACGAACTGAAAAGAAAGCAACATGCCGGTTCAATTCAATGATAATGGCACAGGGGAGTAATGGCGGCTTAAGTAAGGGCTAATGTCATATAAGGAAAAGTAAGCCGGCTCAATAAGCCGCTATGACTACGGATATTTGAGAAAGCAGATTCGGTTAAGTGTTGAGACAAACAAGTTTCCTAATTGCTTGATATTATTCCAGATCAAATGGCTATTCAAAATGAAAAAAATTCTAGACCTAAATTTTTTGCACAGATGAGTTTGTGAGTCCTAATGAGGCCTTTATACTGGGAAAAGGGATCTATCAGTATCAAGAGCAGGCGCAAAAACAACTACCGTACTAGCATATATCTCTTTTGGGATCAAGAAGGGGCTGCAGTTGAAGAACTACGGAGAAACTGCGATGAACTGCGAAGAACATGCAGAAACCTAGAAATCCCTAATGCAGATCTGAGGAGCAAGAAGGGAAATGCTTACAGCCACAGATCTTCCACGGAAGATCGCCACCGTTTTCTGGATTAAAATCCGGTCGATGCAGCGGCCAAGGTCGGCAGAGGTGAGGTGCTCTCTGACGGTGACGGAGCTCGAGTAGCAGAGGAGGTTGCGAGAGGAGGAAGACGAAGAAGAAAGGATAATGAGAAAGACCGGGGCGTGCCTATCTATAAGGGGATAAGCGAACAGGCGGGCGCAAAAATCGAGGAAGACCCGAATAATGGTTATCCAACTAAACGGACGCCTCGATTCTCGGAAGGCATTAACGATGAAGATCCGTTGAGAGATGACGTCATAATTTTTTTTCGTGTTTCCCAGAGATGACGTCACGGCGGGTTACAAAACCTTATGTGAGGATAGAAGATGGATTTTTGTTTAAGTGTTGAAGATTGACAAAGAACAAAGTTCTAAGTCAACCTAGGGCCTAATGTTGGGGATATAGCTATCAGTTATGACCCGCCCAGGAGGGGCCGGGTCAGCCCCAATGGCGGGTCACAAAGGAAGCCCAGTGAACATTCTAGGCGATAGTTTATTAAAGCTTATAAAAGGCATAAGGCCTAGAGGCGGCTAAAGGCCCAATATTGTAAACCGCCGTATGTAAGGAAAGACTTGTAAGGAAAAGCATGTAAAAGAAGTCACCGAGCCAGACACGCTTTATGAGTCGGCCGGGACTCTGTAGGCCACCAGGCGTCAACCCGTGTATATAAGGGGACGACCCGGTGGCGGCTTAGGGCAAGAAACAAGAGATCGATAACCAAGCCGGCGAACTAGCCTCTTGGTGATCGAAACCCCAGCAATATGAACACAACTAGACGTAGGCTTTTACCTTCATCGTAAGGGGCCGAACTAGTATAAAATCTCTCGTGTCCTTGTCCCGATTAACCCCTTTAAGCTTCCTAGTTGCGATGTCCCTACGACTAAGTCCTTTTGCTAGGACATCTGTCGTGACAATTCCACGACAGTAATGGTGTGTCCGAACATCGTAATCGTACTTTACTAGATATGGTGTGATCTATGATGTCTCTTACTGATTTACTGCTACCGTTTTGGGGTTATGCTTTAGAGATGGCTGCATTCACGTTAAATAGGGTACCATCTAAATCCATTGAGAAGACACCTCATGAACTGTGGTTTGGCAAGACACCCAAGTTGTCGTCTTTTAAAGTTTGGGGCTGCGATGCTTATGTGAAGAAGCTTCAACCTGATATGCTCGAACCCAAATCGGAGAAATGTTTCTTCATAGGATACTGCTACCTCTTGAGCATGCGTTGGTTTTCCCTTGAAGAGGAAAGGGTGATGCAGCAAAGCAGCGTAAGTATTTCCCTCAGTTTTTGAGAACCAAGGTATCAATCCAGTAGGAGACCACGCGCAAGTCCCCTCGTACCTACACAAACAAATAAGAACCTCGCAACCAACGCGATAAAGGGGTTGTCAATCCCTTCACGGCCACTTGCAAGAGTGAGATCTGATAGAGATAATGATAATAAGATAAATATTTTTGGTATTTTTATGATATAGATTGAAAGTACAGATTGCAAAATAAAATAGATTGGAAACTTGTATGATGGAGAATAGACCCGGGGGCCATAGGTTTCACTAGTGGGTTCTCTCAACATAGCATAAGTATTACGGTGGGTGAACAAATTATTGTCGAGCAATTGATAGAAAAGCGAATAATTATGAGAATATCTAGGTATGATCATGTATATAGGCATCACGTCCGTGACAAGTAGACCGACTCCTGCCTGCATCTACTACTATTACTCCACACATCGACCGCTATCCAGCATGCATCTAGAGTATTAAGTTCATAAGAACAGAGTAATGCTTTAAGCAAGATGACATGATGTAGAGGGATAAACTCATGCAATATGATATAAACCCCATCTTTTTATCCTCAATGGCAACAATACAATACGTGTCATTTCCCTTTCTGTCACTGGGATCGAGCACCGCAAGATTGAACCCAAAGCTAAGCACTTCTCCCATTGCAAGAAAGATCAATCTAGTAGGCCAAACCAAACCGATAATTCGAGAGACTTGCAAAGATAACCAATCATACATAAAAGAATTCAGTGAAGATTCAAATATTGTTCATAGATAGACTTGATCATAAACCCACAATGATCTCGACAAACACAGCGCAAAAAGAGTTACATCAAATAGATCTCCAATAAGATCGAGGAGAGCTTTGTATTGAGATCCAAAGAGAGAGAAGAAGCCATCTAGCTACTAGCTATGGACCCGAAGGTCTGAAGTAAACTACTCACACGAGGGGCCACGAGGGGGAAATAGGGTTTCGGCAGTGGAAATAGGGTTTCGTGGTGCTCCTGGATGTTTTCGGGGTATGTGAACATATCTAGGAGGAAGAAGTAGGTCGGTTGAGCCACGAGGGGGAGGGCGCACCCAGGGGGTAGGCGCGCCCCTGCCTTGTGTCCGTCTCGCTGATTGCTTGACGTCCACTCCAAGTCCTCTAGATCACGTTTGTTCCATGCTCCCGAAGGTTTCATTCCGTTTGGACTCTGTTTGATATTCCTTTTCTGTGAAACACTGAAATAGGCAAAAAAACAACAATTTGGACTGGGCCTCCGGTTAATAGGTTAGTCCCAAAAATAATATAGAAGTGTAAAATAAAGCCCATGAACATCCAAAACAGATAATATAATAGCATGGAACAATCAAAAATTATAGATATGTTGGAGACGTATCAGCATCCCCAAGCTTAATTGCTGCTCGTCCTCGAGTAGGTAAATGATAAAAAAATAGAATTTTTGATGTGGAATGCTTTCTAAAATATTCTTCAATATATTTTTCTCTATTGTGGCATGAATGTTCAGATCCGAAAGATTCAAGATAAAAGTTTATTGTTGACATAAAAATAGTAATACTCCAAGTATGCTAATCAAGCAATTATGTCTTATCAAAATACCATAGCCAAAGAAAACTTATCCCTACAAAGTCATATAGTTTGGCCATGCTTCATTTTCGTCACACAAAATGCTCTCATCATGCACAACCCCGATGACAAGCCAAGCAATTGTTTCATACTTAGCCTTTTCAAACTCTTTCAACTTTTACGCAATATATGAGCGCGAGCGATGGACATATCACCATGGGTGGAATAGAATATGATGATTGAGGTTGTGTGAGAAGACAAAAAGGGAGAAAGTCTCACATTGACACGACTAATCAATGGGATATGGAGATGCCCACCGATTGATGTCAATGCAAGGAGTAGGGATTGCCATGCAACGGATGCACTAGAGCTAAAAATGTATGAAAGCTCATCAAATAAACTAAGTGGGTGTGCATCCAACTCGCTTGCTCACGAAGACCTAGGGCATTTGAGGAAGCCCATCATTGGAATATACAAGCCAAGTTCTATAATGAAAAATTCCCACTAGTATATGAAAGTGACAAAAGAAGAGACTCTCTATCATGAAGATCATGGTGCTACTTTGAAGCACAAGTGTGGAAAAAGGATAGTAACATTGTCCCTTCTATCTTTTTCTCTCATTATTTTTTTCTCTTTTTTTATTTGGGCCTTTTTTGGCCTCTTTTCTTTCTTTCTTTTTCGTCCG
This sequence comes from Triticum urartu, assembly GCF_003073215.2. Classification (NCBI taxonomy): domain Eukaryota; kingdom Viridiplantae; phylum Streptophyta; class Magnoliopsida; order Poales; family Poaceae; genus Triticum; species Triticum urartu. The sequence goes on from NC_053022.1 coordinate 54,378,039, forward strand.
GAGTCTCATCCCGACTTGTGGGGGAATCATAGTCTCCATCATCCTTTCCTCACATGGGACAATGCTCTAATGATGATCATCACACTTTTATTTTCTTACAACTCAAGAATTACAACTCGATACTTAGAACAAAATATGACTCTATGTGAATGCCTCCGGTGGTGTACCGGGATTGCGATGAATCAAGGGTGACATGTATGAATTTTTTTGCATGGTGGCCTTGCCACAAATACGATGTCAACTACATGATCATGCAAAGCAATATGACAATGATGATGCGTGTCATAATAAATGGAACGGTGGAAAGTTGCATGGCAATATATCTCGGAATGGCTATGGAAATGCCATAATAGGTAGGTATGGTGGCTGTTTTGAGGAAGATATAAGGAGGATTATGTGTGATAGAGCATATCATATCACGGGGTTTGGATGCACCGGCGAAGTTTGCACCAACTCTCAAGGTGAGAAAGGGCAATGCACGGTACCGAAGAGGCTAGCAATGATGGAAGGGTGAGAGTGCGTATAATCCATGGACTCAACATTAGTCATAAAGAACTCACATACTTATTGCAAAAATATACAAGTCATCAAAACCAAGCACTACGCGCATGCTCCTAGGGGGATAGATTGGTAGGAAAAGACCATCGCTCGTCCCCGACCGCCACTCATAAGGAAAGCAATCAAATAACACCCCATGCTTCAAATTTGTCACATAACGTTTACCATATGTGCATGCTATGGGACTTGCTAACTTCAACACAAGTATTCATCAATTTCACAATTACTCAACTAGCACACCTCTAATATTACCACCTTCATATCTCAAAACCATCTATGAAGCATCCAAATTCTCTTAGCATTTAAAATTTATAACCAAAGTAAATTACCATGTTGTTCTAAAGGACTCTCAAAATGATATAAGTGAAGCATGAGAGATCAATTATTTCTATAAAATAGAACCACCACCATGCTCTAAAAGATATAAGCGAAGCACTAGAGCAAAAATTATCCAACTCAAAAGATATAAGTGAAGCACATAGAGTATTCTAATAAATTCCAATTCATGTGTGTCTCTCCCAAAAGGTGTGTACAGCAAGGATGATTGTGGTGAACTAAAAAGCAAACACTCAAATCATACAAGACGCTCCAAGCAAAACACATATCATGTGGCGAATAAAAATATAGCTCCAAGTAAAGTTACCGATGAACGAAGACGACAGAGGGGATGCCTTCCGGGGCATCCCCAAGCTTAGGCTCTTGCCACTCCTGATACGTCTCCAACGTATCTATTATTTTTTATTGTTCCATGCTATATTATATTCTGTTTTGGACATTATTGGGCTTTACTATACACTTTTATATTATTTTTGGGACTAACCTATTAACCGGATGCCCAACCCAGAATTGCTGTTTTTTTGCCTATTCTAGGGTTTCGCAGAAAAAGAATATCAACGGAGTCCAAACGGAATGAATCCTTTGGGAACGTGATTTTCGGAACGAACATGATCCAGAGGACTTGGACCCTACGTCAAGCAATCTACGAGGAGGGCACGAGGTAGGGGCGCGCTTCTCCCCTAGGCGCGCTCTCCACCCTCGTGGGCCCCTGTTGCTCCACCAACGTACTCCTTCCTCCTATATATACCTATGTACCCCCAAACTACCAGATACGGAGCCAAAACCCTAATTCCACTGCCGTAACTTTCTGTATCCACGAGATCCCATCTTGGGGCCTTTTCCGGAGCTCCGCCGGAGGGGGCATCGATCACGGAGGGCTTCTACATCAACACCACAGCCTCTCCGATGAAGTGTGGGTAGTTTACCTCAGACCTACGGGTCCATAGTTATTAGCTAGATGGCTTATTCTCTCTTTTTGGATCTCAATAAAAAGTTCTCCCCCTCTCTTGTGGAGATCTATTCGATGTAATCTTCTTTTGCGGTGTGTTTGTTGAGATCGATGAATTGTGGGTTTATGATCAAGTTTATCTATGAACAATATTTGAATCGTCTCTGAATTCTTTTATGTATGATTGGTTATCTGTGCAAGTCTCTTCGAATTATCAGTTTGGTTTGGCCTACTAGATTGATCTTTCTTGCAATGGGAGAAGTGCTTAGCTTTGGTTCAATCTTGCGGTGTCCTTTCCCAGTGACAGTAGGGGCAGCAAGGCACGCATTGTATTGTTGCCATCGAGGATAACAAGATGGGGTTTATTTCATATTGCATGAGTTTATCCCTCTACATCATGTCATCTTGCTTAAAGCGTTACTCTGTTCTTATGAATTTAATACTCTATATGCATGCTGGATAGCGGTCGATGTGTGGAGTAATAGTAGTAGATGCAGGAAGGAGTTGGTCTACTTGTGTCAGACATGATGCCTATATACATGATCATACCTAGATATTCTCGTAACTGTGCTCAATTCTGTCAATTGCTCAATAGTAATTTGTTTACCCACCATGAATACTTATGCTCTTGAGAGAAGCCACTAGTGAAACCTATGGCTCCCTGGTCTATCTTCCATCATATTAATCTTCCAATACTTAGTTATTTCCTTTGGCTTTTATTTTACTTGCATCTTTTATTTCTCTTTATCATAAAAATACCAAAAATATTATCTTATCATATCTATCTATCAGATCTCACTCTTGTAAGTGACCATGTAGGGATTGACAACCCCTTATCGCGTTGGTTGCGAGGATTTATTTGTTTGTGTAGGTGCGAGGGACTCGTGCGTGGCCTCCTACTGGATTGATAACTTGGTTCTCAAAAACTGAGGGAAATACTTACGCTACTTTGCTGCATCACCCTTTCCTCTTCAAGGGAAAACCAACGCAAGTACTCAAGAGGTAGCAAGAAGGATTTCTGGCACCGTTCCCGGGGAGGTCTTCATAAAAGTCAACATACCAAGTACCCATCACAAAACCTTATCTCCCGCATTACATTATTTTCCATTTGCCTCTTGTTTTCCTCTCCCCTACTTCACCCTTGCCGTTTTATTCGCTCTCTCTCTCCATCCTCCCTCTCTTTCTCTGTTTGCCTCTTTTTGCCCGTCTCTCGTTTGCTCGTGTGTTGGATTGCTTGCTTGTCACGATGGCTCAAGATAATACTAAATTGTGTGAATTTACCAATACCAACAAAAATGATTTTCTTATCACTCCAATTGCTCCTCTCACCTATACTGAATCTTGTGAAATCAATACAGCTTTATTGAATCTTGTCATGAAAGATCAATTCGCCGACCTTCCTAGTGAAGATGCCACTACCCATCTAAATAGCTTCGTTGATTTGTGTGATATGCAAAAGAAGAAAGATGTGGACAATGATATTATTAAATTGAAGCTATTTCCTTTTTTGCTTAGAGATCGTGCTAAAGCTTGGTTTTTGTCTTTGCCCAAAAATAGTATTGATTCGTGGAATAAGTGCAAAGATGCTTTTATCTCTAAGTATTTTCCTCCCGCTAAGATCATCTCTCTTAGGAACAATATTATGAATTTTAAGCAACTTGATCATGAACATGTTGCACATGCTTGGGAGAGGATGAAATTAATGATACGTAATTGCCCTACGCATGGTTTGAATTTGTGGATGATTATACAAAAATTTTATGCTGGATTGAATTTTGCTTCTAGAAATCTTTTAGATTCGGCCACGGGAGGCACTTTTATGGCGATCACTTTAGGAGAAGCTACTAAACTCCTAGATAATATTATGGTTAATTATTCTCAATGGCACACTAAAAGATCTACTAATAAAAAGTGCATTTGATAGAAGAAATTAACGTTTTGACTGGAAATATGGATGAACTTATGAAATTATTTGCTAATAAAAGTGTTTCTTCTGACCCTAATGATATGCCTTTGTCTACTTTGATTGAGAATAATAATGAATCTATGGATGTGGAATTTTTTGGTAGGAATAATTTTGGTAACAACGCGTATAGAGGAAACTTTAATCCCAGGCCGTATCCTAGTAATTCCTCTAATAATTATGGTAATTCCTACAACAATTCCTATGGAAATTTTAATAAGATGCCCTCTGATTTTGAAACTAATACTAAAGAATTTATTACCTCGCAAAAGAATTTCAATGCTTTGATTGAAGAAAAATTGCTTAAGATTGATGAGTTGGTGATACGTCTCCAATGTATTTACAATTTTTTATTGCTCCATGCTATATTATCTAATATTTTGGACATTATTGGGCTTTATTATCCACTTTTATATTATTTTTGGGACTAACCTATTAACCGGAGGCCCAGCCCAGAATTGCTGTTTTTTTGGCTGTTTTAGGGTTTCGAAGAAAAGGAATATCAAACGGAGTCCAAACGGAATGAAACCTTCGGGAACGTGATTTTCTCAACGAACAAGACCCAGGAGACTTGGACCCTACATCAAGACACAAAAGAGGAGGCCACGAGGTAGGGGGCGCGCCTACCCCCCCAAGCGCACCCTCCACCCTCGTGGGCCCCCTGTTGCTCCACCGACGTAGTCCTTCCTCCTATATATACCTACGTACCCCCAAACGATCAGATACGGAGCCAAAACCCTAATTCCACCGCCGCAACTTTCTGTATCCACGAGATCCCATCTTGGAGCCTGTTCCAGAGCTCCGCCGGAGGGCGCATCGATTACGGAGGGCTTCTACATCAACACCATAGCCCCTCCGATGAAGTGTGAGTTGTTTACCTCAGACCTACGGGTCCATAGTTATTAGCTAGATGGCTTATTCTCTCTTTTTGGATCTCAATAAAATGTTCTCCCCTCTCTTGTGGAGATCTATTCGGTGTAATCTTATTTTTGCGGTGTGTTTGTTGAGACCGATGAATTGTGGGTTTATGACCAAGTCTATCTATGAACTATATTTGAATCTTCTCTGAATTCTTTTATATATGATTGGTTATCTTTGCAAGTCTCTTCGAATTACCAGTTTGGTTTGGCCTACTAGATTGATCTTTCTTGCAATGGGAGAAGTGCTTAGCTTTGGGTTCAATCTTGCGGTGTCCTTTCCCAGTGACAGTAGGGGCAGCAAGGCACGTATTGTATTGTTGCCATCGAGGATAACAAGATGGGGTTTTCATCATATTGCATGAGTTTATCCCTCTACATCATGTCATCATGCTTAAGGCGTTACTCTGTTTTCATTAACTTAATACTCTAGATGCATGCCGGATAGCGGTCGATGAGTGGAGTAATAGAAGTAGATGCAGGCAGGAGTCGGTCTACTTTTCTCAGACGTGATGCCTATATACATGATCATACCTAGATATTCTCATAACTATGCTCAATTCTGTCAATTGCTCAACAGTAATTTGTTCACCCACCGTAGAATACTTATGCTCTCGAGAGAAGCCACTAGTGAAACCTATGGCCCCCGGGTCTATCTTCATCATATTAATCTCCTAATACTTAGTTATTTCCTTTGCTTTTTTACTTTGCTTTTATTTTACTTTGCATCTTTATCACAAAAATACCAAAAATATTATCTTATCATATCTATCAGATCTCACTCTCGTAAGTGGCCGTGTAGGGATTGACAACCCCTTATCGCGTTGGTTGCGAGGATTTATTTGTTTTGTGCAGGTGCGAGGGACTCGCGCGTAGCCTCCTACTGGATTGATACCTTGGTTCTCAAAAACCGAGGGAAATACTTACGCTACTTTGCTGCATCATCCCTTCCTCTTCGGGGAAAACCAACGCAGTGCTTAAGAGGTAGCAAGAAGGATTTTTGGCGCCGTTGCTGGGGAGGTCTACACAAAAGTCAATATACCAAGTACCCATCACATACCCTTATTGTAACGCCCCGTATGTAACTTGCCATATTTGTATTCCAACTCTTGCCATTTTCGGCACTAAATTATGTTATTCCCTCGTGGTTGGGTTTTTGCCTTCGTGTTGTTTTTGTCCACGTCATGCATCTCATATCATGTCATCATGTGCATCAAATTTGCATACGTGTTCGTCTCATGCATCAGAGCATTTTCCCCATTGTCCGTTTTGCATTCCGGCACTCCTATGTCCTCCGACGTCTCCTTTTACCTCTTTTCGTGTGCGGGTGTTAAACGTTCTCGGATTGGACCGAGACTTGCCAAGCGGCCTTGGTATACTACCGGTAGACCGCCTGTCAAGTTTCATGCCATTTGGAATTCGTTTGATACTCCAGCGGTTAACCGAGGAACCGTAAAGGCCTCGTGTGTGTTGCAGCCCAACACCTCTCCAAAGTGGCCCAAAACCCAGCTAAACCTCCTCCATCCTCTCGGTCGTTCGATCACGATCGCGTGGCCGAAAACCGCACCTCATTTGGACACTCCTACCTTCTTCTAGGTATAAATAGGTGCCTCCCCCCAAAAATCCCGGATCAAACCCTAGTATCCCCTTCCTCCGCACGCCGGACACGTCCGCCCGACGCCGGATGCATCCGCACCGCCACCCGGAACAATTGCCTGTCGCCACGTGGCGCGCCTGCGCCCACTTCGCTGCCGGCCCGCCAGGCCCGAGGCGGGCCCCTGAGGCCCAAGTCGCTGCCGCCCGATCCCCGCGGGATCCGCCGCCACCCGACTCCGCCGGCATCTCCCCATGCCGCCTGTCGCTTCTGCCGCACCGCTCGCCGGCCGCCGCGCCTCCTCGCCGCCATGCCAGCCGCCGCCACCGCCCGACGCCGGCCACCTCGCCGCCTCGTCCTCTCCGACTCCGATCGGATCCAGCGCCCCCAAGTCCGGCCACCGGCTCCCTCGACTCCGGCGAGCCTCCGGCCGCCGTCTTTGTCGAGCTCCGACCGGTGCAGCATTTTCCGGCGATCATCGAAATCCGTGCCTCAGATCTGGATCTGAGAGGATTAGGGTTGACTTTTGTGTTTCTCTAAGTCCCCAGTTTTCCATATTTTTAACATTGTTCATCGCATCATATCTCATCATCCGTAGCTCCGTTTTGCGCGTGTGATATATCAAATTGTTCGTCTCGAGGTCCTCTTCATTTCATTCCATTGCACCATGCTTGTTTGAGTTCATCTTGATGCCCTAAATGCTGTTGCAAGAGTGCTATGTAATGTTAGTTTCTGTTTCTTATCAGATTATGGACATTTGTCATTTTTGGCATGTTTAATGTGTGCCTCCTATGAACTTGAGCCATACATGTGTTTTGGGCTATGCCATGCCATCTTTACAGGGGTGTATGCCATGTATTTTTTGTGATCAATGTGGTGACTAGCACAAGCATGCAAAGTAGCTCTCGTGATGTTGCTGATTTCAGAGACTTAGAATTCTTCTAAGTCATTTCCCTGATGATATTTTTATGCCATGTATTCTTGTTGCTATAGAGTGATCCATGTCTCTTTTGGGCATGTTCAGTAAGAATGATTTTGAGATATTGTTGTGCTCTATCCATCCATGTCTTTGTTTGCAATTATGGAGTACCCTAGCATGACTAAATCTTGCTCTACTTTTGCTATAAAATATTCCTGGCAGATTGTTTACGTGTTAATCAATTTTGCCGAGGTTGTTGTAGTTGTTCCATGCATGCTATGAGTTGGTTCTTGTCTTGGTTAGCTGCTTGATCATGTCCTCTTGCTGGGTGTATGCTTAGTTAGTCATGCAATGCCTTGTGGTGAGTGCATCGAGCTCGCAAACATGCCTACGTAAATTTGTTTTTGCCATGTCCAGTTTTCTGCTAAGTCTGAATCTGTTAACGAAACTTGCTATGTTTACATGGTTGCCATTGTATTTTCTGATCCCTTTTGGCTTATGGTCAGTAAGGGACTTTTGTTATATGCTTTGATTAGTTTCATGTCATGCCTTGCTTTGCCATGATATGTTCCTGTAGCATGTTGTTATCTTGCTCTAAATATTGCTTCCTGATGTTAAATCCTGACATGTTTTTTTTCACTAAGGCTGTGAACCTGATATCTTTTGCACTTTTGCCATGCTTGTTTAAACCTGCTATTGTGTGATTTAGTCGTAGCTCAGTGTTCATCTTTTGTCAAGCATCTTGAGTGGATCAGTGCCATGTGCTTTGTTGCTATGTTAGAGTGCAGTAGCTTATTTTTCTTGATGCATTTAGATGGCATCGTGCTGTTAATCGTAGCTTTGTGCCATTATTGTTTTGCTTGCCATTTGCAAACCGTGCATCCGATTCCGGTGATCTTTATATCGATTTCGACCGAAATCAACTCATCTTTCCAGCGGAGCCCTTGGTTTTCCAAGTTGAGGCCTGGTTCAATCTTTTCCTTCTGGAGCACGCATATGCATTGCATATTACTTCCCGCATATCATGCCATGTTTTGGATCATGTTACTTGCGCATTGCACATGGGTTGATTGTGGTTCCATTTGCTTGTGTTCTTGCTTTGGGTAGAGCCGGGAGACGAGTACGTGATCGAGGAACCCGTTGAGTACGCTTACGAGGATCAAGCTTATGTCAACTCGGAGAACTTTGCAGGCAAGATGACCATACCCTCGATATCACTTCTATCTTTGCTTGCTAGTTGCTCGCTCTATTGCTATGCCTATGTCGTGATACCTACCACATGTTTTATCATGCCTTCCATATTGCCATGTCAAATCTCTAACCCACCTTGTCCTAGCAAACCGTTGTTTGGCTATGTTACCACTTTGCTCAACCCCTCTTATAGCCTTGCTAGTTGCAGGTGAAGATTGGAGTTTGTTACTTGTTGGAACATGATTATTGTTGGGATATCATTATTATATCTTGTTTACTTTAATGCACCTATATACTTGGTAAAGGGTGGAAGGATCGGCCTTATGCCTGGTGTTTTGTTCCACTCTTGCCGCCCTAGTTTCCGTCATACCAGTGTTATGTTCCTTGATTTTGCGTTCCTTACACGGTTGGGTTATAATGGGAACCCCTTGACAGGTCGCCTTGAATAAAACTCCTCCAGCAAGGTCCAACCTTGGTTTTACCATTTGCCACATAGCCTTTTTCCCTTGGGTTCTGCGGACTCAAGGGTCATTTTTATTTTAAACCCCCCCGGGCCAGTGCTCCTCTGAGTGTTGGTCCGAAATGGGCAGCCTGCGGGGCCACCTCGGGGAAACTCGAGGGTTGGATTTACTCGTAGCTTGACCTATCCGGTGTGCCCTGAGAACGAGATACGTGCGACTCCTATCGGGATTTGTCGGCACATCAGGCGGCTTTGCTGGTCTTGTTTTACCATTGTCGAGATGTCTTGTAACCGGGATTCCGAGTCTGATCAGGCCGTCCTGGGAGAAGGAATATCCTTCGTTTACCGCGAGAGCTTGTGATGGGCTAAGTTGGGACACCCCTGCAGGGTTTTGAACTTTCGAAAGCCGTGCCCGCGGTTATGGGCAGATGGGAACTTGTTAATGTCCGGTTGTAGAAAACCTGAAACTTAACTTAATTAAAATGGATCAACAGCTTGCGTAGCCGTGATGGTCTCTTTTCGGCGGAGTCCGGGAAGAGAACACGGTCTCGTGTTATGCTTGAACGTAAGTTGTCGTGGAGTTGACATGGCAGATGTCCTAGAGCAAGGACTTAGTCGTAGGGCCATCACACTAGGAAGCTTAAAGGGGTTAATCGGGACGAGGGACACACGAGAGAGTTTTTATACTAGTTCGCCCCTTATGATGAAGGTAAAAGCCTACGTCTAGTTGGGATTGGTATTGCTGAAGTTTTGATCTCCAAGGGGCTCAAACTGCCGGCTTGGTTATCGATTTGGTTGTTTCCTAACCTAAGCCGCCACCGGGTCGTCCCCTTATATACATGGGTTGACGCCTGGTGGCCTACAGAGTCCCGGCCGGCTCATAACCGTGTCTGGCTCGGTGACTTCCTTTACATGCCTTTCTTTACAAGTCTTTCCTTACATACGGCGGTTTACAATATCGGGCCTTAAGCCGGCCCCAGGCCTTTGGGCCTTCTATATGTTTAATAAACTATCATCTTGAATGTATATTGGGCTTCTTATGTAACCCGCCATTAGGGTTGACCCGGCCCCTCCTGGGCGGGTCATACTGGTAGTAATATCTCCAACATTAGGCCCCAGGTTGACTTTGAACTTTGTTCTTTGTCAATCTTCAATACTTAGATGAAATCCATCCTCTGTCTGAAAAGCTCTGTAACCCGCCGTGACGTCATATTTTGAAAACACAAAAAACTTTCATGACGTCATCTTCCAACGGACCTTTTATCTTTAATGCTTCCTGAGAATCGAGGCGTCTATATAACTGGATAACCATTATTTGGTTCTCCCTTGATTTTTGCGCCCGTCTGTTCGCATCTGCCCACGGCCGTTTTTTCTCATTCTCCCATCTTCTTCATCTTCTTCCTCTCGCAATCTCTGCTACTGCTCGAGCTCCGCCGCCGCCGCAACGCTCATCGTCGTCCTCGAGCTTGGCCGCTGCATCACCCTGAACTGTCCAGATAAACGGCGACGACCCTCCGCAGCGAATCCGCATCCGTAAGTCTTATCTTCTCAAACTTTTTAGATCTGCATTAGGGCTTGCGAGTTCATCGGTGTTCTTCACCGTTCTTCATGAATCTTTTTGGTAGTTCTTCCTCCGCAGCCTCTCTTGATCCAAAGAGGATATATAACTCGCGCGGTAGTTGTTCTGCGTCCATTTTTGATAGCAGTAGATCCCTTTTTCCTGTATAGTTGCTTCGTTATAGCTGACGAACCCATCTGTACTAGATTTTTAGGTCTAGAATGTTTTTCTTTTCAGAACGCCCATTTGATCCAAAATAATAATGACAGCTTGGTAAAACTTGTTTATGCAAATACTTAGCTAAATCTGCTTTCTGAAAAAATCTGTAGTCATGGCGGCTTACCGTTCCGGATTTCTTTTCCTTATATGTCATTAGCCCTTAGTTAAGCCGCCATTACTTGTTTTCCTGACCGTAAACTGAACCGGCATGTTGTTATTTCTTTTTTCAGTTCCTTGCACATCATGCCGTCAAAGACACCCACCATCTGTAATTGGGTCCCCTCAACCATAACTGAGGATCGTTTAAAAGAGTTCTTCCTCATTGGGTTTTTGCCCTCAAAAATCATCATGTATTACCATGCTCCTGACTCAGAAGAAGAACGACCCAATCCGAAAGACGGCGAAGTGATCGTCTTTACTGACCACATGAACCGTGGCTTCTCACCGCCCGGTTCAATGTTTTTCACAGAAGTTCTTCACTTTTTCAAACTCCATCCTCAGGATATTGGGCCCAATTCCATATCCAATATTTGTAACTTCCAAGTGCTCTGTGAGGTATATCTTCAGCAAGAGCCGACTGTGGAGCTATTTAGAGAATACTTCTATCTGAACCGGCAGAACGAGTGCACCAACGGCCTTAGCTTAGAGCTTGGAGGCATCTCAATTCAGCGCCGGCAGGGTGCTGTCTTCCCTCTCATAGTTTTACCAAGTCACCCAAAGGACTGGAACCAAACTTGGTTTTACTATCAGGACATCTCACCCGCCAACGAGAAGCCACTGCCGGGTTACCGCCCCGATCGTCTTGACTCCAAGTTCGCATTGCCAGATAAACTTACCGTTGCTGAATGCAAGAAGCTACTTCCATCTATCAGAAGAATCAATGGTTTGTTGGGGAACGGTTTAACCGGAGTCGATCTAACCCGCTGCTGGATCTCATGGCGGATTATTCCATTAAGCCGTCGTTCAAAATTGATGTATGAATATGGTGGAGACCCGGACGACTCTCACTATCATACCCCGGTTCAACTAACCAAGGAGGACATTGTCTCAATGTTAAACCTTCTGGTGAATGCGAAGTATGAAGGTTGCAGGGTTAAATCCCTTCTGTAAACTTAACCCGGTACCAAAAGTAAGGATATTCTGATCTTTTTTACTTTGTATTTTGTCCAGCCGTATTGTTTATCACCGATCCTTCCTCTTGTCTTTGTAGGCCAACTCTGACTTTTGGAAAGTGAAATATGATCACGAAGCTGCCAAGAAGGCGAAACTCGCCGCCATGAACACCAAGAAATCGACCCGGAGAACAAAGAAGAAAAAGAAGACCACTGCTGAAGATTTAATGAAACTTGATGACACGTCTGACTCGGAGGTAGCCCTTGATTCCCTTGGCCAATTTTTTAACAATCTTATTGACACTGATCCTTACCAAGATGACACTGGGGCCAGTCAGGCCGGGGAAGCAGAGGTAACTATCATTTCCTCCGACTCAGAGCCCTTACCAAGACACAAAGTTCGACGAGTGATCCATAAAGTAAGGTTTTCTAACCCCTTAGCTCACTTGGATCCCAACTTTCATTTGAAAAAGCAGCAACATGAAAGCCGCTGTGAAGTTGGGATTGAAGATGAACCGGCTGTCGTCCTTCAACATACCCCTCGGAAACGCCCGAACGAGGTTTACTTATTACTGTCTTTAACTCATTTTAATGAATCCTGCTCCTTGTATTTCTTTTAACTCTTTTCTTTTGTCCTTTCAGGAGGTGTCTCGTTCTTCAGGCAACTCATCACAAACACAATTTCCGGCTTTCAAGACTGCTCCTGGGTAATCAAAAATCCTCCTTTCTCCCGGGTTGCTCAATTGTATCTTTTATGCTGACAATACTGCAATATTTTTCCTTAGTGGTCAGGCTAAATCCAAGAAGACGAAGGCGGCTAAACCGGCGGAAGACCCGCCAGTGCTAGCATCTGAACCGGCTAGGCCGCCTTCTCCATTGGCTAACGCTCCAGAAAACCCGCCTATTGACAATGAGGCAAACCCTCCTGAGCCGACTTTTGAAGAAGCCATTATGAATCCTTCTACAGCTGGACCGTCAAGCTCAACCAACCCGCCGTCTCCACCTGCTCAAGATGTTCAAATTACTGGGAGCCGCTTTGTTGAGCCGGGGAACCCAACGGTGCTGGCTCGGTGCACAACAAAGCAAGAAGCATTGGAGAGGCAGAAGGTTCGCTTTGATGTTGCTAACTATGACCGTCTCAATGCTAGTGATATCTTATCCGGCTATCTCAGTCATGTACACTCCAGTCGTGAGTCTGAGATCGAGATGGTCAAGCAGCTTCAGTTGAAGTATGAGGTACGTTGTTTCCGGTTTACTAATATTCCTTCAGCCCCCAAGTCTTCAGATTATGAGAGAAACGGAATAACCTGTAGACTTAAAATATAGGCCGAGACTTTTACCTCTGAATCTTTGCCTGATATTGATAGAACAAAAACTTCACCTATAGTCCCCAAGGACCGGTTTATTTTGATCATTAATGAATCGGTACTTTAGAATTTAAAACCGTCTTCAAAGTACTTAACACTCCGGTTTAACCTTGATAGACTTGCTGAACTGCATACATTAGCCCCCAAGTGCCAAGTGTTGTTACTTTGTAAGGGACTTGGGACTTCAAATATGTTTGTAGAGTCGTAAAAATTTGATTTGGCATACATTAGCCCCCAAGTGTCAAGTGGTTTTTTTGTAAAGTTGTAGCGACCCGACCTTAGATGGTCAAGTCTCTGTGCTTCAGTGTCATCCCTAGATCGGTAATGCTGACACACACAGTACTCGAAGGGTTTATAACAGAGTAGCAATCACACACTTATTACATCGAATGTCTCAAGAGAGAACTTATTACAATAATATGGCTTAAGGCCATCTAATACGATAACAGCGGAAGGCTTGGAAGATAAAGTGAGTCCATCAACTCCAACGGCATAGCTGAGCTGCACGATAACGACCTAACGAACCTTACTCCTCGTCTGAAAAGTCTGCAACATAATACGTTGCAGCCCGAAAACGGGTCAGCACATGGAATATGTTGGCAGCATAACAGAGTAGAGCAAGAACAAAAATAATGCTATCACTATATGCATATATGGCTAGTGGAAAGCTCTATGGTTTATAGTTTTTGCGAAAAGCCAATTTTTCCCTACAACAAAGGAATAGATTTTAATTTTACTATCATGGTAGTTGAAACATCATTGAGAAGGTTCCTCCAACTCAATCCCAATTAAAGTGATTAACAACCCAACAATATTAATTAAACATGATGAGATACATGTGATAACCCAAGTACTAGATACTCAAGAATTGTCCATAACCGGGGACACGGCTAACCATGATTAGATTGTACACTCTGCAGAGGTTTGCGCACTTTTCCCCACAAGACTCGATCTCCTCCGTTGGATTTCTTGCACTACGGGGTGTTTGAGAAACGGATGACCGAGACACAGTCTTTCAGAGACATTAACTCTCTACTCCGGACAGACCATACCAAACCTACATCCCATTACCTGCTGATCTGCCTCTTCAAGAGCTTCACGTAACTTACTCAACTATGCTAGAGCCCATAATAGCTTGTGGCTGCACACGGAAGTTTCTAGCATGAATCATCTCAGTTCCCTTTGAGCCTGGGTGGCGGTCCATAGGAAGATCTCACGGGTACTCCGGGATTTCCAAAAAAATATAGGCAACACCGGGTACTCCAGGTGCCTCAGTCCACCCAGTTGTTTGATTAAGTTTCCACCTTAAGTTGAACCATTAATTTAACAATCTCACATCTATCATGGATTTCACTCAAACCCAAACCACGTCTACAAGCATAGCATAGCATAATAATATAAGCAACACGTAGAGTAACTCCAAAGGGTTTGAATGTAACAGGGCAATAGGTTCTACCTCATCAACTACTTCCCAACCCACAAGTTAATGACATCCTAATCATGCAATGTTTGAGGATTGGAACTAATGCATAAAAACTGGGTGATAAAGGGGTATGATCAAAGTGTTACTTGCCTTGCTGACGATCTGCGAAACCTAGGGACTCGTAGTAGCACGCTTCGCACTCCGGGTGTTCTATCGCAAGCAAACAATAGCATACATAAGTAACAAGCAACGATGCACAAGCAAAACTCAAATAAAAGAGGTTGACCAGAAAGTTCAAATTAAGAACTCCGGTTCGCAAAAAGAATCAAATCAAACGGAGCAAGGAAACTCGAACGGTGAAAGAAAGAAGCTTCGGTTACTAATCTGAAACTAGGTCAAATTTTACAGTAGAGAAAACTTGTTTGAGTTAGCTAAACGGAAAGAGGGTTTCGAGATGGAACTCTAGGCGCTTGAATCGCCTGATTCCGACTAACGAGCGAAAAGATAAACAGAAACTAAGATCGGATCAGAAATCGCGGTCAGAGAAAATCGCGGAATAAATCCGATAGAAGAAAACTGACGAACAAACTAACGAACGAGCGTTCGTTAGCTGTATCTAACGAGCGAAGAACCGTTCGTTAAAATGAACGTTCAGACGAACATCCGCTAACTAGAAGAACCGAGAAAAACCGGCGAATCCGAAAAAAAAAGATCTAGGGTTTCTAAAAAAAACCGAACGGTTTTATATAAAAAAACCGGCGGCGGAGTCCGGCGACTACCTCCGGCGAGAGGTCCGGCGAGGCGAGGTGCGGCAGCGGAGCGGCGGCGGCGTTCGGCGGCGGCGGCAAGGCGACGGCGGCGGCGCTCGGCTGCGGCGGCGGCGGGGCTAGGCGGCGCGAGCGGCGGTGGCTGTGGGGGTGGGGGGCTCGGGCGGCGCGTATATAAAGGGGCGGGGCAGGGCGGCTTGGAGGAGGGGCCAAGGCGGCGGCGGTGGAGTCCGGCTCGGACTCCTCGTCCGAGTCGGCGGCGACGGCGCGCGCGCGGGGAAGGCGGCGGCGGCCTGGCTCGGCTGGGCCTTAGGCCCAGTCGGGCACGGGAACTTTTTTTTAAAAAAATAATAATTTCGCCGACTGAAAAAAAATCCTAGAAAAATAAATAAAAATCTAAAAATGCCAAAATAAATTTTCACCGTCTAAATAAAATATTTAGGACGAGATGAACATTTTCTTGGCCCTAAAATGCAATTTTGAAAACATGCAATTTTTCTAATGCAAACAAAATTGCAATAAAATCCAAATAGAACAAATATTTGATTTTAATATTTTCCTCCAATATTTCATTTATTTTGGAGAAGTCATATTATCTCCTCTCTTGTATTTTAATATGAAATATTTTCGAAGAGAAATATAATTAAAACCAAAATCCTTGTTTCAAAATTTGATAAATGAATCAAATATGAAAACCGGGAAATCCCCAACTCTCTCCGAGGGTCCTTGAGTTGCTTAGGATTTCGAGGATTACGGAACGAAAAAGCAATAAAACATGATATGCAATGATGATCTAATGTATAACATTCCAAATTGAAAATTTGGGATGTTACAAAAGTACTTGAGACTTGAATCTTGAATTTGGATATTTGAATTTGAAACCAAGTCTTGACTTATCTGAACGTTTCACATAATGCTTTGTCTGAATTGAACTCTCAATAGACTGACACAAAGACCCGGCTAGCTAGTCAGGAGTCAGAAATCAAATCTTCCACCTCCAAACTGCAAATAAGCCTTTCTGCAACGGAAAATTTGAAGACCAACTTTGCTGCCAAGGAGAAGACTTGGGAAAACGAGAAAACACTTCTGACCCGACGGGCTGAGACAGCCGAAACAGCTCTGAAAGAAATTTCAACAGAGCTGAACGGTTTAAAGGGTCAGGTGTCACAGATGGTCGCTGCTATCTTTGGTAAGCTGCCTGATTTGATCTTTCGTATATTTTTTGCCAAACCGGAGTATAATTCGCCAACTGACTCTGTTAAAAATATATGCAGGTCCGCGAAGTAAGAATCTGAGCCAAGACCCGTTGATTAAGCTGAAGGCAGTATACACTTTAGTTGAACAATTGTATATCGGTGCACAACGGGCTCTGGCTGCCATCTCTCCTGCTAATCAAGGACCTAACCGGCTCAGTGACGTCCTGAAGAAGCTTTCCATCCTTCCTGCCAGGTTCCAAGAAGTAAAACGCTCCTGCGCGCGGGCCGGAGCTTTGACTGCCCTAAGCCGCTCCAAGGCTTGGGTGCCAGACCTAGACCCGGCAGACGTGGCAAGCGGCTATCCTACCGTGAAGGAGGACGGGTCTCCTTTTGATCAAGATGACTTCATAGCCTGTGTCCGCGAAGTTCGGCCTCAGGCGACTAGTCTTGGAGATGACACCAATGTGGACAAGTACCAGCCGGGTTTTGATAGTGAGAATAAGAAGATGGCCCCTCCCTCATATAAAGTAACAGACTTGACCCCACCAGTAAGAGAAGATACATTTGCCCCGGAGGTTGACCCGGTCGGCCTGATTGACGACGAAGCCGAATTTGTCACCATGAACGGCTTTGATTGGTCAAAACCCAACTTCCAGCAGACTCAAGATGGTGAACCGACGAGGGAGGGACAATGATCATCTTCATGGGCTTATAAAGCCTTGTAATAGCTTAGCTGTTAAACACCGCATGTTTGCTTGTGCCATCGTGCATAAAATACTTATATGTGAATCTGTGTTTCAGATGCCAATGTTTAATGTTGGCCTATGCATCGCTTAATGCTTATCTCTGCAATGGTTGAACTTTGTTCCTGTAAATACAAAGAAAAGACTGGCATGGTGGTTTAGAACCAAACGGGTTTAAACACCTAATTTAGAGCCAATATATTTACCTCGATAAAATAGAGACAAATAGAAATTCAAACTTTTTCAGTTAACGCAGCAGGCAAGCGTGTATAAGTAATGACCATACCTGATCCCTTTTGATCCTTAGATCGCCGGTTTAAATAAGCCGGGTGATTGAAGTTGATAACTCAATATTTATGAAAAGCTAATGCTTCTTGAATACTTAATGATCATTATACCTTAGTAGCTCATACCTTTTGATCCTTGACCATACCTTTTGATCCTTGACCCGCTGGATTGAATGACCCGGGCGGCTGTGTTGTCCAATAATTGAGCCGGTGAAGAAGACCAGGCTAATTTATTTGTAATATTGAAACAACAACAAACTAAAAGGCAAGCAATAAATAACAAGCATAATTTTAATCTTGTATTCAAAAGGTTGGGGGTTTCTGATTCAAATACGACCAGTAAACCAGACCAAAGGGGTTAAGCTAAGGTTCGAATACGACCATATAGCCCCCAGTGGCTTTGGCGTTGCGCCGATCAAGAGGGTACCGACAACTATGTTCTCTTTGGTTCGCATACGACCTATGTTTGAACAGGAAGCCCCCAAATGACCTTGAGAGGTTTTTAACGACCCTGATTCAAATACGATCCAAGTCGAACTCAAAGGGGTTAAGCTATGATTCGGATACGATCAAGAAGCCCCAGTGAGTTTTGGCCTTGAGCCGATCAAGAGGGTTACGACAGCTATGTTCTCTTTGGTTCAAATACGACCTATGTTTGAATAGGAAGCCCCCAAGTGACCATGAGATTTGCAGCTAGATTCGGATACGATCATAAGCTGGACCAAAAAGGTTAAACTTGATTCAAATATGATCAGCTCCTTGATAGTCATTTGTAAATAAGAAATAATAAAGATGTATAGTCTGTGAAAAGAAAAGAGACCGATGGCCTTACTTTATTGCTTATCATAGTATATACAACGTGAACGTATGTACATGATGAGAGCCGGTGGCTCAGGTGTAATATGGCCGAAGTTGAGCAATGTTCCATGGTCGGCGGGTCTCCTCTTCTGACTTACGTGAGTCTACATGGTCTCGAACGTCAATGAGGTAGTATGACCCATTGTTTAAATTTTTACTGACCACAAAGGGTCCTTCCCAAGGTGGGGATAACTTATGTGCATCTGAAAGATCCTGGATGAGCCGGAGCACCAAGTCGCCTTCCTGAAAAGCCCTGGACTTAACCCGGCGGCTGTGATAACGACGTGGGTCCTGTTGATAAATTGCTGACCGGGCCGCTGCTAAGTCTCTTTCTTCATCCAACAAGTCAAGTGCATCCTGTCTGGCTTGTTCATTATTAGCTTCAACATAAGCCGCCACACAGGGTGAGTCATGACGGATGTCACTAGGCAACACTGCTTCTGCTCCATAAACCATGAAGAAAGGTGTGTAACCCGTAGACCTATTGGGCGTAGTATTGATACTCCATAATACCGAGGGTAATTCCTCTACCCAACAACCCGGCGTTCGTTGTAAAGGAACCATAAGCCGGGGTTTGAGCCCTTTCAAAATTTCCTGATTGGCTCTCTCAGCTTGACCATTGGATTGAGGGTGAGCTACAGAAGAAACATCAAGCCGGATGTGTTCTCGTTGACAAAATTCCTCCATAGCTCCTTGGGACAGATTAGTGCCATTGTCAGTTATAATACTATGTGGAAACCCGAAATGGAAAATCACTTTTTTCATGAACTCAACCGCCGTGGCTGCGTCACATTTACTCACAGGCTCCGCCTCAACCCACTTGGTGAATTTATCAACTGCCACCAGGAGATGTGTCTTTTTATCCTTAGATCTTTTGAAAGATCCCACCATGTCAAGCCCCCAGACCGCAAACGGCCAAGTGATTGGAATGATCCGGAGCTCTTGAGCTGGCACATGTGCTCGTCGTGCAAATTTTTGACATCCATCACATCTACTGACCAGATCTTCTGCATCAGCGTGAGCCATCAACCAGTAAAAACTATGACGAAACGCCTTGGCCACTAAAGATTTTGACCCGGCGTGATGACCACAATCGCCTTCATGGATCTCACGAAGGATTTCTTGACCTTCTTCGGGGGAAACACACCACTGAAACGCTCCGGAAACACTGCGATGGTATAACTCTCCATCCGAAATCGTCATGGACTTAGATCGCCGGGTTATTTGTCGAGCCAGGGTCTTATCCGCGGGCAACTTTCCCTGGGTCATGTAAGCCAAGAACGGTACCGTCCAATCTGGGATGACATGAAGAGCCGCTACCAACTGCGCCTCCGGGTTAGGAACAGCTAAATCTTCTCTTGTGGGCAACTTGACAGAGGGGTTATGCAAAACATCCAAAAAGGTGTTAGGTGGTACCGGCTTACGCTGAGACCCCAGCCGGCTTAAAGCATCCGCTGCTTCGTTCTTTCGACGGTCAATGTGTTCCACCTGATAACCTATAGAATATCCTTTAACGACATCAACCTCTCGGCGATAAGACGCCATGAGAGGGTCCTTGGAATCCCACTTGCCAGATACCTGTTGAGCCACTAGATCCGAGTCACCAAGACATCTGACCCGGCTCAAACTCATCTCTTTTGCCACTCGAAGACCATGGAGCAAGGCTTCATACTCGGCTGCATTGTTAGTGCAAGGAAACATCAGCCATAACACATAACAAAATTTGTCACCTCGTGGAGAAGTTAGCACGACTCCAGCCCCCTAGCCTTCCAATTGCCTGGACCCATCAAAATGAATAGTCCAATGCGTGTTGTCTGGCTTCTCTTCTGGCATCTGCATCTATGTCCAGTCATTGATGAAGTCGACCAAGGCTTGAGACTTAATTGCAGTACGTGGAACATACTTCAACCCATGAGACCCAAGCTCAATTGCCCACTTGGCGACTCGTCCTGTGGCTTCTCTATTTTGAATAATATCTCTTAAAGGAGCAGAGCTAACCACAGTGATTGGATGTCCCTGAAAGTAATGCTTAAGCTTCTGACCCGCCATGAACACCCCATAAACAAGCTTCTGCCAATGTGGATATCGTTGATTAGACTCAATTAGCACTTCACTGACATAATAAACCGACCGCTGAACCGGATGCTCTTTGCCAGCTTCCTTGCGCTCTACCACAATAGCCACACTAACAGCCCGTGAGTTGGCAGCCACGTATAACAATAGCGGCTCTTTCTCAATTGGAGCAGCCAGGACCGGCGGCTCAGCCAGCTGTGCCTTCAGATCCTCAAAAGCAGCGTTGGCAGCATCGCTCCAAACAAAAACATCCGTTTTCTCCATCCACTGATACAGAGGCATAGCCTTTTCCCCTAACCGGCTTATGAATTGGCTCAAAGCAGCCACACGACCCGCCAGCCGCTGAACATCATTAACGCAGGTTGGTTTGGCTAGGGATGTAATTGCCTTGATTTTCTCCGGGTTAGCTTCAATACCTCGGCTAGACACCAAAAAACCCAAGAGCTTGCCGGCTGGCACTCTAAAAACACACTTGGCCGGGTTAAGCATCATTTTGCAAACCCGGAGATTATCAAAAGTCTCTTTCAGGTCCGTGACCAAGGTTTCATCTTCCCTGGATTTCACCACTATATCATCCACATAAGCATGAACATTGCGCACAATTTGATTGTGAAGACAATTTTGCACACATCGCTGGTAAGTCGCCTGGGCACTCTTAAGCCCAAAAGGCATAGACACATAGCAGAAAGCTCCAAAAGGAGTTATAAAATCTGTCTTCTCTTGATCCTTGACTGCCATCTTAATCTGATGATAACCGGAATAAGCATCTAAGAAACTCAACCATGTGCAACCCGCCGTAGCATCAATGATCTGATCAATACGGGGGAGAGCAAAAGGATCAGCCGGACAAGCCTTGTTTAGATCTGTGTAATCCACACACATACGCCAGGTTCCATTCTTTTTGAGTACAAGCACCGGGTTAGCTAACCATTCAGGGTGAAAGACCTCCAAAATGAACCCGGCTGCCAAGAGCCGGGCCACCTCTTCCCCAATGGCCTTGCGCCTTTCTTTATTGAACTGTCGGAGAAACTATCTGACAGGTTTGAACTTTGGATCGATATTAAGAGTGTGCTCAGCTAGTTCCCTCGGGACACCCGGCATGTCTGAAGGTTTCCATGCAAAGATGTCCCGGTTCTCACAGATGAACTCGATGAGCGCGCTTTCTTATTTTGGATCCAAGTTTGCGCTGATGATGAACTGTTTGGATGAGTCGCCAGGTACAAAGTCAACCATTTTAGTGTCATCAGCTGATTTGAATTTCAACTCCGGCTCATGCTTTGTCGTTGGTTTCTTTAATGACATCATGTCTGCCGGGTCAACATGATCCTTGTAAAATTTTAACTCCTCTGTTGCGCAAACAGATTCAGCATAGGCAGCATCACCTTGTTCACATTCCAAGGCTATCTTCTGGCTCCCATGTACTGTAATGGTGCCTTTATGACCCGGCATCTTGAGCTGCAAATATACGTAACACGGCCGAGCCATGAACTTGGCATAAGCCGGCCGCCCAAATAGAGCATGATATGGGCTTTTGATCTTAACCACCTCAAAGGTTAATTTTTCTGCTCTGGAGTCATACTCATCCCCAAAGGCTACTTCCAGCTCAATCTTACCAACTGGGTATGCCGATTTACCAGGTACCACACCGTGAAAAACAGTGTTGGATTGTTAAGATTTTTATCCGTCAATCCCATCCGGCGGAACGTCTCATAGTAGAGGATGTTGATGCTGCTCCCTCCATCCATGAGAACCTTAGTAAACTTGTACCCACCAACCTGAGGTGCCACTACCAAAGCCAAGTGTCCTGGATTATCAACCCGGGGCGGGTGATCCTCTCTGCTCCACACAATAGGCTGCTCCGACCAACGTAAATACCGTGGAATTGCCGGCTCAACGGCATTGACAGCCCTCTTGTGAAGTTTCTGGTCCCTCTTACATAAACTGGTAGTAAAGACATGATAATGTCCGCTACTCAATTGCTTCAGGTTGCTCTGATAACCGGATTGTTGCTGCTGATTCCCTTGGCCGTGTTGCTAATTATATCCTCCTCGGTGACCATGATAACCCTGACCGTGAAAACCTCCTCCGCCTGAACCGGCGCCCGGACCCTGAAAGCCGCCTCCACCTGAACCGCCACCTGGGCTGTGTCCCCCATCAAATGCATTTGAATTTTTAAATGCTTTCATGATTGTGCAATCCTTCCACAAGTGGGTGGCTGGTTTCTCCCGGGTGTCGTGTTTTGGACAAGGTTCATTCAACAACTGCTCAAGGGTGGGGCCTGACCCGCCCGATCGAGGGGGTTGTCTGCCCTTGCGCCGCTGATTACCACTCTGCGCATTAGTATTAGCAACAAACTCATCAGCCTTACGTTTATTACCTCCCTGATTCGCCGGGTTATGCTGGTGACCCTTGTCGTTGCCGTTCTTCTTTCCCTTCGTTGCCTTTTCTTCATCAGACACTGGGTCCTTGGTGGTATCAGAATCGGCATACTTGACAAGAGCCACCATCAACGTTCCCATGTCATTACAGTCACGTTTAAGCCGCCCCAGCTTTTGCTTCAGAGGTTCAAAACGGCAATTTTTCTCAAACATCAAAACTGCTGAGCCGACATCCATCTTATCAGATGAATGTATTATCTCCTTGACCCAGCGTACCCAATGGGTTGTAGATTCACCATCCTCTTGCTTGCAATTGGTCAGGTCCACAATCGACATTGGCTGCTTACACGTGTCCTTAAAGTTCTGGATGAACCGCACTTTCAACTCTGCCCATGAGCTGATAGAATTGGGTGGTAATCCCTTCAACCAGGTCCGAGCTGTTCCATCCAACATCATGGTAAAATACTTGGCCATTGCAGCATCGCTAACCTTCAACAGCTCCATAGCCATCTCATAACTCTCAATCCAAGCCCTCGGCTGTAGGTCAGCTGTGTAATTAGGCACCTTACGAGGCCCCTTGAAATCTTTTGGCAACCGCTCATTGCGTATGGCTGGTACCAAGCAAGGCACGCCTCCGGTTCTTGTGGCCACTCCTGCCTCAACCGAGGTTGTTGGATAAGCCAGAAAGGTTTGATGAGCCGCCTGCTCTGCTGCTATTTGAGCCGCTCATTCCGCCTCTTGACGAATCCTCTCTTGATGCGCCAAGTTAAGGGATCCCGCCCGCACCGGCTCATGCCTATATGGCCGGTTGTGGCGTTGAGCATTACTTGACATCTCTGCAGACTCCATGTGCCTACTGTAACTCGGGCTCCGGCTTGGGTGAGGAGTTGAATGAATCCTGTCTCGACTATAGGAGTATGCATCCTGCTGGGCCAGAGCTGTCTGAAGTAGTTCTCTCACCCTCCGGGTTTCAATTGCTGCCGGCGAGTCGCCTTCCATTGGGAGAGCCGCCAAACGAGCCGACGTTGCGATGAGGTTTTCTAGGGGGTTGGGGAAGTGACCCGGAGGTGTTGACACATAACAAGGAGGAATTGTATTTACATGAGGTGGCTCCATGGCGCGTGGCTGAACTGGTGCACCGAGTGTCGTGACCCGGTTTGACTCCGGCGGGTGGCTCTCCCCAGCCCTGGGTGTATGGAACAGGTTCCTCGGATCCATCGTTAGAGGCGGATGCGACTGAGTTTTCTGATGCCTCCTCCTCATGACCTCGTTTGATGCGTTAAGATGCACCAAGAGCCGGAAAGTTTCTGCTTGAAGTTGCTGAGCACGAGCGTCCAGAGCTGCTCGTTCTGCTGCCATCCGGGTTACTTCCGCGGCTAGATTTTCTTTAGCTTGCACCATCTCCTCCCGCATGCGTGCCACTTCCGCGTTGTGCTGGGCTTTATCCGCCGGCTCTACCGCAGCGGTTAACAGAGTTGTCAGCCGATCCATGAGGTCCATTAGCATCTGAGCCGGGGGGCGCGTAGGGTCTCCTGACCCGGCTCCTGCCGACCCGGTAGCTGCTGCTGCCGATGCGGTAGAATTCTGCCCGGGCTGCGTCCCCGCCATGAAGACTTCGGTCCAATTCGGCGGCTCAAGAGGGTCCGGAATACTGCTGCCATCGGAACAGCCCCCGAGCATGCCGTCTTGCAGCTGGTACAATGAGTCCGTCTCACCTGTTGATGATGCAGTATCAGAGCAGATGGTCGTCTCCCCGCCTTCCATCGATCCTTCGGAGTATTCACCGCCATGGATGCAGCCTACGAAGGCATGTTTCACGACAGATTGAACACGGGCGGTCCTGGCACGCTGAGCCGTGTCGATGAGGTTGGTGTGGACGTCCGCCTCAGGGCCTGACTCGCCGATCCGGCTGATGAAGACGTGAATTCTGCCGAAGAGGACCCGGTACCCGTACTCGATTGAGCCGGCCTCGGGACCCCAGCCTTTGTCGTCGATGTAGAGCTTGCCGCGACGACTCTTGGTCATCCGGCCCACAACGTATCCCTTGAGCCCTTCGAAGTTGCCCTTCAAGAACTCAAATCCACCATGCGCTGGCCCCACGGTGGGCGCCAACTGTCGTGGAGTTGACACAGCAGATGTCCTAGAGCAAGGACTTAGTCGTAGGGCCATCGCACTAGGATGCTTAAAGGGGTTAATCGGGACGAGGGACACATGAGAGAGTTTTTATACTAGTTCGGCCCTTACGATGAAGGTAAAAGCCTACGTCTAGTTGGGATTGGTATTGCTGAAGTGTCGATCTCCAAGGGCCTCAAACCGCCGGCTTGGTTATCGATTTGGTTGTTTCCTAACCTAAGCCGCCACCGGGTCGTCCCCTTATATACATGGGTTGACGCCTGGTGGCATACAGAGTCCCGGCCGGCTCATAATCGTGTCCGGCTCGGTGACTTCCTTTACATGCCTTTCTTTACAAGTCTTTCCTTACATATGGCGGTTTACAATATCGGGCCTTAAGCCGGCCCCAGGCCTTTGGGCCTTCTATATGTTTAATAAACTATCATCTTGGATGTATATTGGGCTTCTTATGTAACCCGCCATTAGGGTTGACCCGGCCCCTCCTGGGCAGGTCATACTGGTAGTAATATCTCCAACATAAGTAGTCTAGGATCACTTCTTGATCATAGATTCTTGACCGTGCCTTGCCTTGCTCTTCTCGTTCTCATTCGCGTAAGATTAGCCACCATATATGCTAGTGCTTGCTACAGCTCCACCTCATACCTTTTACCTACCCATAAGCTTAAATAGTCTTGATCGCGAGGGTGTGAGATTGCTGAGTCCCCGTGACTCACAGATTACTTTCAAAACTGTCGGGGATATACCCTGCGGCGTAAACCGGCCGGAAGTTAACCCGGCCAGGACTTGGCAGTTTATCTGAAGACCCCGCTGACACTTGGCGAGTTACTGGCGACCCGCCCTGACCTGGCGGTTTACAAGCAACCCACCTGGTCATTATGACTCACTGGTGGTCCGGCGTGCGGGACAGACGGATAACAAGGCCCAAGGCCTAGAAGTCCGGTTCACGTTTAATGGTGGGCCGGTTTAAGAGGAAAGGCATGAGGAATATTTGTCCTACAAGGAGTTAAGACCTGGACTTATATCCGGTTTGTATTAGAAGATAGACTAGTCCTAATCCTAATAGGACTCTACATGTAACTCGCCCCTTCAACATATATAAGGAGGGGCAGGGCTCCCTAAAAAGGGGAGGATTCACAAGTTCCACAAGTTGGACAAGTTAGGTTTAGACAATAGCTCTCGAAATAGAGCACTCTTGTAACCGTGATCATCATCATCAATATCAATGAAGCAGGATGTAGGATTTTACCTCCACCGTGAGGGGCCGAACCTGGGTAAAACATCGTGTCTCTCGTCCTGCTCAACCCCTCTCAAGCTACCACATAGATGCGTTGGCCTCGCGACTAAGTCCTGACACTAAGCACATCTGCCGTGACAATTCCACGACAGTTGGCGCCCACCGTGGGGCTTGCGCACGGTGGTGTTGAGTTCTTGGAGGGATCTCTCCTAGGGATCGGGAGTTCACAATTTTCTGGATGAAGAAGATGGTTTGAAGGGATTTGCGTCAGCTTCAAGTTTCATCGAACATATTATGACTAGTGAGGTTTAAAGGTAATACAAAAGTTTAGGGCTGCGCCCTGAGCCGCCGCCTTTGCAAGTCGAATCCAGGAGGAGATCAATTTGCACTACTGCTACCGTGCATTGCCGAGACGGACAGGAGTTCAGAGGACTTCTTCTTTGAGATGTTTCATGTACTCAAGTCTCACATATTTAAAATACCGAGGGAAGCGATCGTCATTACCGTTGTTGTTTTTTCTGGCGAGAGACCGAGTCAAGTCTGAAGAATCTTCAAGCACTTCCATTGTTCCCCACTGGTACATACATGGCAAAGGAAAGAAGACCACAATTTGGAGAAGGACACGGACGAGAACCAATTGATCCAGCCACGACTCGGAAGCGGACGTCTCCGCGGACCCGGGCTCGACTGTTTGACTCGCCTCCGCCTCTGCCGGGAGCCGCTTGCCGCAACAGCCGCGCCAAGCTGGCCTCGGCCTGCGCCTCGCACGCAAGTTTGCTCACGAGCCACCACCGCCGGCGTGTCACCTCACCCGCGGCTGCGCCACACTTGAAGTCGCCCCGGACCTGCCTCGCTGCAGAGCCACTTCAACCCTGAGTCGTCTCCGCCACATGCACCGACCAGCTCTCCGCCTCTGCCGCCTCTACTGCATGACCACAAGTCACTTCCTCCGCTCGCCCTCGCCGCGGCCGCGGCTGAAGCCTCGCCTCCGAGCGGCTCCTACGGCCTCGTGTTGAATCGCCAACCTCCGTCGTGACCCGCCTCACGTGCCCACCGCCAAGCCGCCCTGCTGCGCCGCGAGCCGTCGCTCCGAGCAGCCGACCTCGTCTCCTCCCGCTCACCTCACTGCTTTTATATGCCTCCTGCATGCGTCACCGGCGTCTGCAGCTGGCTGCTCTCGTCCGCTTCCTCTGTGAGCAAAAAATAAAGAGAGAAGGAGAGTGAGTAGGAGACAAGAAATATGATGCGGCGAGATACTTCTCCGTGGATGGTTGCTCTCCAGACACTTACACTAGTGCTAATTGAAAAGCACAATCGCACAGTCTCCAAGAAGGACCATCATCCATCACGTGAAGGACAAGACTAGTCAAAGTGATGAATCAAATACTCCATTACTGCTCCACAGTGAAGGCACTAGGATTATTGTGGTCATACGCCGTTCCTGTACCCGCCCGTCTACACGACTGTGTCCGATGAACGTGTGAAGGGCCCGACAGTTTGCAGTCCAACATACATTGACACTGGAGGCCGTGCAAGCATCTGTACCATGCCAGGCTACCGGAAAATTCATTCAACACCCACATCCTTGTTTATTTGACAAGAATACCAGATGCTATTTTTCTAAACTTTTACTGGTATAATTAGGTATCGTTCAAAACTTTTTTCATGGTATGCTATGTTGTACACAGGTCAATTGACTCATGACCAAGGTATAATCCGGTCCTCGTGCGCCGGCGTCAGGGGAGACGTAGACATCTGCACCGCCCGTGTCGGGCGTTTAAAGACCTGGAGAATAACCCGGAGGGTTTCTGCTTGAACCGCCGGGACCATATTGAGTCGCCAGACACGTAAACCGTCTCTGTCGCGACGAACAGATCATCCATTGTCCGAACAAAAAACATTAGGTGATATCCATCTAAATCTAGTTTCTTGGTATATATTGTTTTTATCAAGGGAACAATTACTTTGGACCGGATATTATGATATGCAGGACAATTATTCATTATAAAACATGGTTTATACCATGGGTACGGAGTACGCGCTGGCAACGTCCTGCCCGGTGGTCGTCTGTGCCACATTACACGGTGAATGGACGCGTACAAGCTGCCGTCCATACAGCCCGGTCTACATTGATTAGCCGGGACTGCGCCTGTGCTTGACTCGCCCGTCCGCTCTCGCGGCCGGTTTACGCATGCGCGCCAGTTTACAAACGCTGCGGCCGATTCTCCCGTCCGCACCGGCGTACAATGCCGCGGCCGACTTATCTGTCTGAGCCACCTCTGATGCTGCGGTCATCTTTGTCATCCGTCTCTCGCGGCCTGGTCTACATCAACATACCAGGCCGCACTTGTCTTGATGAACTGTTTATTGACTATGAGCAAGTCACTACTTGGGAAGCCCGGTTTTCTTCCAACAAATTGGAGGTAAATTATCATATATTATCAGCCGCCGTCTGCACTGGATGGTTCAATAGGTAGGAGCGCAAGTCACTGCCACTACAGTTTGGTTAACTTCAAATCGCCAGTTGGAAGGAACCATTGGCCGAGTTGCTGACACGGCTCATACGGGATCATTTATAACCCGCCGCGGTCACCTCAACCTTCTGTGGATTCATATCACGTTATCAACACCAATGATATACAAGTTATGCCGGTTTATATCATGGTCAAATCTGGAGAATCTCAAGCCAACTCCTCGAGTCACCTTGAGACTTGGGGGCTACGATGACATGACTCAGCGAATCTTGCCAGTTTCAGAAAATTTAAGAACCCCAGGACGATGGAGGAAAGGATAACCCGGTCCCGGAGGCTACTGTTATATTGATGAAAGTTTAAAGGCCGTCAGAAAATTTCCGGTTTAGAAAGTATATGACAGTTACAAAATCCCGGTTCAATGAAGAAGATCTGGGTCATGAGAAAGGATTCCGGTTTAAAATCCGGCTCAAGGGAAGTCAGTCTGACTGCAGCTCTCAAATATCTGGTTTATAGTCCGGTTCAAGGGAAATCTGTTCTCCCACAAAGCTCTGAAGTGCTCAAATCCGGTTTAACAATGTCCGGTTCAAAAAGGAATTAACCTCTCGCAAGTTCGAGTTTAAAGGCCGTCAAAAAATTTTCCGGCTGAAAATGAAGATTCCGATTTAAAATCCGGTTCAAGGGAAAGATGTCTCCCACAAAGCTTTGAAACTCTCAATATCCGGTTCAAGATCCCGGTTCAGAAGAATTTATCTCTTGCAAAAAGTAAAAAATTGCCAAAGAGGACCTGCTGCCACGATGTGCGGTTCAAACATGGGTATTCTGCCTTACTGGCCATGACATATTATTGATCACATGGGAACCTCAGCTAAAGCGGGGTATTTGTTCTTGTACATCATGTGTGGTTACACGAAGTTGTTCTAAAGCGGCCTCCGGTTTACCCCTTGAGTTAGCTTTTCAGAAGCATCATGTTATATCACTTGGGGGTTTGGTCGTGTCCGAACCAATACAATACCTCTTGATAGGCGAGAGCCACCAGATCACTTGGGGACTTGGTCATGTCTGAACCAGTCATGCCTCTTGATCGGCCTAAGGCCACAGAATCACTTGGGGGCTTGGTCGAACCCGAACCATTGCCATGCCACTTGGTCGGCATAAATGCCACGGTTTCATTTGGGGACCTGGCTGACTAGAACCATAGTTACACCTAACGGGAGCTTGGTCGTGTTCGGCCATGGTAACGCCATTTGATCAGTTCAAATAAACCTTTTTTGCAAACGGTTTTGTCATTGCTTTTGCTTCGCACTTTTCTTTGCAAGATACTTTTTTCTTTTTTTATTGCGTTTTTTTAAACCGACAAAGTTTTCAACCAATCAATTGACGGAACATAGTTCACGTCAATCCGGAGACTATTTGCCCGGTTTGATCCTTATTGTTAACATCCTCTTATGGAGTAAACCGGTGTTTATCAACCCGGCTCGACCTTCAACTACAAGTTGTCAGTACATGACCAATTATAATCCGGCGATTATTAACCCGGTCCGGTTCGACTACAAGTCGCCAATATTATATATGGATAATCCGGTGTCTATCACAACCCGGTGCAGTTTTATCATAAACCGGCACAATATGGAAGGAGTTATCAGTACTCAAGATTGGGGTTATCGCCTTTACTACAAAAAGTTGGTAAAACCAACAATGTGATTCAATGTCACAGGTATGATGTATTTCATATTTGATTATTCTTAAGTGCAGCCTTGGTTATAAACCCAGGTTATATGTTGGGCATTATGACCCGTCCGGCGGTAAATCGCCAGGACACTTTAAACTTGTTGTATGGAGAAACAGGTTTGTTAAACCGGCCTGGCTTTGGACTATAAGTCGCCAGTATATATATTTGGATTGCGCCATTGGAATCATGCGCTTATAAATCATTGGGTTATATTATTCAAATAGCCAAACTTGGCTGGATTTTCATTATGATATTGAATGAATAAGGTTTTCATACCGGATTATATTATCTTGAATAGCCAACATGGCTGGATTTTTTTTGGTTATTAATAACCGGTATTATTGAGTTTTCAAAGTCGCTTTAGCGCAATGGTTATTATTTTATCAAATGATATGATTTATTCTACAATGGAAGGAATAGTCCCGAGTCGCTGCAGGCTTACAACCCGGCACTTGGGGGCTACATTATTCAAATCGAGATTACATGCAAGTCTCATGTCGCTGCAAGCATGCATCATGACACTTGGGGGCTAATGCCAAGTCATTTTTAGTCTTACTGAAGACCCGACTCATCATATTATAATGAGCCGGCCCTTGGGGGCTACCAATTGCTCCTGTCAACAATTCAAGGTACACAAGTTTTTATCCATTATGTTGAAGGGTCCACTCCTCAGTTGGTAAAGCACAAAGCTCTTAACCTTGTGGACGTGGGTTCAAGCCCCATGATAGGAGTTACATCATATGATGTTATTTTCATTGAAGTATATATCAAGTCCCGGTTCAGTATTATCTTACTTAGCCGGCCCTTGGGGGCTACACATCACTGCTAAAATCTATATAATTATATTTACAAAGTTCCTGCTCATTATTGCATAATGACCCGGCCCTTGGGGGCTACCCTAGTTGAAGTTTTTTATGAGAATAAGGCAATTTCAAGTCCCAGGTTGCTGCAAGCAGGACAACCCGGCACTTGGGGGCTACATATGTAGAATACTCAATTCTGACTATGATTGAGATGAACAAACCGGATTTATTCAAGGTTGAAACACTTATTGGAGCAAGTCTTAAGTTATCACTATGTTCTCCTCTTAAGACTTGGGGGCTACATGTATTATGCATATAAAGGAGGAACATCTTCATTTTATCAGTTTTGAGCAAATCAGGAAGATCAATTACATGAACTGGTGTCGACAACAATTATGACCCGGCGCCATCAATATTTATAAACCGGCTATTTTGGTAATATTAAACCGGCAAGTTTTAAGTCTTCAAACCGGTTGAATATCAGATAAGTATTTTCAGACCCATGTTTCTTAAACCGGCACTTTGGGAGCTGAGTCAAAGGAGTTATTCTTCACGATATTTCTCGGTGACAAACCGAGGTCGGCAAATTGATTATGAGCTGGTTTGTTGACCCGGATTTCTCAGAAGGAGGAAATAACAAGGACTTAAGGATGATCAGGTACCGGTTTACAAAAATTCTTAACCCGGAGCATAACCTGTCAAATTTGTTCTTGTGTTTATTTTGCAGCATAAGTTTACCATGAATAAATCCAAGCTAAACTTGGGGGCTAATGTCGGGGATATACCCCGCGGCGTAAACCGGCCGGAAGTTAACTCGGCCAGGACTTGGCGGTTTATCTAAAGACCCCGCTGACACTTGGCGAGTTACTGGCGACCCGCCCTGACCTGGCGGTTTACAAGCAACCCACCTGGTCATTATGGTCATTATGACTCACTGGTGGTCCGGCGTGCGGGACAGACGGATAACAAGGCCCAAGGCCCAGAAGGCTGGTTCACGTTTAATGGTGGGCCGGTTTAAGAGGAAAGGCATGAGGAATATTTGTCATACAAGGAGTTAAGACCTGGACTTATATCCGGTTTGTATTAGAAGATAGACTAGTCCTAATCCTAATAGGACTCCACATGTAACCCGCCCCTTCAACATATATAAGGACGGGCAGGGCTCCCCCAAAAGGGGAGGATTCACAAGTTCCACAAGTTGGACAAGTTAGGTTTAGACAATAGCTCTCGAAATAGAGCACTCTTGTAACTGTGATCATCATCATCAATATCAATGAAGCAGGATGTAGGCTTTTACCTCCACCGTGAGGGGCCGAACCTGGGTAAAACATCGTGTCTCTCGTCCTGCTCAACCCCTCTCAAGCTACCACATAGATGCGTTGGCCTCGCGACTAAGTCCTGACACTAAGGACATCTGCCGTGACAATTCCACGACAAAAACCAGATGCAGGTGCCGATGATAACGTTCTAGGGGATGCGACTGATCTCAAGTGGGAGTTCGATGAGGACTCAGGACGTTACTACGTTTCCTTTCCAGACGATCAGTAGTGGAGCCCAGTTGGGGCGATCGGGGATCTTATGCATTTGGGGTTGTCTTTATTTTGGTTCCATAGTCGGACCTTGATTGTATATGGATGATCGTAATGCTATATTTATGTTATTGTGTGAAGTGGCGATTGTAAGCCAACTATGTACCTCTTTCTTATTCAGTACATGGGATGTGTAAAGATTACCCCTCTTGCGACATTGCCTACAATGCGGTTATGCCTCTAAGTCGTGCTCCGACACGTGGGAGATATAGCCACATCGTGGGTGTTACAAGTTGGTAATCAGAGCCTTCCCCGACTTAGGAGCCCCCTTGTCATGGAATTGTCATGGCAGATGTCCTAGAACAAGGACTTAGTCGTAGGGCCATCGCACTAGGAAGCTTAAAGGGGTTAATCGGGAAAAAGCACACGAGAGAGTTTTTATACTAGTTCGGCCCCTTACGATGAAGGTAAAAGCCTACGTCTAGTTGGGTTTGGTATTGCTAGGATTTCGATCTCCAAGAGGCTCAACTCGCCAGTTTGGTTATCAATTTGTTGTCTCTTGCCCTAAGCCGCCACCGGGTCGTCCCCTTATATACATAGGTTGACGCCTGGTGGCCTACAGAGTCCCGGCCGGCTCATAATCATGTCCGGCTCGGTGACTTTCTTTACATGCCTTTCTTTACAAGTCTTTCCTTACATATGGCGGTTCATAATATCAGGCCTTAAACCGCCTTCAGGCCTTCTATAATACTTAATAAACTAGAATCTTGGATGTTTACTGGGCTTCTTGCGTAACCCGCCATTGGGGCTGACCCGGCCCCTCCTGGGCGGGTCTCAGCTGATAGTAATATCCCCAACATTAGGCCCCAAGTTGACTTTGAACTTTGTTCTTTGTCAATCTTCCATACTTAGCCAAAAAATCCATCTTCTTATCTTTACTGAAATTCCCTTGTAACCCGCCGTGACGTCATCTCTTGAAAACGAAAAAGA
The DNA here is from genome assembly GCF_003073215.2 of Triticum urartu. Classification (NCBI taxonomy): domain Eukaryota; kingdom Viridiplantae; phylum Streptophyta; class Magnoliopsida; order Poales; family Poaceae; genus Triticum; species Triticum urartu. The sequence goes on from NC_053022.1 coordinate 54,411,799, forward strand.
TTTTCATGACGTCATCTTCAAACAGATCTTTTATCTTTAATGCTTATCGAGAATCGAGGCGCCTATATAGCTGGATAACCATTATTCGGTTCTCCCTCGATTTTCGTGCCCGTCTGTTTGCATCTTTCCTTATAAATAGGCTCGTCTCGGCCTTCCTCATTATTCTCTCTCTCTCTCTCTCTCTCTCTCTCTCTCTCTCTCTGTCTTCTTCCTCTCGCGACCCTGCTACTGCTCGAGCTTCGCCGCCGCCGCGCCTTATCTCCATCGTCGACTCTGGCCGCTGCATCGACCTGAACTGATCCAGAGAACCCGCGGTGACCTCCGCAGTAGACCTGCAACCGTAAGCTTTCTTCTTTCATGCCTCAGATCTTCATTAGGGTTTCCAAGCTCCTGCATATTCTTCGTAGTTCATCATAGTTCTTCATAGTTCTTCTACAGCCTCCTCTTTCTGATCCAAAAGAGATGTATGTTCATGCAGTAGCTATTTGGTGCCTCCTTTTGATATTAGCAGACTCCTTTTTCTGGTACAAGAGCTATGTTTAGATCTGATGAACTCATCTGGACTGTATTTTTAGGTCTAGAATTGTTTTTCATTTTGAACATCCATTTGATCTGAAATAATATCAACCATTTTGGGAAACTTGTTTGTCCCAATACTTAGCTGAATCCACTTTCTGAAAGAATCTATAGTCATGGTGGCTTACCGCACCGGCTTTCTTTTCCTTATATGTCATTAGCCCTTAGTTAAGCCGCCATTATTTGTTTTGCATCTTCATCCCTTAACTGTTAATCTCATCGTTAAACTGAACCGACATGCTATTTTTTTCAGTTCCTTGCACATCATGCCGTACAAAACGCCAACCATCTGTAACTGGGTTCCCTCAACCATAACTGAGGAACGTTTAAAAGAGTTCTTCATCATAGGATTTCTGTCATCAAAAGCCATCATGTCTTACCGTGCCCCTGACCCAGAAGAAGAACGACCCAATCCAAGAGACGACGAAGTGATTGTTTTTACTGACCACATGAACCGTGGCTTCTCACCACCCGACTCAAAATTCTTCAGAGAGGTCCTTCACTTTTTCAAACTCCATCCTCAAGACATCGGGCCCAATTCCATATCTAATATTTGTAACTTCCAAGTGCTCTGTGAGGTGTATCTTCAGCAAGAGCCGACCGTAGAGCTGTTTAGAGAATACTTTTATCTGAACCGACAGAACGAGTGCACCAACGGCCTTAGCTTAGAGCTTGGAGGCATCTAAATTCAGTGCCGACAGGGTGCTGTCTTCCCTCTCATAGTCTTACCAAGTCACCCAAAGGAATGGAACCAAACTTGGTCCTACTGTCAGGACATCTCACCAGCAAACGAGAAGCCACTGCCGGGTTACCGCCCCGATCGTCTTGACTCCAAGTTCGCGCTTCCAGATAAACTCACTGTTGCTGAATGCAAGAGATTGATGCCATCCATCAAAAAGATCAATGCTCTGTTAGGGAACAGGTTGACTAGAGTTGATCTGACCCGCTGCTGGATCTCATGGCGGGTTATTCCTTTAAGCCGCCAGTCAAAGTTGATGTATGAATATGGTGGAGGCCCGGACGACTCTCCTCGTCATAGCCCGGTTCAACTAACCGAAGAAGACATTGTATCAATGTCAAACCTTTTGGTGAATGGGAAATATGAAGATTGCAGTATTGTTGGGTTAAATCCCTTCTGTAAGCTTAACCCGGTGCCAGAAGTAAGGATATTCTGATCTCTTTTCCTTTGTATTTTACCCAGTCGTATTGTTTAGCACTGACCTTTTATCTAGTCTTTGCCTATCTGCAGGCCAACTCTGACTTTTGGAAAGTGAAATATGACCACGAGGCTGCCAAGAAAGCGAAAGCCTCCGCCATGAATGCCAAGAAAACGACCAGGAAGTCGAAGAAGAGAAAGAAAACCACTGCTGAAGATTTGATGAAGCTTGATGACACGTTTGATTCAGAGCTAGCCCTTGATTCCCTTGGCCATTTTTCTAACAATATTATTGACACTAATCATTACCAGGATGACACTGGGGCCAGTCAGGCCGGGGAAGCAGAGGTAACTATCATTTCCTCCGACTCAGAGCCCTTACCAAGACACAAAGTTCGACGAGTGATCCATAAAGTAAGGTTTTCTAACCCTTTAGCTAACTTGGATCCCAACTTTCGTTTGAAAAAGCAGCAACATGAAAGCCGCCGTCAAGCGGGGATTGAGGATGAACTAGCTGTCGTTCTTCAACAAACTCCTCGGAAACGTCCGAATGAGGTTTACTTATTTCTGTCTTTAACTCTATTTAATTGATCCTTCTCCTTGTATTTCTTTTAATTCTTTTTTATCCTTTCAGGAGGTGTCTCGCTCTTTTGGCGACTCATCGCAAACGCAATTCCCGGCTTTCAAGATTGCTCCCGGGTAATTAGAAATCCTCCTTTCTTTTGGTTTGGTCAATTGTACATTTATACTGACAATCCTGCAACCTTTTTTCTTAGTGGTCAAGCTAAATCCAAAAAAGCGAAGGCAGCTAAGCCGGCGGAAGACCCGCCGGTGCTAGCATCTGACCCAGCTAGGCCGCCTTCTCCATTAGCTGATGCTCCAGAAGACCCGCATGTTGACACCGAAGCAAATCCTCCTGAGCCGTCATTTGACGAAACCACTGTGAATCCTTCCACAACCGGACCGTCAAGCTCAGCCAACCCGCCGTCTTCGCCTGCACTAGATGTTCAGAATACTGGGAGCCGCTTCATTGAACCGGGGAACCCAACCGTGCTCGCTCGGTGTACAGCAAAACAAGAGGCTTTGGAGAGGCAAAAAGTTCGCTTTGACGTTGCCAACTATGACCATCTCAATGCCAATGACATTTTATCCGGCTATCTCAACCATGTACACTCCAGCCGCGACTCTGAGATTGAAATGGTCAAACAGCTTCAGTAGAAATACGAGGTATGCTTTTCCGGCTTATCTATATTCCTTCAACCCCCAAGTCTTCAGATTATGAGGGAACCGGAATGACCTGTAGACTTTAAAATATAGGCCGAGACCTTTACCTTTGAAATTTTTCTTGTCTTTAATAGAACACAACTTCACCTGTAGTCCCCAAGGGCCGGTTTATTTTCATCATAAATGAACCGGTACTTTAAATTGTTTGGTACCGTATTCGAAGGACTTAATATTCCGGTTTAACCTTTAAAAAACTTGCTGAACTGCATCCATTAGCCCCAAGTGCCAAGTGCTGTTACTTTGTAAGGTACTTGGGACTTAAATATGTCTGTAGAGTCGTAGAAATTTGATTTGGCATACATTAGCCCCCAAGTGTCAAGTGCTTTTTTATAAAGTACTTGAGACTTGAATCGTGATTTTTGAATTGGAAACCAAATCTTGACTCATCTGAATGTTTTGCAGAATGCCTTATCTGAATTGAACTCTCAATTGACTGATGCGAAGACCCGGCTAGCGAGTGAGGAGACAGAAATCAAATCCGCTAACTCCAAACTGAAAATAAGTCTCTCTGCAACGGAGAATTTAAAAACCAGCTTTGCTACCAAGGAGAAAACTTTGGAAGAGGAAAAAACGCTTCTGACCCAACGTGCTGAGATGGCCGAAACAGCTCTGAAAGAAATTTCAACAGAGTTGAACGGGTTAAAGGGCCGAGTGTCTCAAACGGTAGCTGCTATCTTTGGTAAGCTGTCTGACTAAATTTTGTGTGATGTTTGCCAATCCGGAGTCTAATCCGCCAACTAACTTTGCGTGTAAAATTTATGCAAGTCCGCGAAGCAAAAATCTGAGCCAAGACCCGTTGATTAAACTGAAGGCAGTATATACTTTGGTTGAACAACTATATATTGGCACACAGCGGGCTCTGGCCGCCATCTCTCCTGCTAATCAAGGACCAAACCGGCTCAGCGACGTCCTGAAGAAACTGTCCATCCTTCCTGCCAGGTTTCAAGAAGTAAAACGCTCCTGCACACGAGCCGGAGCTTTGACTACCCTGAGCCGCTCCAAGGCTTGGGTGCCAGACCTAGACTCGGCGGACGTGGCAAGAGGCTATCCCAGCGTGAAGGAAGTCAGGTCTCCTTTTGATCGGGATGACTTCATGGCTTGCGTGCGCGGAGTCCGGCCTCAAGAAACTACCCTTGGAGATGATACCAATGTTGATAAATACCAGCCAGGTTTTGATAGTGAGAATAAGAAGATGGCCACTCCCTCATACAAGGTAACAGATTTGATCCCACTGGTGAGAGAAGATACATTTGCCCCGGAAGTTGACCTGGTCGGCCTGATCGATGATGAAGCCGAATTTGTCGCCGTGAACGGTTTTGATTGGTCAAAACCCAACTTCCAGCCAACAGAAGGTGGTCAACCAGCGAGGGAGGAACAATGATCATCTTCACGGGCTTATAAAGCCTTGTAATAACTTAGTCGTGAAAATACCGTATGCTTTGTGTAGGATCGAAAGTATGTCTAGAGGGGGGTGATTAGACTACTTGACCAAATAAAAACTTAACCTTTTCCCAATTTTAGTTCTTGGCAGATTTTAGCTAATTTAGGACAAGTCAAGCAATCATCACATAATTCAAGCAAGCATGCAAAGAGTATATAGGCAGCAGAAAGCAAATCATGCAACTTGCAAGAATGTAAAGGGAAGGGTTTGGAGAATTCAAACGCTATTGGAGACACGGATGTTTTTCCCGTGGTTCGGATAGGTGGTGCTATCCTACATCCACGTTGATGGAGACTTCAACCCACGAAGGGTAACGGTTGCGTGAGTCCACACAGGGCTCCACCCAAGGGTAATGGTTGCGCGAGTCCACACAGGGCTCCACCCACGAAGGGTCCACGAAGAAGCAACCACCCACAAAGGGTCCACGAAGAAGCAACCTTGTCTATCCCACCATGGCCATCGCCCACACAGGACTTGCCTCACTAGCGGTAGATCTTCACGAAGTAGGTGATCTCCTTGCCCTTACAAACTCCTTGGTTCAACTCCACAATCTTGTCGGAGGCTCCCAAGTGACACCTAGCCAATCTAGGAGACACCACTCTCCAAGAAGTAACAAATGGTGTGTAGGTAATGAACTCCTTGCTCTTGTGCTTCAAATGATAGTCTCCCCAACACTCAACTCTCTCTCATAGGATTTGGATTTGGTGGAAAGAGGGTTTGAGTGGAAAGCAACTTGGGAAGGCTAGAGATCAAGATTCATATGGTAGGAATGGAATGTCTTGGTCTCAACACATGAGTAGGTGGTTCTTTCTCAGAACATATGAGTTGGAATGGTGTGTGTGTTCTGGTGGCTCTCTCACTGAATGAGAAGAAGGTGGAGGGGTATATATAGCCTCCACACAAAATCCAACCGTTACATAGTTTTCCAATCTCGGTGGGACCGAATCAATAAACTCGGTCAGACCGAAAATGTAAAGCTAGTGACTGTTAGTGATTTTCGGTGGGACTGACATGCAACTCGGTAGGACCGATATGGTTAGGGTTTGGGCATAACGTAATCTCGGTAGACCGATTACACAAACTCGGTGAGACCGAATTTGGTAATTAGCTAACCAGAGAGTTGGTCAGGCAAACTCGGTGTGACCGATTTGCTCTTTCGGTGAGACCGAGTGGAACTCGGTGAGACCGAAAAGTTACAAATGGGAAACACTGAGTTTACATTGCAATCTCGGTGGGACCGATTCGCTCTTTCGGTGGGACCGAAAAGTTACGAAAGGGAAACAGAGAGTTTGCAACCCCATCTCGGTGAGACCGAGATCCCTATCGGTAGGACCGAATTGCTAGGGTTTGGCAGTGGCTAATGACAAGTGAAACTCGGTGGCGCCGGATAGGAAGAATCGGTAGGACCGAGTTTGGATTAGGGTTTAGGTCATATGTGGATATGGGAAAGTACTTGAGGGTTTTGGAGCATATCACTAAGTACATGAAGCAAGAGGCTCATTAAGCAACACCTCATCCCTCCTTAATAGTATTGGCTTTTCCTAAAGACTCATTGTGATCTTGGATCACTAAAATATGAAATGAAGAGTCTTGAGCTTTTGAGGTTGAGCCAATCCTTTGTCCTTAGCATTTTGAGGGTTCCACTTTCACATCCATGCCATGCCAATCATTGAGCTTTCCTGAAATAATCATCTTGGAATAGCATTAGCTCAATGAGCTATATGTTGTTATGAATTACCAAAACCACCTAGGGATAGTTGCACTTTCAATCTCCCCCTTTTTGGTAATTGATGACAACATATAGATCAAAGCTTCCACAAAAGATAATGAGCATGAAATATATCGTCGCTTTGAGAAGTATGTGATAAGTAAGAGCTCCCCCTAAATTTGTGCATATTTAAGATTTGCTTTGGACTGCAAATGCACAAAGAGTTAGAGTCATGGGTTACTCTTCCATGTCACATACATCTTGGTGGAGCGCTCAAAATGATAAGAATGAAATACATGCACTCATCACCAAGAATAATGAATGATCACAAGATAGATAAGATAATAGCATTAAGCAAGCATTAAGTGTAGCTTATGATCAAACACATGATCATCAATGTCTCACGAATAATAACGTAGTATCTCAAACACTCAAAAGCAAACAAGTTCGAAAAAAAACACCAAACAAAGCAAGAGAGAAAAGCAACACTCTCTCTCTCGAAGCCTATGATCTATACATCTTCTCCCCCTTTGGCAACAAGTTACCAAAAAGTTCCTAGAAGATGCATAGTGCTAAATCGACACTCAGGCTTGATCTTCAGGTGGTGGTGGAGTCCGGATCACTCCAAGCACGAAGGCTTCGGTAGATGCTAAAGTAGTCGCTGGAGTTGGAGCTGAAGTAGATGCTGGAGCTGGTGGAACTGAGGCTGTAGCTGGTGCTGAAGTGGTGGCTCTGGTGTCAGCAACTGGCACGGCAGATGACCTTGGGCCTCGTGGCACTCTGGCAAAGGTATGAGTGGTAGTCCCGCCTCTCCTCTCCTGCATGTCCTCCTGGAGCTGCTCCACTGCAGACTGAACTTCCGTTACCTTGACATCCAGGTCATAGAACTTCTGTTCCATGATTCTCTCTAGGCTCTGCTGATTCTGAGTGAGGGTGGCCAGACTTTGCTCAATCCTCAGCGTGGATGCAATCAAGTAACCAAGCTGCTCTTGTTTGGTCTTCAAGAAGTATTCAGATGCCTCCTCTTGGGTAGGCATCTTGGCAGCTTTCTCCTTCCTCGCCTTCTCCTTCTTTGCAAATGCTTGGGCAGATGATGGCTCGTTCTCAGTCATGACAACTTCATTGTCCTCGAAATCTGGACGGATGGGCAGGTGTTCCTTGTCCAACAGATATATGCCCGTGCCCATCTTGGAGTTGATGAGCTCCTGAATTTGAGGGGCATATCCGCAGCTCCTCTTCTGATCTGCTGCAGTCCTCTTAATTGTTTCCACTATGAGGCTCATCACCTTAAACTTCTGAGGCACATCAAACACATGTAGCAAGTTGATAGCATGACCTCTGATCATCTTGTGATCTCCAGACTTGGGCAGTAAGGTGTGCCTTAGTATCCAATTGATCGTAGGCAGTCCTGACAGAAGGTAATGCACAAACCCAAATTTGAAGGTGTCAAGAGCTTCATTGGGAATTTCCTTGTACATATTAGACATGGAGTTATGGTCCATCTTCTTCTTGGCATAGATATCCAAGTCATCATCTTGCTCCTCTGGGGCATTTATGATCTGTGCCCACTCAGCCACTATAGATTGGTACCTTGTACCCTCAGACATCCATGTGATCCTCCCATCTGGATAAAAGTGTGCCGTGGAGTAGAATTGCATGATCAGTTCCTCGTTCCACTTTGTGAGCTTCTGCCCAACAAAGTCAGCTACTCCACAAGCATTAAAGCTGTCAAATACTCCTGGGTAGTGCTCCTCCTTCTCCCTCATGTAGGTCCAGTCAACCCATCTCATGTCACAGACAATTGGCTTCTTATCTAGCAAAACAGTCTCATAGAAATCATGCTGCTCCTTGGTGTGAAACCTGTAGTCCACGGCAGTACTTCTTCTTGAAGCATATGGGTCTGCTTCTCTCCATTTCCTTAGCCCTGAATCTCTCCTGAGCTTCATGTCCTCAGCCACAGGATGAGCATCGTTGTGGTCTGGGATCTTGGGCTTTAGCTTCCTTAGGACATTTTCTTCTTCTTCTTCTTCAGCAACAGTCTCAGGCACTGGGGCCTTGTTCTTTTCAGCTGCAGGAATGCTCCTTGTATTCCTCTTTGGTTTTGGCTTGGAGGCAGCTTTGGGCTTAGATGCAGTAGCCCCTGACCTTATGGCATCACCCATTAGCTTGGGTGCCTTGGGCGCTGGTGCAGCTGCCTCTTTTTCCTCTTCCTCTTCCATGATGGAAGCTTTGCCAAGCACTCTAGCCACAGTCTTCTTCACCCTTTCCTTTCTTTTCTTGCCTTCTGCAGCAACTGGCTCTTGAGGAGTGGGCTTCTCAGTTGAGGCTCTTGCTTTTGACATGGGTTGCCTGCCTGCTGGCCTTTTGATTTTCAGACCTGGCTTAGTGCCTTGAGCTGGCTCAATTCTCTTGGAGGTGGCCTCTTCCTCTGCCACATAGTCCTCATCTTCGGAATCTGAAGTCCTCTTCTTCCTTTGTCTCGTGGCAGCCTTTGGCAAGTTGCTAGGAGTTCTCCTGCTGCCTTCATCAGAAGAACTTGAGGGACTAGTGCCCTCACTCATCACTACTTGCTGCTCTGACATGTTTTGGCTATCACTTTGATCGGACATGCTGCAAACTGACTGCTGACCCTGTGAATAGATTATAGAAGAGATAGAGTGGATGAGCATCACAAAATGCAGAGATTTTTGCAAAAGAATGATCCAAAAACTTAGTTTTAGTTTCCCACTGAAATCATCTCGGATCTACCGATTTTCAAACTCGGTGATACCGAAGCAGTTTTGGAACCTAAACTAGTGAACTCGGTAGGACCGAGTCACAGTTCGGTGGCACCGAGACTGCTAGGGTTTCACTGAGTTCAAAAATCAGTCACACCGATAAGTAATTCTCGGTCAGACCGAGTCTCACTTGTGCAATGGCATAAGCCAAATCGGTGGGACCGAGTTTTTAAACTCGGTGGGTCCGAGATGGTTTCGGCGGAAACCTAAACCTAGAATTTTCGAATCAAACCTAATCTACGGGCGTTTTGACTGGATAGAAGTTTCTCAAACGTGGCAAGAATCAATATGATCACAATGTGCTAGGAATCAGATTGAGGAATAGCACAAAGATCAAGTCCATACCCTAGTTCGGCGGGGACTTGCTACGGCGGCAACGGCGGGGCAGAATTCCCGTTGACGGCGACGGAGACCAGCGACTGGAGACTGGTGGTGGCGAGAAGACGATCTGGAGACCTCGAGGGTAGAGCAGGCTATCGCGCGGGCGAAGGGGTTCGGAGAAATTTCCAAATTTTGCCCGTGACTATATATAGCCCGACCCTGTCGGTGTGACCGAGTAGAACGACTCGGTGGCACCGAGATTCATAACTGTGTGCAGTTACTAAAACTCGGTGTGACCGAAAGGTTCAAATCGGTTGCACCGAGATCGAAAACCTAGATCAACTTAATGATCTCGGTAGGACCGAAAGTGGAGTATCGGTCAGACCGAGAATCATAAAGAGGTTTTGGAAGTTTAAGTCTATGACGAATCGGGGACTCCGAGCGCTCCTCACACAGAGTGGTTCGAATCTGACTTGATCAAATTTTGTGATGCAGCATGAATAGAGTTTGAGACGAGAAAAGCATAGATAGCTAGAGGGGGGTTCTTAGGCATTCTTGTCCATCCACTTGGCAAAAGAAGATAAAACCAAACAATCAAAACAACAAGTGGATGTCCTCGAATGAGTAAAGTATGCAACCAGCATGCTCACACAATAAGATGGCAAATGAAATATGTGACAAGGCATGCACAACCAATTCTAGCATCTATCAAGCAATTTGCGATGACTAGGTCATCTATATATGAGTATATTGACTTAGGAGTCAAGTGAGAACACTTGATCATAGGTCATACTCATCGTTTAAGCCCAAGTGGGGTTACCACTTTTACATAAAGCATTGTTGTGTTCACATCTTTAGAGTTTCTTTAGCTCAAGTCTTAGAGTAAAGCTCCCCCTAGATGTGATATCCCGCCTAAGAGGGATGGACTAACCTTGGGTTTTGTCGATGATGACTTCATGTAGATGTTGAAGATGTGGATGCTCAATGTTGATGTAGATCTCTTGGAGCTATCCATTTGAGTGAATTGCACTTTCAATACCTACATGGGTTAGTCCCACAAGGAACAAGCAAGGACATCCATAGACATAGTGATGCACACAAAGGATGATGTCCATGAAAACTTTTAGGTTACCTTGTCCCTTGTCTTACCAACAAGAGGGTTTGTGACTCCTTGAACTAGTGCAAGATGTGGAAGTTGATTGCACTTGTTCTTGCCAAAATGATAAGAGTGAAGTATGTTGGCGGAGTCACCCTCAAGAACTCTCTAGTTCTTCTTCTTTTGGATCCACATCATCTTGATGGGAAGCCTTGGAGTTGTAGTCGTACTTGATGAAGTGGAGCTTGAAGTAGTCTTGGGAATCCACTTGACTAAGGTCTTTGGAGCTTCTTCCAATGCATCAATTTCCTCTTGAAGCTTGCCCTTGCCTTTTTGCTCGTAGTCTTGTGGTGGAAGATCATCTTGAGCTTGTGTCCCCTTGAAAGAAGCATACTTCTCTTGTTGAGGGACAAACTTTGTCTTGGGGTATTGATCTTCTTCCCACTCAACTCCATTGGCATTGAACTTTCGTTCAAAACCAACACCTTGATTCTTCCGGTGCATTCCTTGCTTGCGCACAATTTCCTCGAATTGCTTACTCCCGGCAAGGCTTTTGTACACTCCTTTCTCTATAATTCCCTTCAATAAGCTATTTTCTTGCTCAAGTGTAACTTGGCTAAGAGAATCATTAGTGGAATCAAGAGAACTACTAGAAGCAACAATATTGGATTTAACATGATCATTGTTACTGCTAGAGGAAGAATCTTTCTTGTTACTAGACTTGACTTGAGGCATGTAAGTAGATAAGAGTAAATTCTTGGCAATGTAAGAAGAACTTTTCTTGCGGAGATCATCATTGATTGCTTTTAAGAACTCATGCTCTTGCTCAAGATTGAGCTTCTCAAAGCGTAATTTCTCATGAGCTCTTAAAAGTTCTCGATGATCTTCGAAGATGGTTTCATGAGCTAACTTAAGAGTGTTTAGTTCTTTAGTTAGGGCCTCAATCTTCTCCTTATCATTGTCATTCGTTTTATCTTGATTAGCATGTTTAATTGACATTTCATCATAGTATTCATCACTAGAGTTGTCACCAAGCAAATCATCACCTAACAAGTCATCATCATCACTATTGAAATCAACATACTCGGGGTGTGTTACCTTAGGACCTTTGGCCATGAAGCATCTTCCAATTCCTTCATTTGGTGAGTCAAATATGTCGTAGGAATTGGTTGACACAAGTGCTAGACCGGCAACACCTTCATCCTGAGTATCTTCGGAGCCGGAGTAATAACTTCTCTCGGAGTGGCTGTCGGAGTCGGAGCCGGATACCCATTCACCAACATGAGCTTGATGTCTTTGTCTTGTGTAGCTCCTTGATGATTTTTCCTTCCTTTCCGAATCCTTGCTTCTCCGTGAGTATCTTCGTTCATAACGATCATCTCTACTCCTTCTCTCTCTTGGTGGTGATCCTTTGCTTCTTCCTTTTGGAGAATCTTCTCTTCTCTTGTAGGGAGCCGTACACTCATTGGAATAGTGTCTAGGTCTTCCACAATTGTAGCAGTTTCGCTCTCGACTAGAAGATCTTTTGTCATTGTAGGACCTTGACTTGGAGCTTCTATCTTTGCTTCTACTCTTGTAGAACTTGTTGAAGTTCTTCACCATTAAGCTCAATTCTTCATTGAAGTCTTGTTTCTCACTTGATGATGTAGGGGCTTCACATGAGGCTTTATAGGCACCACTTGATTTGTTGTGAAGTTCCTCTTTATCCTTAAGTGACATCTCATGAGCAACAATTCTTCCAATCACCTCCGTTGGCTTGAGATCTTTGTAATTGGGCATCATTTGGATCAATGTGCACACGGTATCATATTTTCCATCCAAGGCTCTTAGGATCTTCTTGATGATGAATCTATCGGTCATCTCTTCACTTCCTAAGCCGGCAATCTCATTTGTGATGAGAGCAAGCCTAGAGTACATTTCAGCGACACCTTCACCTTCCTTCATCTTGAACTTGTCAAGTTGGCTTTGAAGCACATCCAACTTGGATTCCTTGACAGAGTCGGTACCTTCGTGCATATCAATCAAAGTGTCCCAAATTTCCTTTACATTCTCAAGGCGGCTGATTTTGTTGAATTCTTTGGGGCACAATCCGTTGAAGAGAATATCAAAAGCTTGAGCATTGTATTGCAACATCTTCAACTCATCCGCGGTAGCATCACGGTTCGGTTCTCTCCCATCAAAGAAGTCACCTTGCAAACCAACACACACAATAGCCCAAACGGCGGGGTTATGTCCAAGAATATGCATTTTCATTTTATGCTTCCAACTAGCAAAATTAGTACCATCAAAGTAAGGACCTCTACGGTGATAACTTCCCTCGCTAGACGCCATACTCTCCTAGGTTGTGAAACCAAGGCTATGACCACCAAAAGCTATGGAGATCAAGCAAATGGAGACCAAAGCTTTGATACCACTTGTAGGATCGAAAGTATGTCTAGAGGGGGGTGATTAGACTACTTGACCAAATAAAAACTTAACCTTTTCCCAATTTTAGTTCTTGGCAGATTTTAGCTAATTTAGGACAAGTCAAGCAATCATCACATAATTCAAGCAAGCATGCAAAGAGTATATAGGCAGCGGAAAGCAAATCATGCAACTTGCAAGAATGTAAAGGGAAGGGTTTGGAGAATTCAAACGCTATTGGAGACACGGATGTTTTTCCCGTGGTTCGGATAGGTGGTGCTATCCTACATCCACGTTGATGGAGACTTCAACCCACGAAGGGTAACGGTTGCGTGAGTCCACACAGGGCTCCACCCAAGGGTAATGGTTGCGCGAGTCCACACAGGGCTCCACCCACGAAGGGTCCACGAAGAAGCAACCACCCACAAAGGGTCCACGAAGATGCAACCTTATCTATCCCACCATGGCCATCGCCCACACAGGACTTGCCTCACTAGCGGTAGATCTTCACGAAGTAGGCGATCTCCTTGCCCTTACAAACTCCTTGGTTCAACTCCACAATCTTGTCGGAGGCTCCCAAGTGACACCTAGCCAATCTAGGAGACACCACTCTCCAAGAAGTAACAAATGGTGTGTAGGTAATGAACTCCTTGCTCTTGTGCTTCAAATGATAGTCTCCCCAACACTCAACTCTCTCTCATAGGATTTGGGTTTGGTGGAAAGAGGGTTTGAGTGGAAAGCAACTTGGGAAGGCTAGAGATCAAGATTCATATGGTAGGAATGGTATGTCTTGGTCTCAACACATGAGTAGGTGGTTCTTTCTCAGAACATATGAGTTGGAATGGTGTGTGTGTTCTGATGGCTCTCTCACTGAATGAGAAGAAGGTGGAGGGGTATATATAGCCTCCACACAAAATCCAACCGTTACATAGTTTTCCAATCTCGGTGGGACCGAATCAATAAACTCGGTCGGACCGAAAATGTAAACCTAGTGACCGTTAGTGATTTTCGGTGGGACTGACATGCAACTCGGTAGGACCGATATGGTTAGGGTTTGGGCATAACGTAATCTCAGTGAGACCGATTACACAAACTCGGTGAGACCGAATTTGGTAATTAGCTAACCAGAGAGTTGGTCAGGCAAACTCGGTGGGACCGATTTGCTCTTTCGGTGAGACCGAGTGGAACTCGGTGTCGGTGTACTAGAGTAGGGGTACCCTAGTATCCCGAACTTGTGCACGGGCAGTCGCAGCATCCCGCGGCAAGGCTTGCCGGGTGACCGCCAAGGTCCTCCGTGGTTCCTTTGGAGCCATTCAAGAACAAAGTATCCAAGCCAAGGAGACAAGACCCCGGCAAGAGGAGCTTGCCGGGAAGGCCACCCAAGGCGTCTCAAGGAACTTGCCGCGGCGCGCCACGCGTCCCAGCAAGGCCCGGTGAGCGGCAAGCTCCCGGACGCGACAAGACAACGACCGCGGCAAGGAGCTTGCCGCGGCAAGGCGCTTGCCGCGGCAAGCCACCACTCGGTGCCCGCGCTCCAGCACATCCACCAACGTGTCGCTCTGGGACCCTTCCAGGCATACGTGGCGGGAGGCTGTGCAGCCAGCGGCGCGCGGTGGCAAGCGGCGCTGACAAGATTGCCATCGTGGCGAGCGGTGGCGTCCCTGACGGTCCCTTTTGCACTATTTAGGCGACACAGACAGGCATTTAATGCCCTTGTCCCCTGCCGTCAGGGTTAGGTATGATACACTGTAGCAGGTAGCTGTACCTACCATGGCACCTTTCCATTTTTACCCTTGTCTACGTTGCCACCTGTCGGTGACCCCTTGAGCATATAAAAGGAGGCCCATGCGCAACGTAGAGAGGGGGGTTCGAAAAAACAGAACACTCACGCTCGGTCTCGTTAGCTGCTGGTGTGTACTGTAGCACTCCGCGCTCCCGAGCAAGAACTCAATACAAACCACAAAAGCAGGAGTAGGGTTTTACGCATCCGTGCGGCCCGAACCTGGGTAAACTGCTCGTGTGTTTCACCTCGATCTGCTCTTCGTACGACCTCCGCCCCCGCCGAACCGAAAGGGACCCGGCCCGCCGGTCCCATAGGTCCTCGTGGATCAGTCCCCCGACATCTTTGGCGCACCAGGTAGGGGCGTCGAGGTTGTGTGAACCAGATCCGGCATTCACGCGAGCTAGATCTTCATCGTCTTCATCGACATGCCGCCGAAGAAGAAGGCTTCGGAGGCGGCTGCTCCGTCCGCCCCGCTACCACCGGAGCAAACGGCTGATGGGGCGGACGCCGGCGGAAGAACGGGCGTCGACGAGGGAGCTCACGGTGCTGCCAGGTCCAAGGACAAGGCTGCGCTGCCCATCGGCGGCGTAGCCGGCTCCCACAACGACCGGGCGCACTCCAAGACCTTGGCGTCCGTGCATGCACCGCGCCCATCTCAGGAGGCGCGGGACCGGCAGCATCATGGTACTCACGGTACCATGCATTTGCTGGACCAAGATCGAGCTGGTGGATCTCGGAGTGCTCAAGACCACCATGCGCGCCAACATGCTGGCGCGAGCGAGACACGGTCGCCTGGACGGGATACTGCTCCTTCTAACATAGTTAGAAGTCCGAGCATATCCCGCTCCTCGCACCGTTTGCCACCGCCACCCGCCACTGCAGCAGAAGATTTGGCGCGAGCTCAACTGCTCCTGGACTACCCTCCAACGGCAGACAAGATCGACGACTGGAGGGCCACCATTCAGAGTCTCATCGGCTTCGCCAACGGCGACACGCAACGGCAGCCGAGCACGTCGCAGCCGCAGCCAGTCAGCCAGGCACGAGCCGATGGCGGCAAGACCGGTGGGGGTGCAACCACTGTGCACTCTCCGCCCCGAAGGCCAAGATCGCCGGCTCGCCGGATCCACCTCGACAGTGAATCCACCGCGTCATCAGATCCGCGAGCTCGTCGCGATCAGTGCCAAGTTCTTCATGAACGACAGCAAGAAGACGCTCGTACTCGCATCGAGCGCTGAAGAGAAGCGCGGCGTCAATCGGACCAGCGCGCTGGGCCCTCTGTCGACATGCATGTGCCAGGGGAACCAGGCGACTTGCCGTACGCGGTAGGTTGCCCTGCGTTTACTCGTGAGCTGCGGCAAGTCCAGTGGCCCAGCATGAAGAATTTCAAGCCAGACGTACCAGAGAAGTACGACGGCAAGTCGCATCCGTCGGAGTTCCTCAGCATCTACACCATCGCGGTGCAGGCTGCCGGGGGGCGGGACGACAAGATCCTTGCCAATTACTTCCCGCTGGTGCTCAAGCCCAACGTCAGGTCCTGGCTCATGCACTTGCCGGACAACTCCATATCCTCCTGGGCAGACCTATGCCATCAGTTTGTCGGCGCCTTTACAGGCGGCCAGAAACCTCATGGCCAAGAGAGTGACCTTCATCTGCTCGCCCAGAAGGAAGGAGAGCCCCTGCGCAAGTACATTCAGAGATTCAGCCGTGTACAGCAGAACATCCCAGATGTCCACCCTGCCGCGGTCATCAGCGTGTTCCATCAGAACGTGCGTAACCGCAGGATGCGGGAGGAGATGGCGATGTGCAAGATCAGAGACGTCAGTGAGCTGTATGCCCTGGCCGACAAGTGTGCACATGCTGAGGAAGGGAGGAAACTCCCTGGAGAGAATACAGGAGCAGGAGGATCTGACAGCGAGGATGCTGCCCCGGCAAAGAAAAACCGGCGGCGGAACAGGAAGAAGAAAGGCAAAGATGTGCTAGTCGTTGAGCAGTCCGGCAACGAAGGTGGCGCCAAGAAAGCCAAAGTTGGTAGCTCCGGCAAGGAGATTTTCGCATGCACCAACTGCCAGGCTGTGGCGGTCGCCGACAAGCAGGACGGCACCGACAAGCAGTACTGCAAGATCCACCGCACCAAGGGCCATGACCTCCAGAGCTGCAAGAAGGTCGAGCAGCTTGTCCAGCAACAAAAGGCTGAATACGAGCGACGCGACAAGGAGAGGGCCCAAGGAGGCGCTGGAGAATCTGGTAAGAAGCGCGCCGGCCGGGGAGGACGCCGCGGCAAGGCCAAGCAGCGGCAAGGAGACAGACCTCCCCGCGGCCGCGATAAGGATGAAGATGACGACGACGATGAAGACATGGATGATGTTGAGACTAGCGAGCAGGAGTTCCAGAAAGCCATAGAGGTCTTGTGCGTTGACGGCGGTGCTTCTCTGCATACTTCACACCGCCAACTCAAGCAGTGGGTGCGGGAAGTCAATGCGGCGGAACCACCTGTCGAGTCACGCAAGCTTCTGAAATGGTCCAGCACGCCTATCATCTTTAACATTGAGGACCACCCTGATCGCACAACTGCGGTCGGGTGCTTGCCGATGTTGGTTTCACCAACTATCCGCAACCTCAAGGTCACTAAGATGCTAGTTGACGGCGGGGCTGGCTTGAACCTGATCTCCTCCGCTGTACTCCAGAAACTCCAGATCCCTGACAGCGAGCTTGAAGAGACCGGCACATTCCAAGGAATCAACCCGGGAAGGAGCAAGCCGAAGGGGAAGGTCACGTTGCCAGTAACATTTGGCAGCGAGCTGAACTTCAGGACTGAGAGGGTCACTTTTGACGTTGCCGATATTCCATTGCCTTACAATGGGATACTTGGCCGTCCAGCACTCGCCAAGTTCATGGCAGCCTCTCACTACGCATACAACATGCTGAAGATGCCAGGCCCGATAAGCGTCATCTCTGTCCCTGGCGACAAGAAGGATGCTCTTATCTGCGCCGACAAGATCTACCGGGAAGCGGCAGCCGCAACAGATCGCAAGTCACTTGCCGTTGAAGCTCCCGGGGAGAAGAAGACCAAGTCCGGCAAGAGTTCTGATGCCCACTCCGGCAAGCGCACCTCTTCGGAGTGCTGCGCTGCCGTCGAGGACGCACCATCGAGCTCCACCGGCAAGTGTAAGAAGACAATGGCAGCTCCGCCAGAGACCAAGAAGGTGTCCGCCAAGGAGGACGGCACTGGTGGTACCTTCACCATCAGTGCCACTCTCGACCCTAAATAGGAAAACACGCTCATTGCTTTCCTGCGGGCGAATGTCGACGTGTTTGCATGGCAACCGTCTGACATCCCCGGTGTTCCCAGGAAAGTAATTGAGCACCATCTTGCCGTTTGTCCTCATGCGCGGCCCGTCAAGCAGAAGGTCAGGAAGCAAGCAGTGGAGCGCCAAGAATTCATCGCAGAAGAGATCAAGAAGTTGGAAGCAGCAGGCCTTGTCAGAGGAGTGCTCCATCCTACGTGGTTGGCCAATCCTGTAGTCGTGCGCAAGGTGAACGGGAAATGGAGACTTTTTATCGATTTTACCGATGTTAACAAAGCTTGTCCCAAAGACCCATTTCCTTTGCCGCGCATTGACCAGATTGTTGACTCCACAGCCGGATGTGATCTGCTTTCATTTCTTGATGCATACTCAGGATACCATCAGATCTTCATGGCAGAAGAGGATGAGGAGAAGACCGCATTTATTACTCCATGTGGCATGTACTGTTTCATACGGATGCCTTTCGGATTAAAAAATGCTGGTTCAACATTTGCAAGGGTAGTCCAAGTCGCTCTTGAGCCACAAATACACAGAAATGTGGAAGCCTACATGGATGACATAGTGGTCAAGAGCAAGGACAAAGCAACTCTGATCCAAGATCTAGACGAGACCTTTGCAAATCTGCGCAAGATCAGCCTCAAGCTCAACCCAGAGAAGTGTGTGTTTGGAGTCCCCTCCGGCAAGCTTCTCGGGTTCTTCGTGTCTCAGCGGGGAATTGAAGCCAATCCCGACAAGATCAAGGCCATTGAGCAGATTGAAGCAACAAAGTGCGTCAAGGATGTACAGAGACTTGCCAGTTGCGTGGCTGCTCTCAGCAGGTTTATCTCTAGGTCTGCTGAGCGCGCCCTGCCATTTTTCAAATTATTGAAAAAGGCAGGTCCAATGAAATGGACTCCGGAAGCGAAGGCTGCGCTGCAAGACTTGAAGCGATACCTATCCTCCACTCCAACACTTGTCGCACCTAAGCCACAAGAGAAGTTGCTACTGTATATAGCGGCAACCAATCAAGTGGTTAGTGCTGCGTTAGTGGCAGGGAGGGAGGCAGATGACGAGCCAGCAACCACGGCAGGCGCATCTAGCGACAAGCAGGGGGCTTCCCCGGCAAGCTCTGGTCCCGACAAAGATGGATCTGCGCAGATGCACGAGGAGATACAGAAGAAAATGGTGCAGCGCCCAGTTTACTTTGTCAGTTCCCTTTTGCAGGGGGCTAGGTAAAGGTACTCTGGCGTGCAGAAATTGCTTTTCGGCCTTCTCATGGCCTCGAGAAAGCTGCGCCATTACTTCCAAGCACATGAGATCACAGTTGTCACTCGCTTTCCGCTGAAGAGGATACTACAGAATCCAGAAGCGACAGGTAGGATTGTTGAGTGGGCACTAGAACTGTCAAGCTTTGGCCTTAAGTTTGAGAGTACTTCAACTATCCAAAGCAGAGCATTGGCAGAATTCATGGCAGAATGGACGCCAACACCAGATGAAGAAATTCCAGAAACGAGCATCCCCGTCAAGGAAGCAAGCAAAGTGTGGTTGATGTACTTTGATGGTGCCTTTTCGCTGCAAGGCGCTGGCGCTGGCGTGCTGCTTGTCGCACCCACCGGAGAGCACCTCAAGTACATAGTCCAGATGCACTTTCCCAAGGAGCAAGCAACAAACAATACTGCAGAGTATGAAGGCTTGCTTGCCGGTCTCAGGATCGCAGCAGACCTTGGGATCAAGAAGCTCATTGTCAGGGGTGACTCGCAGCTTGTCGTCCGCCAAGTGAACAAGAGCTATCAGAGTCCGTTGATGGAAGCCTACGTCGACGAAGTGAGAAAGCTAGAAGAGTACTTTGACGGCCTACAGATGGAGCATGTTCCAAGAGCTCAGAACGCCGTTGCCGATGGCCTGTCAAAGTGCGCCGCACTTAAGTTACCTGTGGAACCAGGGATCTTTGTGCTCAAGCTGACTCAACCGTCCGTAACGCCATCAACTGGACAGAGCAAGAAGAGGAAGTTGATTTCTGGTGACTATTTTCCGGCAGAGCTTCCCGAAGCCGCCGCCAAGAAGGTCCCCAAGATCAACGCCAAAGGCGCTGAGGAGCAGTCTGCTCCGGCAAGCCCTAGGGTTTGTTCCGTTGAAGCAGAAGCTCCCGACAAGTTTTGCTCCGGCAAGCTTGCCGGGGAACATCAAGCTCCGGCAGAGCCGCAGGTTCTCGCCTAGAAGCGGATGTTCCCGCAGCAGCAGATTGGCCTTTAGTCCTTGTTGTCGAGCCACAAGCTCCAACATGAGCGCAGCAGATTGTCCGTTTCCTTCAGACAGGAGAACTTCCCGAAGAGCAAGAAGAAGCGGAAAGAGTAGCCCGGCAGTCAAGTATGTACCAGTTTGTCGACAAGACACTGTACAGAAGAAGACTCAACGGTGTGAAATTGAAGTGTATTCACCGGGAAGACGGACAAAAGCTGTTGGCAGAGATACATGGAGGCGTATGTGGTCACCACATTGGCGCAAGAGCACTTGTCAGCAAAGCATTCCGGCAAGGTTTCTTTTGGCCGACAGCCCTCCAGGATGCAACTGCACAAGTAACCAAGTGTGAAGCGTGCCAGTTCCATTCCAAGCAGATACACCAACCAGCTCAAGCTCTCCAGACGATCCCTTTATCCTGGCCATTTTCGGTCTGGGGGCTCGACATCCTCGGCCCCTTTCCCCGAGCAGTCGGGGGCTTTGAGTACTTGTACGTTGCAATCGACAAGTTCACAAAGTGGCCGGAAGTGGAACCAGTGAGGAAGGTGACAGCACAGTCAGCAGTCAAGTTCTTCAGGTCGATTGTTTGCCGCTTCGGGATCCCTAACAGGATAATCACCGACAACGGTACACAATTCACGAGCCGCACCTTCATGCAGTACGTCCAAGATCTTGGCGCCAAGGTCTGCTTCGCTTCTGTTGCTCACCCGAGAAGCAACGGTCAAGCGGAGAGGGCAAATGCTGAAGTGCTGCGTGGGCTCAAGACCAGAACTTTCTACAGGCTGCACAAGTGCGGAAGGAACTGGATCGAGGAGCTGCCGGTGGTTCTTTGGTCGATCAGGACGACGCCAAATCGAGCCACTGGCCAGACACCTTTCGCTCTAATCTATGGAGCAGAGGCAGTTCTCCCCACGGAACTCGTATACGGGTCACCTCGAGTGCTTGCTTATGATGAGCTTAAGCAAGAGCAGCTGCGACAAGATGACGCGCTGCTCCTTGAGGAAGACCGTCTTCAGGCTACTGTGCGAGCTGCTCGCTACCAGCAAGCTTTGCGCCGCTACCATAGCCGCAAAGTTAATGCCAGAAGTCTCGAGGAAGGCGACCTTGTTCTTCGGCATGTTCAGTCCGCCAAGAATTCAAACAAGTTGACGCCGAAGTGGGAAGGCCCTTACCGGGTGAAACGAGTCACTAGGCCTGGCGCTGTCCGCCTTGAGACCGAAGATGCCATTCCGGTGAGCAACTCCTGGAATATTGAGCATCTTCGTAAGTTTTACCCGTAAGGCGCGGTTGCCGGAACCTGTTCCGGCAACCACCTTTTGTACAAGTCTAGCCGTTGTTGCATGTAATCCTTTGTACAAAGCCGGGCGCAGACCTCGTGCATAAGTAAAGCTCATGTGCTCCGCACATTTTGTCAATTTCATGCTTTCTATTTTTTGCATGTGTTATCTGACACTTTGTGCAGCACCTACTCCCCGGTAAGCAATAACGAGCCGTAAGGCTCCATATCTTTATTTTCTCTTCTTTCTTTTTTCTCAAGGAAAGGAAGGTTCCCTCTCCCACAAGTTTGCCGGGGGGAAAGGAGAAGATAATGGTATGGACCAGGCGTCGTTCAAGAAAGTTTCGCCTTGCCGGGAAGCAAACAACAGAAAAGCTAAGTTGCCAAAAGTTTGAGCAATCAGATTTTTTTAAATTTTAAGTTATCTCCCTTGAACGACCGCACTTTGTATGGAAAACCTGTGCGTGGAGGAACCAACTCGTAGCTAGTTGCGCCCTTACTTTGTTTCGAGTCCGCTCAACAATTTAAGTGAGCTGCAACTAGTTGCGACAAGGTTTCTTGTCGGTAGCGGCACCGCCAGCAGGCTGCTGACGTCCCACACTCAGCGCTCGCGGCTCAGGTGCCTGCACCGGCAAGTTCCCTAAAAGCGTAAGGTAAAAAGACATACAAAGGGAGGAATCAAGTAAAGGGAATAACATTGCAATCATTACCCAGAATAAAGTTATATTACAAAGATAGCTTGTCGCGGCTCTAACAGATTGTTTTCATAACATGACAAACAGCGACAAGAAAAGAAGAAACGGGCGGCCTAATCTACGCGATCGCCCTCGATCCTCTTGATCCCACTCACCTTGTCCACAATGGGTGCGACAAGGGTCTTGAGCGCCTCCAGATCAGCATCCGGCGGCAGGGTCTTGAGGACGTTGGTGAGGTTGAGGCCCGGATTGCGGAAGGCCACCTTCACCAACACTTTCTGAAGAGCTCCCGCGCAGATCTTGCACGACTCGTCGGCCAGCTGCTTTGGGATCTTCTCCCGGAGCCGCTGAAGGGCCGTCGCCACGCCTTTGAAGAACAAGACGAGCTTGGCGCTGGGTTGGAGGTTCTTGTCGGAGGGATACCCGAGGTCCTCCATCCCCAGCTGCGCCAGCTCCCTGTCTATATCGGCGGCAACAGTTACAAGACTCTCTGTCCAGTGCTCCACATTCTCCCTGAAGGCATTCTGGGTGGCGGCAACACTCTCCAGCAGCGCCTTGTCGGCCTTGATCTCCTCTTTCAAAGCCGCTTCCTGCTCCTTGGCGCCGTCCAGCGTCTTGGTCAAAGTGGTCAGCTTCAACTCAAGATTCGCGTTGGAGTCCTTGGCGGCGCTGAGCTCTTTGCCCTTCTCGGCGAGATCGGCCTCCAGCTACGCCACCTTCGTCTCCAGCTCCTCCGCTTGCTTAAGGGCTCCGCCGAGTTTCTCCTCGCGCACGGCAAGCTCCTCCTCGTGGGCGTCAAGATTGACCTTCCGCTGCGCCAGCTCTCCCTCCTCCGCAGATAGCTTCACAGCAGCAAGCCGCTGTTGCTCTTCGACTTCAGCCTTCTTGAGGAGGAAGGCCTTCTGCGCTTCGACGAGTTGCTCTCGCTCCTCCGCCAGGGACCGGAGAGCTTCCTGGTGGAGACCCCGGAGCTCCTCCACGCGCTTCTCGATGTCTGCTCCCGCCTTCGCGACAAGCACCTCGTGGGAGTCCAGCTTGGCTTGCCGCGCGCGATAGAGCGACAACAGCTTTCGCAGCAGCCGCTCCTCCTCAGGCTCGTTGCTACTGCTGCTCGGCACGTCAACCAGCGTCAGCCCAGCGGAGGCGAGCACCTCCCCGTCGAAGATCTCCCCCTCGACCGGCGCCCTGGAGCTTGACGCCCAGGGGAGGTCGATGAAGACGCCTTCGCCGGCCTTCAAGTAGACGCCTGGCTGGGGCTCTTCGGAGCCTGGCGCTGCGGCAGCGGCGGACGGGTCAGCGGTCGACGTAGCGCCTGGCGCTCCTGCGGCCTCAGGGCCGTCAGTGCGATCGCCAGACCCCTCGCCAGTTGCTGCGGCGGCAGCCTTGGCGGCCTCTGCGCCGGCGGGATCGTCAGCACCGGCTGCTTCTTCGGCGGCAACCTCGGTCTCCATCGGCTCCGTAGCAGATGGGTCTGACAGCCGGAAAAGGGAGAAGAGTCAAGCAAAAACCCAAGAAGATCAAAAGAAGAAGAACCCAGGGGAAGTTTTGAAGCGAAAGGATTACCTGTACCGGGTTCTGTAGTCGTGGTCTCCGCCGTCGGGGGGCCGCTGGTGCTGTCCCTTGCCGGAGAACTCTCTCTTGCTGGAGACCTCTCCCTTACCGGAAAGCTCTCCCTTGCCGGAGGACTCTCCCTTGGCTCCTGGTGGGGCTGCTCTGCTCCTACACAAACCAGCAGTCAGATATCAGCAAAAACAGAGTATCCATGTGCACCTCACAGCGGAAAGCAAACCATATACTTACGCTGGGGGCTGCTCTGGAGGAAAGTTGTCGGGTCCGGCAAGGTTGTCTCGGGCGCACCCCCTGCTGTCGCAGTGGGTTCGTCCTCGATGACGATCACCGGGACCTTGGCTCTCTTCGCTGCTCTCTGGGCCAGAGTCCTAAAAAGGAACAAGTTCAGAGTAAAGCAAATGAGATACAAGATAAGACAGCAAGAATTGAAGAACTGCAAGTACAACAAGAGAATCTTACTCTTCTTCTTCTTCCTCGTCAGAGCTGAACGCGGAGAAGTCGAAGTCCGGCTCGCGACTGGCGTGAGGAGGCGGAGGAGTAGGTTCCCTTGGCCGCTTGGCGGGAGCAGTGGCGGTGGTCTGAGACGACCCCGCTCCGGCTGCCGGCGCGGCGTGAGGAGCGGCAGGAGTAGAAGCGGTGGCCCGGGAGGGTCCCGCTCCAGTTGTCGTCGCAGCGTGAGGTGCTCCCGCGGCAACAGTGCTTGCCACGGTGGAGCGTGTCACGCGGCGCGGCGACTGTTGCCTCGCCTGCCGCTCCGCTACGTCACCGGCCTTGCGAAGACGCCTTCTTGGTGGGGATGGAGGCTCTGCTTGCAGCGAGCTGCCCGAAGATGAGGAGGAGGAGGAGTTGATTTCCAGCGAGCCGCTCGTATCCTTGGCGGGCTCGCTTGACTTGACGTTACGCCCGGCAAGCTCTTTCTCGCCGGCGGGCTCCCCTCGCTCGGCACGGCTTGCCGCCTCTGCTGCCTCTGCCTCTTCCACGGTGAATCCAAATTCGCCCGCAGCTGCGGCTGCCGCCGCCTCTTCCTGCCTAGTGGCAATGAGTGCCATATCCGCATCGGTGGTGTCGCGGGTGAGGCTATCCTTCTCGTCGGAACGGATCGGCACTTCTACCAAGTCATCGAAGAATTGCTGCACGACGTCGTCTGCAGGCTCTTGCCAAGTTGGGACAATTCCATGCGAATCGCACAGTGGCATCATTGCACGGATGTGGTCGAGCGCGGAGTTGTTGCACAGCGGAACGACCCCCCCCCCCGGCAACCTGAACACTTTGGGATGTTGGGGGTCATACTTGAACAGCTCTTGAAGCATCGCGTTGAGCTCCAGAACAGTGAAATTGAAGTTGAGGCCCGGACGCAGCCTCATGATATCTGCCGCATTCTTGAACTCCCAGGTGGGTCTCCCCCATTCCTGCAGGGGGGCGATGCGGCGGCAAAGAAAATCTGCACCAACAGCGCCTACAGTGAGCCCGGCAAGCCTGAGGCGTAGGATCCGGGTGACAGCAATCTTCAGCCTGTCGTCCTCCGGGGCCACGTCACTCCAATCGCTGCCGCGTGCTACTGGGGTTTGGCGCCGGGTGGTGAATGGCTGCGGGTTCTCCTCGTCGATCCAGCACCAGTCTGCTCTCCACTCCTCCCACTTGCCGCGGAATTCTCCCTCCAGATAAGTTTCCTTCTTGCCGGCCCTTGAGATCCAGGCGATTCCGCCGGATAAAGGCTCTCCTCTCTCTACTCGGGGTATGAAGAAGTGGCAAAAGAGGGCTACATTGGGATGGACTCCGACAAAGTTTTCGCAGAGATGTGCGAAAACTGCCATGGTCAGGACGGCATTGGGGGTGAAGTCAAGGAGGTGGAACCCGTAGGTGTTCATGATATCGCAAAAGAACTCAGAGAAGGGCGAGCAGAGCCCGCAGTAGAAGAACAAGGCAAAGAAAGGGTATCCGTTTGGGGCCTTCTTCCAAGCGGCGGCGGGAAGTACCTTCGTGCGCGGATGCGCTCGTGTCTCCGTCGACCAGAAGAGGTAGTAGTTCTCCCTCAGCTCCCTCGCGGCAAGCTTGGGGGGGGAAGACTGCCCGCTCCTTCCGCAGCGCCGCAAGCCGCTGCGCCTCGGTCGACTTCACGACCTCCCCCTTGTCGGCTTTTGGAGCCATGGCGGAAGTGGTGAAGGAGGTCGATGGCGTTGGTGGTGCTGGTGGCGATGGGGGGTGGAGCGCTGCTCTCTCTCTCTCTCTCAGCTTTGGGAAGACGAGGGAGCGGCGGAGATTTCTGAGATTGGAGCAGCAACCGGCGAACGGGCGAACTACCCCTATTTCCCTTGCTTATAAAGAGGGAGGGGGCGGACGTTCCGCATTTCCGAATAAAGAAACCACCCACGATCTCTCCCACGACGCCGCATTCAACGCGTGCCGTTCGGGGAGGGCGCGGTGGATACGGAGAGAGATACGGCGTAACCTAGGCCGGCGTGCCCGTGCCCTGTTTTGGGCCTGGCCCAACAGCGCTCGGCACCGTGTATGGCCCAGGCCCGGGGGCTCCTGTCGGTGTACTAGAGTAGGGGTACCCTAGTATCCCGAACTTGTGCACGGACAGTCGCAGCATCCCGCGGCAAGGCTTGCCGGGTGACCGCCAAGGTCCTCCGTGGTTCCTTTGGAGCCATTCAAGAACAAAGTATCCAAGCCAAGGAGACAAGACCCCGGCAAGAGGAGCTTGCCAGGAAGGCCACCCAAGGCGTCTCAAGGAACTTGCCGCGGCGCGCCACGCGTCCCGGCAAGGCCGGGTGAGCGGCAAGCTCCCGGACGCGACAAGACAACGACCGCGGCAAGGCGCTTGCCACGGCAAGCCACCACTCGGTGCCCGCGCTCCAGCACATCCACCAACGTGTCGCTCTGGGACCCTTCCAGGCGTACGTGGCGGGAGGCTGTGCAGCCAGCGGCGCGCGGTGGCAAGCGGCGCTGACAAGATTGCCATCGTGGCGAGCGGTGGCGTCCCTGACGGTCCCTTTTGCACTATTTAGGCAACACAGACGGGCATTTAATGCCCTTGTCCCCTGCCGTCAGGGTTAGGTATGATACACTGTAGCAGGTAGCTGTACCTACCACGGCACCTTTCCATTTTTACCATTGTCTACGTTGCCACCTGTCGGTGACCCCTTGAGCATATAAAAGGAGGCCCATGCACAACGTAGAGAGGGGGGTTCGAAAAAACAGAACACTCACGCTCGGTCTCGTTAGCTGCTGGTGTGTGCTGTAGCACTCCGCGCTCCCGAGCAAGAACTCAATACAAACCACAAAAGCAGGAGTAGGGTTTTACGCATCCGTGCGGCCCGAACCTGGGTAAACTGCTCGTGTGTTTTGCCTCGATCTGCTCTTCGTACGACCTCCGCCCCCGCCGAACCGAAAGGGACCCGGCCCGCCGGTCCCATAGGTGCTCGTGGATCAGTCCCCCGACACTCGGTGAGACCGAAAAGTTACACAGGGGAAACACTGAGTTTACATTGCAATCTCGGTGGGACCGATTCGCTCTTTCGGTGGGACCGAAAAGTTACGAAAGGAAAACAGAGAGTTTGCAACCCCATCTCGGTGAGACCGAGATCCCTATCGTAGGACCGAATTGCTAGGGTTTGGCAGTGGCTAATGACAAGTGAAACTCGGTGGTGCCAGATAGGAAGAATCGGTAGGACCGAGTTTGGATTAGGGTTTAGGTCATATGTGGATATGGGAAAGTAGTTGAGGGTTTTGGAGCATATCACTAAGCACATGAAGCAAGAGGCTCATTAAGCAACACCTCATCCCTCCTTAATAGTATTGGCTTTTCCTAAAGACTCAATGTGATCTTGGATCACTAAAATATGAAATGAAGAGTCTTGAGCTTTTGAGCTTGAGCCAATCCTTTGTCCTTAGTATTTTGAGGGTCCACTTTCACATCCATGCCATGCCAATCATTGAGCTTTCCTGAAATAATCATCTTGGAATAGCATTAGCTCAATGAGCTATATGTTGTTATGAATTACCAAAACCACCTAGGGATAGTTGCACTTTCACTTTGCGTATGCCGTCGCGCATAAAACACCTTTTATGGGAGTCTGTTTCCTGATGCCAATGTATGCATCGTATTTAATGTTTGTTTCTGCAATGTTTGAACTCTGTTCCTGTAAATACAAGGAAAAGACTGGCTTGGCGGCTTAGAACCAAACGGGTTAAAACACCCAATTTATGGCCAATACGTTTACCACATTAAGAACCAGAGACAAATATAAATAAAGGACAAGGGCTAACTCTTTAGTTAATGCGTATAAGTAATAACCATACCTTGTCCCTTTTGAGCCTCAGACCGCCGGTTTAAATAACCCGGGTGATGAATTTGATAATTCAATCTTTATAAGAAGCCAATGCTTTTTTGAATACTCAATGATTACTATACCTTGATAGGTTGCATCTTTTGATCCGTAAGTCGCCGGTGTGAATGACCCGGGCAACTGTATTGTCAAATAGTCGAGCCCGTGAAGAAGACCAGGCTAATTGTTTGTAATATTGAAACAACAAAAACTAAAAAGCAAGTAACATATAATAAGCATGATTTAACCCTGTATTCAAAAGGTTGGGGGTTTCTGATTCGAATACGGTCAGTAAACCGGACCAAAGGGGTTAAGCTAAGGTTCGAATACGACCATATAGCCCCTAGTGGCTTTGGCATTGCGCCGATCAAGAGGGTACCGACAGCTATGTTCTCTTTGGTTCGAATACGACCTATGTTTGAACAGGAAGCCCCCAAATGACCTTGAGAGGTTTTTAACGACCCTAATTAGAATACGATCCAAGTCAGAGCCAAAAGGGGTTAAGCTATGATTCGAATACGATCAGGAAGCCCCCAAGTGAGTTTGGCCTTGAGCCGATCAAGAGGGTTACGACAGCTATGTTCTCTTTGGTTCGAATACGACCTATGTTTGAACAGGAAGCCCCCAAGTGACCATCAGATTGCAGCTAGATTCGGATATGATCATAAGTTGGACCAAAAAGGTTAAACTTGATTCAAATATGATCAGCTCCTTAATAGTCATTTGAAAAATAAGAACTAACCAAGATGCATAATCTTTGAAAAGAAAAGAGACCGATGGTCTTACTTTATTGCTTAACATGGTATATACAATGTTAAAGTATTTACATGATGAGAGCCGGTAGCTCAGGTGTAGTATGGCCGAAGTTGAGCAATGTTCCACGGCCGGCGGGTCTCATCCTCCGACTTACGTTAGTCTGTGTGCTCTCGAACATCAATGAGGTAATATGACCCGTTGTTTAAGTTCTTACTGACCACAAAGGGCCCTTCCCAAGGTGGGGATAACTTGTGTGCATCTGATAGATTCTGGATGAGCCGGAGCACCAAGACGCCTTCCTGAAAAGTCCGGGACTTAACCCGGCGGCTATGATATTGGCGCAGGTCCTGTTGATAAATTGCTGACCGGGCCGCTGCTAGGTCTCTTTCTTCATCCAACAAGTCAAGTGCATCCTGTCTTGCTTTCTCATTATTAGCTTCAACATAAGCCGCCACATAGGGCGAGTCATGACGGATGTCACTAGGCAACACTGCTTCTGCTCCATAAACCATGAAGAAAGGTGTGTAACATGTCGACCTGTTAGGTGTGGTGTTGATACTCCATAACACCGAGGGTAATTCCTCTACCCAACAACCCGGCGTTCGCTGTAAGGGAACCATAAGCCGGGGTCTTATACCTTTCAAAATTTCCTGATTGGCTCTCTCAGCTTGACCATTGGATTGAGGATGAGCTACAGAAGAACCATCAAGCCGGATGTGTTCACGTTGACAAAACTCCTCCATAGCTCCTTGGTATGGTTAGTGCCATTGTCAGTGATAATGCTGTGTGGAAAACCAAAACGGAAGATCACCATTTCATGAACTGAACCGCCGTGGCCGCGTCACACTTACTCACTGGCTCCGCCTCAACCCACTTAGTGAATTTATCAAGTTCCACCAAGAGATGTGTCTTTTTATCCTTGGACCTTTTAAAAGGTCCCGCCATGTCAAGCCTCCAGACCGCAAACAGCCAAGTGATTGGAATCATCCGGAACTCTTGAGTCAACACATGCGCTCGTCCTGCAAATTTTTAACATCCATCACATCTACTGACCAGATCTTCTGCATCAGCGTGAGCCGTCAACCAGTAAAAATCGTGACGAAATGCCTTGGCCACCAAAGATTTTGACCCAGCGTGATGACCACAATCACCTTCATGGATCTCACGAAGGATTTCTTGACCTTCTTCGGGAGAAACACACCACTGAAACACTCCGGAAACACTGCGATGATATAACTCTCCATCTGAAATCGTCATTGACTTAGACCGCCAGGTTATCTGTCGAGCCAGGGTCTCATCCGCTGGCAACTCTCCCCGGGTCATGTAAGCCAAAAACGGCATTGTCCAATTTGGGATGATGTGAAGAGCCGCCACCAACTGCGCCTCCGGGTCAGGAACAACTAAATCTTCTTCTGTGGGCAACTTGACAGAGGGGTTATGCAAAATATCCAAAAAGGTGTTAGGTGGCACCGGCTTACGCTGAGACCCCAACCGGCTTAGGGCATCAGCCGCTTCGTTCTTTCGACGATCAATGTGCTCCACCTAATAACCTTTAAAATTCCCTGGAACAGCATCAACCTCCCGGCGATAAGCCGCCATGAGAGGGTCCTTGGAATCCCACTTGCCAAATACCTGTTGAGCCACTAGATCTGAGTCACCAAGACATCTGACCCGGCTCAAACTCATCTCTTTCGCCACTCGAAGACCATGGAGCAAGGCTTCATACTCTGTTGCGTTGTTGGTGCACGGAAACATCAACCGTAACACATAACAAAATTTGTCACCTTGTGGGGAAGTTAACACAACTCCAGCGCCCGAGCCTTCCAACTGTCTGGACCCATCAAAATGAATAGTCCAATACGTGTTGTCTGGTTTCTCTTCTGGCATGTGCATCTCTGTCCAGTCATTGATGAAGTCAACCAGTGCTTGAGATTTGATTGCAGTATGTGGCACATACTTCAATCCATGAGACCCAAGCTCAATTGCCCACTTGGCAACTCGTCCAGTGGCTTCTCTGTCTTGAATGATGTCTCCCAAAGGAGCAGAGCTGACCACCGTAATCGGGTGACCCTGGAAATAATGTTTAAGCTTCCGGCTTGCGATGAATATTCCATATATGAGTTTCTGCCAATGCGGATATCGTTGCTTGGATTCAATCAACACCTCAGTGACATAGTAAACCGGCCGTTGAACCGGATGTTCCTTGCTAGCCTCCTTGCGCTCCACCACAATAGCCACACTAACAGCCCGTGAGTTAGCGGCCACATATAATAACAATGGCTCTTTTTCAACTGGAGCAGCAAGAACCGGCGGCTCAGCAAGCTGTGCCTTCAGATCCTCAAAAGCAGTATTTGCAGCATCACTCCAAATAAAATCATCTGTTTTCTTCATCATCTGATACAAAGGCATTGCCTTCTCTCCTAACCGGCTTATGAACCGGCTCAAGGCCGCAACACGACCCGCCAGCCGTTGAACGTCATTGATGCACGTTGGTTTGGCTAAAGACGTAATTGCTTTGATTTTCTCCGGGTTAGCTTCAATACCTCGGTTGGACACCAAAAAACCCAAGAGCTTGCCAGCTGGGACTCCAAAAATACACTTGGCGGGTTAAGCGTCATTTTGTAAATCTGGAGATTATCGAAAGTCTATTTCAGATCTATGACCAAGGTATCTTCCTTCCTAGATTTTACCACTATATCATCCACGTAAGCATGAACATTGCGCCCAATTTGATCGTGAAGACAATTCTGCACACACCGCTGGTAAGTCGCATGGGCACTCTTGGGCATAGACACATAGCAAAAAGCTCCAAAAGGAGTAATAAAGGCTGTCTTTTCCTGATCCTTGACCGCCATCTTAATCTGATGATAACCGGAATAAGCATCCAAGAAACTCAAACGTGCACAACCTATCGTAGCATCAATGATTTGATCAATATGGGGGAGAGCAAAAGGATCAGCCAGACAAGCTTTGTTCAGATCGGTGTAATCTACACACATACGCCAGGTGCCATTCTTTTTGAGTACGAGCACCGGGTTAGCTAACCACTCTGGGTGAAAGACCTCTACGATGAACCCGGCTGCCAAGAACCGGGCCACCTCTTCTCCAATGGCCTTGTGTCTTTCCTCATTGAACCGTCGGAGAAACTATCTAACAGGTTTGAACTTTGGATCAATATTAAGAGTGTGCTCAGCGAGTTCCCTCGGGACACCCGGCATGTCTGAAGGTTGCCATGCAAAGATGTCCCGGTTCTCACGGATGAACTCGATGAGCGCGCTTTCCTATTTCGGATCCAAGTTTGCGCTGATGATGAACTGTTTGGATGAGTCGCCAGGCACAAAGTCAACCATCTTAGTGTCATCAGCTGATTTGAATTTCAACACCAGCTCATGCTCTGTTGTTGGTTTCTTTAATGACATCATGTCTGCCGGGTCAACATTATCCTTGTAAAATTTTAACTCCTCTGTTGCACAAACAGATTCAGCATAGGTAGCATCACCTTCTTCACACTCCAAGGCTATCTTCCGGCTCCCATGTACTGTAATGGTGCCCTTATGACTCGGCATTTTGAGCTATAAATACACGTAACACGGCCGAGCCATGAACTTGGCATAAGCCGGCCGCCCAAACAGAGCATGATATGGGCTCTTGATCTTAACCACCTCAGAGGTCAATTTTTCCGCTCTAGATTCATACTCATCCCCAAAGGCTACTTCCAGATCAATCTTACCAACTGGGTATGCCGACTTACCAGGTACCACACCGTGAAAGACAGTGTTGGATTGTTTAAGATTTTTACCAATCAATCCCATCCGGCGAAACATCTCATAATAGAGGATGTTGATGCTGCTGCCTCCATCCATAAGTACCTTAGTAAACTTGTATCCACCAACCTGAGGTGCCACTACCAAGGCCAAGTGACCCGGATTATCATCCCGGGGCGGGTGATCCTCCCTGCTCCACACAATAGGCTGTTCAGACCAACGTAGATAACGTGGAATCGCCAGCTCAACGGCATTGACTGCCCTCTTGTGAAGTTTCTGGTCTCTCTTACATAAACTGGTGGTAAATACATGGTATTGCCCACTACTCAGCTGCTTCGGGTTGCTCTGATAACCGGATTGCTGCTGTTGATTGCCTTGGCCGGGTTGCTGATTATATCCTCCTTGGTGACCAGGATAACCTTGACCGTGAAAACCTCCTCCGCCTGAATCGGCGCCCGGGCCGTGACCTCCACCAAACGTGTTTGAATTTTTAAATGCCTTCATGATCGTACAATCTTTCCACAGGTGGGTGGCTGCCTTCTCCCGGGTGTCGTGCTTTGGACAAGGTTCATTTAACAACTGCTGAAGGGTGGGACCTGACCCGCCCGACCGAGGGGGTTGTCTGCCCTTGCGTCGTTGATTACCACCCTGTGCATTAGTGTTAGCAACAAACTCATCAGCCTTACGTTTATTACCTCCCTGATTCGCCGGGTTATGCTGGTGACCCTTGCCGTTGCCGTTCTTCTTTCCCTTCGTTGCCTTTTCTTCGTCAGACACCGGGTCCTTGGTAGTATCAGAATCAGCATACTTGACGAGAGCTGCCATCAATGTTCCCATGTCATTACAGTCATGCTTGAGCCGCCCCAGCTTCTGCTTCAGAGGTTCAAAACGGCAATTTTTCTCCAACATTAACACTGTTGAGCCGGCATCCATCTTATCATATGAATGTATTATCTCCTTGACCCGGCGCACCCAATGGGTTGTGGATTCACCATCCTCTTGTTTGCAATTGGTTAGGTCCACAATCAACATAGGCTGTTTACACGTGTCCTTAAAGTTTTGGATGAACCGGGCTTTCAACTCCGCCCATGAGCCGATAGAATTGGGTGGCAATCCCTTTAACCAAGTACGAGCTGTTCCATCTAACATCATGGTGAAATACTTGGCCATTGCAGCATCACTGGCCTCCAAAAATTCCATAGCCATCTCGTAACTCTCAATCCAAGCCCCCGGCTGTAGGTCAGCCGTGTAATTAGGTACTTTACGAGGCCCCTTGAAGTCCTTTGGCAAACGCTCATTGCGTATGGCTGGCACCAAGAAAGGCATGCCTCCGGTTCTTGTGGCCACTCCTGCCTCAACCGAGGTTGCTGGATAAGCCGGAAAGGTTTGATGAGCCGCCTGATCTGCTGCCATTTGAGCTGCTCGTTCCGCCTCTTGACGAATCCTCTCCTGATCCGCCAAGTTAAGGGCTCCAGCCCGCACCGGCTCATGCCTGTATGGCCAGTTGTGGCGTTGAGCATTGCTTGACATATCTGCGGACTCCATATGCCTACTGTAACTCGGGCTCCGGCTTGGGCGAGGAGTTGAGTGGATCCTGTCTCGACTGTAGGAGTACGCATCCTGCTGCGCCAGAGCCGTTTGAAGAAGTTCTCTGACCCTCCGTGTTTCAATTGTTGCTGGTGAGTCGCCTTCCATTGGGAGAGCCGCCAAATGAGCCGACGCTGCGATGAGGTTTTGCAAAGGGTTGGAGAAGTGACCTGGCGGTGTTGGCATGTAATGAGGTGGAGCGGTAATTATGCGAGGTGGCTCTGTGGCACGTGGCTGAACCGGTGCGCCGGGTGTCGTGATCCGGTTTGCCTCCGGCGGTTGCTCCCCCCGGCCCCGGGTGTATGGAACAGGTTCCTCGGATCAAGCATCAGAGGCAGACGTGATTGAGTTTTCTGATGCCTCCTCCTCATGACTTCGTTTGATGCGTTAAGGTCCACCGAGAGCCGGAAAGTCTCCGCTTGAAGTTGTTGAGCACGAGCATCCAAAGCCGCTCGTTTTTCCGCCATCCGGGTTTCCTCCGCGGCTAGATTTTCCTTAGCTAGCACCATCTCCTCACGCACGCGTGCCACCTCTGCGTCATGCTGGGCTTTATCCGCCGGCTCTACCATGGCGGTTAACAGAGTTGTCAGTTTATCCATGAGATCCATTAGAATCTGAGCCGGGGACGCGCGGGGTCTCCTGACCCGGCTGCAGCCGACCCGGTAGCCGCTGCTGCCGCTACGGTAGAATTCTACTGGGCTGTGTCCCTGCCATGAAGACTCCGGCCTAATTTGGCGGCTCAAGGGGGTCCGGAATACTGCTGCCATCGGAACAGCCCCCGAGCATGCCATCTTCTAGCTGGTACAAAGAGTCTGTCTCGCCCGTTGATGATGCAATGTCAGAACAGATGGTCGTCTCACCGCCCTCCACCGATCCTTCAGAGTATTCACCGCTGTGGATGCAGCATACGAAGGCATGCTTCACGACAAATTGAACACGAGCGGTCCTTGCACGCTGAGCCGTTTCGATGAGGTTGGTGTGGACGTCCGGCTCAGGGCCCGACTCGCCGATCCGGCCGATGAAAACGTTAATTCCGCCGAAGGGACCCGGTACCCGTACTCGATTGAGCCGGCCTCGGGGCCCCAGCCTTCGTCGTTGATGTATAACTTGCCGTGACGACTCTTGGTCATCCGGCCCATAGCATATCCCTTGAGCCCTTCGAAGCTGCCCTTCAAGAACTCAAATCCACCGTGCGCTGGCCCCACGGTGGGCGCCAACTGTCGTGGAATTGTCACGGCAGATGTCCTAGAACAAGGACTTAGTCATAGGGCCATCGCACTAGGAAGCTTAAAGGGGTTAATCGGGACAAAGGACACGAGAGAGTTTTTATACTAGTTCGTCCCCTTACAATGAAGGTAAAAGCCTATGTCTAGTTGGGTTTGGTATTGCTAGGATTTCGATCTCCAAGAGGCTCAACTCGCCGGCTTGGTTATCGATTTGTTGTCTCTTGCCCTAAGCCGCCACCGGGTCGTCCCCTTATATACATGGGTTGACGCCTGGTGGCCTACAGAGTCCCGGCCGGCTCATAATCGTGTCCGGCTCGGTGACTTTCTTTACATGCCTTTCTTTACAAGTCTTTCCTTACATATGGCGGTTCATAATATCAGGCCTTAAACCGCCTTCAGGCCCTTGGGCCTTCTATAATACTTAATAAACTACAATCTTGGATGTTTACTGGGCTTCTTGTGTAACCCGCCATTGGGGCTGACCCGGCCCCTCCTGGGCGGGTCTCAGCTGATAGTAATATCCCCAAGACCCCTGCTTGATCGAATCGCTGGCGTTGTTGAGTCTAGAAAAATGTTTTGAGTCTTTTAGGATTATATACATCGGAGAGTAGGATTCTTTTTACTCCTCAGTCCCTTCGTCGCTCTGGTGAGGCATCCTGACTTAGAGTTTTGACTCTTCTCTTCTCAAATTTCACTAAAAAATTTAGGATCACGCGGGTATCTTGGAATCGTTTCGATGGTTTTGTGACGAGAACATTGTTCTTGGTGCCTCCTGACATTTAGGGGTTGTGGCAGTGTCCTGGGGAGTTGAGCTCCGAGGTGTTGTCATCACAATTTTATCGTTGCAGTTCTGGAATACCTGAGTTTCGCCGACATAAAAAATCTCTTTTATGCAGTTGTTGGTGAGATAACCTCGATGCCACCCAGTACTGGGCGGGAGTTCAGGAGTATTGCCATAACTCGTATAACGGATGCTTTTCGAAGGTTGAGGTAAATGATTTCCAAAGGTTTCTTGGTTATGTGTTGAAGGATGGATACAGCTGGATGTAGGATTTGCTAGTTTTGGGTGAGATATTATGCTTCCCCTGTATCCCCAACACCTGATTGCATAACCGGAAAATTTCGGGAGTTTCATAGGTGGGAATTCATGTAGCTCTAGTATTTCTTCCACAGATGTTTGGTTTGTGATTGGGTAATCCTTACCAAGTATTTGTTCATATCCGTACCTTGTTGTTTTATTCATCTACCTCTATCTAAGTGGCTTCTCAATTTATGGAAGTGTGACCATTTAATTTGGAATTCATTCGTTCATTCTTGTTCGAATGTTAAGACTATATGTTGCAATTTCGATCCATTTGATTCAGCTTTGAATATATGTCTTTCAAGATGCTAACGGATGTCACCCTCTTCAGGATGGCTCCTCCAATGCGTCAGAATCCGGAACCGCCACCACCACCTCCACCTCCGGAGGCATGGCAAGCTATGATGGCCGCTAGCAATGCCAACACGCAGCTGATTATGCAACTCTTGCAAGAGCGCAACCAAGGAAATCAAGGCAATGGAAACAATCAAACTCAGTTTGCTACACTCAACTAGTTCCTCACAAACCAGCCAAAGACCTTCAGTAACTGTGTCGAGGCCACAGACGCTGATGATTAGCTCGTGGATATCTGCAAACATTTCAAGTGCAGCAACATCAGGCCTGAGGACTTTGTCAAGTTTACTTCGTTCCAACTCAAAGACCAAGCTGCAGAGTGGTATCAACAATCCAAAGATTCCAGAGGAGGTCGTGTGATTACCTGGGATGATTTCCGCCAAGACTTCAGAGCTCACCACATTCCTCAGAGTGTTGTTGAGAGCAAGCATGAGGAGTTCCGCAATCTGAAGCAAGGCAGGTTGTCTGTTTACCAATACAACATCATGTTCTAGAAGCTCGCTCGTTTCGCAAGGCAAGATGTCCCTGACGAGAAGAGCATGATTTATCAGTTCAGAGGTGGCCTCAGAGAAGATCTGCAACTAGCTCTTGTGCTTTTTGAGCTGAAGTATGATGAGTTCTACAATATGGCACTAAAGCAAGAGACTGCTCAGCTCAAGCGCGATGCTTCCAAGAAGAGAGTCAGGGATGCAACTCCTTCTTCTTCTTCAACTCAAGTGGTAGCTAAGCAGCAAAAGTATTGGTTGCCTCCTCCTCCTCCGTTCCGTCAGCCTTATCAATAGAAGAGCAAAGGTGGCAATGGATCTTCCCCCCCCCCCAACCCAGGCTATCAGAACAAGGCTTCGTCTCATGCTCCAAGGTCAAGTGCTCCGTATCACCGGCCGCTCTCTGAGGTTACGTGCAACAAGTGTCAGCAGAAGGGTCAATATGCAAACAAATGCTTCAACCAGAGGCATCTTCCTCCTCCTCCTCCTCCTCCTGTGAGATCTTCTAGCAATGCAGTGGTCAAGCATAATCCCAAGCATGCCAAGGTCAACATGATGAACGCAGCTCAGGCAGAGGACTCATCAGAAGTGATCATGGGTAACCTTCCTGTTAACGATATTCCTGCAAAAGTTCTTTTTGACACTGGTGCATCGCATTGTTTCATGTCAAAACCATTTTTTGCCAAGAACGAATTCACTTCTTCTCATTTGGGCAAATCAATGGATATCGTTTCTCCGGGTAAACGGTTGAGGGCCAGTTTGGTGGTTCGAGACGTTTCTATCAAGATGGGTGACTATAAGTTTCTGTCTTCTCCAATGGTCCTTGGTAACTCGGATATTGATCTAATTCTCGGCATGGACTGGCTTTCTAAGCACAAGGCTCGGCTTGATTGTGCTGCCAGGCAGATTCAATTGACACACTCGTCTGCGGATGTGATTGTCTTTGCCGCTCGTGACGATACCATTCGACTGTTTTCTCTCAACGAGAAGGGCGAGTTGGATGCCATCTCTCAGATTCTAGTCATTTGTGAATATCAAGACGTCTTTCCAGAAGAGCTTCCAGGAATGCCTCCTCACCCGCCAGTTGAATTCATCATTGATCTTGAGCCTGGCATGGAACCTGTTTGCAAACGTCCTTACAAGCTTGGACCGAAAGAGTTGAAGGAGCTGAAGACACAACTCGATGAACAAGAGCGTATAGGTCTCATATGACCGAGATCTTCTCCTTGGGGTTGTGGTGTCCTTTTGTCAAGAAGAAGGATGGAACGGACCGACTTTGTGTCGACTACCGTCCATTGAACAAGAAGACCATAAAGAACAAGTACCCACTTCCCAACATCAATGAGCTTTTCGAACAACTCAAAGGTGCTCAAGTATTCTCCAAGCTTGACCTCCGTATGGGCTATCATCAGATTTGCATTCGTGAACAAGATATCCCAAAGACAGCATTCAGAATAAGCTATGGTTCATATGAATACACTGTCATGTCTTCCGGCCTTGTCAACCTCCTCCAACATTCTCTCGCATGATGAACTTCATCTTCAACCCCTACACAAATGACTTCATCTTGGTCTATCTTGATGACATTCTGGTCTTTTCCAAGAACAAGGAGGATCATGCCAACCACTTGAGATTGGTGCTGGACAAACTCAGAGAACATCAGTTCTATGCGAAGTTTTCAAAGTGCGAGTTTTGGCTCGATGAAGTTCTCTACCTTGGGCATATCATCTCCACCAAGGGCATAGCTGTTAATCCTGAGAAGGTGTCTGCAATTGTGAATTGGGAACCGCCTCAGAATGTGAAGCAGCTCTGCAGCTTCCTTGGGCTCGCAAGCTATTGTCGAAGGTTCGTTGAGAATTTCTCTAAGATCACGAAGCCTCTTTCCAACCTCCTCCAGAAGCATGTGAAGTATGTCTGGACGCCTGAATGTGACATCTCTTTCAACACCCTCAAAGAGAAGTTAGTCACTGCTCCAGTTCTGACTCCTCCAGATGAATCCAAACCATTCGAGGTTTTCTGTGATGCTTCCCTTCAAGGTCTCGATGCTGTGTTAATGCAAAAGAAGAAAGTTGTGGCCTATACCTCTCGCCAGTTGAAGCCCAATGAAAAGAACTACCCCACTCATGACCTTGAGTTGGCGGCAGTTGTCCATGCTCTTTTAACATGGAGACATCTCTTGTTGGGAAGAAAAGTGGACATCTTCACTGATCATAAGAGTCTCAAGTAAATCTTCACTCAGCCCAACCTCAACCTCAGGCAGACTCGTTGGGT
The DNA here is from genome assembly GCF_003073215.2 of Triticum urartu. NCBI lineage: Eukaryota > Viridiplantae > Streptophyta > Magnoliopsida > Poales > Poaceae > Triticum > Triticum urartu. The sequence continues at coordinate 54,451,258 of NC_053022.1, forward strand.
CGAAATGATTCTAGAGTATAATCCGAGTATCGAATATACTCCAGGGAAGGCCAATGTAATTGTTGATGCATTGAGCAGGAAGGCTTACTGCAACAGTTTGATTCTCAAGCCCTACCAACCAGATCTTTGTGAAGCTTTCCGCAAACTTAATCTCCAAGTTGTTCCTCAAGGATTCCTTGCCAACCTCCAAGTCTCTCCTACTTTGGAAGATCAGATTCGTGAGACACAACTTCTTGATGCTATGGTGAAGAAGGTGAAGATTGGGATTGCCAAGAGCCAACCCAAGTACAAGTGCTATCGCCTTGATGACAAAGATACTCTATTCTTCGAGGATCGAATTGTTGTTCCTAAGGGTAACCTTCGTAAAGTCATTATGAACGAGGCTCACAATTCACTCCTCTCTATTCACCCTGGAAGTACAAAGATGTACCATGACCTCAAACAGTCATATTGGTGGACTCGAATGAAGCGCGAGATTGCTCAGTTCGTGAATGAATGTGATGTCTGCAGAAGAGTGAAAGCAGAACACCAACGACCAGCTGGTCTCCTCCACTTGCCATTCCAGAATGGAAGTTTGACCATATTGAGATGGACTTCGTGACTGGATTTCCCAAGTCCAAGCGTGGCAATGATGCTATCTTCGTTGTCATCGACAAGCTCACTAAAGTGGCTCATTTTCTGCCTATCAAAGAATCTATCACAACAACTCAGTTGGCAGAGCTATATACCTCCAGGATTGTCTCTTTGCACGGCATCCTGCAATTGATATCTTCAGATCGTGGAAGCATCTTTACCTCTAAGTTCTGGGATTCCTTTCAGAAGGCCATGGGCACCAACATTCGCTTCAGCACAGCCTTTCATCCTCAAACTAGTGGCCAAGTCGAGCGAGTCAATCAAATTCTTGAAGATATGCTTAGGGCATGTGTCATTTCTTTCGGTATGAAGTGGGAAGATTGTCTTCCATATGCCGAGTTCTCCTACAACAACAGCTTCCAAGCAAGTTCGGGCAAGGCCCCATTCGAGATTCTCTATGGCAGAAAGTGTCGTACTCCTCTTAACTGGTCAGAGACTGGTGAACGCCAACTTCTTGGAAATGACTTGATCACAGAGGCTGAAGAAATGTGCAAAGTCATTCGTGAAAATCTCAAAGCCGCGCAATCGCGCCAGAAGAGTTACTATGATAGAAAGCGTCGTGACTTGGCTTTCGAGATCGGAGACCATGTCTACCTCCACGTCTCTCCAATGAAAGGTACTCGTCGCTTTGGTATCAAAGGGAAGCTTGCCCCTAGATACGTGGGTCCTTTCAAGATCATTGGCAAAAGAGGCGATCTCGCCTATCAACTTGAGTTTCCATCCAACTTTGCAAACGTGCACGACGTGTTTCACGTGTCTCACCTCCGTAAGTGTTTCAAGACACCTGACCACGCCATCAACTTTGAAGAGATTGATCTCCAAGAAGACCTGTCTTATCATGAGCATCCCATTGCTATTCTTGAAGAAACTGAATGTAAGACTCGCAACAAGTATCAAATTCCTGAAAGTGAAGTGGTCACATCATTCCGACCGTGAAGCCACCTGGGAACGCGAGGACCACCTCCGTTCCGAATATCTGGGGTTTTTCCAGTCCTAGATCTCGGGACGAGATGCTTTCGTAGTGGTGGAGTGTTGTAACGCCCTGTATGTAACTTGCCATATTTGTATTCCAACTCTTGCCATTTTCGGCACTAAATTATGTTATTCCCTCATGGTTGGGTTTTTTCCTTCGTGTTGTTTTTTTCCATGTCATGTATCTCATATCATGTCATCATGTGCATCTCATTTGCATACGTGTTCATCTCATGCATCCGAGCATTTTCCCCGTTGTCCGTTTTGCATTCCGGCACTCGTATGTCCTCCGGCGTCTCCTTTTACCTCTTTTCGTGTGCAGATGTTAAACGTTCTCGGATTGGACTGAGACTTGCCAAGCGGCCTTGGTATACTACCGGTAGACCGCCTGTCAAGTTTCGTGCCATTTGGACTTCGTTTGATACTCCAACGATTAACCGAGGAACCGTAAAGGCCTCGTGTGTGTTGCAGCCCAACACCTCTCCAAAGTGGCCCAAAACCCAGCTAAACCCCCTCCATCCTCTCGGTCGTTCGATCACGATCGCATGGCCAAAAACCGCACCTCATTTGGACACTCCTACCTTCTTCTAGGTATAAATAGGTGCCTCCCCCCAAAAATCCCGGATCAAACCCTAGTATCCCCCTTCCTCCGCGTGCCAGACACGTCCGCCGGGCGCCGGACGCGTTCGCACCGCCGCCCAGACCAATCGCCTGTCGCCACGTGGCGCGCCTGCGCCCACTTCCCCGCCGGCCCGTCAGGCCCGAGGCGGGCCCCCGAGGCCCAAGTCGCCGCCGCCCGATCCCCGCGGGATCCGCCGCCACCCGACTCCGCCGACATCTCCCCGTGCCGCCCATCGCCTCCGCCGCTCGCCGGCCGCCACGCCTCCTCGCCGCCATGCCGGCCGCCGCCACCGCCCGACGCCGGCCACCTCGCCGCCTCGTCCTCTCCGACTCCGACCGGATCCGACGCCCCCAAGTCCGGCCACCGGCTCCCTCGACTCCGGCGAGTCTCCGATCGCCGTCTTCGTCGAGCTCCGGCCGCTGCAGCGTTTTCCGGTGATCATCGAAATTTGTGCCTCAGATCTGGATCTGAGAGGATTAGGGTTGACTTTTGTCTTTCTCTAAGTCCCCAGTTTTCCATATTTTCAGCATTGTTCATCGCACCATATCTCATCATACGTAGCTCCGTTTTGCGTGTGTGATATATCAAATTGTTCGTCTCGAGGTCCTCTTCATTTCATTCCATTGCACTATGCTTGTTTGAGTTCATATTGATGCCCTAAATGCTGTTGCAAGAGTGCTATGTAATGTTAGTTTCTGTTTCTTATCAGATTATGGACATTTGTCATTTTTTCCATGTTTAATGTGTGGCTCCTATGAACTTGAGCCATACATGTGTTTTGGGCTATGCCATGCCATCTTTACAGGAGTGTATGCCATGTATTTTTTATGATCAATGTGGTGAATAGCACAAGCATGCAAAGTATCTCTCGTGATGTTGTTGATTTCAGGGACTTAGAATTCTTCTAAGTCATTTCCCTGATGATATTTTTATGCCATGTATTCTTGTTGCTATAGAGTGATCCATGTCTCTTTTGAGCATGTTTAGTAAGGATGATTTTGAGATATTGTTATTCTCTATGCATCCATGTCTTTGTTTGCAATTATGGAGTGCCCTAGCATGACTCAATCTTGCTTTAGTTTTGCTATAAAATGTTCCTGGCAGATTGTTTACGTGTTAATCAATTTTGTCGAGGTTGTTGTAGTTGTTCCATGCATGCTATGAGTTGGTTCTTGTCTTCGTTAGCTTCTTGATCATGTCTTCTTGCTGGGTGTATGCTTAGTTTGTCATGCAATGCCTTGTGGTGAGTGCATCGAGCTCACAAACATGCCTACGTAACTCTGTTTTTGCCATGTCCAGTTTTCTGCGAAGTCTGAATCTGTTAACGAAACTTGCTATGTTTACATGGTTGCCATTGTATTTTCTGATCCCTTTTGGCTTATGGTCAGTAAGGGACTTTTGTTATATGCTTTGAGTAGTTTCATGCCATGCCTTGCTTTGCCATGATATGTTCCTGTAGCATGTTGTTATCTTGCTCTAAACATTGCTTCCTGATGTTAAATCTTGACATTTTTTTTCACTAAGTCTGTGAACCTGATATCTTTTGCACTTTTGCCATGCTTGTTTAAACCTGCTATTGTGTGATATAGCCGTCGCTCAGTGTTCATATATTGTCAAGCATCTTGAGTGGATCAGTGCCATGTGCTTTGTTGCTATGTTAGAGTGCAGTAGCTTATTTTTCTTGATGCATTTAGATGGCATCGTGCAGTTAATCGCAGCTTTGTGCCATTATTGTTTTGCTTGTCATTTGCAAACCGTGCATCCGATTCCGGTGATCTTTATATCGATTTCGACTGAAATAAACTCATCTTTCCAGCGGCGCCCTTGGTTTTCCAAGTTGAGGCCTGGTTCAATCTTTTCCTTCCGGAGCACGCATATGCATTGCATATTACTTCCCGCATATCATGCCATGTTTTGCATCATGTTGCTTGCGCATTGCACCATGGTTGATTGTGGTTCCCTTTGCTTGTGTTCTTGCTTTGAGTAGAGCTGGGAGACGAGTACGTGATCGAGGAACCCATTGAGTACGCTTACGAGGATCAAGCTTACGTCAACTCGGAGAACATTGCACGCAAGATGACCATACCCTCGAAATCACTTCTATCTTTGCTTGCTAGTTGCTCGCTCTATTGCTATGCCTATGCCGCGATACCTACCACATGTTTTATCATTCCTCCCATATTGCCATGTCAAATCTCTAACCCACCTTGTCCTAGCAAACCGTTGTTTGGCTATGTTACCGCTTTGCTCAGCCCCTCTTATAGCGTTGCTAGTTGCAGGTGAAGATTGGAGTTTGTTCCTTGTTGGAACATGACTATTGTTGGGATATCATTATTATATATTGTTTACTTTAATGCACCTATATACTTGGTAAAGGGTGGAAGGCTCGGCCTTATGCCTGGTGTTTTGTTCCACTCTTGCCGCCCTAGTTTCCGTCATACCGGTGTTATGTTCCTTGATTTTGCGTTCCTTACACAGTTTGGTTATAATGGGAACCCCTTGACAATTCGCCTTGAATAAAACTCCTCCAGCAAGGCCCAACCTTGGTTTTACCATTTGCCACCTAGCCTTTTTCCCTTGGGTTTCGCGGACTCAAGGGTCATCTTTATTTTAACCCCCCACCCCCCCGGGCCAGTGCTCCTCTGAGTGTTGGTCCGAAACAAGCAGCCTGCGGGGCCACCTCGGGGCAACTCGAGGGTTGGTTTTACTCGTAGCTTGACCTATCCGGTGTGCCCTGAGAACGAGATACGTGCGACTCCTATCAGGATTTGTCGACACATCGGGCGGCTTTGCTGGTATTGTTTTACCATTGTCGAGATGTCTTGTAACCGGGATTCTGAGTCTGATCGGGCTGTCCTAGGAGAAGGAATATCCTTCATTGACCGTGAGAGCTTGTGATGGGCTAAGTTGGGACACCCCTGCAGGGTTTTGAACTTTCGAAAGCCGTGCCCGCGGTTATAGGCAGATGGGAACTTGTTAATGTCCAGTTGTAGAAAACCTAAAACTTAACTTAATTAAAATGGATCAACGGCGTGTGTAGCTGTGATGGTCTCTTTTCGGCAGAGTCCAGGAAGAGAACACGGTCTCGTGTTATGCTTGAACGTAAGTAGTCTAGGATCACTTCTTGATCATAGATTCTCGACCGTGCCTTGCCTTTCTCTTCTCGCTCTCATTTGCATAAGATTAGCCACCATATATGCTAGTGCTTGCTGCAGCTCCACCTCATACCTTTTACCTACCCATAAGCTTAAATAGTCTTGATCGTGAGGGTGTGAGATTGCTGAGTCCCCGTGACTCACAGATTACTTTCAAAACCAGATGCAGGTGCTGATGATACCGTTCCAGGGGATGCGACTGAGCTCAAGTGGGAGTTCGATGAGGACTCAGGACGTTACTACGTTTCCTTTCCAGACGATCAGTAGTGGAGCCCAGTTGGTTCCGTAGTCGGACCTTGATTGTATCTAGATGATTGTAATGCTATATTTATGTTATTGTGTGAAGTGGCGATTGTAAGCCAACTATGTACCTCTTTCTTATTCAGTACATGGGATGTGTAAAGATTACCCCTCTTGCGACATTGCCTACAATGCGGTTATGCCTCTAAGTCGTGCTCCGACACATGGGAGATATAGCCGCATCGTGGGTGTTACACTTATCTCCCGCATTACATTATTTGCCATTTGCCTCTCGTTTTCCTCTCCCCCACTTCACCCTTGCCATTTTATTCGCCCTCTCTCTCTATCCTCCCTCTCTTTCTCTATTTGCCTCTTTTTGCCCGCTTGCTTTTTGTTTTGCTTGTGCGTTAGTTCGTTTGCTTGTCGTTATGGCTAGCCCCTTATCTTCTTCGTTGTCTCCCGAGAATGAAATTCTAAATTATAAGCAAAGGGAGGGGGAAAATCAAAAGGACGCTTGGTATAGAATTTGCATTGCTCAAAATAGATCTACCAGGAAGCAATCTACTTCCTTTCTTCTTCGCAATTTTTATGTAGGCATTACTCCTTGGCACAGATATGTCCTTGATACTATTACTGGAGGGAACTTCTTGGGTAGCCATACTTTTGATTCTTATAATGCTACTAGTAATAATGTACGTGCAATGCACATTTATATTAGGTAGGATATTAGTTGCACGTTATATTAGGTAAGATATATCTATTGCATGTTGGTATTTGGTAAGATATCAATTACTTTTTCACGGGAATGATAGGATATTAATTACATGGCAGATTTCAAGGGATAGCGTTGAGTCAAAACATGTTTATAACCAATGGCAGTGGTGGGTAATTAGAGCGTTAAACGTGTTTGGTGCTCAACATTGGAGCGATTTGAACCGCTAGATAACATGATTTGACGGCCAAGATGGTTTGGATCTGCCCATTTGCGTCTTTTTATATTGGTATAGATGATAGATTCGTTTGGCTCACCCCCTCTTTTGGTTAATGGAACTGTATTAACTTAGGAGCATGTAATGCAAAGACTTGAAATTATTGAAAATAAGGTTGCTACCATAGAGTTAACTGAAAATTTGGATAAAAAGATCCACAACCGAATCTCTCAATATGGATCTAAAGTAGGAGTCACTTTGAAAAATATTAAAGAGAAGGAACCCATAGTTAATGAGAAAATAAATCATGATTCCACTAGAATCGATAAACTTGAGGACATTATTACCAACTTGGGAACCACTTTTTCTTCCGTAAAGAATACTCCAAGTCCTCCCACTAAAATTTCCAAGCTTATGTATGTTCCTAAAAATAAGGGTGAATCCTCTAGTAAGGAAACTGCGGATCTCAAATCTATAAGTATTCATCCCAATCTTTTTGCTATCATTAAGGAACCATTTGTTACAAATGATTTTTTAGATATTGTGCCTAAAAGTTTGATAATCAATAAAAAGAAAGAAATTCCTAAAGATGGAAGATGCCTCATTGAAGAATTGCCTACCAAAGATGGCAATACCTAGATCTGTCCTTACTTGTTATGCCTAGCTAGGGGCGTTAAACGATAGCGCTTGTTGGGAGGCAACCCAATTTTTTTATTTCTTGCTTTTTCCTCCTGTTTAGTACTAAATAATTTATCTGTTCTCTGTTTAGTTTGTGTTTTTTGTGTTTAATTAGTGTTTTGTAGAACCATTGGGAAGACTTAGGGAAAGTCTTGTTACACTTGCTGTAAAAAACAGAAAGTTTAGCGCTCACGAGAACTGCTGCCATTTTTATTTGGAAAGTGCTATTTAGTTAATTATTTTTTCAGATGATTAATAGATAAATTCCTCACGTCCAGCAATTTATTTTAGAATTGTTGGGGTTCTAGATCTTGCGCTAGCTACAGATTACTACAGACTGTTCTGTTTTTGACAGATTCTGATTTCGTGTGTTGTTTGCTTATTTTGATGAATCTATGGCTAGTAAAATAGTTTATAAAATATAGAAAAGTTGGAATACAGTAGGTTTAACACCAATATAAATAAAGAATGAGTTCATTACAGTACCTTGAAGTGGTGTTTTGTTTTCTTTCGCTAACGGAGCTCACGAGATTTTCTACTTTGAGTTTTGTGTTGTGAAGTTTTCAAGTTTTGGGTAAAGATTTGATGGATTATGGAACAAGGAGTGGCAAGAGCCTAAGCTTGGGGATGCCCATGGCACCCCCAAGATAATCTAAGGACACCTAAAAGCCAAAGCTTGGGGATGCCCCGGAAGGCATCCCCTCTTTCGTCTACTTCTATCGGTAACTTTACTTGGAGCTATATTTTTATTCACCACATGATTTGTTTTTTGCTTGGAGCGTCTTGTATGATTTGAGTCTTTACTTTTTAGTTTACCAAAATCATCCTTGTTGTACACACCTTTTGAGAGAGCCATACATGATTTGGAATTTGTTAGAATACTATATGTGCTTCGCTTATATTTTTGAGTTATATAGTTTTGCTCTAGTACTTCACTTATATCTTTTAGAGCACAGTGGTGGATTTGTTTTATAGAAACTATTGATCTCTCATGCTTCACTTAGATTATTTGGAGAGTCTTAAATAGCATGGTAATTTTCTTAAAATCCTAATATGCTAGGTATTCAAGATTAGTAAAATTTTCTTATGAGTGTTTTGAATACTAAGAGAAGTTTGATGCTTGATGATTGTTTTGAGATATGGAGGTAATAATATCAAAGTCGTGCTAGTTGAGTAGTTGTGAAATTGAGAAATGCTTGTGCTGAAGTTTGCAAGTCCTGTAGCATGCACGTATGGTAAATGTTATGTAACAAATTTGAAACATGAGGTGTTATTTGATTGTCCTCCTTATGAGGGGCGGTCGGGGACGAGCGATGGCCTTTTCCTACCAATCTATCCCCCTAGGAGCATGCATGTAGTGTCGAGGTTTTTGATGACTTATAGATTTTTGCAATAAGTATGTGAGTTCTTTATGACTAATGTTGAGTCCATGGATTATACACACTCTCACCCTTCCATCCTTGCTAGCCTCTTCAGTACCGTGCATTGCCCTTTCTCACATTGAGAGTTGGCGCAAACTTCGCCGGTGCATCCAAACCCCGTGATATGATACGCTCTTTCACACATAAACCTCCTTATATCTTCCTCAAAACAGCCACCATACCTACCTATTATGGCATTTCCACAGCCATTCTGAGATATATTGCCATGCAACTTTCCACCATTCCGTTTATCATGACACATTCATTATTGTCATATTGCTTAGCATGATCATGTAGTTGACATAGTATTTGTGGCAAAGCCACCGTTCATAATTCTTTCATACATGTCACTCTTGGTCCATTGCATATCCCGATACACCGCCGGAGGCATTCATATAGAGTCATCTTTTGTTCTAGTATCGAGTTGTAATCATTGGATTGTAAATAAATAGAAGTGTGATGATCATCATTTTATAGAGCATTGTCCCAAGTGAGGAATTATAAAAAAAGAGAAAGGCCATATAAAAAAAGAGAAAGTCCAAATAAAAAAAGAGATAAAAATATGAGAGAAAAAGAGAGAAGGGACAATGTTACTATCCTTTGCCACACTTGTGCTTTAAAGTAGCACCGTAATCTTCATGATAGAGAGTCTCTTGTTTTGTCACTTCCATATACTAGTGGGAATTTTCATTATAGAACTTGGCTTGTATATTCTAACAATGGGCCTCCTCAAGTGCCCTAGGTCTTCGTGAGCAAGCAAGTTGGATGCACACCCACTTAGTTTCTTTTGTTGAGCTTTCATACATTTATAGCTCTAGTGCATCCGTTGCATGGCATTCCCTACTCCTTGCATTAACATCAATCGGTGGGCATCTCCATAGCCCATTGATTAGCCTCGTTGATGTGAGACTTTCTCCTTTTTGTCTTCTCCACATAACCCCCCTCATTATATTCTATTCCACCCATAGTGCTATGTCCATGGCTCGCGCTCATATATTGTGTGAATGTTTATAGGTTTGAGATTACTAAAGTATGAAACAATTGCTTGGCTTGTCATCGGGGTTGTGCATGATGAGAGCATTCTTGTGTGACGCAAATGGAGCATGACTAAACTATATGATTTTGTAGGGATGAACTTTCTTTGGCCATGTTATTTTGAGAAGACATAATTGCTTTGTTAGTATGCTTGAAGTATTATTATATTTATGTCAATATGAACTTTTGTCTTGAATCTTTTGGATCTGAATATTCATACCACAATTAATAAGAATTACATTAAAATTATGCCAAGTAGCACTCCGCATCAAAAATTCTGTTTTTATCATTTACCTACTCGAGGACGAGCAGGAATTAAGCTTGGGGATGCTTGATACGTCTCCAACGTATCTATAATTTTTGATTGCTCCATGCTATATTATCTACTATTTTGGACATTATTGGGCTTTATTATCCACTTTTATATTATTTTTGGGACTAACCTATTAACCGGAGGCCCAGCCCAGAATTGCTGTTTTTTGCCTGTTTTAGGGTTTCGAAGAAAAGGAATATCAAACGGAGTCCAAACGGAATGAAACCTTCGGGAACGTGATTTTCGGAATGAACATGATCTAGAGGACTTGGACCCTACATCAAGCAATCACGAGGAGGGCACGAGGTAGAGGGCGCACCTACCCCCCCCCTAGGCACGCCCTCCACCCTCGTGGCCCCCCTGTTGCTCCACCGACGTACTCCTTCCTCCTATATATACCTACGTACCCCCAAACAATCAGATACGGAGCCAAAACCCTAATTCCACCGCCGCAACTTTCTCTATCCACGAGATCCCATCTTGGGGCCTGTTCCCGGAGCTCCGCCGGAGGGGGCATCGATCACGGAGGGCTTCTACATCAACACCATAGCCCCTCCGATGAAGTGTGAGTAGTTTACCTCAGACCTACGGGTCCATAGTTAGTAGCTAGATGGCTTCTTCTCTCTTTTTGGATCTCAATACAATGTTCTTCCCCTCTCTTGTGGAGATCTATTCGATGTAATCTTCTTTTTGTGGTGTGTTTGTTGAGATCGATGAATTGTGGGTTTATGATCAAGTCTATCTATGAACAATATTTGAATCTTCTCTGAATTCTTTTATGTATGATTGGTTATGTTTGCAAGTCTCTTCGAATTATCAGTTTGGTTTGGCCTACTAGATTGATCTTTCTTGCAATGGGAGAAGTGCTTAGCTTTGGGTTCAATCTTGCGGTGTCCTTTCCCAATGACAGTAGGGGCAGCAAGGCACGTATTGTATTGTTGCCATCGAGGATAACAAGATGGGGTTTTCATCATATTGCATGAGTTTATCCCTCTACATCATGTCATCTTGCTTAAGGCGTTACTCTGTTTTCATTAACTTAATACTCTAGATGCATGCTGGATAGCGGTCGATGAGTGGAGTAATAGAAGTAGATGCAGGCAGGAGTCAGTCTACTTGTCTCGGACATGATGCCTATATACATGATCATACCTAGATATTCTCATAACTATGCTCAATTATGTCAATTGCTCAACAGTAATTTGTTCACCCACCGTAGAATACTTATGCTCTCGAGAGAAGCCACTGGTGAAACCTATGGCCCCCGGGTCTATCTTCATCATATTAATCTCCTAATACTTAGTTATTTCCTTTGCTTTTATTTTACTTTGCATCTTTATCACAAAAATACCAAAAATATTATCTTATCATATCTATCAGATCTCACTCTCGTAAGTGGTCGTGTAGGGATTGGCAACCCCTTATCGCGTTGGTTGCGAGGATTTATTTGTTTTGTGCAGGTGCGAGGGACTCGCGCGTAGCCTCCTACTGGATTGATACCTTGGTTCTCGAAAACTAAGGGAAATACTTACGCTACTTTGTTGCATCATCCCTTCCTCTTCGGGGGAAACCAACGCAGTGCTCAAGAGGTAGCAGTTGGCTAGGAACGTTGATAGAATTTCTCTTGATATTGATTCTTTGAAACTTAGATCTAATCCACCTAAGCATGATATCAATGAGTCTCTCAAATCCATGAGAATTTCCATTGATGAGTGCAAATAAAGAACCGCTAGGATGCGTGCTAAGAAAGATTGCTTTATAAAAGCGTGTTCTTCTAGTTTCCATGATAATAATGATGAAGATCTAAAATTAATTGATGTGTCCCCTATTAAATCTTTGTTTTGCAATATGAATCTTGATAATGATGGGACTGAACATGATCCACCTTTACCTAGACGGTGTTCCAAAAATTCAGAGTTTTTAGATCTTGATGCAAATATTGGTAGAAGTGGGATTGAGAGGTTAAAACTTTAGATAGCAACGAACCCACTATCTTGGATTTCAAGGAATTTAATTATGATAAATGATCTTTGATAGATTGGATTTCCTTGTTGCAATCCGTGCTAAATTCTCCTCATGCTTATAGTCAAAATAAAGCTTTTACTAAACATATCGTTGATGCTTTAATGCAATCTTACAAAGAAAAACTTGAGTTGGAAGTTTCTATCCCTAGAAAACTTTATGATGAGTGGGAACCTACAATTAAAATTAAAATTAAAGATCATGAATGCTATGCTTTGTGTGATTTGGGTGCTAGTGTTTCCACGATCCCAAAATTTTTGTGTTATTGGCTAGGTTTCCGTGAATTTGATGATTGTTCTTTAAACTTGCACCTTGCGGATTCCACTATTAAGAAACCTATGGGAAAGATTAATGATGTTCTTATTGTTGCAAATAGGAATTATGTGCCCGTAGATTTCATTGTTCTTGATATAGATTGCAATCCTTCATGTCCTATTATTCTTGGTAGACCTTTCCTTAGAACGATCGGTGCAATTATTGATATGAAGGAAGGAAATATTAGATTCCAATTTCCATTAAGGAAAGGAATGGAACAATTCCCTAGAAATAAAATTAAATTACCTTATGAATCTATTATGAGAGCCACTTATGGATTGCCTACCAAAGATGGCAATACCTAGATCTATCCTTGCTTTTTATGCCTAGCTAGGGCGTTAAACGATAGCGCTTGTTGGGAGGCAACCCAATTTTATTTTTATTTTTATTACTTTCTTTTTGCTCACGTTTATAAATAAATAAATTATCTAGCCTATTTTTTGGTTGTGTTTTTTGTGTTTAATTAGTGTTTGTGCCAAGTAGAACCGTTGGGAAGACTTGGGGAAAGTCTTTTTAATCTTGCTGTAAAACACAAAAACTTTAGCGCTCACTAGAATTGCTGCCATTTTTATTTGGAAAGTGCTATTTAGTTAATTATTTTGGCAGACGATTAATAGATAAATTTCTCCCGTCCAGAAATTTATTTTAGAATTTTTGGGGTTCCAGATCTTGCGTTAGCTACAGATTACTACAGACTGTTCTGTTTTTTACAAATTCTGTTTTTCGTGTGTTGTTTGCTTATTTTGATGAATCTATGGCTAGTAAAATAGTTTACAAACCATAAAGAAGTTGGGATACAGTAGGTTTAACACCAATATAAATAAAGAATGAGTTCATTACAGTACCTTGAAGTGGTGTTTTGTTTTGTTTCGCTAACGGAGCTCACGAGATTTTTTACTTTAAGTTTTGTGTTGTGAAGTTTTCAAGCTTTGGGTGAAAGATTTGATGGAATATGGAACAAGGAGTGGCAAGAGCCTAATCTTGGGGATGCCCATGGCACCCCAAGATAATCTAAGGACACCTAAAAGCCAAATCTTGGGGATGTCCCGGAAGGCATCCCCTCTTTCGTCTACTTCCATCGGTAACTTTACTTGGAGCTATATTTTTATTCACCACATGATATGTCTTTGCTTTTTAGTTTACCACAATCATCCTTGCTGTATACACCTTTTGAGAGAGAGACACATGATTCGAAAATTATTAGAATACTCTATGTGCTTCACTTATATCTTTTGAGTTATATAGTTTTTGCTCTAGTACTTCACTTATATCTTTTAGAGCACGGTGGTGGTTTTGTTTTATAGAAACTATTATTCTCTCATGCTTCACTTAGAATATTTTTAGAGTCTTAAATAGCATGGTAATTTACTTAAATAATCCTAATATGCTAGGTAATCAAGACTAGTAAAAACTTTCTTATGAGTGTGTTGAATACTAAGAGAAGTTTGATGCTTGATGATTGTTTTGAGACATGGAGGTAGTGATATCAAAGTTGTGCTAGTTGAGTAGTTGTGAATTTGAAAAATACTTGTGTTGAAGTTTGCAAGTCCCATAGCATGCACGTATGGTAAACGTTATGTAACAAATTTGAAACATGAGGTGTTCTTTGATTGTCCTCCTTATGAGTGGCGGTCGGGGACGAGCGATGGTCTTTTCCTACCAATCTATCACCCTAGGAGCATCCGCATAGTGCTTGGTTTCTGATGACTTGTAGATTTTCGCAATAAGTATGTGAGTTCTTTATGACTAATGTTGAGTCCATGGATTATACTCACTCTCACCCTTCCATCATTGCTAGCCTCTTCGATACTGTGCATTGCCCTTTCTCACATTGAGAGTTGGTGCAAACTTCGCCAGTGCATCCAAACCCCGTGATATGATATGCTCTTTCACACATAAACCTCCTTATATCTTCCTCAAAACATCCACCATACCAACCTATTATGGCATTCCCATAGCCATTCCGAGATATATTGCCATGCAACTTTCCACCGTTCCATTTATCATGACATGTTCATCATTGTCATATTGCTTTACATGATCATGTAGTTGACATAGTATTTGTGGCAAAGCCACCATTCATAATCCTTTCATACATGTCACTCTTGGTTCATTGCATATCCCGGTACACCGCCAGAGGCATTCATATAGAGACATACTTTGTTCTAGTATCGAGTTGTAATCATTGAGTTGTAAATAGAAGTGTGATGATCATCATTTTCTAGAGCATTTTCCCAAGTGAGGAAAACAATAAAATAAAGGGGATAAAGGCCAAAAAAGGATAAGGCCCAAAAAATGAGAGAAAAAGAGAGAAGGGACAATGTTATTATCCTTTTTACCACACTTGTGCTTCAAAGTAGCACCATAATCTTCATGATAGAGAGTCTTTTGTTTTGTCACTTTCATATACTAGTGGGAACTTTTCATTATAGAACTTGGCTTGTATATTCCAACAATGGGCTTCCTCAAATGCCCTAGGTCTTCGTGAGCAAGCAAGTTGGATGCACACCCACTTAGTTTCTTTTGTTGAGCTTTCATATATTTATAGCTCTAATGCATCCGTTGCATGGCAATCACTACTCCTTGCATTAACATCAATTGATGGGCATCTCCATAGCTCATTGATTAGCCTCGTTGATGTGAGACTTTCTCCCTTTTTTTTCTCCACATAACCCCCATCATTATTCTATTCCACCCATAGTGTTATATCCATGGCTCACGCTCATATATTGCGAGAAGGTTGAAAAAGTTTGAGATTACTAAAGTATGAAACAATTGCTTGGCTTGTCATTGGGGTTGTGCATGATGAAAGCATTCTTGTGTGACGAAAATGGAGCATGACTAAACCATATGATTTTGTAGGGATGAACTTTCTTTGGCCATGTTATTTTGAGAGGACATAATTGCTTAGTTAGTATGCTTGAAGTATTATTATTTTTATGTCAATATTGAACTTTTATCTTGAATCTTCCGGATCTGAATATTCATACCACAATTAAGAAGAATTACATTGAAAATATGCCAAGTAGCATCCCACATCAAAAATTCTGTTTTTATCATTTACCTACTCGAGGACAACCAGGAATTAAGCTTGGGGATGCCTCATACGTCTCCAATGTATCTATAATTTTTGATTGTTCCATGCTTTATTATATTCTGTTTTGGACATTATTGGGCTTTATTATACACTTTTATATTATTTTTGGGACTAACCTATTAACCGGAGGCCCAGCCCAGAATTGCTGTTTTTTGCCTATTTTAGGGTTTCGTAGAAAAAGAATATCAAACGGAGTCCAAACGGAATGAAACCTTCGGGAACGTGATTTTCGGAATGAACATGATCTAGAGGACTTGGACCCTACATCAAGCAATCACGAGGAGGGCACGAGGTAGAGGGCGCACCTACCCCCCCCCTAGGCACGCCCTCCACCCTCGTGGCCCCCCTGTTGCTCCACCGACGTACTCCTTCCTCCTATATATACCTACGTACCCCCAAACTACCAGATATGGAGCCAAAACCCTAATTCCACCACCGTAACTTTCTGTATCCACGAGATCCCATCTTGGGGCCTTTTCCGGAGCTCCGCCAGAGGGGGCATCGATCATGGAGGGCTTCTACATCAACACCATAGCCTCTCCGATGAAGTGTGAGTAGTTTACCTCAGACCTACGGGTCCATAGTTATTAGCTAGATGGCTTCTTCTATCTTTTTGGGTCTCAATACAAAGTTCTCCCCCTCTCCTGTGGAGATCTATTCGATGTAATCTTATTTTGCGGTGTGTTTGTTGAGACCGATGAATTGTGGGTTTATGATCAAGTTTATCTATGAACAATATTTGAATCTTCTCTGAATTCTTTTATCTATGATTGGTTATCTTTGCAAGTCTCTTCGAATTATCAGTTTGGTTTGGCCCACTAGATTGATCTTTCTTTCAATGGGAGAAGTGCTTAGCTTTGGGTTCAATCTTGCGGTGTCCTTTCCCAGTGACAGTAGGGGCAGCAAGGCACATATTGTATTGTTGCCATCGAGGATAACAAGATGGGGTTTATTTCGTATTGCTTGAGTTTATCCCTCTACATCATGTCATCTTGCTTAAAGCGTTACTCTGTTCTTATGAACTTAATACTCTAGATGCATGCTGGATAGCGGTCGATGTGTGGAGTAATAGTAGTAGATGCAGGCAGGAGTCGGTCTACTTGTCTCGGACGTGATGCCTATATACATGATCATACCTAGATATTCTCATAACTATGCTCAATTCTGTCAATTTCTCAATAGTAATTTGTTTACCCACCGTGAATACTTATGCTCTTGAGAGAAGCCACTAGTAAAACCTATGGCCCCTGAGACTATCTTCCATCATATTAATCTTCCAATACTTAGTTATTTCCTTTGCCTTTTATTTTACTTGCATCTTTTATTTCTCTTTATCATAAAATACCAAAAATATTATCTTATCATATCTATCAGATCCCACTCTCGTAAGTGACCGTGTAGGGATTGACAACCCCTTATCGCGTTGGTTGCGAGAATTTATTTCTTTGTGTAGGTGCGAGGGACTCGTGTGTAGCCTCCTACTGGATTGATACCTTGCTTCTCAAAAACTGAGGGAAACACTTACGCTACTTTTCTGCATCACCCTTTCCCCTTCAAGGGAAAACCAATGCAAGTGTTCAAGAGGTAGCAACTCCTTGTTCCATAATCCATTAAATCTTTACCCAAAACTTGAAAACTTCACAACACAAAACTTAAAAGAAAATCTTCGTGAGCTCCGTTAGTAAAAGAAAACAAACCATCACTTCAAGGTACTGTAATGAACTCATTCTTTATTTATATTGGTGTTAAATCTACTGTATTCCAACTTTTCTATGGTTCATAAACTCTATTACTAGCCATAGATTCATCAAAATAAGCAAACAACACACAAAAAACAGAATCTGTCAAAAACAGAACAGTCTGTAGTAATCTGTAGGTTTCGAGTACTTCTGGAACTCCAAAAATTCTAAAATAAATTGCTGGACGTGAGGGATTTATCTATTAATCATCTGCAAAAAGAATTAACTAAATAGCACTCTCCAATAAAAATTGCAGCAATTCTCGTGAGCGCTAAAGTTTCTGTTTTTTACAGCAAGATCAAAAAGACTTTCCCCAAGTCTTCTCAACGGTTCTACTTGGCACAAACACAAAAAACACAACCAAAAAAGAGGCTAGATAACGTATTTATTACTAAACAGGAACAAGAAGCAAGGAATAAAACTAAAATTGGGTTGCCTCCCAACAAGCACTATCGTTTAACGCCCTAGCTAGGCATAAAAGCAAGGATAGATCTAGGTATTGCCATCTTTGGTAGGCAATCCATAAGTGGCTCTCATAATATATTGATATGGTAATATAATTTTATTTCTAGGGAAGTGTTCCATGCCTTTCCTTAACGGAAATTGCAATTTAATATTCCCTTCCTTCATATCAATAATTGCACCAATCGTTCTAAGGAAAGGTCTAGCAAGCATAATAGGACATGAAGGATTGCAATCTATATCAAGAACAATGAAATCTACGGGCACATAATTCCTATTTGCAACAATAAGAACATCATTAATCTTTCCCATAGGTTTCTTAATAGTGGAATCCGCAAGGTGCAAGTTTAAAGAACAATCATCAAATTCACGGAAACCTAGCCAATCACACAAAATTTTTGGGATCGTGGAAACACTAGCACCCAAATCACACAAAGCATAGCATTCATGATCTTTAATTTTAATTTTAATTGTAGGTTCCCACTCATCATAAAGTTTTCTAGGGATAGAAACTTCCAACTCAAGTTTTTCTTTGTAAGATTGCATTAAAGCATCAACGATATGTTTAGTAAAAGCTTTATTTTGACTATAAGCATGAGGAGAATTTAGCACGGATTGCAACAAGGAAATCCAATATATCAAAGATCATTTATCATAATTAAATTCCTTGAAATCCAAGATAGTGGGTTCGTTGCTATCTAAAGTTTTAACCTCTCAATCCCACTTCTACCAATATTTGCATCAAGATCTAAAAACTCTGAATTTTTGGAATGCCGTCTAGGTAAAGGTGGATCATGTTCAGTCCCATCATTATCAAGATTCATATTGCAAAACAAAGATTTAATAGGGGACACATCAATTAATTTTAGATCTTCATCATTATTATCATGGAAACTAGAAGAACACGCTTTCACAAAGCAATCTTTTTTAGCATGCATCCTAGCGGTTCTTTCTTTGCACTCATCAATGGAAATTCTCATAGCTTTGAGAGACTCATTGATATCATGCTTAGGTGGAATAGATCTTTTCAAAGAATCAACACCAAGAGAAATTATATCCACGTTCCTAGCCAACTCATCAATCTTAAGCAATTTTTCTTCGATCAAAGCATTGAAACTCTTTTGTGAACTAATAAATTATTTAATACTAGATTCAAAATCAGAGGGCATATTATTATAATTTCCATAAGAATTGTCGTAGGAATTACCATAATTATTAGAGGAATTACTAGGAAACGGCCTAGAATTAAAATAAACCTCTATACGCGTTGTTACCAAAATTGTTCCTACCAACAAAATTCACATCCATAGATTCATTATTATTCTCAATCAAAGTAGACAAAGGCATATCATTAGGATCAGTAGGGACACTCTTATTAGCAAACAATTTCATAAGTTCATCCATCTTTCCACTCAAAACATTAATCTTTTCAATCGCATGAACTTTTTTACAAGTAGATCTTTCAGTGTGCCATTAAGAATAATTAACCATAATATTATCTAGGAGTTTGGTAGCTTCTCCTAAAGTGATTTCCATAAAAGTGCCTCCCGCGGCCGAATCTAAATGATTTCTAGAAGCAAAATTCAATCCGGCATAAATTTTTTGTATAATCATCCATAAATTCAAACCATGTGTAGGGCAATTACATATCATTAATTTCATCCTCTCCCAAGATTGTGCAACATGCTCATGATCAAGTTGCTTAAAATTCATAATATCGTTTCTAAGAGATATGATCTTAGCGGGAGGAAAATACTTAGAGATAAAAGCATCTTTGCACTTATTCCATCAATCAATACTATTTTTAGGCAAAGACGAAAACCAAGCTTTAGCCCGATCTCTAAGAGAAAACGGAAATAGCTTAAGTTTAATAATATCATTATCCACATCTTTCTTCTTTTGCATATCACACAAATCAACAAAGTTGTTTAGATGCGTAGCGGCATCTTCACTAGGAAGGCCAGAAAACGGATCTTTCATGACAAGATTCAGCAAAGCAGTATTAATTTCACAAGATTCAGCATCGGTAAGAGGAGTAATCGGAGTGCTAATAAAATCATTATTGTTGGTATTGGCAAAGTCATACAATTTAGTATTATCTTGAGCCATCGTGACAAGCAAGCAATCCAACACACAAGCAAACAAGCGAAGAAAAAGCGAACGGAAAGAGAGGGCAAAAGGAAAAGAGGGCGAATAAAACAGCAAGGGTGAAGTGGGGGAGAGGAAAATGAGAGGCAAATAACAAATAATGTAATGCGAAGGATAAGAGTTGTGATGGGAACTTGGTATGTCTTTACTTGGCGTAGATCTCCCCAGCAACGGCGCCAGAAATCCTTCTTGCTACCTCTTGAGCATGCATTGGTTTTGAAGGAAATATGCCCTAGAGGCAATAATAAAGTTATTATTTATTTCCTTATATCATGATAAATGTTTATTATTCATGATAGAATTGTATTAACCGGAAACATAATACATGTGTGAATATATAGACAAACAGAGTGTCGCTAGTATGCCTCTACTTGACTAGCTCGTTAATCGAAGATGGTTGTGTTTCCTAACCATAGACATGAGTTGTCATTTGATTAATGGGATCACATCATTAGGAGAATGATGTGATTGACATGACCCATTCCGTTAGCTTAGCACACGATCATTTAGTATGTTGCTATTGCTTTCTTCATGACTTATACATGTTCCTATGACTATGAGATTATGCAACTCCCGTTTACCGGAGGAACACTTTGTCTGCTACCAAACGTCAAAACGTAACTGGGTGATTATAAAGGTGCTCTACAGGTGTCTCCGAAGGTACTTGTTGGGTTGGCGTATTTCGAGATTAGGATTTGTCACTCCGATTGTCAAAGAGGTATCTCTGGGCCCTCTCGGTAATGCACATCACTTAAGCCTTGCAAGCATTGCAACTAATGAGTTAGTTGCGGGATGATGTGTTACGGAACGAGTAAAGAGACTTGCCGGTAACGAGATTGAACTAGGTATTGAGATACCGACAATCGAATCTCGGGCAAGTAACATACCGATGACAAAGGGAACAGCGTATGTTGTTATGTGGTCTGACCGATAAAGATCTTCATAGAATATGTAGGATCCAATATGAGCATCTAGGTTCCGCTATTGGTTATTAACCAGAGACATGTCTCGGTCATGTCTACATAGTTCTCGAACCCGTAGGGTCCACACGCTTAACGTTACGATGACAGTTTTATTATGAGTTTATGTGTTTTGATGTACCGAAGGTTCTTCAGAGTCCCGGATGTGATCACGGACATGACGAGGAGTCTCGAAATGGTCGAGACATGAATATTGATATATTGGAAGCCTATGTTTGGATATCGGAAGTGTTCCGGGTGAAATAGTGATTTTACCGGAGTACCAGAGGGGTTACCGGAACCCCCCGGAGGCTATTGGGCCTTATGGGCCCAAGTGGAGGAAGATGAGAGGCGGCCAAGGGGCAGCCGCGCGCCCCCCCCCCCCCCCCAAGTCCGAATTAGACAAGGAGGGGGGCAGCACCCCCCCCTTTCCTTTCCCCTTTCTCCTCCTTCCCCCCAAGTCCTTATCCAACTAGGAAAAAGTAGGGGGGTCCTACTCCCGGTGGGAGTAGGACTCCTCCGGTGCGCCTCCTCCTATGGCCGGCCGCACCCCCCCCCTTGCTCCTTTATATACTGGGGCAGGGGGCACCCCATAGACACAACAATTGATCATTGATCTCTTAGCCGTGTGCGGTGCCCCCCTCCACCATAGTCCACCTCGATAATACTGTAGCGGTGCTTAGGTGAAGCCCTGCGTCGGTAGAACATCAACATCATTACCACGCCGTCGTGCTGACGAAACTCTCCCCCAACACTCGGCTGGATCGGAGTTCGAGGGACGTCATCGGGCTGAACGTGTGCTGAACTCGGAGGTGTCGTACGTTCGATACTTGATCGGTCGGATCGTGAAGACGTACGACTACATCAACCGCATTGTGCTAATGCTTCCGCTTTCGGTCTACGAGGGTACGTAGACAACACTATCCCCTCTCGTTGCTATGCATCACCATGATCTTGCGTGTGCGTAGGAAATTTTTGAAATTACTACGTTCCCCAATAGTGGCATCTGAGCCTGGTTTTATGCGTTGATGTTATATGCACGAGTAGAACACAAGTGAGTTGTGGGCGATATAAGTCATACTGTTTACCAGCATGTCATCACGTGGTGTCTTACGCGAGACTGGTTCTACCGATGTGCTTTAAGCTCTACCACGTGATGATCGGGTGTGATAAGCTCTACGTCCATCTACAACGGGTGCAAGCCAGTTTTGCAGATGCGGAATACTCAGGTTAAACTTGACGAGCCTAGCATATGCAGATATGGCCTCGGAACACTGAGACCGAAAGGTCGAGCGTGAATCATATAGTAGATATGATCAACATAGTGATGTTCACCATTGAAAACTACTCCATTTCACGTGATGATCGGTTATGGTTTAGTTGATTTGGATCACGTGATCACTCAGATGACTAGAGGGATGTCTATCTAAGTGGGAGTTCTTAAGTAATATGATTAATTGAACTTTAATTTATCATGAACTTAGTCCTGGTAGTATTAGCATATCTATGTTGTAGATCAATTGCTCGCGTTTAGCTCCCCTGTTTTATTTTTGATATGTTCCTAGAGAAAACTAAGTTGAAAGATGTTAGTAGCAATGATACGGATTGGATCCGTGATCTGAGGATTATCATCATTGCTGCACAGACGAATTATGTCCTTGATGCACCGCTAGGTGACAGACCTATTGCAGGAGCAGATGCAGACGTTATGAACGTTTGGCTAGCTCAATATGATGACTACTTGATAGTTTAGTGCACCATGCTTAATGGCTTAAAATCAGGACTTCAAAGACGTTTTGAACGTCATGGACCATATGAGATGTTCCAGGAGTTGAAGTTAATATTTCAAGCAAATACCCGAGTTGAGAGATATGAAATCTCCAACAAGTTCTATAGCTAAAAGATGGAGGAGAATAGCTCAAGCAGTGAGCATGTGCTCATATTGTCTGGGTACTACAATCGCTTGAATAAAGTGGGAGTTAATCTTCCAGATAAAATAGTGATTGACAGAATTCTCTAGTCGCCATCACCAAGTTAGTAGAACTTCGTGATGAACTATAATATGCAAGGGATAACGGAAACGATTCCCAAGCTCTTCGTGATGCTGAAATCGACGGAGATAGAAATCAAGAAAGAGCATCAAGTGTTGATGGTTAACAAGATCACTAGTTTCAAAAAAAGGGCAAAGGGATAGAAGGGGAACTTCAAGAAGAACAGCAAGCAAGTTGCTGCTCAAGTGAAGAAGCCCAAGTCTGGACCTAAGCCTGAGACTAAGTGCTTCTACTGCAAAGGGACTGGTCACTAGAAGCGGAAACACCACAAGTATTTGTCAGATAAGAAGGATGGCAAAGTGAACAAGCTATATTTGATATACATGTTATTGATGTGTACTTTACTAGTGTTTATAGCAACCCCTCGGTATTTGATACTAGTTCAGTTGCTAAGAGTAGTAACTTGAAACGGGAGTTGCAGAATGAACAGAGACTAGTTAAGGGTGAAGTGATGATGTGTGATGGAAGTAGTTCCAAGAATGATACGATCATCATCGCACACTCCCTATACTTTCGCGATTAGTGTTAAACCTAAATAAATGTTATTGGTATTTGCGTTGAGCAAGAATATGATTTGATCATGTTTATTGCAATACGGTTATAGATTTAAGTTAGGGAATAATTGTTATTTTGTTTACATGAATAAAACCTTCTATGGTTATACACCCAACGAAAATGGTTTGTTGGATCTCAATCGTACTGATACACATATTCATAACATTGAAGCCAAAAAGATGCAAAGTTAATAATGATAGTGCAACTTATTTGTGGCACTGCCTTTTAGGTCATATTGGTGTAAAGCGCATGAAGAAACTCCATGCTAATGGAATTTTGGAATCACTTGATTATGAATCACTTGATTCTTGCGAACCATGCCTTATGGGCAAGATGACTAAAGACTCCGTTCTAGGGAACAATGGAGGGAGCAACTGACTTATTGGAAATAATAAATACTGATGTATGCAATCCGATAAGTGTTGAGGCTCACGGCAGGTATCGTTATCTTCTGACATTCACAGATGATTTGAGCAGATATGGGTCTATCTAATTACTGAAACATAAGTCTGAAACGTTTGAAAAGTTCAAAGAATTTCAGAGTGAAGTTGAAAATCATCGTAACAAGCAAATAAAGTTTCTACGATCTGATCGTGGAGGAGAATATTTGAGTTACGAGTTTGGTCTACATTTGAAACAATGCGGAATAGTTTCGCAACTCACGCCACCTGGAACACCACAGCGTAATGGTGTGTCCGAACATCATAACCGTACTTTATTTGATATAGCGCAATTTATGATGTCTCTTACCGATTTACCACTATCGTTTTGGGGTTATGCATTAGAGACAGCTGCATTCACATTAAAAGGGCACCATCTAAATCCGTTGAGACGACACCGTATGAACTGTGGTTTAGCAAGAAACCTAAGCTGTCGTTTCTTAAAGTTTGAGGTTGCAATGCTTATGTGAAAAAGTTTCAACCTGATAAGCTCAAACCCAAATCGGAGAAGTGTGTCTTCATAGGATACCCAAAAGAAAATGTTGGGTACACCTTCTATCACAGATCCGAAGGCAAGTTATTCATTGCTGAGAATGTATCCTTTCTAGAGAAGGAGTTTCTCTCGAAAGAAGTGAGTGGGAGGAAAGTAGAACTTGATGAGGTAACTGTACCTGCTCCTTTATTGGAAAGTAGTTCATCACAGCAATCTATTCCTGTGACTACTACACCAATTAGTGAGGAAGCTAATGATGATGATCATGTAACTTCAGATCAAGTTACTACCGAAACCTCGTAGGTAAACCAGAGTGAGATCCGCACCAGAGTGCTACGGTAATCCTGTTCTGAAGGTCATGTTACTTGACCATGACGAGCCTACGAACTATGAGGAAGCGATGATGAGCCCAGATTCCGCGAAATGGCTTAAGGCCATGAAATCTGAGATGAGATCCATGTATGAGAACAAAGTATGGACTTTGATTGACTTGCCCAATGATCGGCGAGCCATTGAGATTAAATGGATCTTCAAGAGGAAGACGGACGCTGATAGTAGTGTTACTATCTACAAAGCTAGAATTGTCGCAAAAATGTTTTCGACAAGTTCAAAGTGTTGACTACGATGAGAGTTTCTCACTCGTATCTATGCTTAAGTCTGTCCGAATCATGTTAGCAATTGTCGCATTTTATGAAATCTGGCAAATGGATAAACAAAACTGCATTCCTTAATGGATTTATTAAAGAAGAGTTGTATATGATGCAACCAAAAGGTTTTGTCAATCCTAAAGGTACTAACAAAATATGCAAGCTCCAGCGATCTATCTATGGACTGGTGCAAGCATCTCGGAGTTGGAATATATGCTTTGATAAGTTGATCAAAGCATATAGTTTTATACAGACTTGCGGTGAAGCCTGTATTTGCAAGAAAGTGAGTGGGAGCACTACAACATTTTTGATAAGTATATGTGAATGACATATTGTTGATCGGAGATAATGTAGAATTATTCTGCAACGCATAAAGGAATGTTTGAAAGGAGTTTTTCAAAGAAATATCTCGGTGAAGCTACTTACTTATTGAGCATCAAGATCTATAGAGATAGATCAAGACGCTTGATAAGTTTTTCAATAAGTACATACCTTGACAAGATTTTGAAGTGGTTCAAAATGGAACAGTCAAAGAAAGAGTCCTTGCCTGTGTTACAAGGTGTGAAACTGAGTAAGACTCAAAGCCCGACCACGGGAGAAGATAGAGAGAGAATGAAAGTCATTTCCTATGCCTCAACCATAGGTTCTATAAAGTATGCCATGCTGTGTACCAGACCTATTGTATACCCTGCCCTGTTGGCAAAGGAGTACAATAGTGATCTAGGAGTAGATCACTAGACATTGGTCAAAATTATCCTTAGTGGAATAAGGATATGGTTCTCGATTATGGAGGTGACAAAAGGTTCGTCGTATAGGATTGCGTTGATGCAAGTTTTGACACTGATCCAGATGACTCAAAGTCTCAATCTGGATACATATTGAAAGTGGGAGCAATTAGCTAGAGTAGCTCCGTGCAGAGCATTGTTGACATAGGAATTTGCAAAATACATACGGATTTGAATGTGGCAGACCCGTTGACTAAACTTCCCTCACAAGCAAAACATGATCACACCTTAGTACTCTTTGGGTATTAATCACATAGCAATGTGAACTAGATTATTGACTCTAGTAAACCCTTTGGGTGTTGGTCACATGACGATGTGAACTATGGGTGTTAATCACATGGTGATGTGAGCTATTGATGTTAAATCACATGGCGATGTGAACTAGATTATTGACTCTAGTGCAAGTGGGAGACTAAAGGAAATATGCCCTAGAGGCAATAATAAAGTTATTATTTATTTCCTTATATCATGATAAATGTTTATTATTCATGCTAGAATTGTATTAACCGGAAACATAATACATGTGTGAATATATAGACAAACAGAGTGTCACTAGTATGCCTCTACTTGACTAGATCGTTAATCGAAGATGGTTGTGTTTCCTAACCATAGACATGAGTTGTCATTTGATTAACGGGATCACATCATTAGGAGAATGATGTGATTGACATGACCCATTCCATTAGCTTAGCACACGATCGTTTAGTATGTTGCTATTGCATTCTTCATGACTTATACATGTTCCTATGACTATGAGATTATGCAACTCCCGTTTACCGGAGGAACAATTTGTGTGCTACCAAATGTCACAACGTAATTGGGTGATTATAAAGGTGCTCTACAGGTGTCTCCAAAGGTACTTGTTGGGTTGGCGTATTTTGAGATTAGGATTTGTCACTTCGATTGTCGGACAGGTATCTCTGGGCCCTCTCGGTAATGCACATCACTTAAGCATTGCAACTAATGAGTTAGTTGCGGGATGATGTATTACGGAACAAGTAACGAGACTTTCCGGTAACGATATTGAACTAGGTATTGAGATACCGACAATCGAATCTCGGGCAAGTAACATACCGATGACAAAGGGAACAACGTATGTTGTTATGCAGTCTGACCAATAAAGATCTTCGTAGAATATGTAGGAGCCAATATGAGCATCCAGGTCCCGCTATTGGTTATTGACCGGAGACGTGTCTCGGTCATGTCTACATAGTTCTCTAACTCGTAGGGTCCGCACGCTTAACATTACGATGACAATTTTATTATGAGTTTATGTGTTTTGATGTACCGAAGGTTGTTCGGAGTCCCGGATGTGATCACGGACATGACGAGGAGTCTTGGAATGGTCGAGACATGAAGATTGATATATTGGAAGCCTATGTTTGGATATCGGAAGTGTTCCGGGTGAAATAGTGATTTTATCGGAGTACCGGAGGGGTTACCGGAACCCCCCGGAGGCTATTGGGCCTTATGGGCCCAAGTGGAGGAAGAGGAGAGGCGGCCAAGAGGCAGCCGCGTGCCCCCCCCCCCCCCCCAAGTCCGAATTGGACAAGGAGGGGGGCGGCGCCCCCCCTTTCCTTTCCCCTTTCTCCTCCTTCCCCCGCAAGTCCTAATCCAACTAGGAAAAAGGAGGGGAGTCCTACTCCCGGTGGGAGTAGGACTCCTCCGGCGCGCCTCTTCCTATGGCCGGCCGCACCCCCCCCTTTCTCCTTTATATATGGGGGCAGGGGCACCCCATAGACACAACAATTGATCATTGATCTCTTAGCCGTGTGCGGTGCCCCCCTCCACCAGAGTCCACCTCGATAATACTGTAGCGGTGCTTAGGCGAAGCCCTGCGTCGGTGGAACATCAACATCGTCACCACGCCGTCGTGCTGACAAAACTCTCCCTCAACACTCGGCTGGATCGGAGTTCGAGGGACGTCATCGGGCTGAACGTGTGCTGAACTCGGAGGTGCCGTACGTTCGGTACTTGATCGGTCGGATCGTGAAGATGTACGACTACATCAACCGCGTTGTGCTAACGCTTCCGCTTTCGGTCTACGAGGGTACGTAGACAACACTCTCCCCTCTCGTTGCTATGCATCACCATGATCTTGCGTGTGCGTAGGAAATTTTGGAAATTACTACGTTCCCCAACAGGTTTTCCCTTGAAGAGGAAAGGGTGATGCAGCAAAGCAGCATAAGTATTTCCCTCAGTTTTTGAGAACCAAGGTATCAATCCAGTAGGAGACCACGCGCGAGTCACCTTGTACCTACGCAAACAAATAAGAACCTCGCAACCAACGTGATAAAGGGGTTGTCAATCCCTTCACGACCACTTGCAAGAGTGAGATCTGATAGAGATAATGATAATAAGATAAATATTTTTGGTATTTTTATGATATAGATTGAAAGTAAAGATTGCAAAATAAAATAGATTGGAAACTTGTATGATGGAGAATAGACCCGGGGGCCATAGGTTTCACTAGTGGCTTCTCTCAACATAGCATAAGTATTACGGTGGGTGAACAAATTACTGTCAAGCAATTGGTAGAAAAGCGAATAATTATGAGAATATCTAGGTATGATCATGTGTATAGGCATCGCGTCCGTGAAAAGTAGACCGACTCCTGCCTGCATCTACTACTATTACTCCACACATCGACCGCTATCCAGCATGCATCTAGAGTATTAAGTTCATAAGAACAGAGTAACGCTTTAAGCAAAATGACATGATGTAGAGGGATAAACTCATGCAATATGATATAAACCCCATCTTTTATCCTCAATGGCAACAATACAATACGTGTCGTTTCCCTTTCTGTCACTGGGATCGAGCACCGCAAGATTGAACCCAAAGCTAAGCACTTCTCCCATTGCAAGAAAGATCAATCTAGTAGGCCAAACAAAACTGATAATTTGAAGAGACTTGCAAAGATAACCAATCATACATAAAAGAATTTAGAGAAGATTCAAATATTGTTCATAGATAGACTTGATCATAAACCCACAATTCATCGGATCTCGACAAACACACCGCAAAAATAGTTACATCGAATAGATCTCCAAGAAGATCGAGGAGAACTTTGTATTGAGATCCAAAGAGAGAGAAGAAGCCATCTAGCTACTAGCTATGGACCCGAAGGTCTGAAGTAAACTACTCACACATCATCGGAGGGGCCATGGAGTTGATGTAGAGGCCCTCCGTGATCAATGCCCCCTCCAGCGGAGCTCCGGAAAAGGCCCCAAGATGGGATCTCTTGGGTACAGAAGGTTGCGGCGGTGGAAATAGGGTTTCGTGGTGCTCCTGGATGTTTTCGGGGTATGTGAACATATATAGGAGGAAGAAGTAGGTCGGTTGAGCCACGAGGGGCCCACGAGGGGGGAGGGCACGCCCAGGGGGTAGGTGCGCCCCCTACCTGTGGCCGCCTCATTGATTGCTTGACGTCCACTCCAAGTCCTCTGGATCGCGTTTGTTCCACAAATCATGCTCCCGAAGGTTTCATTCCATTTGGACTCCATTTGATATTCCTTTTCTGCGAAACACCGAAATAGGCAAAAAACAAAAATTTGGGCTGGGCCTCCGGTTAATAGGTTAGTCCCAAAAATCATATAAAAGTGTAAAATAAAGCCCATTAACATCCAAAACAGATAATATAATAGCATGGAACAATCAAAAATTATAGATATGTTGGAGACGTATCAGATACCCAAAGGAGACTGTTGGGTACACCTTCTATCACAGATCCGAAGGCAAGATATTCGTTGCTAAGAATGGATCCTTTATAGAGAAGGAGTTTCTCTCGAAAGAAGTGAGTGGGAGGAAAGTAGAACTTGACAAGGTAATTATACCTTCTCCCTTATTGGAAAGTAGTTCATCACTGAAATCAGTTCCAGTGATTCCTACACCAATAAATGAGGAAGCTAATGATGATGGTCATGAAACTTCTGATCAAGTTACTACTGAACCTCGTAGGTTAACCAGAGTGGTACGGTAATCCTATTCTAGAAGTCATGTTACTTGACCATGACGAACCTACGAACTATGAGGAAGCGATGATGAGCCTAGATTCCGCAAAATGGCTTGAGGCCATGAAATCTGAGATAGGATCCATGTATAAGAACAAAGTATGGACTTTGGTTGACTTGCCCGATGATCAGCATGCCATAGAGAATAAATGGATCTTCAAGAAGAAGACTGGCGTTGATGGTAATGTTACTGTCTACAAAGCTCGACTTGTTGCAAAAGGTTTTTGACAAGTTCAAGGAGTTGACTACGATGAGACCTTCTCACCCATAGCAATGCTTAAGTCCGTCCGAATCATGTTAACAATTGCCGCATTTTATGATTATGAAATTTGGCAAATGGATGTCAAAACGGCATTCCTTAATGGATATCTTAAAGAAGAGTTGTATATGATGCAACCAGAAGGTTTTGTCGATCCAAAAGGTGCTAACAAAGTGTGCAAGCTCCAGCGATCCATTTATGGACTGGTGCAAGCCTCTCGGAGTTGTAATATACGCTTTGATAGTGTGATCAAAGCATATGGTTTTATACAGACTTTTGGAGAAGCCTGTATTTACAAGAAAGTGAGTGGGAGCTCTGTAGCATTTCTGATATTATATGTAGATGACATATTATTGATCAGAAATGATACTGAATTTCTGAATAGCACAAAAGGATACTTGAATAAGAATTTTTCAATGAAAAACCTCGGTGAAGCTGCTTATATATTGGACATCAAGATCTATAGAGATAGATCAAGACACTTAATTGGACTTTCACAAAGCACATACCTTGATAAAGTTTTGAAGAAGTTCAAAATGGATCAAGCAAAGAAAGGGTTCTTGCATGTGTTACAAGGTGTGAAGTTGAGTCAGACTCAATGCCCGACCACTGTAGAAGATAGAGAGAAAATGAAAGGTGTTCCCTATGCTTTAGCCATAGGCTCTATCATGTATGCAAAGATGTGTACCAGAACTGATGTGTGACTTGCTATCAGTCTAGCAGGGAGGTACCAAAGTAATCTAGGAGTAGATCACTGGACAGCGGTCAAGAACATCCTAAAATACCTGAAAAGGACTAATGGTATGTTTCTTGTATATGGAGGTGACAAAGAGCTCGTCGTAACGGTTACGTCGATGCAAGCTTTGACAGTGATCCGGATGACTCTAAGTCACAAACCGGATACATGTTTTTATTAAATGGTGGAGCTGTCGGTTGGTGTAGTTCCAAGTAGAGCGTCGTGGCGGGATCTACGTGTGAAGTGGAATACATAGCTGCTTCGGAAGCAGCAAATGAAGGAGTCTGGATGAAGGAGTTCATATCCGATCTAGGTGTCATACCTAGTGCATCGGATCCAATGAAAATCTTTTATGACAATACTGGTGCAATTGCCTTGGCAAAGGAATCCAGATTTCACAAGAGAACTAAGCACATCAAGAGACGCTTCAATTCCATCCGCGATCAAGTCAAGGAGGGAGACATAGAGAATTGCAAGATACATACAGATCTGAATGTTGCAGACCCGTTGACTAAGCCTCTCTCACGAGAAAAACATGATCAGCACCAAGACTCCATGGGTGTTAGAATTATTACAATGTAATCTAGATTAGTGACTCTAGTGCAAGTGGGAGACTGAAGGAAATATGCCCTAGAGGAAATAATGAAGTTTTTATTTATATTTTCTTATATCATGATAAATGTTTATTATTCATGCTAGAATTGTATTAACCGGAAACTTAGAACATGTGTGAATACATAGACAAACAGAATGTCACTAGTATGCCTCTACTTGACTAGCTCGTTGAATCAATGATGGTTATGTTTCCTAACCATAGACATGAGCTATCATTTGATTAACGGGATCACATCATTAGAGAATGATGTGATTGACTTGACCCATACGTTAGCTTAGCACGATGATCGTTTAGTTTGTTGCTATTGCTTTCTCCATAACTTATACATGTTACTATGACTATGAGATCATGCAAATCCCGAATACCGGAGGATCACTTTGTGTGCTACCAAATGTCACAATGTAACTAGGTGATTATAAATGTGCTCTACAGGTGTCTCCGATGGTGTTTGTTGAGTTGGCAAAGATCGAGATTAGGATTTGTCACTCCGATTGTCGGAGAGGTATCTCTAGGCCCTCTCGGTAATGCATATCAATATAAGCCTTGCAAGCAATGTGACTAATGAGTTAGTTGCGGGATGATGCATTACGGAATGAGTAAAGAGACTTTTTGGTAATGATATTGAACTAGGTATTGAGATACCGACGATCGAATCTCGGGCAAGTAACATCCCGATGACAAAGGGAACAACGCATATCATTATGCAGTTTGACCGATAAAGATCTTCGTATAATGTGTGGGAGCCAATATGAACATCCAGGTTCCGCTATTGGTTATCTACCGGAGACGTGTCTCGGTCATGTCTACATAGTTCTCGAACCCGTAGGGTCCACACGCTTAACGTTCGGTGATGATCGGTATTATGAGTTTATGTGTTTTGATGAACCGAAGGTTGTTTGGAGTCCCGGATGTGATCACGGGCATGACGAGGAGTCTCTAAATGGTCAAGACATAAAGATCGTAATATTGGAAGCCTATGTTTGGACATCAGAAATGTTCCAAGTGAGTTCGGGCATATACCGGAGTACCGGGGGGGTTACCGGAACCCCCCGGGGAGTATATGGGCCCTAATGGGCTTTAATGGAGAGAGAGAGGGGCAGCCAGGGTAGGCCGCGCGCCCCCTCTCCCTCAGGTCCCCTTTCCTTCCTTCCTCTCCCCTCCCTTCTCTCCTAGTCCAACTAGGGAAGGGGGGATCACACTCCCGGTGGGAGTAGGACTCCTCCAGGGCACGCCATAGAGGGCCGGCCCTCCCCCCTCCTCCACTCCTTTATATACGGGGGAGGGGGCACCCCATAGACACACAAGTTGATCATTGATCTCTTAGCCGTGTGCGGTGCCCCCCTCCACCATAATCCACCTCAGTTATATCGTAGCGGTGCTTAGGCGAAGTCCTGTTCCGGTAGCATCATCATCACCGTCATCATGTCGTCGTGCTGACGAAGCTCTCCCTCGACACTCTGCTGGATCGTGAGTTCGTGGGACGTCACCGAGCCAAACGTGTGCAGATCGCGTAGGTGCTGTACTTTTGGTACTAGGACCAGTCGATCGTCAAGACGTACGACTACATCAACCGCGTTGTCATGACGCTTCCGCTTACGGTCTACGAGGGTACATAGACAATACTCTCCCCTCTTGTTGCTATGCATCACCATGATCTTACGTGTGCGTAGGAAATTTTTGAAATTACTGCGTTCCCCTGCAATATATATGTGGGAGGGGGCGCCTAGCACATACCAGATCAATTGTTAGCCGTGTGCGGCGCCCCCCCTCACCGTTTACGCCCCCGGTCATATTTTCGTAGTGCTTAGGCGAAGCCCTGCAGAGATCACTTCACCATCACCATCACCACGCCGTCGTGCTGACGGAACTCATATACCTCGACGTCTTGCTGGATCAAGAAGGCGAGGGACGTCACCGAGCTGAACGTGTGCAGAACGTGGAGGTGCCATACGTTCAATACTAGATCGGTTGAATCACGAAGAAATTTCAATTACATCAACCGCGTTGTGAAACGCTTCCACTTATGGTCTACGAGGGTATGTGGACACACTCTCCCCCTTATTGCTATGCATCTCCATGGATAGATCATTGCATGTGCATAGATTTTTTTTGTTTTCCATGCAACGATTCCCAACACTAACATCATCTCTATGGAATAATATGTTTTTGTGCCTGGAAGGTTGATCACTGACAACATAATAACAACTTATGAATGTTTACATTTCATGAAGAGAAACCAGGAAAAGAAAAACCAGTTTTGTGCCCTTAAGTTGGACATGATGAAGGCTTATGATGGGGTGGAGTGGTCATACCTTCGTGCCATTATGATTAAATTGGGCTTCACCTAGAGGTGGGTGGACATTAATATTGTTATGGGCATGGTCACTTCGGTGAAATTTTAAGTGATGTTCAATGGTAAGAAACTATAACAATTTATTCCTTCACGAGGCATCCGACAGGGGGACCCAATTTCCCCATACATGTTCTTGTTAGCGGCAGACAGTCTTTCGTGCCTATTAAAATCTAGAGATGAGTCATCACAACTTCATGGCCTACAGGTGGCACCCTCGGCGGCGCATGTGAATCTCTTCTTTTTGTAGTGATAAGCCGTTGTTTTTCAGGGCTAATAGTGTGGGAGCAAATGAGGTCAACCAGGTGTTGGATATTTATTGTCAAACCACAGGACAACGAATCAACTATGGAAAAGAGTCTATCTTTTTTAGCAAAGGAGTTCCTGAAAGTGTCCACATTGATATTAAAGGAGTGCTTCAAGTTCCAAATGAAACTTTAAATGAGAAATATCTTGGCATGCCTTCTGATGTGGGATCTTCAAAAAACAGAGCTTTCAAATTTTTGAAAGATAGATTGTGGAGCAAAATTCAGGGATGTATTGAGAAAACTCTATCTACTGTAGGCAAGGAGGTATTGGTTAAATTTGTGGCGCAAGCTATACCTGTTTTCTCTATGACTTGCTTCAAACTTCCCAGGGGGCTTTGTGAACACCTTAACATGCTCATAAGGAAGTTTTGGTGGGGCAGTAAGGATGGTGATCGGAAACCTAGCTGGGCATCGTGGAAGTCTATGACACAACCAAAAGCTACGGGCGAACTTGGTTTCGAGGATTTTGAGCCGTTTAACCTTGCGATGCTTGCAAAGCAGGGATGGAGGATTTTACAACAACCAGATTCTCTGAGTGCTCGTATACTTAAGAGCGTTTACTCCCAACGTAAACGATATTGCATGCTCGGGTTGGTTCCCACCCAAGCCAAATTTGGAGATCTATAATGGAAGGACTGGAAGTATTGAGACTTGGACTTATTAAGCATATTGGTAGTGGGAACTCTACTATGTCTGGCTGGACAATTGGATACCTAGAGATGAAATGCTTCGATCCTGCGACAGTAAAGTTGCGAACCCACCAAGGCTGGCGCCAGATTATTTTGATCTTGCAACGGCCTCCTGCGACAAGCAGATGATCGAGCATACATTCATGCTGATGGGCATTCCAGCTATCTTGGTGATTCCCATATGCACTCACAATTTTGATGACTATTGGGCTTGGCATTTTGAACGAAAGGGAAGCTTCTCGAACCGGTAGGAGGCTTGGCTAGAGCGTGCCGCAGGACCTTCAAACTCACGCAATGAGGAGAAATCATGGAAGCTTCTCTGGAGTACTCATGATCCAGCTAATATTAGAATGTTTTTCTCACGCCTTGTAAAACAGTCTCTACCCACTGAAGATGTGAGAGCACCACCACAATATGTCCACCACACGCTCTTATGGTTTGTGTGGCTCACAAGATTCGCGGAGACACTCGCTTCTCGAGTGTTCATCGTCAAGATGCATCTAGGCCTTGGAAGAGGGAGATATCATGGATCAGATGATTACGAGAATGGAACCAAATGCAAAATAGTGGATTTTTGCACTCATGGCTGGCCTGCCTCACCACAAGTTTATTCGCATGGCGGTCTGCCTTTGGGTATATGGACATCGAGGCGGAAATTTACCATGAAGCGATTTCACAGAGTCCACAAGCTACACACCTATTTGTGAACATGTTCATCAGGGAGCTTGAGTTGATTCATATACAGCCTCAGCCGATTTAACAGAGAGCCCCCCCCCCGCCAGCTGGAGTATCACATGCAAGACCCTTGGCTCACACCTGTGGGACATGCAAAAATTCACGTAGATGGCGCTGTGCTCCGAGACTGCGGTGGATTTGCTACTGCAGTTTGTCGGGACGATGCCGACAATTACTCGGGTAGCTCAGCTTTGGTAATATCGGGACTAGTGGACCCAACCACATTGGAAGCAGTCGCGTGACGAGAGGGCCTTGCGTTGCCAGAAGATCTTCTAAGCAACTTCATCATCTCATTCGATTGCAAGCAGGTGGTCAGTGACATAAAAAAGGTAGCCAGGACCCTATGGTTCGGTGATTACAGAAATCAAACTTCGAGCTTCTAGTTTTAGTTGTAATTTTATTTTTGAAAGTCGCACTGTTAATGATGAGGCTCATAGTCTAGCTAAGCATTCGTATAATCTTGGTCCAAAGCGTCATATTTGGTTGGCCAATCCTGATGATGTATCCCATTCCATGTGGATTATAATCAATAAAGCTTAGCTTTGTCTAACAAAAAGCTCCCGTTTGCCAGCGCCTCACCGCGCCTGTGGGCTAGAATGTGAGGAGCACTGATTACTTCTAATGGGCTCAGGGCCTGTTTGGTTTCAATAAGTCATCTGACTTATAAGTCAGGTGACTTAAAACCAGTGACTTATAAGTCATGTCTGTTTGGTTGTCATCTGACTTATAAGTCACCTGACCACACATTTCCATCTTGTTTTTTATGTAAAGGTGGTGGGACCCACGTAAAAAAAGGTGACTTATAAGTTTTAAGTTGGGGTGGCTTATAAGTTGAGTCTGTTTAACAAAATAAGTCACTTTTTTCACTTTTCGACTTATAAATTTGTGACTTATTTGAAATCAAACAGGTCCTCGTTGGCGTGGTTCTGAATTTGTGAACCCCGCAATTTCGTCCGCAGTTACGCGTCGGGCAGTGTTCACACGTGGCAAGGCTATTGTCCCTGGAGTAGAATTGTTTTTGCACGTAGACCATCCAGCAAGAAGGAGAAAGAAACAGAGGGAAGAAGCTAATTAAACAAGTACCATAAGCCACATGCTTCGATGCTCTAGTAGTACGGCACCAAAGACCAATCAACCAGGTACCACCAGTGACTGAACCTGCCCGTGGAAATGGGGTGGATTCACTCCCATACTTGTGCCAATGTGCTTCTCTCCAACCGCTGCGTCTGCTGCAAAATCTAGTTTGTTGCTCCTTTTATTCTGGTTTTGTTGCTCTTCTTTTCTCTCTCTTCGTCTTCACGCAACTCTGCAATGGAGCTCCGAAATAACGTTGTCATGAGGAAAGAAAAAAAACTGCCTTTTTCTTTGAAAACACGTAATTCTACATGTCATTTTCAAGAAACCTCGAAGTCTCCAAAACCTAGGTTTTTTTTTGTTTTTGTGGCAGCAAGTAAAACTTTCCATAATACGTCACCCAAGCTCTAGTTGTTTTCGCGACCTCATTGCACACGTCATAACATACTGTGGGTATACATAGCTATCGGAGTGGCTTAATTTTGCAATTAACAAGACATAATCATTAGTGACACTAACCCCACTCACTTATAAAGAATGAT
Organism: Triticum urartu; assembly: GCF_003073215.2. NCBI lineage: Eukaryota > Viridiplantae > Streptophyta > Magnoliopsida > Poales > Poaceae > Triticum > Triticum urartu. The sequence continues at coordinate 54,488,291 of NC_053022.1, forward strand.
TTAAAAAGGAAAAGAAGGAAATACATGTAATAAATATTAAAACAATATATAATCAGCAGTCAGATCATGTTACACTCTCTCTCCTCTCCGACAACCGCGGTGGCGAAGCGGATTTGATGATGGGCGCAACATCGACAGAAAACACAACACACTCCAAAACGTCGATACTGACGCAACTGTGACGTCGTCATTCTAAATGTCGATATTGACGCAACCGTGATGTCGTCATTCTAGACGTCGGTAACCGAAGCAACTATGATGTCGCCATTCTAGACGTCGATACTGACGCAACTGTGATGTCGTCATTCTAGACGTAGATACTGACGCAACTGTGATTTCGTCATTCTAGACATCGGTAACTGAAGCAACAGTGATGTCGTCATTCTAGACGTCGGTAACTGAAGCGACCGTGATCTCGCCATTCTAGACGTCGATACTGACGCAACTGTGTTATCGTCATTCTAGACGTCAGTAACCGACACAACTGTGATGTTGTCATTCTTCCCTACGTGGTGTTGACAGTCGGGCCTGCAACCACCACTTAATAACCATACCGATGCTGCCCCACCGCCATGCCTACTCCCTTATATACCTCTCCACGCTAGGGTTTTTGTGGCACAAAAGCCCTAAAATTTAGGGTTTGGTGATATGTGCTTGATAAGAGTTGACAAAATAGGAAATGAACTGTAAATTATCAAAACCATTTTTTAGCGTCAAAGATCGTCGATACATGATGACTGCGATGTATAGTTTTACGCTGTGATAAATCCTTTAGAATATCTAGATCTTTGGGAGTAGTGATAGCCGATGACTGGGATGATCGAGCATTGTGGTCGTGAAGCGAATGGCGCCGGACATGAGCTAGCTCGACGTTTGCTTTATGAACAAAACTAGTTTCAAGTTATGGCATGATCAGCTTCCGACTCCCTTGTTCGTACCATTGTAAAAGACCCTGTTATAATTGAGTAAAGTCCCCGCTCAAAGCGATGCAACAGAAAATAATTGAGTAAAGTCGCCCAAAGTTAAAAAGAAAACACTAGTAGTATAAGCGCACGTGCACTGATGCTTGCAACGGTACAGTCCGGAAAGCCACGATGATCCAGGGCGAACCTGCCCTTGAAGACGGGCAAGGTTCATTTCGATCTATGATCATCCAAATGTACAACAGGACATCGTAGCACCTGACATCTCCTCTCGACATTTTTGCTCCGTTTTCATCTTGTCTTGAACGGCAACACGAGGGTGAAGCGCGTGCTCTGGATGTCGTTTTGAGAGCTGAGGCACCACCAGGACGAACCAGCGTGCAAAACACCATCGCCGTGCATGAAAAATCCTGGCGCCGCCGTGCCACCCAGCGTGCCACCTCATCGCCGACGTCATGAGACGGTGGTGGGGGTACGAGAACCATCGGCGAAGCTTAATTCCAGCAATTAACAAGCCATAATAATTAGGGCCAGCGCCCCCACCACCGAGGAAAAACTAAAAAGGAAAGCGGGGGAAGGATTAGTAAATCACCAGCTGTCCAAATCACCCCGCAGCCCCGGCCCAGCTCACTCGCGGAGGGAGGAGCGGATTGGATGACGCGCGCAGCAGCAGCATCGCGCACTTCAAGGCGTCGTCGCTGCTGACGCGCGGGCCCCGCCCCCACCGCTTTATAACCGCGCCGACGCCGCCCCCATCCCACCCCCGACACTCCCCTCCGTTCCGGACTCTGAAGCAGCAGCGGCGGACGGCGGCCCGCGCGTCTCCGTCTCGCGGCGGCGAATCCCACCTGCAAATAGACAGAATCGGACAGGTTCTCGCTAGGTGGGCGCGGCGAGGTGGGTTGGGCGGGGGTTCGATGGCGACACCGTGTCGGATTCCCGCAATTCGCGCTGGATTAACGTTGGTGCGGATTTTTTCTGTGTCTCAGGTTTCTGTTCGGCGGGCTGGGCGTGATGGCGGTCGCGTCGCGCCTGGCGGTGGCGCGGGTGGTCCAGCCGGACGGGGGCGCGGCGAGCGGGAGGAGGGGGCGGCAGGGGTTCGCGGTGGTAGGGCTCCCCGCGGCCGCCAGGAGGGGGAGGCGGCGCGGCGGGGCCGTTGCGGCCAGCCCCCCGACGGAGGAGGCGGCCAAGTTGACGGAGCCGCTCACCAAGGAGGACCTCGTCGCCTACCTCGCGTCCGGCTGCAAGCCCAAGGAGAACTGGAGGTGAGAAGCTGGTGCTGCTACTTACTGTTGGAGGTGGAACGTAGTTCTATGGCTGGAGCAGCCGATTCTTACTGCCCAGCTTACTGTTTAGCTCTGCAATTGGGGATTTAGTATTTACTGTTCAGTCGCCCCTAGAGTGGCGGAGTTTTTTCACATGAATCAGTGCCTTGTAGTGACGAACTGGGTGATGTTTGCCAGTAGTTAGCACTTGTAGTTGTAGGAATAAGAGGGTGGATGCGTCGAAGTGACTTTACTTGTGCCTAGTTAGCAAACGAAGCTCTGCGTTGTTCACGGAAGGGGGCACATGGTATTGGTTAGCATAGTTATACTAGGCTAGGAACTAATTTGGGGATACATTGTGTCATGCTGTTGCCGAATGGCGCGGCTCGTCCATTCATATAATGCTGGAAGTAGTAAAATTGCAATATGTACACAAAACTGATATAGTACTTGTTAATACGTGGAAAGAGTAAGCTTACAAATGATTGTCCTAAATGACAGAAAAAGTCTCTCTAAGATTAGATATGCTATACTTAATGGGGCGTGCTACGTGTCCACCAACTGATCTTTTCAAAAGATTGGCCGGGTTGCTAGCCGCCAGATCTGGCGTCATCAAGCCGTTGACGGGCATCCTAACTTTTGCAACATAGATTATGTTGCAGTTTTTTTTTGCAACAGAGATCATGTCGCGGAAACGTCTGTAGATTTTTTTTGCAACACAATTTATGTTACATAATATTTTTTGCAACAGAGATAATGTTGCGGAAACGTTTGTAGAGTCTTTTTTGCCACAAAGGTCATATTGCAGAATTTTTGCAACAGAGATCATGTTGCGGAAACGTCTGTAGATTTCTTTTTGCAACAGAGGTCATGTTGTAGATTTTCAACAGAAAGCATGTTGCAGAAGACGAACGAGGAAAAAAAAGGGAAACGAGCGGCTCTCAGTCGTTAGCGATTAAGATAAGAAAGAAAAAGGATGAACGGTGATAGGGCCCACATGGGACGCATGGTGTGCATCTGAGGTGGCAACGATGCGCTGTAAATTGGCCGGTTGACGGGAATCTTTTCGCATACTTAATACATCTTGTTAATGTAGTGTGCTCATTTTATTCGATCAATAAAATTTATTGGAGATGAAGATCGTTCTGGTGCCTGTGTTCAAATTATTTCAGATTTGACAATATATTTTTGTTTTTCTTGAAGTTCTATTCCTGTATAATTCCTACCGAGTATTTCGGTTAGTTATTTGGTCCATTCCGTGAGTAAATTTTTTGTTGTACAGAATTGGCACAGAGCATGAAAAGTTTGGTTTTGATGTCGAAACATTGCGCCCTATAACGTATGATCAGATCAGTGCTATACTCAATGGGCTGTCTGAGAGATTTGAATGGGACAAGATAATGGAAGAAAACCATGTTATTGGTCTCAAGCAGGTACTATGCCTGGAAAGAAATATGATATATATGGTTTTCACTCAATAGTGTTTTTTGTGACAACTTATTTATATGGACGCAGGGAAAGCAAAACATTTCACTAGAACCTGGTGGCCAGTTTGAACTTAGTGGCGCTCCCCTCGAAACATTACATCAAACTTGTGCGGAGGTCAATTCACATCTTTATCAGGTAAATATCTATTAGTGAGCAAACTGTTGCATGTATAAGTATTCACTTTTTACAGAAATTTATGAAATGTAACTTTGCGGGATTTTCACCTGTGACATATCATAATGTCATATTTAGTTCCCACCAGAAAATTCTTTTTAATCAGATTATCCTATTTCATATCCCAAAATTGTACAAAGTCCATGCCGTGAAATGTATATTCGCATCCCAACAAACCGTGTCAATTATATTGAGAACTAAACAACCACCAATATCTAGTTTCTTCTGGAAGTTTGTATCATCTTATGCATGCATCTGTAAGACCTCCAAACCTTACTGGGCACGGAGTTAGTTTCCATTAGACTGTGTGGGTTCATGAAAAACAAATTGAACTGTCTCATGGTTCTGTTTGCACATTCGCCTTCTAGGTTTTACTTGCTGAAAGTTAATTGTACTATGATGTATGTATTTTTGGTGGAGAAGGTCTATACTGTTCTATGCTATGATTTAATCTTCTGCCGGTTTTGTAGGTCAAAGCAGTTGGAGAGGAATTGGGAGTAGGATTTCTTGGAATGGGTTTTCAGCCAAAATGGGCCCTGACTGATATACCAATAATGCCCAAGGTAATTCTGTCCTTAAACCTCATAAATGTAGGTTTTGAAGTTTGTGCTGTTGCTAGACTGTTAAAGGGCCTTTTTTACTTTTTTATTTATATCCCAGCTAGTTAATTTCCGAGAAATGAAGTTGCAAATCTAAGAACGTACTTATGGTTTGCACATTAGTAGTTTATTAGTACAACATAGTTCCATGGGGCTGATATCGAAATGCTGGCTTTTGATGCACCCATTCTTGCTTGGTACACCATTAAGCAAAATCCTCCACTGCAACTGTATCGAGCACTTGGCAGTTAACACAAAATGATCGATAACCCACACTGTAGTCTTCTTCCATGCACAACCTCACTTGTAATTTAGGCATATTTGCCCTAGGCAACATAATTATACTGTTACTGGTTCCTGTGAAGTCTGATCATACAATTTGCTACTCTGTAGGGAAGGTATGAAATTATGAGGAATTACATGCCTAAAGTTGGTACTCTTGGCCTTGATATGATGTTCCGCACGTGCACTGTACAGGTAACTGTCATTTTTAGTGTTGTGTTCATGGGCCGTTTTGACAACTCACAGCCCTTTATTTCATTTGATATCAAACAGGCTAGTATACAATATTCATGTGTTCACTAAACAAGTTCAATTAAGAGTTCACTATTCTGGCATGCAGGTTAATCTCGATTTCAGTTCAGAGCTAGATATGATAAGAAAATTCCGTGCTAGCCTTGCATTGCAGCCTGTGGGTATCTGTATTATCTTCCATTCTTCCTGACAGTTTACTTTGCTGCTGTTGCACTAACCTGACTTGCTTGTTTAACAGATCGCGACAGCAATATTCGCAAATTCTCCCTTTAAAGAAGGAAAACCAAATGGGTTTCTCAGTTTAAGAAGGTGTTTACTTCATTGCTTTCAGAACTTAATGTGCTGTTCTGTTGTATGGAGCTGCTAACACATTATCATCATCTGCAGCCATATATGGACTGATACTGATAACAACCGCTCGGGGATGCTTCCTTTTGTTTTTGATGACACATTTGGGTATGCATTAATGCAAACTTCTCCTTGTTCGCCACCCAGAATGCCAGCTATTTGATTGATGGCGTCATTTTGGTCAACAACAATTCCTACATAAAATGAGGCTTTCAGTTTAAACGAGTTCTAATTATAATTTGTTCTTGGTTGCAGATTTGAGCAATATGTGGACTATGCATTGGACGTCCCAATGTATTTTGTATACCGGAACAAGACTTACATTGACTGTACTGGAATGTCATTTCGGGTCTCTTCCTGTCTCTAATATCTTAGTACTTCTGCAGTTATATGCTGTAAACTTTGTAAATGTTACTCCCTCATCCAAAATAAGTGTTGCAGCTTTGAACTAACCTTAGTTCAAAGCTACGACACTTTTTTTGGATCGGAGGGAGTATCTTATTTTGAAGCTTTTGGCTACATGACTTTAGCTGTTGGAAATTTATAGAACTCTTATTTGGCTTGTGTGTATTTTGCAGGATTTCATGGCAGGAAAGCTCCCACAGGTTCCAGGGGAGTTGCCCACTTTGAACGATTGGGAGAACCATCTAACAACAATTTTTCCTGAGGTTTACCTTTGATTTGGTTGGCATGGTGACATATTAATTGGTGTTGTTTCAATTCAACAATCAGTTGTTCTTTTTTATTCTCCTTGCAGGTTAGGTTGAAGAGATACATGGAGATGAGAGGTGCTGATGGTGGACCTTGGAGGAGATTGTGTGCTTTGCCTGCATTTTGGGTTTGTTTGCTGACTCTTCCTGCATTTGTTATGTATATCTACAGAGTCTCATTTACAGCACAGACATGGGCAGTATGTTCATTGTTACTGTACTAATTAGTACTCCCTCCTTTTTCAAATTATAAGGCATATTTTGACAGTCCAAATTCGTGCTTTGACCAACAATTAGTTTTAATGATATGTGGTTTATGTTACATTAAATAGACAACATGATTGGATCCATCATATTCAAAAGCACATCTTATGACTGATCTTGTAACCATAACTAAATATTATACGAGATTACGGTCAAAATACGCCTTATATTTTGAAATGGAACAAGTAACTTCCATTTCGTTGCAAAACCCAGAATCAGCTTTGCATCTGATTTGTCCTTCTCTGCAGGTTGGGTTGTTGTATGACGACGAATCATTACAGAGCATTATTGACATGACTTCTGACTGGACAAAGGAAGAAAGAGAGATGTTGAGACGGAAGGTATCTCAAGATATTTCTGCTCTTTATCCTTAGTGGTAGAAACTGTTGTCGTTTGGAAACATCAATTAGAAGACTAGAATTTGCACTAGCAGATTTGAGAGGCATAAATTTCTACTTGAATTGTGAGTGATCGTGTGTTTTATTTGATCAGGTGCCAGTAACTGGTTTGAAGACGCCATTCCGGGATGGGTATGTAAGAGATTTAGCTGAAGATGTTCTCCAGTTAGCTAAGGTAACTCCCTATTTTCTGGCTACTAATCCTTTCCCATAAGTCTACAAACATGCTGCTTGTGATAACGATCCTATTGTGGTGGTGCAGAATGGATTAGAAAGAAGAGGATACAAGGAGGTTGGTTTCCTGAGAGAAGTCGACGAAGTTGTTAGAACAGGTGACGCTTTCAGAACACTTTTATTCACTTGATCAAGATAAATACTCCAGATGATCAAAATTCTTGTCTTAGATTCGTCTAGATACGGATGTATCTAATACTAAAACGTGACTTGATATATCCATATTTAGACAAATCTAAAACAAGAATTTTGGGACGGAGGGAGTACTAGCTTTGCGATGGCGGGCTGTGAACTGCGCCTTCTCCAGATGATAATTCTCAATCTACTCTTGTGCAGGAGTGACACCTGCCGAGAAGCTTCTGAATCTATACGAGACGAAGTGGCAGCGCAGCGTGGACCCTGTGTTCGAGGAGTTGTTATATTGATATACTGATATCATATATAACTTCGGTGGAAGCTGGACAAGGTGGACAGGGTCTTCAGATTGTATCCCCATACAAAATCCCGTCCCCAATTCTACAAGCCACCTGACCAGGGAAGCCTACTCTCTGGTCTCGCGGCTGCGAATAATTTTGAGCTCGGAACACTCTGTTTGCGGCTTGCCGCCTTTCTTTCTTTGGCTGTGTGGACCTTTTACAGCTTCTGATTTTTCTCGCATCTCCAGGGAGCCGGAACAAGCACCTGTTTGTACCGATCCCTTTTTCATCTTTTCCTGATGAACGGCTTGTATTCCGAATAAATCCATCTCGCGTGATGATGGAAGGAACCTGATTTCCAGAAATAATAATTCTGAGACGTATGCTCGGGTTAAAGCACTTCAAAAGTGTAAAGTGGTTTGTGTGGCCGTGTTTCTTTCAAAGAGTTCGTTCCGTGCATGCCATTGACGACCGGCTATGCACACTGTGCAGTCATCCAATGCGTAACGGTTGTTAAGCAGAAAGTAGTGCTAGCTGGACTGGAGAACGACACGTGCGCTTCGTGTTTGTTCTCAATTCCATTTCTTCCGCTGGCGAAAAAAGGGTACTACCTGAAGCGGAAGTCTCCTCTGAGTCTCTGACCAAGCCGTTCTTTATCTCTTCCAGCACGGCACTACCAAATCCAACATCGCTTTCCCTTTCCTCGTCTCACTGCACACCTACCTCTTTCAAGTAATCAATCACTTCCCAGATCCGTGCCCAATGCGTTTTCCTCTTCCACATAAATAGTGGGGAACAATATTCAGGCATATTCGGAATGGCAGGAATTTTCAGACTAAGGATCACTTTTCTTTTTGAAATAATCTGAAGATATTTTTTTAAAAATGATGACTGTTTTTATGATTCTTTATAGAACGTGTTTGATTTTAGGAGCATGAAAGTGTCTCTATAGTTGGAAAGGGACACGTTTGTCCTCTAGAGATGAGTGGTTATTAACACCTCTATGGGCTCTAATATGGTTATTTACATGATGTCTCTCTTCCCAGTGCCAAAGTTAAGTTGAAATTATTTGTGTGGCTATTTATTTTTGATAGGTTTAATATACCAAATATGCGGAAGCAGATACAATTTAATGTTGGTATCAATTATTCTTGCACCCTGAGACAATTAAGCATCTCAACATTTCCTGTCATTCAAATCCAATGGTCTCCGAATGCCTCACGGATTACTTTGGTACCAAGCTAAAGTGATCTTTGATGGCAATCTACTTTTTTGAAATGCTTATTATAACAATGTTGGTCCTCTATAAACGTGCCAACCACCTCGGGAGTGGCCAACATCTATCTTGTTGCCCCAAAAAATCAAGGCGGCGTAGACATCCAATATATATTGGCAAAATATTGTCATTCTAAATCAATGGTTTCTTCAAGCTTCCTAATAAGGTGAGTTAAGGCATTGATATACTCAGTAATAAATAAATGGGATCCAAGGCAAGTCCATGTTAAATATGGGGGTACCACTTTTGGGTTGGTTCGATGACGAGGAGGCAACACCTTTCCTGGTTTGGAACCTTCGCTAGCAATAACAAATCACATGTTGGTTTGTCATATGTCATGGTTGGGAAATGCATCACCTCAGTTCCTAGTACTTATGGCTTTTTCATATACTGCATCATAAGCATGACATAATAGCAGAGGTGGTAGGTAACTTTTACCCATTTGTGGTTCTGACATGACATGATTAGAACGCCATTTGTGGCTTCTGACATGACATGATTAGAACTTAGTAGCCTGGAATAGGATCTAATGGAGCAGCTATATGTTGTTAATTTATAGCATGGAACATACAAATTTTGATGGACTTTACATGAAGATGGAAATTTCTCCATGAATTCATTGTACCATCGCTTGTGAGTACTGATGCACCTATTAACAATAAGGTGATCTAGAAGCTTAAGATTCCTTTATAGATTAATATTTTCCGTATAGCATTTATGCAGAAGATTCATCTTAACAAGGGAAAATCTTGCAAAGAAAATGTGGGGGGGGGGGGGACATGACATGACGAGACAATTAAGCACATATTCTTTGACTGTAAGTAGACATGGTGTATGGCCTATAATACATGTCGCACATAATTTGTATTCTACCCGGAGCATCCCAAACTTGTTTGGTAATTGGCTATTCGGCATATATAAAAATACGAGATCTTTTATCTTAGTAGCTGCGACAACCTTGGTTCGGGCGTTATGGTTATACAAGAATGATGTGGTTTTGACAAATAAAATATATTTTCTTCACTGCCACAGTTATTTACTTGTGTAGACATTGGCTCCGTACTTTGCCTGTACTATAGTGTTTGGAGCACATGGAGCTCTTTATGATGGCATGTACTAAGATGGAGAGGGTGACTAAGAAGGTCTTTTCCAAACATGGAAGGTGTTGTCTTCGAATCTGTCTTCTTAGATTGCTTGCTATTGTTATTCTTTCTGCATCAAATAACATTATGTGTTTTCGTTTCCAAGAATATTATGTCTTAGTACATGTTGTGTGCATCTAGTTCCTTCAAAATCAGAGTGAACATCAAGGGCCAATAAAAAATTTATTACCAGAAAATAGTATGCCTCACAAAAACATGTTGACAAAAGAGCAAGTGCAACTTACAAGTTATGACTAACTGAACAACGGAGATGAAACAGACATATCATGGAAGCGATCCCAAATAACAGTTTCAGCGAGAGATAAAAATGGAAGAAATGGACCATGGAAGAAATCCATAACAACATTTCAACTACTAGAATAAAAAAATGACTTGGCTCAAAGAGCACCAGCGAGATAGAATGTCTCAACTTATTAAGGCCGGCTTTCCTGCATCTTAGCTATGCCAAACTAAATCAAACGAGACGAGATGCACGTAGCTGGCCATGCAATGTCATTTGAGTTGGCTAACAACATTATCCACCTTATGTCCTCATCACCAATGGATATTCATACATCTACTGGTCTAACTTACCTTACCCACTCACCATCATCTTTATAATTTTGCAAATCCTACTTGCATATTGGCAAACCAATCATATTGTTTTTAATCTTGTGTCATAGAAATCTAGCCCTCATGTCCATCCTTGATTTTTCCACTTACCTTTAATTTAGAAATCAGTTTATATGGCCCTATAACTTCATTTACCTACTATCATTGCTAGCATGCTCCTCCACAAACATGTAAACCATTGCACTTACCTCCCCACAGTCTAGGCAGACCCATTTGAAATCTGTAAAACATGGAAGAATTGTGTGTTCAGTATTGAATGCAATGTAAAAACACATACCTTCTTTTGTTCACATTATTTAGCCAATGTGACAACATATATAGGTCTCACTTGTAAAATAAAAATATATTAACCTTGTAAACTTGTCACCTATAGCTCCAACCGTAACTCATCACTGGTATGTCACTTTTATTTCCTTTTGTACCCATTCACCTTATATCCTTATAACTTGTATTTTGCCACTCCATTTCCATGCCATTCTCGTCGAGCTCGTCACGAACATTGAAGCGATCCAGCACCTCTTACAGTCTGCTTTACATATCCATTTACATATGTATTCCATAAAAAGAGACACTGACAAATATAATATGTCAAAGGTCAATTGAATGGTAATTTGTGCCATTAACATAAATTTCCTACTTATGGTAGATTGCTAAGGGAACACCTGGAGGAAACAATGAAAAGTGTCTCGATAGTTGTAAAAGGAAGATACTTTCCTCTAGAGAGGATTGGCTCTTATCACCTCTATGAGTTCTAACATGGTTATTTACATGACATCTTTCTTCCAAGAGCCAAAATTGAGTTGGAATTATTTGTGTGGCTACTTATTTATAATAGGTTTAATAGACAAAATATGCTGAAGCGGAGACACTTCACTGTTGATATCGATTATTCTTGCATCCTATGTACTGCTATTGATGAAGAGACCATTGAGAACCTCATTTCATTTGCCCCTTTAGCATTTTTTGTTGGGCATGCATTCAAATCTAGTGGTCTCCGAATGCCTCGCGGATTCCTACCTACCTTTTGAAAATTTTATTACAATAATCTTGGTTCTCTCTAGGCGGGTTGACCTCCTTGGGAGCATCGGTTCTATCCCGTTGATGAAGAATAATGTGGCTTAGTTAGTATCCAATATATAGTGGCTGAAACTATCATGCTTTTTAGTAAATGGTTGTTTAGGACTCTTATTGACTATGAGTTATGGCATGATATACTCGGTAATAAATATATGCATTCTAAGGCTCTGTCCCAAGTCCAAAGTAAATCTGGAGGCTTCCACTTTTGGGTTGGCAACACCTTTTCTGGTTTGAACCTTCACTATCAAGGACGACTCACATGTTAGGTTTTGGCACGACTCATAGTTGAGCAATGCTCCGCCTTAGCATCTACTAGTACCTAGGGCTTTTACTGTGTCATAAGCATGTCATAATAGTAGAGGTGTTGGGTAACTTTCTGCTAGATGTGGACTTCAGACGTGACATGTTTAGGCCTTTGTTAGTAGCATGGAAGGATCTACTAGAGTGTCTGAATGTTGTTAATTTATACTACATTCGAAAATATAAGACATTTTTGCAGTTCAAATTTTAAAAATGTCTTGTATTTTGGGACGGAGGTAGTAGCACGAGACATATGAGTTTCTATGAACTTACATCAAGATGGACTCTTCTTTATGAACTCACTGTACCAGATCTTATAGATATTGATGCACCAATTAACAACATGTTTATTTTTAAGCTTAAGGTTCCTCCAAAGACTAATGTTTTTCCTATGGTATTTACGTAGAGGGGTCATCTTAACGAGGGAAACTCTAGCAAAGAAAAACTGACAAGGGAGTAGAAATGTTGTTTCTACTATCATGATGAGAAATTAAGCACATATTCTTTGAGCAAGTATGCTCATGTTATATGGCTTATAATACATGTCATGCATAACTTGTATTCATCCAAAGCTTTCAAAACTTGTTTGGTAATTGGATTTGAGGTATACATAAAAAATGAGATCTTTTATCTTAGTAGGCATGGGGGCCCTGGTCTAGGCGCTATCATTATGCATGAACATTATGGTTTTGACAAATGGAAGATATTTTTCTACATTGTCGGTTATTAACTTATGTACGCATTGGCTCCGCACTTGGCTCGTACCACAATATCTGGAGCACTGGGAGCTCTTTATATATGGTGGCATGTATTAAGATGGAGCTGACGGCTAAGGAGATCGTTTCCAAACATGAACAATGTTCACTTTGGATCTGTCTTAGATTGCTTTAAACTGTTCTTCTTTTTGTGTCAAACAATGTTATGTTTTTTGTTTCCACAATTATTAGCTTTGTATAGATTGTGTGCATCTATATACGTCAAAATTGGAGTGGACTCTTCATACTTGCATCGCTCACGTGTTAAGAGTAAATAAAAACTTTATTATCAAAACATAGTATACCTCACAAAAACATGTTGACAAAAAGAGTAGACGCAACTTACGAGTTATGACCAACTGAACAACAAAGATCAAATAAATAGACCATGGAAGAGATAGTTTCAATGACTAAATAAAAATGGCGGCCATGGAAGAAATCTATAACAACAATTTCAACTACTAAAATAAAAATGTCTAGGCTCAAAGAGCACCACTGAGAGACAGAATGTCTCAACTTGTTAAGGTTGGCTTTCCTGCCTCTTAGCTATGCCAAGCTAAATCAAACTAGACGACGCGCGTAGCTGGCCATGCATTGCACGCTATGGGAAAAAAACTTCTCTCCATCCTACCTTACATGGGAGGGAAAAGACTCCAAGATGATTCTTCAGGATCGACGCCGCCCGATTGCCAACCAAACCCCACATCAAAGGGCTTCATCCCACCGGAAGAGCCATCGTTGGCACTGGTACCGGCGCCGTCGTGCCCATTGGTGCTATAGCCGACACCGGTGCTGGTGTAGGCACCATCATGCCTATTGGTGCTATAGCCATTATGGACCAGGGCGTCGAGGTCCCTTCCAGATCTCACCGTCTCGAGCCAACCCTCATGTAGCAGCGGCACATGATACATCATTGGAGACCCCATGTGCATGTTTCCAGTGACGTATGGAGTGGACGATGGCGCCTGATTCATCACCTGAGACCCCATGTCCATGTTTTTGGGGACATGTGGAGCTAGCGATGATGCCTGATACGTTGCCGAAGACCCCATGTCCATGTTGTCAGGGACATATGGTGCCTGTGGCTGCAAGACAGGAGGCTTTCCACTAAATTTTGCAATGCTATCGCCCATTCTCTCGAGGATCTCCTCTAGCCTGCTACTGACGTTGGTGATTTCATCGACTTTGAGGTCGGGGAGGTCACTGCCGAGCATGGCCTTGTGTAGCAGGATCCTGATCTCGGGGTCTCGTACAATGTTTTCCTTGACCTGGAGCTTGTTGAGGCGCTGGGTGAGGAAGTCTTCCTGGTTCACCGCCTTCTTGAGCTGTCCCTCTGGCATGTTTTTGCACTGATTCAGGATATCCACTGCATCGGCGTGGGATGGGTACACCTTTGGCGCCGCATTGCCCTCGTCGTACACCAACACACAAGCCTTGGCGTTGCACATGATAGAAACCTCACCTGCCTTACTTGCTAGGTTCTTACCACGCGTCTCCAAGGTACGGCGCCGACTCGATTCGTTGTCGACGTACTCGATGGCAATCTTCTTGCGACCCATTGCCAACGGAGGGATAAAATGAACAATGGAAATTAGGTTGATGGTTTTGTCAAGGTGGGGAGATCTGATTTATAGTGGAGGATTGACCAAGATGGGGAGGCTATATCGAGAAACTTTTAACTCTACGCTCACAAAATAAGGACGTGCACTATTTTCATAAATGCATCATCAAACCAAGTATTTCCTTTCATTAAAAAGTGCTTATAATGGACCGAGGGAACAAATTTCTGTAACAAAGAACTTTGGTTTCTCTCAGGAAGCCCATGCATCTTATCCGGATATGCTTATTTTAGCTATGTACTACCAAATTAATTTTGCAATTTATTTTGTTCCAAAGTTAGATGGTTATTCAAAAGTGTACATCGTCCCATTAACCATCTACTATTAATTTTTTTACCACATTAAGAAATAACAATAAATGATTTACGTAAATTATCCTATAATGTATGACGAATTAAAAATACTAAAGTTTTGCCAATTTTTCCAATACGTTAACTGAATGCGGTGTCACAACCCTAGAATAATTGCCTGTAAATAATTGCATTAGTGAGCATCACCATGCATATTTAAATTCAAAGAAATTTGAATTAAGGAAAAATCCAAAGCCTCGAAATTTAATTAAAGGGCATAGAACCCCAAAAATTGCATTCAATGTTCCAAAATTCCTTTAAAAATTATGAGAATTTTGGCGAGACTTAAATATCAAACCAAAATTTAGGAACATTTTTCAGGAATATTTTGGGACATTGAATTTAAATCATTATTTTATTTGAATTTGGATGTATATTCATAATATTTAGGATATACTCCCTCCGTTCCTAAATATAAGTCTTTTTAGACATTTCAAATGGACTACAATATACAGATGTATGTAGGCATATTTTAGAGTATAGATTCACTCACTTTGCTCCGTATGTAGTCACTTGTTGAAATCTCTAAAAAGACCTATATTTAGGAACGGAGGGAGTATTTTCAAATAACCCTGTAGTAATTTATGTGCTTCTGGAAAAGTCCATGAAGCAACATAAAAATACTCAAGGATTTTTGGCATTGTTTGAATTTTGTTTGAATTCAAAAACAGTGGCAAAAGATTAAATAATAGAAAAACAGAAAACAAAAAGAAAAAAAGAAAAGGAAATTACCCAACTTACTTGGCGGCCCAGCAGGACAGCCCAGCCCACCAGGGGCTGGACCGTCTTCTTCCCTGCACCAGTAGGCACTGGTGCCTGTCCCCCGCACACGCACACGCAGCTGCAACCACGTCCCGTGCCACCTCCTGCTTCTCCCCCGTGCCACCCCTTGCGCCTGGAAACAGCCACGATCCACTCTCCCTTCTCCCTTGCTCTGGACCTTTCTCCCTCTCCTCCAGCCTCAATCTTGAGCACCACCCGAGACCACCCAACGACCGACGTCAGAATGTCGCACCGCAATGTCCAAGAGCATCACCGCTCTCCTCCGCATCTCCAAGTTGAAGATGGCGTCCCCTCGTGCCCTGAAACCTCGCCATCGAGCCTGTTTTCATCGCCATGGACGACGAATGCCTTCGTTCGATTCGCTTCGTTCAAGCTGTCCCTGAGCCCGCTCATCTTCTCTGCCGCACCTCTATGAGCTCCTGCTCCTTCCCCTATGCTCGCGCCATCGTTCCCGTCCGCTAGCTGCCATCCCTACGAGCCGAGCTCTGCCGCCGACACCTCTCCAGCCAGCCCCGTCATATGCTAACGCCACCATTGGATGCCCCGCGCTACAGGTGTTCCAACGCGCCTAGCCTCTCGTCCGACCATGGCCGGAAATGGTCGGCCGGTGAATGACGCCGGTGAGCCACTGGCTAATTCCATCATCAACACTAATTAACCAGCACCCACAATCGTTGACAGCCTCCCCTTACTGGTTAAACCCTAGTCATCACAGGATTAAACCGGGTCGACCACAATGCGACTGATGTGTGGACCCCATACGTCAGGTTTGACCCTGATCAACCCAGTTGACTCGCTGACATAAGGCTGACGTCATTATTACTTTTTTGGTTTTTATTAAATCAAAAATGATTTTATAAATTCTAGAAAATGTTGCAAACTTCAAAACCCATAGAATTTTAACCGTAACTCCAAATGAAATAATTTATATATGAAAAATTATCAAAAAAATATGAAGAATCTGTTTATGCCATGTTCATGCATGTTTGAAAAAGTTAACATCATCAAATAGGACAATTCATGATTATGGAATATATGGTAATTAGTTTTGGATTTGGAATTTGTTATATGTTTGCTTCAATTAATATGACTAACTATTGCATTAGGTCAATTCAGTACCTTAACATGTCATGCCATTAATTTTGTTGTGCATTGCATTGAATGTGTTTCTTTCCCTTTGTTTGTTCGTGTTGTTCCTTCTCGGTAGAAGACGGTTCCGACATCGTGATCATTGACACCGATGAAGAGCTAATAGCTATACTATCTTTAGAAGTGCCACGCAAACAAACCCCTTGGTCATTTCAATACAATCTCACTCTCTTGCTCCTGCTCTCCTTTATTGCATTAGGACAACAACGATTCAACTGTTACCTGTTGCGGTAGTTGAACCCATTCCTCTGCATGACCTATCTTTGTTACAGTAAATAGTTAAAACAGTCTAGCATGATTAGGAATTGCTTGAGCCATGTTGTGACTACTCATCCATGTTTGGTTGCTATGCATGCTATTGCTTAGAGTTGTGTCGGGTCTGACTCATTCGGGAACGAATTGGAATGTTGTGATCATGTTTTGATGTTGAGAGCTAAGTGTGTGAACACGATTTGGTAAAGGTACCGATGAGAGGCCATGTAGGAGTACATGGTGGGCTGTCTCATTGCGACTGCCCTCAGGAACTGAGTTCTATGCATGTGATCCAAGACAGTTACTACCACACATTGGGCCCTGAAATATGACTCCTCTCGAGTTATTAATCGCCTTGATCTCTGTCTAGGAGTTGCAAATAGTTTCTGGTGTTTATAGGTAGTGCTATTTGTCTACCAAGTGGCACATGGTACAGGTGGGCTTGGGACAGACTAGGAACAGTGGCACGGTGTACCAAGCGTAGTTCCATTCGTCGAGGTGGGCTTGGGAACCCTGCGCACATCGTTTGGGGCCATGATGGAAACTTCGACCGGACTTCTGTTGCGGGTTAGTTCTAAGATATGCGATAAACCTGGACTAGAGCACTGCGTGGTTAGTCAGGTTGTGGCTGACACCCTCGCTAGGCTTCCGCTTGAAGGTTACCGAGATACATGACGTGTATATGGTGGTAAGTAGTGAGAGCGCGTGTGAAGAAGTACACCCCTGCAGGGTAATATGATCTATTTGAATAGCTGCGTCCGTGGATATGGACTACTTGGAAGACTTATATGTTTCATAGACAACTTGAAGTTGATACTCTAAAATACGCAAGATAAGTGTGAGTGCTATGGATGGCCTTCTCCTAGGGATACGGGAGAGAAACCATAGTGGTGTATTGATATGGTGAATATGTGGACTCGTGTACACTTTCTCACCTCAAAGAGTTACTGGTAGTCGTAGCACATGATAGCCACTAAGTCAAAGCTAGCTTCATGTAGTTAAAATCCACAACCCCCTTCTTGATACATGATGCATAAGTAGATAGTTCTGATGTAAGTCTGGCTGAGTACATTTGTACTCTCGTTTGCTTAATTTATGTTTTTGCACAGGAGACTTAGTCTCACTAGTAGTTCCACGTGGGCTTCGATGATTAGCTTGGGAATCCCAAACAGAGGTCTGGTTCCTATGGAGGGTCTTGTAGATAGACAGGCTTTTTAGCCTCCTTTTTTTCCAGCTGCCTGTAGTCAGACAGGTTTATGCTTCCGCTTGTTGCTTGTATGACTTTGTATGTTGGGTCATGAGACCCATGTTTGTAATATCATGCACTACAAAAAAAAGACACATCCGTGACATTTTGGGCCGAACGAAATTTTTTCTATCATACATATGACACTTCTATGACGATAATTGTGACAAAACCTGGTATCATCATAGATGTGGTGGGCTCCTACTTCTATGATAAAAAATCATGACAGAAAATGGGCTTTTCGTCCTGGGCGGGCCGGAGACGCAGCTGCATGACATTCTTTGGGCCGTCCATGACGGAAAAACCATGGTAGAAGCGAGGGGGAGGAAAATTTCGGGGAGTTCACGATTACGGTGGGAGGTCGGGGGCCGAGCGATGCGCGTTTCTCTCGTACACGTACGCACGTGTGTGCGAGGCGTTGGCTCTAACTGAACCCGAGCGAGGCATTGGGCTATAACTGAACCCGAGCGATTGCACTGCAGGCTACGCGTTACTGAACCCGAGCGATCGATCGATGGCTGTTAACTGAACCCGATCGAGCGATTCCTTCGCTACTGCTGCTAACTGAAGCTGATCGATGCTGCCTCTAGGATGAACAGTGAGCGTTGCGGGGGGTTTGGATGAACAGTGAACGGTGGCGTTGCCTCTGGATGAACAAGACCCCATGGTGTGGTGGAGGTCTGGATGAACAGTAGACGATGGAGGGGTGCCCATGGAGGGGTGGTTGAACAGGACCCCGTGGTGTGGAGGGCTGGATGAACAGTAGACGGTGGAGGGGTGCCCGTAGAGGGGTGGTTGAACAGTAGTCGGTGGAGTAGCGCGCGGTGGAGGCTGGATGAACAGGAGCCCATGGAGGCTGGAGGAGGTCGACGGTGGAGATGAACAGTATCCCGTAGAGTCCCGTTTTGCGGTACGCCACACCCCTCCCGATGAACAGGACCCCCATTTCAACCGTAGCGCTCCAACACAAGTCCGTTTCGTCCATTTTGCGGTATGCCACACCCCTCCCGATCAACAGGACCCCCGTTTCGACCGTAGGAGGTCTGTTTCCTTCGTTTTGCGGTACGCCAGACCCCTCCCGATCAACAGGACCCCGTTCCGAACGTAGGAGGTCAGTTTCCTCCGTTGTGTGGTATGCCAGGCCTCGTTTCCATCGCCTGTTCCATCCAAGCCCTCCCGATGAACACGACCACGCATTCCGTTCCGACCCAGCCAGTTGGCTCCCACGCGTTCCGTTGCCTCCCAATGAACACGGCGCATTCCGTTGCCTCCCCATGAACACGACGCATTCCGTTGCCTCCCCATGAACACGATGCATTCCGTTGCCTCCCCATGAACACACCGACAACACTGTTTCTCCGTTCCGACCCAGCCATGTACACGAGCCCTGGCCGTACGTATGCGCGAGTAGGCGTTTGAGACCCCACCCGTATGTACACATACGTGGCCGTATTTTCTTTCTTGCACCCTGGCCATTGTACGTACGTGTACATGCTACGTGCGCGCCTCTACTACGGTACGTACGCGCCTCTACTACGACACGTACGCGCCTCTACTACGACACGTGCGCGCCTCTACATCCACCAGTATATATGTACGTACACATTCGCGACCAGAATGACAACGCTACGTACGCTTCGATCAGGTGGGTCCCGACTGTTAGGCACTTCCTTGCGTGCAAAGATGTAGCTGTTGGGTCCCAGCAGTCAGGGGGGCGAATCGTTTTTTTTGCCCGGACGCACTTCCTTGCGTGCGAAGATGTAGCTGGTGGGTCCCAACAGTCAGGGGGGTGAATCGTTTTTTTGCCCGGACGCACTTCCTTGCGTGCAAAGATGTAGCTGGTGGGTCCCAGCAGTCAGGGGGAAACATTTTTTTCGTGAAATACGGTGGCCCGTCCAGTGGGTCCCCGCTGTCAGGTGGAGGAATCATTATTTTGCGCGTAATAAGGAGGCACTTCCTTGCTGCGGCCGTGGACCCAGCTGTCAGCCTCTCCACGTACAGTCCACGTCCGATGGAAGTCGTTCCTTGACCACGTTGACTACGCCGCGCCGAGAGCACCACGGCGGTGGACGATGGCGAGGACTAGGAAGGGGACGACTCGGAGCCGGGGAAGACGCAACAGTGGATGCCCACGCGAAGAGGAGTACGAGGGTTCACTGGTTCGACTGCGGTGTGAGGCTGCTGTCGCCTCAGAATAACAGGGGGTGTGGGTGAGTAGAGGGATGGCTTGGCCAGCTGTGGGAGTAGTAGGGGGCGGTGAGGTCTCCGCGGCATCACAGCCGGCCACGGGAGGCAGGAGCACGCGGCACGACCGGTGCTGGTTTGGGCGGCTGGAGCAAGAAGACCAGAGGTTGAAGAAGCACTACGGCCGTTGGATGAACATCGTACGGTAACAGGAGCTAGAATCGTTCATATTGACTAAGTTGACAAAGCCCTCCGTCCCCGTCAAATTGGTAGGCCCACAAGTCAGCCTCCCACTATGCTGGGTTCCAGCTGGCAGGGGGAATATTCATTTTTTGTGTGTAATAAGGAGGCACTTCCTTGCGTGCGAAGATAGCTGGTGGGTCCGACATGTTAGTGGGGGGCACGTTATTTTCGCGAAATACAGAGGCCCTTTCGGTGGGTCCCAGATGTCAGGTGGAGGAATCATTATTTTGCGCGTAATAAGGAGGCATTTCCTTGTGTGCGGCCGTGGACCCAGCTGTCAGCCTCTCCATGCACAGTCTACTTCCGATGGTGTCGTTCGTTGACCACGTTGACCACGCCGCACCGAGCGCATCCAAGGTGGTGGACGACGGCAAGGCCCCGGACAGCAACGATCCGGAGATGGGAAGATGCGGGAGTAGAGTCGCAGACGGACAGGTGTATGAGGGTTAACTGGTTCTAATGCGTGTGGTTCGGCGGTCGGTGGAGAAGAACAGGAGGTGTGGAGGGGTGGAGGGATGGCCTGGCCAATAGTGGAGTAGCGCTTCATAGCGAAGCGTGCTAAGCAGAGCTGCTAGCAGCAGGAGGCGGGAGGTGGTCCCGGCGGCGCTGGAGGAAGAAGACGAGAGATTGAAGATGGATGCCAGTCGTTGGATGTAAATCCAACGGCTAACATGTCAGAAACATTTGTTGACTAAATTGACAACGACTTGCGTTGGCTTCGACCTATTGGCCCACATTTCAGCCTCCAAAAATGTGGCACGTATTCAACCCATTTTTTCAGAATTTACAGTCTTTTTTTTTCCGCGGTAGAATTTACAGTCAATTTGATCTTTTTTTTTGAATTACAGCCATTAGCTGGGCTGGGTGAACAAATAATGTAGCGTCCATGCGGCCCATTTATTTTATTTCCTAAAAAATTACATGCCATTTGCATTTTCTCGAAATACACGATTTTGCTGGGCTGATTCTAATTATAATGTTGGATTGGGCCAACAATGTTATCAAAAAATAAAAAGGGGCTGAGCATTTTGTTATAAATATACTTAAATAATAAGTGATATTATTACATTCGTCCTTAAATCTTACCAAGCTTTTGTACACAATCACTAGGATTTTCGTGCCAAAACAATCCAGGATTTTATTTGTTAAGAAAATATTTTTATAAGTTAATAAGATGTGGGATATTGTTTTATTACATATGTAAGTATCTGTTAAATATATGATGACAATAAAAATAATATATAATGACATATAAAATATTTTTTTTAGAAAAACAGGGAGCATCTCCCTGGTTCCATTGCTGAGAACGAAACCACACCATATTCTGATATAGCAGCTCAAAGAGCAGTTTAAAAGCAAAGGTAGAAAAGCTACAAACTAGGGGGGGTGGATGAACAAGTTCTCTGAATAACACAAATCACCTGAGCGGTGCCAAAGGCAGAGTGGATAGAGCACTCAAATGACATAAGGAGGGTCCAGCGAAGCCTTCATGGTCTACAGCCGAGGGGCTGTGTCAGCCTGCGGCGACCAGTAAGCAAGCGGAGACACCGGGATGGAAGGCGTAGCATGGTGGATGTCCCTCTTTTTCGGCGCCAGGTGCCCATCATCTTCATCAGAGATCTTGAGACGAGCCCACGGGTCCAGCCCCAGAGCAGGTTGAGTCTTGTTCAGCCACAAGTGATCGCCAACGGTTTCTGGAGGGATCTTGTTAGGGTTTCCACGAAGCTCATCAACTTGTCCTTGTCCGATCCGGAGGAGAGAATCGCCCAGTTCCTCACCATGTTCCTGATCAACCTCAAGACCTGCGGAATGGAAATCCAGGTGTTACTGAAAATCATAGCATTTCTATATTTCGAGAGGCACCAAAGGACAACTGAGCTATCAGTATTTAAAACCGAGCACTTTTTGGTAGCAATCCAGAATCTGGCGACAGATTCAAAGGATGAGCCAATCTAACTAGAGAAATATTCCTCAATGTGGGCCCAGAGATGTTTAGCAACTATACATTCAAAAAATAGATGAGAACAAGACTCTTGTTCCAAGCAGTGAACACAATCAAGGGGCATTGACCGTCCCAAACTTCATTGACACTTTTGTTAAGCTCATTGCAGACAGAGTAAATAGGCCAAAATTGGACTGCCAGGGGGATGTGCCAAACCAAGTATCTTCCCAGAACCTGGTTCTGCTCCCATCCCCTATGTTCCATCTGTAGCCAAATTTCACAGCATGCATAATAGATTTTAATCCTTTCCAGAATCTAGAGGTCTTAGGGTTGGAGGAAGGGACAAAAATATTAGGTTTATTTCCTAGGTATTTATGGGCAATAAGAAGCTTCCAGGGTTTCATGTCTTCCTCATAGAATCTTTTAATCCAAGACCCTAGAAGACAAATGTTAATTTCTTGGAGGTTAGGTATGCCTAGGCCTCCAAAATCTTTTTTCATAGAGACTAGGGCCCAATTAGCAATGTGTAGCTTCCTATTTCCCTCAAAATCATTCCACAAGTAATGCGACATCTGAGAATTGATGAGGTTCACTGCCCATTTAGGGAACTTGAAGAAGGAGAGGAGATACACTGAATGCTAGCCAAACAAGCTTATATGAGAATCAATCTACCTCTGTAAGAGAGAAGTTTGCCCCTCCACCCAGCAATCCTTTTAATGATTTTATCCAGAAGGGGTTGGATATCCTCTCTCCTTAGTTTATCATAGTGGAGAGGGATACCTAGGTACTTAATGAGGTAGTTACCTTTATTACAGACTAGAATAGAGAGGAAGTCAGCTAACTCCTGATCATCCATGTTGATAGGGATGAGTTCACTTTTAGAGTAGTTGATTCTCATGCCTGAGACTTGTTCAAAACAGGTTAGAATAGTTTTCAGATTACTAGCATGTGTGGAGTCATTGTCTAAGAAAAGGATGGTATCATCTGCATATTGAAGGTAGATGATGCCACCAGGGCAGACCTCAGGACAGAGCCCTGTAATCAGACTATGATCAGCAGCTTTGCTTAGCATTTTAATAAGAACGTCCACTACTAAATTAAACAAAAGCGGGGAGATGGAGTCACCTTGCCTAAGGCCTTTACCAGTAAGGAAAAAATCACTTCCACGGTTATTTAACTTGACCCCAACAGACCCCCATGAGTAAGTTGCTGGATCCAACTAGTCCATTTACCCCCCAAACCTCTAAGCTCCAGGAGTTTCATAAGGAAATCAAGGTCAACTTTATCGAAGGCAGTCTAAACTAGAACTACCATCTAGAGAAAAATTCTCACAAACAGAGCCTTCAGATCTGTTTTGGTGAGGGTAAATAAAGGAAGAGCATTCAATGCCATCATTAAGAGAAGTAACATCTACACCAATCTTAGCAGCAATGGCATTGAAGGAAGGATCATTAAAGTTGGAGAAGGAAGTTTGTTTCATACCCTGGGGTTTTTGCACTTCCAGGTTCTGAACCTCTTTGAGCTGTTGAGCCTTTTCAATAATGGTTCTCTTGTCACCAGCTACCCTGGCACTGGTTCTGGTGGCTTGAACAGGACCTCATTTGGGAAGGTGCTTCTCCTTAGGAAGGGCAGGGAAGTCAGAGTTGTATTTTGAGTCCAAATTGTCTGGGAGTTCAGTTGTTTCAACAAGTGCCTTTTGATCCTCTTGTAGATCTATAGAACCTTCTAATTCCATCAGATCATCATCTTTCAGGAGCTCCATTTCCCTAAGGAGGTTGAATCCATCAGTTTCATCAAGCACAGAATTCAAGATCTTTTCCTGGATGCTGAGTTGAGGAGTGTATGGAGAATCAGGGAGGTGTGTCTTGAGGACTGAAGTGGGTGTAGTTTCTCCAAGCATCTGATTGTGGCCAAAAGACTGTCCTCTGATGTTAGGGTCCCCAGAATTGGCAGCAGGACCTTTATCTGATTCAGATCTAGAGCTCCTGTTGGATTCAGCATCTTCAGTAAGATTGGTACCAGTTTCAGCTGCAGAGACATATGTACCAGCAGAGAGGTTGGTAGATGTGCCAGTTTCAGTGGGGGTTAAGGACTCCACCTCAATGAGTAGCCTGTAGATTTTGTTCCCAACTCCAAAAAGCCTTTCAGTAGGGATTTTGGAGGGATCTTTACATAAGATTTTGACCCTAACAGTTTCATAAAATGACTTGAAATTATGTTGCCAATCCACATCCAGTAAGACCCCCAGAGTGGAAGTGATTTGATCCAGCATAGTCCAGTCACACCACTTGGGGGTTCAATTTCCTGATCTTGATCCAAGTTTCTTGGAGGTCCTTTTCAGCCTCAATCCTGCCTTTCCAGACTTCAACATTGACTACAACATTGTCTTTTTTGAGACCAAAACAGGGGTATCCAGCAACTTGAACTACATCTATTTCAGGAGGGATTTTGACCAAGAATGTCCACTCATCTAGGGCATTGATTGGCCATGGACAGTTGGTTTTGTAAATGTCTGCAAACTCAGTGGCAAGTTCCTGCTTGGTCACTTCACCAGCTTCTACCAGAACAATCCCCATATTCTTCAGGGAGCCATGATACTACGCATTTTCATCAGGTGGGTCTATGTGGTAGAACCCTAATCCTGGAGCAGCACTTCCAACATATCTAGCAGAACTGTGGGTTTTCCTTCTGACAGGGCAATTCTCAACTTTATGGGTAACCATTTTGCAGATAAAACAACTCTTGGGCTTGACACATTTATCCAAATGATGCCCTGATTCCCCACAGTTGTAGCAGATCACCTCAGAGTATGCCATAAGGCCCAAAGCAGGGGCAGGAGCAGTTTTCTGGATGTCCTATCTCTTCTTTTGCTGATTCTTGCCTTGAGATTTCCCACTGATCTGAGAGTCAGAACCACCAGCAGATTGATCTTGGGCAATTACAGGAGCCTGCCCAGATTGTGCCCCCATTTGGGGCGGAGGTGGGCCGTACCACTGCCCAACCGGCGCTCCCCCCATTGTGATAGGGGAAATTCATTGGAGTTCCTGGTTCCTTCTCATCCTCCAGCCAGATGTTGTCTCTCAGGAAGCAGAAATAACCACCAGACAGCTCAATTGAAGCAGATTGCAAGCCTAATTTCAATCTTCTGCAGGTTTGGGGGAGAGGTAAGGTAGGGGATCCACCTGCTCCGGCTCCAGTGGTGTGCTGGTGGGCATGAGTCCAGTCAAGCATTCCCATCTCGCAGCACAGCGTGGATCTCCTGAATTCACTTCTCCTTTCACCCATCGAACGAACGCAATCGCTCCCTGGGGTGGGGCATCCCGTGCTTCTCCGAGAAATCTCCTTCGAAGTAGATCCGCAGGGCTAGATTCAGCAGCTCCCAATCCACATGATCCTTGCACATCCGAGCATACCTGCGCGAGTGAGAGAACGGATTCGGTCCCTCCTCGGCTTCCTCCCTCGCAGCTTCCTCCTCTGCTTCCCTCCATTCGCGCGTGCACTGGGTCTAGGAGAGAGCGTCGTTGCAGATCCGCATCGCCCGCTCCCTCCATCTCCTCCCTCGAGTCTCCCGCAGCACCGCCGATGCGACGGAGTTGAGCGGCTGGAGCATCCGCGGGAAGGCTTTGTAGACATGTGGGAGATGCATCTTGTACATCTGCCTGTCTTCCAGCCATTCCCCCGTGGATATGGCCGGCGACTCCATGGGGCACGCGAGCGGACTTGCTGAGGGGAGCAGGCGCGCCCGGAGTCAGGAGGCGGGGGGTGGCGGCGAGATCTATGGTAGCGGCGAGGGTGGAGGTAGTGGCGGGGGCAGCGGCGAGGGTGGAGGTGGTGGCGGGGCCGAAGGGGATTGTGAGAGCGTTCATCTATTTGCCAATTATGTGAACTAAACAGTCAATATATAAAATAATTTAAATATATATAATATAGTTAGAAGGGAAACATAAGTTGGACCTGGCGTTCCTATTCTTATATAAAAAAATAGAACAGACCTCTGCGTTTTCTTCAAAAAAAATACATAAATTGGGCTGCCAAAAATAAAACCCCGGATGGGAGGTCCATAGGCCGGTCGATACATGACGGCCCTAAGAAAATACAAACAGGCCTATGGACCTCCCATCCGAGGTCGTGGGCTGTGCATGTTAAAAATGAAAGCCTAGACGGGGCAGCCCAAAATCACGTCCAACACTTGCCAAAACATCGTCCCTCGTTTTCTCTGTGTTTCGCACACTCGACATTGTGTGGGCATTTTGACTGTGCATCATATGAAGATGTGCTATGCATGAATGTTGATCAGCATGATGTTAACTAGCTGGTAGTTCCATTCTCGACCATGAATAAAACTTCCAACATGATGTTAACCCTGTTTGAAAAGGCCGTGTTAATATAAATGCTCTGCCTCTGAAAGTTGCAGTTTCTTATCTGAAACTGAACTTGCAGTTTCTTCTCTGAGAATCACATTGTCTGCACTTTTATACTCCTATGAAACTACATTTTTAAGTGCTAAAAATAGATATCTAGAATTCATAAAATACTTCATATGCTCAATACTGCAAATCTGAAATTCAAAAGACATTCATATCTGAAAGTACTCTCAAAATACACAGCACAAAACACAATTCACAACCTGCAAATACTGACAACCCTAAGCTCCTCCTGACAATTCACAACCTGCCCGACTATTGGGCTGGGGGAGGGGGCAGCCCCCTCCTATTCCTCGGCGGCAGATAGCCGCCCCATGAGACGATGTGAACGGCAAGGGAGACGATGGCGGGGAAGCGTCGTCGGGCCAACTGCTTTTCTCCTCTTGCAGTTGGGTTCGGTCGACGAAGACTCCACCGGCTCGCTCTGGCAGGACACCCTCACAAACGGCACCCTGTAGATGCTCGATCCTTCAATCTCTGGTGGATGCTCCATCTGGGATTGATACTCCCACCACCGCTCCCTCACGATCGGATTCGGTGAATCTGTTTGCTCTATGACCCAGAGGAGCAGCTCTATGTACTCCGGCGCGACTCCCTCCGGGAGTATCGCCGCCTTTTCGCTCTGTTGCAGATATTTGGCCATGGATGTCACCGTCGCCGCTAGTTGGTCCTTGTTGTCAAACCAAGACTGTATCTCCAACATCCTAGCTAGCTTCACAGGGTCGCCGTCTGTGATCCTCACGTATCGGTTGTACTCCTCCATCGATCTACTTCTCCACAACACCTTCACTCTCCGGCGGTGGTTTTTGAATGGAAGAGGAGAGGAGCAGCGCTGGTTTTGGATTAGAACGGGAGAGGAGCGATGCTGGTTTTGGACTGGAACAGGAGAGGAGGGGCGGTGGTTTTGAAATGGAAGAGGAGAGGAGCGGCGCTGCATTTAGATTGGAACAGGAGAGGAGCGGCGGTGGTTTAAGAGGAGAAGAGCGGAAGAGCGGCGCTGGTCTTGGAAGTATTTTTTTTGTTGTTTTGCGTATTTTGGGTCAAAGTTTGACCACATATTGTATTTGACAAGCAAAATGTGAATGCATGTCACCAAAAATTGTATCGTTTGGTTCGTATCTGAATGTACTTTCAAATTGTATTATTTTTGCAACGTATAACATATATTTTATGTGCGAAAATCATGGTAAATTATGACCCAGAATAAAAGGGAGACTCGTTAAGTGGGGTCGCTTTCTTAATTGAAGGGTAAATTGATGTTGATTTTGATCCAGTCATAGCGCGCCGGCCCTCTTGTCCAATCCTAAATCGCTGCCGCACGCTCCTCTCCCTCTTCTCCATTGCAAAACCACCTCCTCTCCTCTCCATCATCTCCATTCCAAAACCACCGTCTCACCTCCCCCTCTTCTGATCTTCTCCATTGCAAAACCACCTCCTCTCCTCTCCATCATCTCCATTCCAAAACCACCATCTCGCCTCTCCCTCTTCTCTATTGCAAGACCACCGTCTCTCCTCCGTTTTCTAGACGCTTTACTCCATGGCGCGGGCGCAATCCATGGATACAAAGTTAGTATACTGTATACTATTTAAAAGTCGAGGGCGGGGCTTTTCCTGCGCGGTAGGCGGCAGGGCAGTTCTGCCTAGTTGGTTCGACAGAGACGCGAGAAGACGAGGGAGTAGGCTGCTGCAAACGTAGGGCTGTGTGATTTGACAGCGAGTTACTGCTAGACAGGTGGGGCCCCGTGATTTGACTTGCCATTATCATTTTAACTGCGGCGCTACGACCGGCGTGATTCTCCCGATTCCTGACCACCTCCATACATGTGCCTCTCCCAATGCTCCACAATGTAGTAGAGGCTGGCTCTTGCATGAGAGCCCACTTCTCCACTTTTTCCTTGCCTCTCTTTCCTCCACATATGCAAAAATGCCATGTAAAGCGCACTATTGTACTTACTTTTACTTGCTCCTACATGTTCTTAAGCTTGCCACATAGGCATAAAGTCTGATGTGGCAAGTTAATCAAGAAGAGAGAGACTAGTTTGGTGACCCAAGGAAGAAACGGTGCTAAGCGCGTGTACCTAGGTGAAAAGACAATTTTGAGTCTATAGCTAATTAAATGAAGCAAACTTAGCAACACCATTTCATTGGAAGAGGTCACTCCTTGGCAAATGCAATAAATACTAGTACTCCCTGTGTCCCATAATATAAGAACGTTTTGGCACTACACTAGTGTCAAAAACATTCTTATATTATGGGACAGAGGGAGTACGAAGAAAGAGATAGAGAGGAGTAAAAAAATACACTTATAGCCAACCTTGTTGTAGTATGAGTGACTAAGTGATGACTATGTATGACATGCCAACATCAGATAGCCTAACGCACCGTGTTAAATCTCCAAGGGCGCGACCGCGCGAGCGACGCGACGGTCGTGGTAGGCGCGACCATGATACGGGCTGCTGGCAGCCCTTGGATCTGAGATCAAACGATCACATGCTAAGTTGTTGAAAATTTGCAGAATAACCCTCCAGGATAGGATAGTCACCCATAGGTTTAGAATCACGCCATGCAACCGTTCAATCTCAGATCCAAGGGCTCTCAGAAGCCCGTATCATGGGAGAATGGAAAGCCACTACCCTGCCGTTTGCACGCTGGCAGTTCGCTCCTACTCGTCCCCGCACGTCCTTCAATACTATGTCGGTTCGCTCCTAGTCGTCCCGTCCATTCACATTACGGTAGTTCCACTAATCCTAACCCTCCTCCCAAATCCATGGCGTCCCAAATCTCCACGATCGGCGATGGGTACAAGGTTAGAACCATCACCGGCGATGAGTTCGACGTCATCTACACCCGTTCTTCTACGACGGTGAAAGGATGCCTTTCTCGCTTCAGACGCATGTTCGAAAACTCAGATGATGAGTGGGTGGCTGGGCTAGATGTTGGGTACACCACAGTCCTGGGACCAGAGAAGGATCTAAAGGACGAAGAGAGGAAGAAGCCCGCCGTGATCCAGGTTTGCGTACATAACGTTTGCTTGGTCTACCACATATGCCATGCCGACGTTGAGTGCCATGATTTTAAGAACTTCCTCAAGGACAAAACAGTGAAATTCGTTACTGTAGACTTTAAGAACGACAGGGATGTCCTGCGTCGGATAGGTCTCGTTGTAGGCAACCCCTTCGACCTCCAGAAGAATCGGCTGGTGTCCTCTCGTCAGCCTTCAATGCTGACCCTAGCAGGAGCCATGGTTCATCCTTCGTACGGTAAACTGGAGAAACCCCCATACACGTTTCATCATCATGAATGAGCGGAATGTACTAGATATAATGGATGGCTACCTTTGCTTCAATATCTACAAGGGTTGGATGAAGAGCAATAGCCAAGTGTGCGGTTCAAGCAAAGAAGTATCGGCCAAGAGGAAGAGGGACAAGGACGAAGTCGAGGACGTGGACGAGGACTCCGAGTAAGGTGGCAGTGTCGTTGCTCATGGTGGTTCTAATGCAGTGTCTACCAGAATAGTTGCAAAGTTTAATTTCAGGTGTGCTTAATTTAATTTGAGGAGTGTGTTGTGCTGAGCCCCCAACAGAACTATGTTATGTTTCTTCTCGTTACTTTAACTCTTCAGTACGTACATAGTAGTATTTCTTACATTTCATCTTTTAGTTGGTATAGTACTACCACTCGTTTCTTCACATTATATACGTACAATATATATGGCCAACATCATATAGCCAGCAGTTTAGTTGTCAAAAAATTTCAGGGTGCTTAGTTTTGTCAAAGAATTCCAGGATGCTTAGAGGGTGCTTGGATCCAAGGGACTTATTTTAGTCTGACTAAAAATAGTCTCTTTAAGTGGCTAAAGTTCCAAGCACCCCTGACTAAAGAGGGGCTAAAACTAGTCTTGAGACTAAATTTTTTTAGTCATTGGTACCCCTACTAAAATGTGGATTAGTCCTCTCTCTACTCATTTAACTCCTCTCCTTTAACACAGGCGAGTTCTGGATTAGAGGGTTTGGAGGATAATAAATGCTCATTAACTTGATTTTAGCCTTTTTAGTATTTGGATCCAAGCATGGGTGAGGCTAGCATGTTTTAGTCCCACTACTTTTAGTCATGGGACTAAAACATATCCAAGCACCCTCTTAGTTTTATTTGAGGGGTGGGTTGTGCTGGACACCATTACTGTGACTAGCCTTTTTAATAGTACTATATGCATAATTTGGCGACGAGCGCTCTCTATATGTACCACATTTTTTTAATTTCAAGTTTTGCTCCATGGCGCAATCCATCGATACTACTGCTATAGAAAAGTATACATTTTTTAAAAGGCTAGAGGGCGGGGCAGTCTAGCTTGGTCCGTTTCACGAGAGGCGAGGGCCTTTGTGATTTGACGGCTCATTACTGCTGGAAGGCGGGGCCTTGTGATTTGACTGCTCGTATAAATGCGCCGACGACCTGATCGAGGAGGAGCAAAGAACCGTGCGGTATACTTAAGTTTTCCACGGGAGTAGTAATGCGACGGAGGAGCAGGAAACACGGCAGCCCAGTGCCATATGGCGATAAAAATGATCTAGTTTGCTAGTCATCTCATTGTTAGCATTGTTCTATTCATTCCCTCAAAAAAACCATTGTTCTATTCATGCCTCGCAGAGAACGTGACAGGTGCAGCGAAACACCCGAAGCAAAAGATGAAACACATGAGCAAAAGAAGAAGGAAGATTATCACCCCAAATGATCTAATTCACCGTGGAGTCATAACTGCTTCTTCATCTCCTCCACAACCTCCATCTCCTTGCGCGTCTCCTCCGCCATCTTCTTCATTCTGTCCATGACGCAGGATTTCTCGACGCGAGCCTTCATCATCTGTTCCACGGCCGCATTACATACCTTGATAGCAGCCGGGTGCTCGATGCGGAGCTTCGCCAACTCCTCCTTCTGTTCCATGACGAGGGCCTGCAACATCTCCATCAAGGAACTACTATTCTCATGCAGCTTCTTCCATCCGGCGTTCTTCTCCTTCAACAGGTCGATCTCGTGGCAGAGCTTCGCCTTGTCCTCCTGAAGTCACAGGATTTCGCCGGTCGCCTTCTTCTCTGAGGCAATGCTCTTCTTCAGCAGCATCACCAAGCAGGCGGTCAACTCCCCCTGCTGATTGAGCTCAGCGGGCATGTTGTCGAGGCTCTCCTTGAGCAACTCCATCAAGCCTTGGATGAACTCCTTCTGCTTATTGAGGTGCTTATTGAGCTAATCGGGCATGCCGTCGAGGGATAATGACTCCAGCTCCGCCGGCTCGGCATGTTCGCCTCCGCGGCTAGGGCGCTCCTGGGAGCCATCGCCTGCCCATGAGAGATCTTTCGAGGTCTCTGCGTGGCGGCGAGCCCTCTTTTTTTCCGCAGCCTTGGTTGCCGCTCCCTTGTTATGAGTAGTTCTCTACCTAGAGCTCTGCTCACTGGCCATGGCAACGACGAACGAAGAAGAAGCACTTATGAGGAGGAAAGGTAGAGTAATTTTAGGTTAGGTAGTTCCCCTTTTTATAACCTAAGTACTAGCACTAGTACTAATACCTGCATAGTGGGAACACGTTCAGGTTTGGTACGTACTAGTAGGTGTGAGCAGGCTTTCGAATGTGATGGGAACAAGGTAAAGATTAATTGATGGTTTTGGTTTCGAGGCCCGAAACGGCTCCCGATGAGTTTAGCGGAACATAATTTTCAAGTACTACACTGCTCAAATGCGTAAATATTATGTTACTATCAAAGATTGGCACAAAATATGAAGGAGACCAATGGAAGTACTACTAGCAACCCACGATTTAACTACTCGCATGCGCGTAGTGGAGTAATAATGTCTTTCTTCCGCCCTCACGTCCACTCAATTTGCATACGTTGTATTAATTGACCATCAATTAAGTGAACGACTTTACACGCGTCAAATTATCACATGGGGTGGATCTTGGTACAAAATTGCGTCCACCCATGTACCCGCGTGTGCGTGCGAGGGAATGAGTGCGTGCTTGGCGTGCGTGCACATCTTTGCTTCATGCATGTACCGCCAGTATGGCTCAGGGAGGACGAGTAAATTCTTCTGGAACCAGCAGCACGTCACTGTGATCAATCCACGCAAGGAGGTCGCGACAACGCCTCCACATGTGCCATGTGGCTTCATGAACTGTAGGAGAGACACTGTGTAGCGTGACACTGTGTAGCGTGCCATTTTTAGCAACAGTTGTCTAATGATCACATTCATATTAGCCTCGATATATAGTGATGTTAGGGGGGAGGGGGTAGGGCCCTTACTGCCCCCTGTCTTCGCCATTGTGCATGCGTCTGAGAGATGAAGCGGAAGGCATAGATGATGAGAGGGGGACGTTGGATATATAATTAATGTGGGTGTATTAGCTATATATGTTAATCCTATATAGAGAGGTATATATTGATCGATGTGGACGTGGGAAAGAGGGTGAGACCTCACTGGATATATCGATTGATCGGTTTGTGTAGAAAATATGAAAGACCTAGCTATATACACACATACATAGAGGAACATCGACCGTTGCGCATGCACGCGTGAGAGATAAAGAACGCCCGATATGATGGAGAGGGGGATGTGTGTGGGTGTGTGCCTTCATGGGAGACCGACCTGAAGAAAAAGATAACATGCGTGCGATGGATAATGCCGACTGGTAGTGTGTGTGCATGCATGCACGAGAGGAAGTTAGTGGTACAATTATAAAGAGAAGACTACTGTGTGGGTGTAAAAGAATAGGTGAGGTCATAATCAATGTAAAGTTGAATTCAAATATTTGAATAAGAGATCCTGATGTTTGAAACCCATGCATGCATGAATATAACAGAGATCTACACGGTGTGGTTTGGAAATGAGCATGTTGTAATGTATACACATTGAACAAGGTCAGACTGATTTGAATTTGAGATACCGATGGCAGACATCATTTGGACACGTCGCATCCGTGCATGGACACACTATTCTAGTTGGAGATGATGGGCGGCTTTCACATCACATATCTATATCTATACCCCTATATATATAATTTTTTATATTGTGTGCGGGTAACTTTAACTTTGAAAGATGGTCGTTGGATGAGGCGAATCCGATGGTCCAAAGATGGCAAATTTGAGCACTACTGGCCGTTGGATATCATCTAGATTCCACCAGATTTCTCCACATGTATAATCTAGAAGACTCCATGGTTGAACTTAAGCATAATGCACAAACATCAAAACACAAGTACTTCTTATTTGTTCTAGAATCTTCCGTATCAGAATTGGCCAAATGTTTTTCTACATGATTTGCCATTATTTGTTTTTACTTTATGTCTTACGATGCACAATTCCATGAATCTTAAAATAGATTAGCTTTCTTATAAAAACTAGATGATTTTGAATGGAATGAACTATAAGAATTAAACGAACATCTACATCATGCATATATGACTCAAAGCTTGCATGCTATAATGTGGTATTTATTCATAATTTGGTTGCCAAATCTCATGCGTGCAATGCACGTGTACCTTACTCTAGTCTAAATGGTGTTTGTGTGTGTGTGTTGTGCGTGTTGAGGTGCAAATTGTCTTTTTTGGGTACACGTTAAGCTTGTTCTTCCGAAATTTCAAGCCGCGCCTTGTTATGCCGAAAATTCAAGCTAGCGTCTCTGTTTATCATGCTGCGAAACTCCCACCTCTTCAACCCGCGCCTTGTTAGCCCGAAATATTTAAGATATATCTTTGTCTTGTTGTGCTCCGACAACTCCCTCCATCTCAACCCGCGCCTTGCTATTCCAAAATTACAATGCGCGCGAAAACTCCCACCTCCTGCGAAATCCTGACACGCGAAATGCCCGTGGTACCCCTGAATCAAAAGAACCGCCTCAAATCGGTGGGGGTACTTTCTTAACTTACCCCACATTTCGGACAAGCGCGTCTCTAAGCCATGGTTCCCCACTGCCATCCCATCCGCCCACCCATTCGTACACCAAGGCCGCGAAAACCCGCGACGAAACCCCACACCCTGCTCCGTCCACCACCCAACTGGAGCCTCTTCCCCGACGACATCGTCCACAGCAACACCTCGACGTCCCTCATCCACCATACCGGATGAGGATCCATTGTCGATCTCATTGTCCCGCCGGTTCAGCCACCCCGTCCTCCACCTCCAAGGAGCTGCCCTGACGTTCCCCTTGTCTTTCGTGCCACCTCCATTCCCACACCGCCATCTTCACCTGCACCACCAGAAGAGCATCATCATCACCGTTTCCTTGGATGAAGCTGCAGCCTAATCGGCGCCACCAGAGAGGTTGTACACTAATTGCCGCATTTTCTTCTTGATTCGATCTCACGGTGCTGCCGACGCTCAGTCCCGAGCCGACACGGTGCGGCTCCATCCACGGCGGCGTCGCCGGCCACTTCCTCCACAGCGTCGCTCCCTCGGCGGCGACGTCCACAACAGTAGGAGCCGCTACTGCTTTAGCTCTCGCTCGCGCTGCTGCTCTGCTCTTGCTCTCGGTCCCCTACCTGGTCTGCTCTTGCTATTGCTCTTGCTCGTGCTGCTGCTCTCGCTCTTGCTCTTGCTTGTGTGCTGCTCTGATTTAGCTACACTTCAGTCGACTGAATCGACTTTTGGGTCAGTCGATTTTTAGGGGGTGGGGGGGGGGGGGGGGGGGGCTCGCCGTGGTGAAGGAAGAACCAGCTGCAGCGGGGAGGGGGGCTCACCGGAGAGGTACCCCACTATCTATCTTAGGGTTCAGGATGGGGGCGGTGGTCGCCGGTGGTGGCGGGGCGTTGGCGTGGCGGTGGCGTGGGGATCGCTGGAGAAAAAGCTTGGCACGGGGGGGAGGGGGGGCTAGAGGGATGGCCGGGGCGGCGGTGGACCGGCGGTGGGGAGTGTTTTCGGGGCGGGCGGGGTGGCGGGGGGCTGCTATTTGGCCAGTGGTGGCTGGCGGCTCAGGGGGGTGGACGTTGAAGATGAACCGCAGGCCCTTGATTTCGTATCCAACGACTGCAAAATCGACTAACCAGAGATGAAAAAGTCAGTCGACCGACTTGTAGCCTCACCTTTCTAGTGCGTTCAGTTTCGACAGCAAAATTCAGTTTCGACAGTTAAGTTCAGTTTCGACAGTTAAGTTCAGTTTCGATAGTTAAATTCAGTTTCGACAGTTATGTTCAGAGATGAGCGGCTGATGTATTTTACATCTAGCACTTTGTGGTTATTTATTTTACGTCATGTATTGGAGATGCTATTAGAATTCCACTCAGGTTAACGTTGTTCGTTGTCTCTCTTGTCCTGCTTCAGCCTCGGCGTCGTACAACTCACTGGAGCTGCTCCAACGACGAAACCCTCCATCACAGCGGAGCAGTACCTCGGGCTCCATCTCCAGACGCCTAAGATCTTCTTCCCCTCCTCCGACAGACAAGTCAGCCGGAGCATCCTCACCAGCCAACCCAATCACGCTGAGATCGACATGGCTTCGCCAAAGAGGTTGTACACTTGTTGCATCTCTTTTTTACTCTACATGTTATATATATTATCCACTGAGCACTCCTAGTAACGGGAAATACGATTATTTTATCCTACTATATGACAAGAAGTGAGGTACCAGGCAACTTAGCTATCCGTGATGGACTCTCTTGAACGCCATCATTATTTATCTCTGTGCGTTTGAGCTGTGCATTTGTCGATGGGCCTGGGAGTTGAGCTAGTATGGCAGTGGCCTGGGTCCAAAGTAATAGAAGTAGCACAAAACATTTTTTGACTGTAGGATTTTCCTTGCTCAAGCCTGCCTACTAGAATCTCCAGTGCTTGAAAGGAAAAGTGAATGAAAAACATCGGAATTGGAAAGTTTCCTATGGTACTACTTTTCATGAATTTGGTGCAAAGGAATGGAGCAAAGGAAAACTGTAGGGTTTGTTCCTTTAGTGTCTCCTTGAAAGAAAAACCATAGGAATTCTAATTTCCACTTCTCCTCCTTTTCATATTCCTATTCATCAAGCACAAGACTAAGAGATAGTAGCATAATAGCATTATAACCGTATATTTTCTTGTGGTTTGACTTAATCTCACCATGCTTTTTTGCATCCTGTGATCTTCCAATTGTTGTGAATCAAACACCCAGATTGGCAAAAATCCTGTGTTTTTAAATTCTTTGTTTTGCACGTGCATTCCTATCATATTCCTGTCTATTTCCTATCCCTGCATTGTTAGAATCCTCAAATTCAAACAAGCCCTTACTCAATTACTTATGTTACAAATATGTGTCAAAGAAAACCTTGTGTGGATTGTCCTGCTCCTGCGGCGCTGTGTTCCACCCCAGCTCAGCTGCTCCAACGATGGAAGAGTTCACCACAGCAGGGATCCGCTCTCCAGACTGTCTTTCGCCGCCTCAGATCTTCTTCCCCGCCGTCGACAACCACGGCAACTGCATTACCATCATCAACTGAGCAGATGCCCTTGAGGACTACACGGGTCCGCAAGAGAGGTCGCACTCTTCCGTGTCTGCTTACGTTATGCGTCGCTTAATATGATAACATGCTACATTATCGTCGTGCTCACCTATTAGACTCCCAATCAGGTCCAAACTAATGCTGAAACTTGAGTTTTTAAATGGTTGTGGGGTACATATTGGGGCAGCAATCAGTACTATCTGTCTACTATCTGGTTAATCTCCAGTGTCTACTATGAGTTTCATGTTGGGTGCAAACAAACATTAAATGAGCCATTATCTGTATTTTTTAACTAAAGCTATTATCTGCCTGCTATCATTGGTTTTGGGTCTATCCACAGTTTGCTACAATCACTCTGGATTTGTGCATGCACTCCTTAGATAATCTCACTATGCTTTATTCCTATGCATGCCAGTTATTGTACACAATGGAACTGATCATGTAGAGCAAAAGAGACGAGCCTTGCGTGGCAATAAAATTTCATGCAGACGTTGTTCCATGGTGGGCGCAAAGGCAGCCCCCCTCCACCCATTTCGAATCGTAATCAAGAGGAAGATAACTGTTCTGAGGGGGATTCAAAAGGAGAAGACCACTCCTATTTACCCCATGAGGTCTTCGCTCTAACTTGGCATGCTGATGTTGGTAATATCATGCATATGGTGCCTTGCATTGCTTACTGTATACATTAAAGATGTCATCTGCTTAGTTTAGACATGCTTTGTGTGAATGCCATCTGTTTAGTTTCTTTATCGTATATGTGAATCATGCAATGCCATCTTGTCTAGCCAGGCATCATATATGTGAATTTTGCAATGCCACCCTGGTTAGCCAGTCATCTTATATGTGAATTATATCATACCAACATTTTTTATTATGTGTTACATTTGTCAACAATTTTAGTACATTCAATTACTCTTCCTGTGCATCAGCCATTCGGCACGGTCATGGAAAAATCTGGAGTGGAAAGAAGGTCTTCAGAGCAGACAATGCTATCTGACGAAGCGCATGGCTTGCTGGTTACTGATAGCTCCTTAGAGGAGGATTCAGAGACAGATGACCAGTCATATCCCCCCCGAGGTGCATGCCCTAACTTGGCAGGGTTATGTTGCTCATATCGTGCGTATGGTATCTTGCATTGCTATGTCATTTGCTTAGTTTAGACATGCTTTGTGTGAATGCCACCTGTTTAGTGTCTAATTACCATATATGTGAATTATGTAATGCCATCTTGTTGCAAGACATTATATATGTGAATTATGCAATGTTATCTTGTTGCAAGGCACTTTGTATGTGAATTATGCAATGTCATGCTGTTTAGGCAAGCGTCATATATGTGAATTATATCATGCCATCTTTTTTTGTATTTCTCATTGCTTTTGTCGACAATGTTTGTATATTCAACTGCTCTTCCTCTGCATCAGCCATTTGAATTGGTGATGGAGAAATCAGGAGTGAAAACAAGGTCTTCAGAGCAGATAATGCTACCTGCTGAAGCAGATATCTTGCTGGTTACAGATAGCTCTTCAGAGGAGGATTCAGAGGCAGATGACCAGTCCTATTATCCCTCTGAGGTGTATGCTCAAACTTGGCAGGGTTATATTACTCATATAATGCATATGTTGTATTGCAATGCTTAGTTTTTACATCATATACACAATATTGAATGCCATCTCCTTAGTTGACACATCATATATGCGATTGCCCTCTGCTCACTTCCTTAGTATATAAATCATATATTTGAATTATGTCATGCCATGATGTTTACATAGACATCATGTATCTGAATTATGGCATGCCAGTCCATTTTCTAAAGACATAATATAGTTATATCATCTCATCCTGTTTACATAGTCATCATATTTTAAATTATGTCATTCTATCCGTGAATTATATCATGCCATCATGTTTCCATCGACGGCATGTTTGTGATTTATGGCATTTCAACCACTTTAATAGACACATCGTATAGTTATATCATGTCATCCTGTTTACATAGTCATCATATTTTGAAGTATGTCATTCTATCCTGTTTAGTTAGCCATCATACATGTGAAATTGTGTCATGCTATCCTGTTTAATTAGCCATCATATATGTGAAATTATGTCCTGCTATTCTGTTTGCTTAGACAACATAAATGTGAATTATTTCATGCCCTGTTTTCTTCCCTACTATCCATTGCACCTGTCTATCTTACAATGTCTGTACATTCAATTGCTTTTCTTGTTGATCAGCCATTTCAATTGGAGGGAGTGATGGCAGTATCTGTGGGAGTAAAAACACGGTCTTCAGAAAAGATCGTGCTACCTGTCGATGCAGATAGAACCACGGTTTTACTTGCCCAAGAACCAGCCCCACCACACATAACCCACACTCATGCAGATTGTACCCCTACCCAGTTGGACAGAGAACCAGCTACACCCCTTCTAACCCCAACCCCAGCAGATAGACACCCAGTTCCCGTTGACACAGCACTGTCTCCACCACAGAGCACCCAAACACGAGCAGTTAGTAAGGCAACTGCAGTGCCCAAATCACGAGGACCACCACTCCGAACCCGAAGTCAACGCTTAAAGCAGAAGAAGAATTGTTCTCAGGTCAGGTCCCGTAGCTATGGTTCATACTACTTTGCTCTTGCATCACTGTATTTACTGATACCAACTAATTTCAAATTTGAGGGATGCAATTGAAACTCCAATGGCGCAACAGGTATGTTTTAAACCTGTTTCTTCAACGTGTTTGGCTGTTTGCTGTTGTAACTTGCTCTATGTTGATTTCAGTTTCAATTGAATAAACAGTTATGTTCTCATGCCATGCACATTACAAGTGTTGTTATTGCTGTGTAGTTTCCCACACTTATATTCTGACTATGCTGCTTTGTCTTAAATAGATATGATTCGAACTGTATCTATCTTGATTTGGCAACATAAACTAGAATGATATAGACCATACAGTGACCATACTACATAGATATATGTTTGTTTCATGTTGTTATCCTGTCCACCTTACTACTGAACTGGTTTACGAAAATGAATTTCATATACTACATTGTAAACCTGAGATGTGTTTGTTTGTTTATCTTTTAGAACGCGGATAAAATATTGGAGAAGAGTACCCTGTTATGCAATGGTAAAGGAAGTAATGCAGATAAGGTTCAAGATAGTGAGACATCCCTGTTGGTCTCCAAGAAAGCTGATAAAAACTATATTGAAGATACTGAGACAACCCCAAAGTCTTGTCTTGATGTAGTGTTCGAGTTACTGGCTACCACTACTGGCACCAACTCTTGGAACTCGTTGCCTGAATCAGTTCGGCTTCTTGAGTCTCAACTTCAAGTTGAAAGACATCGATCAGATGTTATGCGACAGGAAGCTGAAGGACTGAGGAAGTCCCTACAGAATTCAGATGCATACTTTCTGGTGCAATATCAAGCGCTGGAGGACTTAAGAGCCAAACAAGAGAAAGTTAATAAGCTTGCTAAGCATCTTGCAGCATTATGGGTACCTAGGATATTGTTTCTTGAGATCTTCTGAAGTGGTTTCAGTTCTGGACTTGTTTTGCTGTGGCGTTTATATGCTGCTGTGTTCCCTATATTTGCACTGGTGGCGAACTTTGATGCCCAGTGGATGTAATATCTGTAATAGCCGTGATAGCCTAGTGTAAGTTGCTTGCTTATTTATTTCCTTGTTGTCTTGTTTATTTGTTTGCTTGTAGTTAGTGCAGTTCTTTTTCTGCGGTTTGCTAGTGGCTGTAATAACCTATTTTTTAAAACTAGGCCACAATAACCATGGGATAATATTTACTGTAGTGACACTGGGCCTCCTACGGGCCGTAGAAACAGTGGGCCTTCTACGGGCCGTAGAAATAGTGGGCCTTCTACGGGCCATAGAAACAATGGGCCTTATACGGGCCGTATGATCGATTGGCCAAATATGGACCAAACAGACTGCATTTTGGTCGTAAATGGGCTAGAGTTGGAATTGTCCATTCATGGGCCGACCATAACAGGCCATCGTTAATAGGCCGTATTTGATGACGCTATGAAAATGGCCCAACATATTAACGGACCACAAACGGGCCGACTGTAACCACGGGCTGAATTTGGCCCACAAGCAGAAAATGACAGTAACGGGCTGTAAGTAAAAGAATGCTGGAAAATAGCCCAAGAATAAATGGGCTCTGAGAAGGCCGAAAGATAATATGGGCTGGAAACGACCCAACGGAATAACGGGCTGTTAATGGATATAAAGTGATACACTGTTCTTTACGGGCTAGTTTCACCACGGGTCGTTAATGGGTGTAAAGTGATACACTGTTCATTACAGGCCAGTTTCACCATGGGCCGTTAATAGGCCAAGAGTTACATAGGGCCTCATATGGGCCGAAAGACGTCATGGTCCATACATGGGCAGAAGTGAAAACGAGCTGGAATCATATTCGATGGCCCAGATGACGCTACTGGGCCTAATTCGAATAGGGCGTGACGGGCCTTGGGTTAGCGGGCTGTAAATGGGCTATATGCGAACAAGCCGTTAACAGGCTTTCCATGGGCCAGCCCGCCACCTTTTGACCAAGTCAAATGGGCCGGCCTTTTCACAGGAATGGGCCTTTGTTGGGCCGTGCCACGTGTCGACATATCATAGGCGCCTTCTGTCCAATGAGTGGATGACATCTGTCCCAGTGATGAGCCGACACGTGTTTCCTCCAGCCAATGATGATTTTACACGTGGAAAATCCCCATTGGTCAGGGCTGTTAACGGGTTATCGAATCCAAAACCCGACCCGATAGCTTAACGGCGTTCCGTTACGGTGGATGCCACGTGTCGGTCACCCTTGATGAAATCACTTCTGTGATGCGCGATTTATCGTCATGGAAGTGGGCACTTCCGTGATGATAATTTTGGTAATGTCATGGAACACTTCTACGACAACACAGGTATGACTATCTTGATTCTGTCATAAATTTGTCATGGATGTACATGCATGACAGAAAACGTGACCTACTGTGACAAACACGTATCATCACGGAAGTGTATTTTTTTGTAGTGATGTTATGTATGGATCTTCGAGGCCTCTTTGATAAATACTTTGAGTTGTAGAGTTATGTTGTGATGCCATGTTGTACCAACACATACTTGCATGTTGTGCGTATGTATGATATGTATTGCTATGTGTTGGGTCACGATAGCTTTGGTGTCAGAGCCTAACTGCATGTAGGATTACCAAGCCAAACTAATCAAAGTCGAGTCTATAAATGCTTTAGTTATATAAGGGAAGTGATTGTGGAAGGGAACATAAGGCTCTTTTTACTCCTTATCCCGTAT
Organism: Triticum urartu; assembly: GCF_003073215.2. Lineage (NCBI taxonomy): Eukaryota > Viridiplantae > Streptophyta > Magnoliopsida > Poales > Poaceae > Triticum > Triticum urartu. Next base: position 54,530,794 of record NC_053022.1, read on the forward strand.
CCATCTGATTATGAGTCAGCCTCTTCTTTTCTCGGGGATCAAGAACTAGGCCTTCTCAACTATCTATCAGGATGACGAGTTACTATGCTAGATACTTATAGGAAAGGTGTTATCTTCTTGGGTCGGTGTTTTCCATAGGATTTAGCTATTGTGTTGCCAGTTCCCTTGTAGTCCGTCTCATTTTCTATGCCCGTACAACCGTTATGTTGTCCGAGTTATCCAAGGTTACCAAATAGGCTGATGCATTTGCAAATCATTTCTTCCTGTTCCGATGTCTTTTGGCCAGACTAGACACACAAATCGTTCTGTTGAGGTATTCCATTACCTTAACATGTCTGTTGAATTTAATAGGAAACCACGTTATGTTAAGTGAACTACCCAGAGATTCAACCTTTGTGTTGCATCCCCAGTGTGATAATTCTGGCCATCATTCTTGAAGCATCCCGTGATGCCATTTAGTTTGTAGTATTCTATCCTTGGGTTCCTAAAACCCATGATTCATTCTGCTTATCTGTGTCGACAGTGATTGTAGCTCCTTAGGATGTTTAGTAACTTTTTCTAGTCTTCGAGGTCGGTGGTATCTCATTCTTCCATTAGCATGAACTAGCCATGGCAGACGTTCTCCTTGAAAGAAAATATCACAATAAGAGTGCTCTTGATGAGTTCTCCATTCTAGATTGTGAATCTGCCAACCCCTTCCTTTTGCATGGGTTATCCGGAGGAAATATGTTGAGCCTTGTTCGACATGTTAATCTATGCATCCACAACTCAGAAAATCATATGTTCCTTTGAGTTGTCCCCTGTCAGCCGTATTTTGACCTCCACCTATCAGTTGATAGTTAGGAGTAGTTGTGCATTCATGTTGTCAATGCCTATTATTCTTGTGGTCCGTCAAGCCATTCTATTTCAGAATGCCTAGGATAAACAAACTCTAGTACCTCATCCATATCTAGGATTGGGTCAAAGCAGTTGTATTCCGCAGATCAAGAAAGCCAATCCAGCTTCTAGTCTGTTCTACCCTAAAGTATTACCATGTTTCATATCAAGTATGTCATGAGAATTGCACAACCTCTTATGGACTCTTGATATAGTGATACTTCTCGCCGTCATCATTTATTTCTTGGTCTCCTGTTGGTTGTAACCGGAATGCCGATAAGTGAACTATGAGGTCTTAAATCAATACTCTTAGCAACCCTTTTGCTTGGTAGTTAATGGGTGATAAGTTTCATTCTTAGTGTGTTGGTTATTGGATCACCATTTTAAGATTGATCATGCTACCTAATCCATATTTCCTGGTGCACTCTTCGATCAATGATTTAGGATTGTGTCAATCCCTTGCTCTTTTGATCACATCATCTTGCCCTGAAAATCAAGATTGTTCTCGAGCTTAGTAGCATATCGGTGGTTCATGATTTTCCAAATATCTTCTCGGAAGTATTGCCAGGTTGTTCGCTGACCGTTATGTTGAGTTTGTGATTAAGTTGGTTTTCCTTTAAACCACCCCTTCTCCAAGAATCTGTGTTGGATACCACCGAACGAGTTGGTTAAGCTAAACAACAACTTGGAGAGTTGGAAGATAAAAGCTTGCCCGACTTAGTTCATTCCGAAGGGATATCTTCGTGTGTGTGTGTGTGTTGAAGAACATGATATCTTCATCGATTGATCTCCATGATCAGCTGTTTGATACATTGTCTTATCCAATCTTTGATTTGAATAAGGCTATCATCAAATCAATCAGTACCAACAAATTTCATAATGATGTCTTACTCGTGGTTGTTTCCTCGAGCACGCACCATTATATTCATCTGGACTGACCAAGGCTATCACCTTGTTCACATAATTATGGAATTCCATCTATATGGAAATCTCGATGAATTGTTGTTGAGCTCATCGATAACATCTTTTCTTCTCCATGATCCATGTTGGACATTAAAGCTAGTTTCGGAAACTTTTGTAAGCATTATCTTCGTGTCCCATTCATGAAGTGTCTTCCTCTGATTAATGTGCATTTTGTGCAAGTTGCCGCCATGGACTCAAGAAAGCTTCTTTGTGCTTCCTTTGGAATCATCCCAAGTCAGTCATGCATGTACGAAGTATTCTATGGTTTGACAGATTAGCTACCTTCATTCCATATGCATTCCCTAGCACACTGATGTCTACTACGCAACCTTATTCTTGTAGACTCATGTTGGGCCTCCAAGCGCAGAGTTTTGTAGGACAGTAGAAATTTTCCCTCAAGTGGATGACCTAAGGTTTATCAATCCGTGGGAGACGTAGGATGAAGATGGTCTCTCTCAAACAACCCTGCAACCAAATAACAAAGAGTCTCTTGGGTCCCCAACACACCCAATACAATGGTAAATTGTATAAGTGCACTAGTTCGGCGAAGAGATGGTGATACAAGTGTAATATGGATGGTAGATATAGGTTTTTGTAATCTGAAAATATAAAAACAGCAAAGTAGTAAGTAGTAAAAGTGAGCGAAAACGGTATTGCAATGTTTGGAAACAAGGCCTAAGGTTCATACTTTCACTAGTGCAAGTTCTCTCAACAATGATAACATAATTAGATCATATGCCAATCCTTCAATGTGCGACAAAAGCCACTCCAAAGTTCCTATCACGGAGAACATAAGATGAAATTGCTTGTAGGGTACGAATCCACCTCAAAGTTATTCTTTCCGATCAATCCATTGAGCTATTCCTATAAGTGTCACAAACAACCCTAGAGTTCGTAGTAAAATAACACCATATGACACACATCAATCGACCCTAATGTCACCTAGATACTCCAATGTCGCCACAAGTATCCGTGGGTCAATTATACGATATGCATCAAACAACTTCAGATTCATAATATTCAATCCAACATAAAGAACCTCAAAGAGTGCCCCAAGATTCCTACTGTAGAAACAAGGACAAAAACGTGCATCAACCCCTATGCATAGATTGCCCCAATGTCACCTCAGGAATTCGCGAGTTGGGTGCCAAAACATACATCAAGTGAATCAATAGAATGCCCCATTGTCACCACGGGTATCCCACGCAAGACATACATAAAGTGTTCTCAAATTTATAATAGTATTCAATCCGATAATAGTGAAACCTCAAAGGTAAAACTCAATTCATCACAAGAAGGTAGAGGGGGAGAAACACCACATGATTAAACTATAGTAACAAAGCTCGTGATACATCAAGATTGTGCCGTATCAAGAACACGAGAGAGAGAGAGAGATCAAACACATAGCTACTAGTACATACCCTCAGCCTCGAGGGTGAACTACCCCCTCCTCGTCATGGAGAGCGCCGGGATGATGAAGATGGCCACCAGTGATGATTTCCCCCTCCGACAGTGTGCCGGAACAGGGTCCCGATTGGTTTTTGGTGGCTACAGAGGCTTGCGGCGGCGGAACTCCTGATCTAGGTTCTGTTCTGGAGGTTTTGGGATTTATAGGAAGTGTTGGCACCGGGGACAAGTCAAGGGGGCCCACGAGGCGATGACAAGGACAGGGGGCGCGCCCTATGGGGGGGGGGGTTCCCTCCACCCTTGTGGTGGCCTCGGGACTCTTCTTCGATATCTTTTCATTCCAGTATTTTGTTATATTTTCCAAAAATGTTCTTCGTAAATTTTCAGGTCAATTGGGCTCCGTTTGATATTCCTTTTCTGCGAAACTCAAAACAAGGAAAAAACAAAAACTGGCACTGGGCTCTAGGTTAATAGGTTAGTTCGAAAAATCATATAAAATAGCATATAAATGCATATAAAACATCCAAGATAGATAATATAATAGCATGGAACAATAAAAAATTATAGATATGTTGGAGACGTATCAAGCGTCTCCAAGCTTAATTCCTGCTCGTCGTTGAGTAGGTAAATGATAAAAACAGAATTTTTGATGTGGAATGCTACCTAACATATTTATCCATGTAATTTTCTCTATTATGGAAAGAATATTCAGATCCATAAGATTCAAAACAAAAATTTAATATTAACATAAAAATCAATAATACTTCAAGCATACTAACAAGTCAATTATGTCTTCTCAAAATAACATGGACAAAGAAAGCTTATCCCTACAAAATCATATAGTCTGGCTATGCTCCATCTTCATCACACAAAATATTCAAATCATGCACAACCCCTATGGCAAGCCAATCAATTGTTTCATACTTTTGATGTTCTCAAACCTTTTCAACTTTCACGCAATACATGAGCGCGGGCCATGGACATAGCACTATAGGTGGAATAGAATATGGTGGTTGTGGAGAAGACAAAAAGAAGGCGATAGTCTCACATCAACTAGCACTACTGCAGGATGCTGCTAACGCGACACTACGATCAGAGACCCTTTCACGAAACTATGTGCGATGCATTAATCACAAACGGGGATGTAAAAAACCCGTCAAAAAGGTTCAAAACATTTGCAATGGAGGATGCATCAAACACGGTTCAGATTTTAGTTGCGTGTGCGATCCAGGTGAGGGAGTCCTGGACTAAGGGGTCCTCGGGCGTCTGACCTGTTATCCATGGCCCGGACTAATGGGCTGTGAAGACATGAAGGCCGAAGACTATATCCGTGTCCGGATTGGACTCTCCTTGGCGTGGAAGGCAAGCTTGGCGAACCGACTATGAAGATTTCTTCTTATGTAACCGACTCTATGTAACCCTAGATCCCCCCGGTGTCTACATAAACCGGAGGGGTTAGTCCGGAAAGGATATACTCATTACCATAGTCATACGGGCTAGGCTTCTAGGGTTTAGCCATTACGATCTCGTGGTAGATCAACTCTTGTAACACTCATATTCATCAAGATCAATCAAGCAGGACGTAGGGTATTACCTCCATAGAGAGGGCCCGAACCTGGGTAAACATCGTGTCCCCCGTCTCCTGTTACCATCGATCCTAGACGCACAGTTCGGGACACCCTACCCGAGATCCGCCGGTTTTGACACCGACATTGGTGCTTTCATTGAGAGTTCCACTGTGCCGTCAACGAAAGGTTCGATGGCCCCTTCAATCGTCTATAGTGACGTTGTCCAAGGAGAAACTTTCCTCCCCAGACAGATCTTCGTGTTTGGTGGCTTCATACTATGGGCCAACTCGCTTGGCCATCAGGAGCAGATTGATAGCTACGCCCCTGGACACCATGTCAGATTTGGAAGCTTGAACTACATCGCGGATATCCGTGGAGATTTGATCTTCAATGGATTTGAGACCGCAGCGATTGCTCCCCCTTGCCCCGATGAACATGACTTAAATCTGTCATCGGATCACATCCAGGAGATGGTCCTTGTTGCTGCAACGGCCTTAGAACCGGAGAAAATCGTGCCATCTAGGGCCATCGAGTCCGCGGTGTTGGAGCTGCACACTGACTCGGCACCCCGCAATATTTTTGTCAATGGAACTCCGGACCCGTCTCCGGCTATAAGTTCCGAACCGAGTACGCCTACAGACACCGAGCTGGATCGGTTATCGATTTTTGAATTTAGCGCCGCAGACATCTTCCAGCACTCACCTTTGGGTGATGTGCTAAACTCTTTAAAGAACTTGTCCTTGGAGAAGGACTCACAGCCGAACTATGTTCGGTTCGAGCCAGAGGCTGATGATGAGAAACTTCGCTTCCCACCCGCCACCCACATCATAGCCACCATCGATGACTTAACCGACGTGCTTGATTATGGCTCCGAAGACATCGACAGTATGGACGACGATGCCAACCAGGAGCAAGGCCAAGACCCGCCATTTACTGGACGTTGGACGACCACCTCTTCGTATGATGTGTACATGGTCGACACACCTAAAAAAGCTAGTGACGATGACAAAGGTGATCCAGTTGCGAATAATCCTTCTGAGACACAGTCCAAGCGTCGGCGCCCTAAACGCCGCTCTAAGCCTCGTCGCTCAAGAGATGACGACACTGGCACCGGAGAAAATAGTACTCCGGGCGACCCCTGATACGTCTCCATCGTATCTATAATTTTTGATTGTTCCATGCCAATATTATGCAACTTTCATATACTTTTGGCAACTTTTTATACTATTTTTGGGACTAACATATTGATCCAGTGGCCATTGCCAATTCCTGTTTGTTGCATGTTTTTTGTTTCGCAGAAAATCCATATCAACGGAGTCCAAACAGGATAAAAACTGACGGAGATTTTTTTTGAAATATATGTGTATTTTGGGAAGTGAAATCAATGCGGGACGATGCTCGAGGGGTCCACGAGGTAGGGGGGCGCGCCCCTGACCCTCGTGGCCACCCCGTAAGGCGGTTGGTGCCCTTCTTTCGCCGCAAGAAAGCTAATATCCGGATAGAGATCGTGTTAAAATTTCAGCCCAATCGGAGTTACGTATCTCCGGGAATATAAGAAACGGTGAAAGGGAAGAATCTGAGAACGCAGAAACAGAGAGAGACAGAGAGACAGATCCAATCTCGGAGGGGCTCTCGCCCCTCCCATGCCATGGAGACCAAGGACCAGAGGGGAAACCCTTCTCCCATCTAGGGAGGAGGTCAAGGAAGAAGAAGAAGGAGGGGGGCTCTCTCCCCCTTGCTTCCGGTGGCATCGGAGTGCCACCGGGGGCCATCATCATCACCGTAATTTTCACCAACAACTTCACCGCCATCATCACCAACTCTTCCCCCCTCTATGCAGCAGTGTAACCTCTCTCTTACCCGCTGTAATCTCTACTTAAACATGGTGCTCAACGCTATATATTATTTCCCAATGATGTATGGCTATCCTATGATGTTTGAGTAGATCCGTTTTGTCCTATGGGTTATTTGATGATCGTGATTGGTTTGAGTTGCATGTTTTATTATTGGTGCTGTCCTATGGTGCTCTCCGTGTCGCGCAAGCGTGAGGGATCCCCGGTGTAGGGTGTTGCAATATGTTCATGATTCGCTTATAGTTGGTTGCGTGAGTGACTGAAACACAAACCCGAGTAAGGGGGTTGTTGCGTATGGGATAAAGAGGACTTGATACTTTAATGCTATGGTTGGGTTTTACCTTAATGATCTTTAGTAGTTGCGGATGCTTGCTAGAGTTCCAACCATAAGTGCATATGATCAAAGTAGAGAAAGTATGTTAGCTTATGCCTCTCCCTCATATAAAATTGCAATAATGATTACTGGTCTAGTTATCGATTGCCTAGGGACAAATAACTTTCTCGTAACAACAAGCTCTCTACTAAAACTAATTTAGTTGTGTCTTTATCTAAACAGCCCCTACTTTTTATTTACATGCTCTTTATTACCTTGTAAACCTATCCAACAACACCTACAAAGTGCTTCTAGTTTCATACTTGTTCTAGGTAAAGCAAACGTTAAGCGTGCGTAGAGTTGTATCGGTGGTCGATAGAACTTGAGGGAATATTTGTTCTGCCTTTAGCTCCTCGTTGGGTTCGACACTCTTACTTATCGAAAACTATTGCGATCCCCTATACTTGTGGGTTATCAAGACCTTTTTCTGGCGCCGTTGTCGGGGAGCAATAGCGTGGGGTGAATATTCTCGTGTGTGCTTGTTTGCTTTATCACTAAGTAATTTTTATTTGCTGTTCTTGGTTGTTTTCTATCTTCAGTTATGGGTAGGAAACGCAAAATACCAAAAAAGTAGGTGTACCTACTAAACCAATGGTTGAAGAACTACTCAAAATCTACCACACCGCTGAAGCTTATTACTTGGATCATCTTTGATCCCTTTGTGCTCGTGCTGAAACTCCAACTAGCTTAGTTGAGGGCAAATCTTTAGATGAGCATGCTTGTTATGTGCGACACCGTATATCTGAAAAAGGGAAACTTTTACTTGGTCAAATTCATTGTTTGCAATGCTATGCTTGGAATTTATGTGAAATATATGATGTTACTTGTTGTTCTGAAAACCCTAAGAAACACCTTCCCTACCAATGTGAGTTTATCGATAATGGAATCGTATCTTCATATGCTAAGGGTGTTTACAATTACTATGATGTTCAACAAATTGAAGAATTTGTTGCTTTTAAGGGTGCTTATGAAATTGCTTCTTTGATTGAAAAGTATGATGCTACTCTTTGCAAATCTGAAAATTTTGCCATACTTAAATATTGCTATGATAATTATGCTTCTAATGCCTATGTCGAACCATATATTGAGGACTACTCCGCTGTCCAAGAAGAGACTAATATTTTGCAGGAGTCTATGGAAGAAGAAATTGATGAAACTGTGAGCTCATTGGATGAAAAAGATGCGGAGGATAGCGAAGAACAAAAGTAGGAAGAGCGGATTAGCTACCCATGCCCACCTTCTAATGAGAGTAACTCTTCAACTCATACATTGTTTAATTTCCCTTCGTGCTTACCGAAGGATGATTGCTAAGATAATCGCTATGATCCCTTTGATTCTCTTGAAATATCCCTTTTTGATGATGCTTGCTATGCTTGTGGCCAAGATGCCAATATGAATTATGCTTATGGAGATGAACTTGCTATGGTTCCTTATGTTAAACATGAAATTGTTTCTATTGCACCCGCACATGATAGTCCTATTATCTTTTTGAATTCTCCCGACTACACTATATCGGAGAAGTTTGCCCTTATTAAGGATTATATTGATGGGTTGCCTTTTACTACTACACATGATGATTTTGATAGATATAATGTGCATGTGCTTGCTTCTCCTACTAGCAATTATTATGAGAGAGGAACTATATCTCCACCTCACTATGTTTCCAATACGATAAAATTGCAAGAAACTGTCTATACTATGCATTGGCCTTTACTATGTGTGCATGAATTGTTCTTTTCTGACATGCCGATGCATAGGAAGAGAGTTAGACTTCGTCATTACATGATATATGTTACTTTGTGCTCACTACTAAACTACAAATCATTGCTAATTAAAATTGGCTTTGATATACCTTGGGATCCGGGTGGATTCACTACTTGGCACTATATGCCTAGCTTAATGGCTTTAAAGAAAGCACTGCCAGGGAGACAACCCGGAAGTTTTAGAGAGTCATTTATTTCTGTTGAGTGCTTTCATATAGTTTAAAAACAAAATAAAATAAAGAGGGGAACCCAAAACTTTTTCAAAAAGGAAAGTGAAAGTGAGAAAGACAAGCATTGTTGAAGTGGGAGAGCTCCTTGAACTTTGTTCATGCTCACGGCAACTTTGTGAATCTTGATTACAGAAAATTTTCAACAAAAATAATTATCCCCTTGTACAATTCCATTTTATTATAAAAATAATGTGCCAAAGTTCGCCTTTAGGATGTTTACTTTGCTTGTTGGTTTGTACGGTGCAGGACAGAAACTTTGTCTGTAGTGCGCGGTATTACATTTTTAGCTGGAACTTCAAATGGTTCTGATTCTTTTTGCACTGTCTTTCTATACAAATTTTTTATTTTTCCTAATTTTGGTAGAATTTTTCAACTATCAGAAGTATGGTGAATGTTCAGATTATTACAGACTGTTCTGTTTTAGACAGATTCTGTTTTTGATGCATAGTTTGCTTGTTTTGATGAAACTACCAATTTATATCAGTGTATTAAGCCATGAAAAAGTTATATTACAGTAGAAACAATGCAAAAAACAAAATATGAATTGGTTTGCAACAGTACTTAGAGTAGTGATTTTCTTTATTATACTAACGGATCTTACCGAGTTTTCTGTTGAAGTTTTGTGTGGATGAAGTGTTCGATGACCGAGAAGGTCTCGATGTGAGAAGAAGGAAGAGAGGCAAGAGCTCAAGCTTGGGGATGACCGAGGCACCCCAAGTAAATATTCAAGGAGACTCAAGCGTCTAAGCTTGGGGATGCCCCGGAAGGCATCCCCTCTTTCTTCAACAAGTATCGATATGTTTTCGGATTCGCTTTGTTCATGCGATATGTGCAATCTTGGAGCGTCTTTTGCATTTAGTTTTCATTTTTCTTTTATGCACCAAGCTGGTATGAGATATTCCTTGGTTGATTTATATAATGCTCATTGCACTTCACTTATATCTTTTGAGTATGGCTTTATAGAATGCTTCATGTGCTTCACTTATATCATTTGAAGTTTGGATTGCCTGTTTCTCTTTACATAGGAAACCGCCATTTGTAGAATGCTCTTTTCTTCACTTATATTTGTTAGAGCGTGGGCATATCTTTTGTAGAAAGAATTATACTCTCTTGCTTCACTTATATCTATTTAGAGAGATGACAGGAACTGGTCATTCACATGGTTAGTCATAAAATCCTACATAAAACTTGTAGATCACTTAATATGATATGTTTGATTCCTTGCAATAGTTTTGCGATATAAAGTGTTGGAAATATGCCCTAGAGGCAATAATAAATTGATTATTATTATATTTCCTTGTTCATGATAATCGTTTATTATCCATGCTAGAATTGTATTGATAGGAAACTCAGATACATGTGTGGATACATAGACAACACCATGTCCCTAGTAAGCCTCTAGTTGACTAGCTCGTTGATCAATAGATGGTTACGGTTTCCTGACCATGGACATTGGATGTCGTTGATAACGGGATCACATCATTAGGAGAATGATGTGATGGACAAGACCCAATCCTAAGCATAGCACTAGATCGTGTAGTTCGTATGCTAAAGCTTTTCTAATGTCAAGTATCATTTCCTTAGACCATGAGATTGTGCAACTCCCGGATACCGTAGGAGTGCTTTGGGTGTTCCAAACATCACAACGTAACTGGGTGACTATAAAGGTGCACTACAGGTATCTCCGAAAATGTCTGTTGGGTTGGCACGAATCGAGACTGGGATTTGTCACTCCGTGTAAGCGGAGAGGTATCTCTGGGCCCACTCGGTAGGACATCATCATAATGTGCACAATGTGATGAAGGAGTTGATCACGGGATGATGTGTTACGGAACGAGTAAAGAGACTTGCCGGTAACGAGATTGAACAAGGTATAGGGATACCGACGATCGAATCTCGGGCAAGTACAATTACCGCTAGACAAAGGGAATTGTATACGGGATTGATTAAGTCCTTGACATCGTGGTTCATCCGATGAGATCATCGTGGAACATGTGGGAGCCAACATGGGTATCCAGATCCCGCTGTTGGTTATTGGCCGGAGAGGTGTCTCGGTCATGTCTGCATGGTTCCCGAACCCGTAGGGTCTACACACTTAAGGTTCGATGACGCTAGGGTTATAAAGGAAGTTTGTATGTGGTTACCGAATGTTGTTCGGAGTCCCGGATGAGATCCCGGACGTCACGAGGAGTTCCGGAGGTAAAGATTTATATATGGGAAGTCCTGTTTTGGTCACCGGAAGAGTTTCGGGGTTTATCGGTAACGTACCGGGACCACCAGGAGGGTCCCGAGGGTCCACCAAGTGGGGCCACATGCCCCGGAGGCTTGCATGGGCCAAGGGTGACGAGGGACCAGCCCCTAAGTGGGCTGGTGCGCCTCCCACAAGGCCCAAGGCGCAGCAAAGGAGGAGAGAGGGGAAACCCTAGGCTTAGATGGGCCTAAGGCCCACCCTAGGGGGCGCCCCCTCTCTCTCCCTCTTGGCTGCCTCCCCTTTCCCATCTAGGGCTGCCGCCCCCCCTAGGGGTGGGAACCCTAGAGGGGGCGCACCCTCCTCCCTCTCCCCTATATATAGTGAGGCCTGTGGCTGCCAATAACACGTGATCCGATCTCTCTCGTTGGTGCAGCCCTCCCTCTCTTTCTCCTCATATCTTGCAGTGCTTGGCGAAGCCCTACTAGATCACCACGCTCCTCCATCACCACCACGCCGTTGTGCTGCTGCTGGATGGAGTCTTCCTCAACCTCACCCTCTCTCCTTGCTGGATCAAGGCGTGGGAGACATCGTCGGGCTGTACGTGTGTTGAACGCGAAGGTGCCGTCCGTTCGGCACTAGGATCTCCGGTGATTTGGATCACGACGAGTACGACTCCATTAACCCCGTTCTCTTGAATGCTTCCGCTTAGCGATCTACAAGGGTATGTAGATCCACTCCTCCCTCGTTGCTAGATGACTCCATAGATTGATCTTGGTGACACGTAGGAAAATTTTGAATTTATGCTACATTACCCAACAGTGGTATCAGAGCCAGGTTTATGCGTAGTTTCTATGCACGAGTAGAACACAAAGTAGTTGTGGGCATTGATTTTGTTCAATATGCTTGCCGTTACTAGTCTTATCTTGATTCGGCGGCATCGTGGGATGAAGCGGCCCGGACCAACCTTACACGTATGCTTACGTGAGACCGGTTCCACCGACTGACATGCACTAGTTGCATTAGGTGGCTGGCGGGTGTCTGTCTCTCCCACTTTAGTCGGATTGGATTCGATGAAAAGGGTCCTTATGAAGGGTAAATAGCAATTGGCATATCACGTTGTGGTTTTTGCGTAGGCAAGAAACGTTCTTGCTAGAAACCCATAGCAGCCACGTAAAACATGCAAACAACAATTAGAGGACGTCTAACTTGTTTTTGCAGGGTATGCCATGTGATGTGATATGGCCAAAAGGATGTGATGAATGATATATGTGATGTATGAGATTGATCATGTTCTTGTAATAGGAATCACGACTTGCATGTCGATGAGTATGACAACTGGCAGGAGCCATAGGAGTTGTCTTAATTTATTTATGACCTGCGTGTCAACATAAACGTCATGTAATTACTTTACTTTATTGCTAACCGTTAGCTGTAGTAGTAGAAGTAATAGATGACGTGACAACTTCATGGAGACACGATGATGGAGATCATGATGATGGAGATCATGGTGTCATGCCGGTGACAAGATGATCATGGAGCCCCAAGATGGAGATCAAAGGAGCTATATGATTTTGGCCATATCATGTCACTATTATTTGATTGCATGTGATGTTTATCATGTTTATACATCTTGTTTACTTAGTACACCGGTAGTAAATAAGATGATCCCTCATTAATAATTTCAAGAAAGTGTTCCCCCTAACTGTGCACCGTTGCGACAGTTCGTTGTTTCGAAGCACCACATGATGATCGGGTGTTAGATTCTAACGTTCACATACAACGGGTGTAAGACAGATTTACACACACGAAACACTTAGGTTGACTTGATGAGCCTAGCATGTGTACAGACATGGCCTCGGAACACAGAAGACCGAAAGGTCGAGCATGAGTCGTATGGTAGATACGATCAACATGAAGATGTTCACCGATGTTGACTAGTCCGTCTCACGTGATGATCGGACACGGCCTAGTTGACTCGGATCATGTAATCACTTAGATGACTAGAGGGATGTCTATCTGAGTGGGAGTTCATAAGATGAACTTAATTATCATGAACATAGTCAAAAGATCTTCGCAAATTATGTCGTAGCTCGCGCTTCAGTTCTACTGTTTAGTTATGTTCCTAGAGAAAATTTAGTTGAAAGTTGATAGTAGAATTATGCGGACTAGGTCCGTAAACTGAGGATTGTCCTCATTGCTTCATAGAAGGCTTATGTCCTTAATGCACCGCTCAGTGTGCTGAACCTCGAACGTTGTCTGTGGATGTTGCGAACATCTGACATACACGTTTTGATAACTACGTGATAGTTCAGTTAAACGGTTTAGAGTTGAGGCACCGAAGACGGTTTTTGAAACATCGTGAAACATATGAGATGTTTTAAGGACTGAAATTGGGATTTCAGGCTCGTGCCCACGTCAAGAGGTATAAGACCTCCGACAATTTTCTTAGCCTGCAAACTAAGGGAGAAAAGCTCAATTGTTGAGCTTGTGCTCAGATTGTCTGAGTACAACAATCGCTTGAATCGAGTGGGAGTTGATCTTCTAGATGAAATAGTGATGGTTCTCCGAAGTCATTACCACCAAGCTGCTAAAGCTTCGTGATGAACTATAATGTATCTGGGACATATATGATGATCCTTGAAATATTTGCGATGTTTGACACCGCGAAAGTAGAGATCAAGAAGGAGCATCAATTGTTGATGGTTGGTGAAACCACTAGTTTCAAGAAGGGCAAGGGAACAAAGGGATACTTCATGAAACGGCAATTCAGCTGCTGCTCTAGTGAAGAAACCCAAGGTTGAACCCAAACCCGAGACTGAGTGCTTCTGTAATAAGGGGAACAGCCACTAGAGCAGAATTACCCTAGATACTTGGTAGATGAGAAGGCTGGCAAGGTCGATAGAAGTATATTGGATACACATTGTGTTAATGTGTACTTTACTAGTACTCCTAGTAGCACCAGGGTATTAGATACTGGTTCAGTTGCCAAGTGTTAGTAACTCGAAATAAAAGCTACGGAATAAACGGAGACTAGCTAAAGGTGAGATGACGATATGTGTTGGAAGTATTTCCAAGGTTGATCAAATATCGTACGCTCCCTCTACCATCGAGATTGGTATTAAAACCTAAATAATTGTTATTTGGTGTTTGCGTTGAGCATAGACATGATTGGATTATGTCTATCGCAATACGGTTATTCATTTAAAGAGAATAATGGTTACTCTGTTTATTTGAATAATACCTTCAATGGTCTTACACCTGAAATGAATGGTTTATTGAATCTCGATCGTAGTGATACACATGTTCATGCCAAAAGATAGTAATGATAGTACCACCTACTTGTGGCACTGCCACTTAAGTCATATCGGTATAAAACGCATGAAGAAGGTCTATGTTGATGGATCTTTGGGCTCACTCGTTTTTTGAAAGTTTGAGACATGCGAACCATGTCTATTGGTGTATATGCATGAAGAAACTCCATGCAAATGGACCGTTTGGACTCACTTGATTTTGAATCACTTGAGACATGCAAATCATACCACATGGGCAAGATGACTGAAAGCCTCGGTTTCAGTAAAATGGAACTAGAAAGCAACTTGTTGGAAGTAATACATTTTGATGTGTGCAGTCCAATGAGTGCTGAGGCATGTAGTGGATATCATTATGTTCTTACTTCACAGATGATTTGAGTGGATGTTGAGTATATTTACTTGATGAATCACGAGTCTGAATTATTGAAAGGTTCAAGTAATTTTAGGGTGAGGTTGAAAGATCGTCGTGACAAGAGGATAAAATATCTATGATGTGATCATAGAGATGAATATCTGAATTACGAGTTTGGCACAGAATTAAGACATTGTGGAAATTGTTTCACAACTGATACAGCCTGGAACACCATAGTGTGATGGTGTGTCCGAACATCATAACTGCACCCTATTGGATATGATGCATACCATGATGTCTCTTATCGAATTACCACGATAGTTTATGGGTTAGGCATTAGAGACAACCGCATTCACTTTAAATAGGGCACCACATAATTCCGATGAGATGACACCGTATGAACTATGGTTTAGAGAAACCTAAGCTGTCATTTCTTAAAAGTTTGGGGCTGCGACGCTTATGTGAAAAAGTTTCAGGCTGATAAGCTCGAACCCAAAGCGGATAAATGCATCCTCATAGGACACCCAAAACAGTTGGGTATACCTCCTGTCTCAGATCCGAAAGCAATAAGGGATTGTTTCTAGAATCAGGTCCTTTCACGAGGAAAAGTTTCTCTCGAAAGAATTGAGTGGGAGGATGGTGGAGACTTGATGAGGTTATTGAACCGTCTCTTCAACTAGTGTGTGGCAGAGCACAGGGAGTTGTTCCTATGGCACCTACACCAATTGAAGTGGAAGCTTATGATAGTGATCATGAAACTTCAGATCAAGTCACTACCAAACCTCGTGGGATGACAAGGATGCGTACTACTTCAGAGTGGTACGTAATCCTATCATGGAAGTCATGTTGCTAGACAACAATGAACCTACGAGCTATGGAGAAGCGATGGTGGGCCCGGATTCCGATAAATGGCTCGAGGCCATAAAATCCGAGAAAGGATCCATATATGAAAACAAAGTGTAGACTTTGGAAGAACTACTTGATGGTCGTAAGGCTGTTAGGTACATATGGATTTTAAAAGGAAGACAGACAATATGGTGAGTATCACCATTAAGAAAGCTCGACTTGTCGTTAAGATGTTTTCCGACAAGTTCAAGGAGTTGACTACGATGAGACTTTCTCACCCGTAGCGATGCTAAGAGTCTGTTGGAATTATATTAGCAATTACTGCATTATTTATGAAATCTTGCAGATAGGATGTCAAAACATTGTTTCCTCGACGATTTTCTTGAGGAAAGGTTGTATGTGATACAAACCGGAAGGTTTTGTCAATCCTGAAAGATGCTAATAAGTATGCAAAGCTCCAGCAATCCTTCTAAGGACTGGAGTAAGCATCTCAGAGTTGGAATGTATGCTTTGATGATGATCAAAGATTTTGGGTGTATACAAAGTTTATGAGAAACTTGTATTTCCAAAGAAGTGAGTGGGAGCACTATAGAATTTCTGATGAGTATATGTTGTTGACATATTGTTGATCATAAATGACGTAGAATTTCTGGAAAGCATATAGGGTTATTTGGAAAGTGTTTTTCAATGGAAAGCCTGGATTAAGATACTTGAGCATTGAGCATCAAGATCTATAAGGATAGATCAAAACGCTTAATGGTACTTTCAAATGAGCACATACCTTGACATGATCTTGAAGGTGTTCAAGATGGATCAGTCAAAGAAGGAGTTCTTGCCTGAGTTGTAAGGTATGAAGTTAAGACTTAACGCTCGACCACGACAGAATAGAGAGAAAGGACGAAGGTCGTCCCCTATGCTTAAGACACAGGCTCTACAGTATGCTATGCTGTGTACCGCACCTGAAATGTGCCTTGCCATGAGTCAGTCAAGGGGTACAAGAGTGATCCAAGAATGGATCACAGGACAGCGGTCAAAGTTATCCTTAGTAACTAGTGGACTAAGGAATTTTCTCGATTATGGAGGTGGTAAAAGAGTTCGTCGTAAAGGGTTACGCTGATGCAAACTTTAACACTAATCCAGATTATTTTGAGTAGTAAACTGGATTCGTATAGTAGAACAGTTATTTGGAATAGCTCCAAATAGAACGTGGTAGCTGCATCTAGGAGATGACATAGAGATTTGTAAAGCACACACGGATCTGAAAGGTTCAGACCCGTTGACTATAACCTCTCTCACAAGCATAACATGATCAAACCCAGAACTCATCGAGTGTTAATCACATGGTAAATGTGAACTAGATTATTGACTCTAGTAAACTCTTTGGGTGTTAGTCACATGGGGATGTGACCTTGAGTGTTAATCACTTATCGATGTGAACTAGATTATTGACTCTAGTGCAAGTGGGAGACTGTTGGAAATATGCCCTAGAGGCAATAATAAATTGATTATTATTATATTTCCTTGTTCATGATAATCGTTTATTATCCATGCTAGAATTGTATTGATAGGAAACTCAGATATATGTGTGGATACATAGACAACACCATGTCCCTAGTAAGCCTCTAGTTGACTAGCTCATTGATCAATAGATGGTTACGGTTTCCTGACCATGGACATTGGATGTCGTTGATAACGGGATCACATCATTAGGAGAATGATGTGATGGACAAGACCCAATCCTAAGCATAGCACTAGATCGTGTAGTTCGTATGCTAAAGCTTTTCTAATGTCAAGTATCATTTCCTTAGACCATGAGATTGTGCAACTCCCGGATACCGTAGGAGTGCTTTGGGTGTTCCAAACATCACAACGTAACTGGGTGACTATAAAGGTGCACTACAGGTATCTCCGAAAATGTCTGTTGGGTTGGCACGAATCGAGACTGGGATTTGTCACTCCGTGTAAGCGGAGAGGTATCTCTGGGCCCACTCGGTAGGACATCATCATAATGTGCACAATGTGATGAAGGAGTTGATCACGGGATGATGTGTTACGGAACGAGTAAAGAGACTTGCCGGTAACGAGATTGAACAAGGTATCGGGATACCGACGATCGAATCTCGGGCAAGTATCGTACCGCTAGACAAAGGGAATTGTATACGGGATTGATTAAGTCCTTGACATCGTGGTTCATCCGATGAGATCATCATGGAACATGTGGGAGCCAACATGGGTATCCAGATCCCGCTATTGGTTATTGGCCGGAGAGGTGTCTCGGTCATGTCTGCATGGTTCCCGAACCCGTAGGGTCTACACACTTAAGGTTCGATGACGCTAGGGTTATAAAGGAAGTTTGTATGTGGTTACCGAATGTTGTTCGGAGTCCCGGATGAGATCCCGGACGTCACGAGGAGTTCCGAAATGGTCCGGAGGTAAAGATTTATATATGGGAAGTCCTGTTTTGGTCACCGGAAGAGTTTCGGGGTTTATCGGTAACGTACCGGGACCACCGGGAGGGTCCCGGGGGTCCACCAAGTGGGGCCACATGCCCCGGAGGCTTGCATGGGCCAAGGGTGGTGAGGGACCAGCCCCTAAGTGGGCTGGTGCGCCTCCCACAAGGCCCAAGGCGCAGCAAAGGAGGAGAGAGGGGAAACCCTAGGCTTAGATGGGCCTAAGGCCCACCCTAGGGGGCGCCCCCTCTCTCCCCCTCTTGGCCGCCTCCCCTTTCCCATCTATGGCTGCCTCCCCCCTAGGGGTGGGAACCCTAGAGGGGGCGCACCCTCCTCCCTCTCCCCTATATATAGTGAGGCCTGGGGCTGCCAATAACACGTGATCTGATCTCTCTCGTTGGTGCAGCCCTCCCTCTCTTTCTCCTCATATCTCGCAGTGCTTGGCGAAGCCCTACTGGATCACCACGCTCCTCCATCACCACCACGCCATTGTGCTGCTGCTGGATGGAGTCTTCCTCAACCTCTCCCTCTCTCCTTGCTGGATCAAGGCGTGGGAGACATCGTCGGGCTGTACGTGTGTTGAACGCGGAGGTGCCGTCCGTTCGGCACTAGGATCTCCGGTGATTTGGATCACGACGAGTACGACTCCATCAACCCCGTTCTCTTGAAGCTTCCGCTTAGTGATCTACAAGGGTATGTAGATCCACTCCTCCCTCGTTGCTAGATGACTCCATAGATTGATCTTGGTGACACGTAGGAAAATTTTGAATTTATGCTACGTTACCCAACATAAAGATGGTGATATTAGAGTCATGCTAGTGGGTAGTTGTGGATTAGTAGAAATACTTGTGTTGAGGTTTGTGATTCCCGTAGCATGCACGTATGGTGAACCGTTATGTAACGAAGTCAGAGCATGATTTATTTATTGATTGTCTTCCTTATGAGTGGCGGTCGGGGACGAGCGATGGTCTTTTCCTACCAATCTATCCCCCTAGGAGCATGCGTGTAGTACTTTGTTTCGATAGCTAATAGACTTTTGCAATAATTATGTGAGTTCTTTATGACTAATGTTGACTCCATGGATTATACGCACTCTCACCCTTCCACCATTGCTAGCCTCTCTAGTATCGCGCAACTTTCGCCGGTACCATAAACCCATCATATACCTTCCTCAAAATAGCCACCATACCTACCTATCATGGCATTTCCATAGCCATTCCGAGATATATTGCCATGCAACTTCCATCATCGTCATATACATGACTTGAGCATTCATTGTCATATTGCTTTGCATGATCGTAAGATAGCTAGCATGATGTTTTCATGACTTGTCCGTTTTTTGATGTCATTGCTACGCTAGATCATTGCACATCCCGGTACACTGCTGGAGGCATTCATATAGAGTCATATCTTTGTTCTAGTATCGAGTTGTAATA
This sequence comes from Triticum urartu, assembly GCF_003073215.2. NCBI lineage: Eukaryota > Viridiplantae > Streptophyta > Magnoliopsida > Poales > Poaceae > Triticum > Triticum urartu. The sequence goes on from NC_053022.1 coordinate 54,550,413, forward strand.
TCAAGTTGTAAGTAAATAAAAGTGTGATGATCATCATTATTAGAGCATTGCCCCAGTGAGGAAAGGATGATGGAGACTATGATTCCCCCACAAGTCGGGATGAGACTCCGGATGAAAAAATAAAAAATAAAAAAATAATTAAAAAAAGAGAAAGGCCAAAAAAAGAGAAGGCCCAAAAAATAAACAAAAAAAATAAAAAAATGAGAGAAAAAGAGAGAAGGGGCAATGTTACTATCCTTTTACCACACTTGTGCTTCAAAGTAGCACCATGTTCTTCATATAGAGAGTCTCTTGAGTTATCACTTTCATATACTAGTGGGAATTTTCATTATAGAACTTGGCTTGTATATTCCGATGATGGGCTTCCTCAAATGCCCGAGGTCTTCATGAGCAAGCAAGTTGGATGCACACCCACTTAGTTTCAGTTTGAGCTTTCATACACTTATAGCTCTAGTGCATCCGTTGCATGGCAATCCCTACTCACTCACATTGATATCTATTGATGGGCATCTCCATAGCCCGTTGATACGCCTAGTTGATGTGAGACTATCTTCTCCTTTTTGTCTTCTCCACAACCACCATTCTATTCCACCTATAGTGCTATGCCCATGGCTCACGGTCATGGATTGTGTGAAAGTTGAAAAGGTTTGAGAACGTCAAAAGTATGAAACAATTTCTTGGCTTGTCATCGGGGTTGTGCATGATGTGAATATTTTGTGTGGTGAAGATGGAGCATAGCCAGACTATATGATTTTGTAGGGATAACTTTCTTTGGCCATGTTATTTTGAAAATACATGATTGCTTTATTAGTAGGCTTGAAGTATTATTGTTTTATGTCAAATTATAGACTATTGCTTTGAATCACTCGCATCTTAATATTCATGCCATGATTAGATATGTGATCAAGATTATGCTAGGTAGCATTCCACATCAAAAATTATCCTTTTTTATCATTTACCTACTCGAGGACGAGCAGGAATTAAGCTTGGGGATGCTGATACGTCTCCGTCGTATCTATAATTTTTTATTGTTCCATGCCAATATTATGCAACTTTCATATACTTTTGGCAACTTTTTATACTATTTTTGGGACTAACATATTGATCCAGTGCCCAGTGCCAGTTCCTGTTTGTTGCATGTTTTTTGTTTCGCAGAAAATCCATATCAAACGGAGTCCAAACGGGATAAAAACTGACGGAGATTTTTTTGGAATATATGTGAATTTTGGGAAGTGAAATCAACCTGAGACGATGCTCAAGGGGCCCACGAGGCAGGGGGCGCGCCCCAGGGGGACAGGCGCACCCCTGACCCTCGTGGCCACCCCGTAAGGTGGTTGGTGCCCTTCTTTCGCCGCAAGAAAGCTAATATCGGATAGAGATCGTGTTAAAATTTAAGACCAATCGGAGTTATGGATCTCCGGGAATATAAGAAACGGTGAAAGGGAAGAATCTGAGAACGCAGAAACAGAGAGAGACAGAGAGACAGATCCAATCTCGGAGGGGCTCTCACCCCTCCCATGCCATGGAGACCAAGGACCAGAGGGGAAACCCTTCTCCCATCTAGAGAGGAGGTTAAGGAAGAAGAAGAAGGAGGGGGGCTCTCTCCCCCTTGCTTCCGGTGGCACCGGAGTGCCACAGGGGGCCATCATCATCACTGCAATCTTCACCAACAACTTCACTGCCATCATGACCAACTCTTCCCCCCTCTATGTAGCGGTGTAACCTCTCTCTTACCCGCTGTAATCTCTACTTAAACATGGTGCTCAGCGCTATATATTATTTCCCAATGATGTATGGATGTCCTATGATGTTTGAGTAGATCCGTTTTGTCCTATGGGTTATTTGATGATCGTGATTGGTTTGAGTTGCATGTTTTATTATTGGTGTTGTCCTATGGTGCTCTCCGTGTAGCGCAAGCGTGAGGGATCCCCGCTGTAGGGTGTTGCAATACGTTCATGATTCGCTTATAGTGGGTTGCGTGAGTGACTGAAACACAAACCCGAGTAAGGGGGTTGTTGCGTATGGGATAAAGAGGACTTGATACTTTAATGCTATGGTTGGGTTTTACCTTAATGATCTTTAGTAGTTGCGGATGCTTGCTAGAGTTCCAATCATAAGTGCATATGATCCAAGTAGAGAAAGTATGTCAGCTTATGCCTCGCCCTCATATAAAATTGCAATAATGATTACCGGTCTAGTTATCGATGGCCTAGGGACAAATAACTTTCTCGTAACAACAAGCTCTCTACTAAAACTAATTTAGTTGTGTCTTTATGTAAACATCTCCTACTTTTTATTTACATGCTCTTTATTACCTTGCAAACCTATCCAACAACACCTACAAAGTGCTTCTAGTTTCATACTTGTTCTAGGTAAAGCGAACGTTAAGCGTGCGTAGAGTTGTATCGATGGTCGATAGAACTTGAGGGAATATTTGTTCTGGCTTTAGCTCCTCGTTGGGTTCGACACTCTTACTTATCGAAAATTGTTGCGATCCCCTATACTTGTGGGTTATCAACCCCAAAAACAATGAAGACCCTGTCGGGGCTGCATTCGAACAGGAGGAACAAGACAATGGGCAAGATAAAATTGATAAACAGGCCATGCCCAATGACTCAGATGATGATAGTTATCGTCCAGTCTCCGAGGATGATGAGAGCCTGGGCAATGAGGACTTCATTGTGTCTGAGGCACCCCTTGAGCAGGAGCACTTCAAGCGCCAGCTAATAGCCACTACAAGAAGCTTGAAGAAGAAGAAGCAGCAGCTCCAAGCTGATCAAGACCTGCTCATTGACAGATGGACTGATGTCCTGGCAGCCGAAGAATACGGCCTCGAGCGCCCAACCAAGAGTTACCCAAAGCGCAGACTGCTACCTCAATTCGATGAGGAAGCACCAGATTCCATACCACCCTCACGCAATGCGGACCGACCACCACGTGGCCGGGATAGTGCGGCGGACCGACCACCCCGTGATACGTCTCCAACGTATCTATAATTTTTAATTGCTCCATGCTATATTATCTTCTGTTTTGGACATTATTGGGCTTTATTATCCACTTTTACATTATTTTTGGGACTAACCTATTGACCCAGAGCCCAGTGCCAGTTCCTTTTTTCCCTTGTTTCAGTGTTTCGAAGAAAAGGAATATCAAACGGAGTCGAAACGGAAGGAAACCTTCTGGAGAAGTTATTTTTGGAAGGAAAGCTACCCGATAGACTTGGAGTGCACGTCAGGAAAGAAACGAGGGAGCCACGAGGCAGGGGGGTGCGCCCACACCCCTAGGGCACGCCCTCCACCCTCGTGGGCCCCTCGTGGCTCCCCTGACGTACTTCTTCCTCCTATATATACCCATATACCCTAAAACGATCGGGGAGCACAATAGATCGGGAGTTCCGCCGCCAGAAGCCGCCAGAAGCCTCCGTAGCCACCGAAAACCAATCTAGACCCGTTCCGGCACCCTGCCGGAGGGGGCAATCCCTCTCCGGCGGCCATCTTCATCATCCCGGTGCTCTCCATGACGAGGAGGGAGTAGTTCTCCCTCAGGGATGAGGGTATGTACCAGTAGCTATGTGTTTGATCTCTCTCTCTCTCGTGTTCTTGATTTGGTACGATCTTGATGTATCGCGAGCTTTGCTATTATAGTTGGATCTTATGTTTCTTCTCCCCGTCTACTCTCTTGTAATGGATTGAGTTTCCCCTTCGAAGTTATCTTATCGGATTGAGTCTTTAAAGATTTGAGAACACTTGATGTATGTCTTGCCGTGCGTATCTGTGGTGAAAATGGGATATCACGTGATTCACTTGATGTATGTTTAGGTGATCAACTTGCGGGTTCCGCCCATGAACCTATGCATAGGGGTTGGCACAAATTTTCGTCGTGATTCTCTGGTAGAAACTTTGGGGCACTCTTTGAGGTTCTATGTGTTGGTTGAATAGATGAATCTGAGATTGTGTGATGCATATCGTATAATCATACCCACGGATACTTGAGGTGACATTGGAGTATCTAGGTGACATTAGGGTTTTGGTTGATTTGTGTCTTAAGGTGTTATTCTAGTACGAACTCTAGGGCTGTTTGTGACACTTATAGGAATAGCCCAACGGATTGATTGGAAAGAATAACTTTGAGGTGGTTTCGTACCCTACCATAATCTCTTCGTTTGTTCTCTGCTATTAGTGACTTTGGAGTGACTCTTTGTTGCATGTTGAGGGATAGTTATATGATCCAATTATGTTATTATTGTTGAGAGGACTTGCACTAGTGAAAGTATGAACCCTAGGCCTTGTTTCAACACATTGCAATACCGTTTACGCTCACTTTTATCATTCGTTACCTTGTTGTTTTATATTTTCAGATTACAAAAACTATTATCTACTATCCATATACCACTTGTATCACCATCTCTTCGCCGAACTAGTGCACCTATACAATTTACCATTGTATTGGGTGTGTTGGGGACACAAGAGACTCGTTGTTATTTGGTTGCAGGGTTGCTTGAGAGAGACCATCTTCATCCTACACCTCCTATGAATTGATATACATTAGGTCATCCACTTGAGGGAAATTTGCTACTATCCTACAAACCTCTGCACTTGGAGGCCCAACAATGTCTACAATAAGAAGGTTGTGTAGTAGACATCAAGCTCTTTTCTGGCGCCGTTGCCGGGGAGGTGAGTGCTTGAAGGTATATCTTTAGATCTTGCAATCGAATCTTTTTGTTTCTTGTTTTAGCACTAGTTTAGTTTATAAAAGAAAACTATAAAAAATGGAATTGAGTTTGCCTCATACGCTTCATCTTTTTAATATCTTTCGTGAGTATGATGGAAAGGAAAATTGTGCCAAAGTGTTAGAAGAAGAATGCATTAAAATGTTTGGCACTAAATCTTTGAATGATGAGCATGATTGCAATGTTGTTAGTATGAACTCCTTGAATATCCATGGTACTAATGATGATTGCACTAGTTATGATGAAAATGTCTCCTATAAACATGACAATTTTTGTGGTGTGCATTGGGTTTGTAAGTACACACCAAATAGGGAAGATAGATATTGTAAGAGGCATAAGTACTTGGAAACTAAATTTTTGCAAGAAAGGCTAGATGATTGTGTTGAACATTTAAATTTTCTTGGTCGTACTTGTGGACTTTGCAATGAACAGGGTCATTTAGCTATCCGATGCAAATTGTTTCATGATCTAATCATGTCAAAAAATTGTGATCACTTGATTTCCCTTGCACATTATAATGAACTCAGTTTGCTTATGGGTTACGAAGAAATGAAATGTATAATTAAGCATCTTCTAGAATTTGCCCATTATAAACTTCTTGGTTTTGATCTAGAGGAAATTTATATGTATTGTGAGGTGAATTGCATTGAAAATCCTTATATTGCCAATTACATAAAGAAAAGAAAACAAATAGAGGATGAAGAGAATACTAACGAAAGGGAAGAGACTTCCCAATATTCTCCTATTATTTCTTATGATGAATCAGGTAACGAGGAGGAGCCTTCTATTCAACCAATCTCATTAATAAGGAGCTCCAAAAAGAGGATTGAACCCACACATGAGGTGAAGAAGAAGAAAAGAAAAAGGAAGAGAGGTAAAAAGATATCTCTCCCAAATAATGTTACTCCCATTATTGTTGTGCCTCATGAAAATAAATCAAAAATAATTGTGGAAGATGATGCACTTGATGATGATCTCGTTATGCCTATTGCTTGTTGTGATGATTATGATGATTGGGAAGATAATGATACTTCTTATGATCTTGAAAATCTTTTTGGCACTTGCTTGGAAGAATATGATAATTGCTATACTATTGGTGCTATCCATACTATTGATGATGAGAGTGATTATGCTTATGATATGAAAAGGCCCAAGCTTGGGGATTCTATGTTTGAAGAAGATGATGTTTTTGAGAATATATTTGCTGCAATTAATGTTTGTCCCAAGCTTGGGGATGCTACATTTAATGAAGATGATATTTTTAGTCTCCCAAGTTTTGATATGCAAATTTATAATGATGATAGCATGCCTCCTACTTATGATAATTATTGTGATGATACATATGCTTTAAAAAGTAGTGATGATTATATTTATAAAACTTGTCATGATTATGATTACCCTTTTTCTGAACATTACTCTTTTAATGTGGAAACAATTTATAGTATTCGAGTCTCTTTTAATGTGAACATGATATACGCTACACACATCCCCAAAAGGGAGCGCAAGCGAGCACTTAGGGACGTCTACTCAGTAGAGCCAATCGCCCCAAAATTCAATCCGTGGTCGTCATTCCCGATCACCTTCGGTCGTTGAGATCACCCAACTAGTATCCGCCATGGCGGTTCAGCCGCACTAGTCCTCGACCCAATTATCGATGGGTTTCACGTAACACATGTCCTGATGGACGGTGGTAGCAGCCTCAACCTGCTTTATCAGGACACAGTGTGGAAGATGGGCATTAACCCCTCACGAATCAAACCAACAAAGACTACCTTTAAAGGAGTCATACCAGGCGTAGAGGTCTGCTGTACGGGCTCAAGCACGCTGGAGGTGGTCTTCGGTTCTCCAGACAACTTCCGAAGCAAAGAGTTAATCTTCGATATCATCCCCTTCCACAGCGGCTACCACGCACTTCTCGAACGAACCGCGTTTGCTAGATTCAACGCAGTACCACACTATGCTTATCTCAAACTCAAGATGCCCGGTCCACGCGGCGTCATAACAGTTAATGGCAATACTGAACGCTCCCTCCAAACAAAGGAGCACACCACCGCCCTAGCTGCAGAGGTATAGAGCGGCCTTCTCAAGAAGCACCATAGTAAGGCTGCCGAGCCCCTGGACACCATTAAAAGGTTCCGGACTACACTCCAACAGAATAGCGCGGCTCGTCAAGAGCTCGATTAGCAATTCGGCCTCCGTCCCAGTCCCGATGAAATAGTGGCATTCGCACCATGCGTACATAATTACGCACTCAAAATTCTATGGACATCAACGGAGGCACAAGCCAACCCGAAAACTACAGTTCGGTTAGACCGACCCCGGATAACTTTACTATCTCCTTTTCCCTTTTTTCAGGTTTCTCCTATGCAGGCCTCCTTCGACGGCCTGATTAATGGTCCTGTCAAAGGATAAACACACCGGATTGACACGGAGCACAGGCGTACATGGGAAGCCCTAGAGGCTAACTAAACAATTACTCTATCCGTTTTTAGGACCCACACGCAGCTCGCCTTTGGTCGCGGCATGTCAAAAAGCCGGTTGCTTATTGCATTACTTTGTATTAATGTGCTTGGACGCATTAATCCACCTATAATGGAAACAGTTCATGATCCAAGTTCAAGGGCCCTAGATCCTATCTCTGTTCTCCCTCCGTTTTCCTTTAAATTACTTATTTTCTAGCAACCGTACACTCTGGTACGTTTCACATTTGCCAGGGGCTCCCCATCGCCCCACGATACGGCAACAAAGTCCGAACAATCCTTAAAGATAAGTTCGGCACCCCGAATTTAGCATTATATGCATTGGCTCCGAATCATGTCTTTGGTCAATAGTTGGGTTGCCCGGCTCCTGTGCTTGCTATCCTATGTTCTGCTAAATCATCTAGGGTAGTAAAGGGAGAACTACTGCAATTCTGCCCTGGCCTTGACCAGATGAGCACCTCAGTAGAGAAAGCCGAAAACTGACTGTCATGATACGGCGAGAGCCGGTCAGCTGTTCGAGGGATACAAATCGTTGGAGATTTTTTCTCATTATGCGAAAGATCGGCACTTCCCGATCATATGCTGACAACACCCTGGCTTGAACCAGGGGCTGCGCCCATGCTTTATTATAAAACTGCTATTGCTAAGTGAGGGCGTTTAAGCCGTATAGTCTGATTGCCTTGTTCGTTGTGCTAAACAACTCTTTCAAGGACCATATAATTGGATCAAGATTGTTTAGATTCCATCCCGAACACCTCTATACTACCTACGTGAGGGCAGAAGCCGACGGCTGGCCAACCCTCAGATTACATACAACATGGCCGCACAGGAGGAAATAATTAAAGCATAACAAAATTACATCACAAAACAGGCTTTGTTATTTATAATACAAGGCAAAGGAAACATGAATACATTTATTCAAATACAACATCCTGCGAACATTGTGCTGCCGCAAGGCGAGACCCCTCCAGGACATCCGCAAAATACTCTTTGGGTGTGCGGTTCTCCTTGCCCTCCGGTGGCCCTCTGGTCACCTCGACGGCATCCATCTTCGCCCACCAGATCTTGCAACGGGCGAAGGCCATGCGTGCACCTTCAATGCAGGCCGAGCGCTTGAGGACGTCCAGCCGAGGACAGGCGTTCACCATCCGCCTCACGAGTCCGAAGTAGCTGCTTGGAATAGCTTCGGCTGGCCATAGCCGGATTATGAAATCCTTCATGGCTAGTTCGGCCACCCTATGCAGCTCCACCAGTTGTTTCAGCTGATCGGTGAAGGACACAGGATGCTCTAGCACCGCATACTGCAACCAGAATAGCTTCTCCGTAGAACCCCCTCCTTCGGCTCGATAGAACTTCGCGGTGTCTGATACACTGCGTGGTAAATCCGCAAAAGCTCCTGGGGAACTCTGAACCCGAGTTAGTAAAAGGTACTGCTTCTCCGCATACTTGCTTTGCATCTTAAATGCCTTACCCGCCATGATCTTCTTGGCCTCCTGGATCTCCTGGAGGGCGGCCTGGGCCTCATTCCATGTGGTCTCCGCTCTCTGACGAGCCTTGGCGAGTTCGGCCCCTTGAACCGACGCATCGTGCTCCAAGGCCTCACATTTTTTCACCGCATCCTAGAGCTCCTGCTGGACCTCTTTGACTCAGGCCTTGAGCTTCTTACGGGCGGCTTGCTGCTGGACATCCTTCTCCTCAGCCTCGCCCAGGGCCTTCTGCAGGGCCTCGACCTCGGTCGCGGCTCCTGCACATATTACGACACCGCGGTCAATATACAGCGCCTACCCCTTCCGAACACACAACAAGTCGTCACTCACCTTGCTTCTCCTGGAGCCGAACCCTAACCTCGCCGAGCTCGTTCTTGGTCTGCTCCAGCCTCTGCCTCAGTTCAGAGACTTCGGCATCATGCGAGGTTGCGGCCAACAGCGACGCCTGCTTATCCATCCATATTACGTTAGTCTCCCATAACAAAAGATTGATCCTCTGTCCGGTTCTTCTTGCCGAACACCGGACAGTGTCTCAGGGGCTACTGTCTACACGGGGTTCTTCTCTTTCTTACCTCTAAACCTGTCAACAGGCTGCTGCAGGCTTCATTCAGTCCACTCTTAGCGGACTGAATCTTCTCGATCACTGCACCCATAAGGACACTGTGCTCATCTAGGACGGAGGCGCCTCGAAGCGCCTCCATCAGGTTATCCGGCGCCCCTGGATGGATAGGGGCCACCAGTGGAAGCGACGCACCCCCTCCTTCAAAGGGGGCTGCTTGCCCGACTTCGGTGTCATCCCTGGCCACGGGGGAATAAGCAGGCGGTGGCGACTTGCTCGCCATCTCCGACGGAGCCAACGAACCTCCAGATGAGGATCGCTGGATAAGGTCGCGGGTCGGACTGCAATAGTACAATTAACTATGTCAAGATAATGAATAGAAAGGGCCGGATGCGCGCATGAGCGAGCCATGTCAGTTATGATGCGGCCTGGGGCTTAGTGCGGGGGCGTCGTTCCGGACTGCTGTCAACGTCCCACGCGGTGTTGATCTCTGGGGCGCCCTTCCCCTTCTTAGGCATTTCCGCCTCTGGATGCACCGAAGCCGCCCTCTTCTTCTTCCTCTCCTCAGGGGGAGGATTGTTTTCCTCCTCCTCCTCCTCCTCCTCGCCATTATCCTCAGGGACAAAGGAACGAGCTTCGTCGTCTTCGGATGTCACGTCCGAAGTGCCCTTGCGACGGGGGCCACTCTTGGCCCCCTTGGCCTTCTTCTTGGCCTTCTTCTCCGGCGCCTTATAAGGCGCCGACACCAGCATCTTCGCTAGACGCGGGATGACCGGTTCTTCAGGCAGCAGAGCCGGACACTGGATCCGCTTCGCCCTCTCCATCCAGTCCTGAAAAAGCAACAATAAATGCTCAGGCATCATCCTTGAAACAAACAAGTGGAGAATGCATCAAAAAAGACATACCTCGCCAGCGAGGTGTTTAGCGCTGTGCCCGCGATCTGAATCTGCAGTCGGCGGTTACTCGTTGCCCTTAAAGAGAAACTTCCATGCACCTTCGTGAGTAGTCTCGAAGAGCCTCACCAGGGTCCGGTGCTTCTTCGGGTTGAACTCCCACAGAGGATGGCTTCGGCTCTGGCACGGAAGGATCCGGCGAACTAGCATCACCTAGATCACATCAACGAGCTTGACGTTCTTGGTTACCATGCTTTGAACGCGTGTCTGCAGCGCTATCATCTCGTTAGGGGAACCCCAGTCCGGACTCTTCTCGACCCAGGAGGTGAGTCGCATGGGAGCGCCGGAGCGGAATTCGGCAGCTGCAGCCCAGGTGGTGCCGCGAGGTTCTGTGGTGTAGAACCACCGCTTCTGCCACTCCTTTACCGTGTCCACAAAAGTACCTTTGGGCCAGGAGACGTTGGACAACTTTCTCACCATGGCTCCTCCGCACTCCGCGTGTTGGCCATCCACCACCTTCAGCTTCACGTTAAAGACTTTGAGACACAACCCGAAGTGGGGTTGGATGCGGAGGAAGGCCTCACACACGACGATAAACGCCGAGATGTTGAGGAAGGAATTCGGGGACAGATCATGGAAATCTATCCCGTAATAATACATCAGCCCGCAGACGAAAGGGTGGAGTGGAAACCCTAGCCCGCGGAATAAATGGGGGATGAACACTACCCTCTTGGTGGGCTTCGGCATGGGGACGACTTGTCCCGCCAAGTATCCGGCCGCCCGAAGCTCAGTAATGTCCTCCTCCTTGATGGAGGAGACCATCCACTTGCCTTGACCTCCGGATCCGGACATGGTTGCTTGAGTGGAAAGGACATGCGAACTTGGGCGCTGGAGCTCGAGATTGGAAATGCAGAGACAGAGAGAGGGCGTGAGAGAGGAAGAGGGAATCCTGATCCCCTTATAAAGGCAACAAATATTAAACGCCTCCTCACTCGCCTTAAGATTCGCCTATTCCCAAGGGCTGTATAAACAACACGGTTGGGTTACCCATGCCCGCATTGATGAGAATCCCGCAATAAGGGGACACGATCTCTGCTTTGACAAGACGTGCCAATGGCAACCGCGTGGGACGTGGGGCGTCGAAACATGAAAGTGGTTTGGAATTGTGACCAGGCAGACGTGATGTCATGTTGTAAAAAGCTGTTAACAGATTAGACTCATGTAAAAATATATTCTCTCTGTGGTTTTGTATGGTGTGTGTGTGATAGGTCCGGGTACTATCGTCGCATCCGAAGACTATCTTGAAGTTCGGATAAAAGGGAACTCGCCTTGCAATGCCGAAGACAATCTGCGCGTCGGACTCCTCGTCATTGAAGCCAGGTTCAGGGGCTACTGAGGGAGTCCTGGACTAAGGGGTCCTTGGGCGTCCGGCCTGTTATCCATGGGCCAGACTGATGGGCTGTGAAGATATGAAGGCCGAAGACTGTATCCGTGTCCGGATTGGACTCTCCTTGGCGTGGAAGGCAAGCTTGGCGAACCGACTATGAAGATTCCTTCTTATGTAACCGACTCTATGTAACCTAGATCCCCCCGGTGTCTATATAAACCGGAGGGGTTAGTCCGAAAGGGATATACTCATTACCATAGTCATACAGGCTAGGCTTCTAGGGTTTAGCCATTACGATCTCGTGGTAGATCAACTCTTGTAACACTCATATTCATCAAGATCAATCAAGCAGGACGTAGGGTATTACCTCCATAGAGAGGGCCCGAACCTGGGTAAACATCGTGTCCCCCGTCTCCTGTTACCATCGATCCTAGGTGCATAGTTCGGGACCCCCTACCCGAGATCCGCCGGTTTTGACACCGAAACCAGGGCATACGGTTCAGTCCAATGAACTGTTTGTGATGAGGCGGAACCAAAGAAACGGGCAGCCTGATGAAGGCGTGTGCGATATAGAGCATACGGTTCACTCGGATGAACTGTTTGTGATTAGGCAATACAAAAGAAATGGGCAGCCAGATGAAGGTGTGTGCGATATACAACATACGGTTCACTCAGATGAACTGTTTGTGATTAGGCAACACAAAATAAATGGTCAGCCAGATCAAGGTGTGTGTGATTGAGGGCATACGCTTCAGAAGGATTAACTGTTTGCGATTAGGCAACATAACAGAAACGGGTAAGCCAGATCAAAGTGTCTGTGATTGATGGCATACACTTCACATGGATGAACTGTTTGCGATTAGCCACAACAAACTAAAACAATTAGATAGATCAGTGTGTGTGCGCTAGATGGGCACACCCATTCTAATTAAAAGAAGCGTGCGCGATGGTAATAACAAGCGCGCACGGTTGTTGGAACAAGACGTGTGCTGACATTGCCTATTGTGGTGCACCCTATGGTGCAAACGCCACGTACGCGGTTGAGAAGGCGTATGTGCCCACATTACGCCTTCCAGGAATAGTGCCGCACTTATAACCGTCAGTAAATTTTGAGCATGCGTCCCGTCACATTCCAAATTGCAAACCTGTTCACACCGATCAAAACCTAAACGGTTTCCCACTTAGGAGCGTATTACTACGCGGTTATAAATACTACTACTCCAAGATGACTGCACGTTCCTCCTCAACTCCTCATCCACAAAAAGTCAAAAACAAACAAGTCATTCATCATCGTTTCCTTGCGTCCGCCATGGCCAGCATGAGCTCTGGGTCGAGAGATTGCCACTAGGGAGAGGCGAGCCTGGAAGCAGGAGCACGAGAGATGTATCGCCTCGCCGTGAAAGCAGCCAACATGTCCCGCCGCACGGCCATAGCAGCAGAGAGGTCCCACCGCGCCGCCAAAGCAGCACGGAGGACCCGCCGCGCCGTCGAAGCAGCAGACTGGTCCGGCGGCACCGCGGAAGCAGAAGAGATATCCCGCCATGCCGCAAATGCGGCAGATGTCCTCCCGCGCCGCGGCGGCCTAGGAAAATTCCTCGCGGGCAGGCGAGGACTCTTACAAGCGCATGCGTGCCCTCGTCCTTAGGCAGATGGATCAGATCTCCAGGTGGGAGAGGTTGCAGGATGACTTGCAAGCCTCGTTTGAACAGTCTACCAATGTCATCCGGCAACTAAATGAGAGCAATGCGAAGCTCTGGGATGAGCGCGACCTGCTGAGGGCGCGTCAAAAGTGCGGAGCAGCAGGAGCAGACCACTGCCTTGTTGAAGAGGACCGACGTCATCGTCGAGAAACTTATGGACGAGAATGCCATGCTGTGCATCGAGCGCAGAAGGCTGGTGGAGGAATCCGTGGATGCTCTCAACCAGCATCTTGAGGACAAGAAAGAGCTCGTCACCGCCCGCTGTGGAGACTAGTTGTCTTCCTTCTTCTTTTGCCCTTGTGTATATCAGGTGTTGCCGCATGTGGCCTTTTCTAATTGTGTTTATAAATATGTAAGACAATTATTATCCAATGTCATCATCCTTATATTCATCATGCTTGCTATAAGTCGCAGTCGATGCTATATAGGTCCGTCGGATCTTACATCATGATCTGTGCAAAATTTTCTTTTTAGATTTTCATTTTTCTCTCTTAAATCTTAGTCCAGTGAGACATATAGCCACGCCATAGAACAAGTGCTCGGGCGCCATTAATGGAGACGTTGGGAGGGAGGTGCGCGGCGGGTAGCGGTCAAAAGGGCTCTCCTCCTGATGAGCACGCGCAGGGGTCTGATCGCACGGCTCCCGTACTCAAATAGCTACCCCGCACGACACCTCCTAGCCACTAAAAAGGGGACATGTGGCCGGACGTAATTGGTAAGTCGAACGCCCACGGTTTCAATAATACTTGTGTTTCCGATTTGTAACGTGACAACACTTGTTCCAAAATGACTTTGTTGATTGTTAATGTGTGCGCCTTCGCAAATCGGACAGAAAAATTACCACATCATGTTGGTGCCATGTCATGAGACCATGCCAAGTTTCATGATTTCCAGGCGTGTTTTGGAATTACAGGAATTAAAAAACCAAGTTTCTCAATCTTTCTAGCCGAGCCAGGACGCCCAGATGTTTGAATTTCACTCCCATCTATTGCATGGGACCTAGAAATTCACCCAAGGACACACATGTGATTTTCAAACAACTTTGGTGCACTGGAGCCTATGCTTGCAGTTCAAATTTGAATTATGCAGATTAAATGCCCAGAAACTCAATTAATGTATAAAAAGGCGAAACAAGCCCGGAATAATTCCAAAATTTAGTACGGTACTTCTATTTGGTCTAATCTGGCTGTGTAAAAAAATTAAGGCGGGAGAAGGCAGTGTACGTATGTCGTTTCGCACAGGGAGGTGACACGTTCCCTCTTGGAAGAAGCTTACACCAAAGCCTGTCCCAATTCGGCCAAAAAAATTACGGCAGCATATTGGTGCCATGTCATGACATCATGCCAAGTTTCATGATTTTCAGCCGTGTTTTTGATTGATAGGAATTAAAAAACCAAGTTTCTCAATCATTCCGGCCGAGCCACGACACCCAGATGTTTGAATTTTATTCCCATTTCTTGCATGGGACCTATAAATTCACCCAAAGACACACATGTGATTTTTCAGCAAACTTTGGTGCATTGGAGCATGTGCTTGTAGTTCAAATTTGAATTATGCACATTAAATGCCCAGAAACTCAATTAATGCATAAAAATGCCAAACGAACCCGAAATAATTCCAAATTTAAACACAACACTCATGTACTAGTTGCATGTTCACTCTACATAAATGTTCTAGCAATTCAAACACCATCCTTTCCCTCTGTAACACCATTTTGTCTTTTGAAACATAATGAAAATATCAGGTATACCACAAACAATTTACTAGAAAGAATCGTGTGGGATGCGATATAAAATATCTTGGCGCACCATCTTGTCTGGCTTACGCAGGAAGCTTCGTCGTCTACAGTCCACCGCCCCCTTTAACCACACTTGCACGCCAGTTTCTCGCGGCACCGAGCGATTTTTTTTGCCACCGCAGAAATATCTATCTCCCCACCCCCTCCCTTCGACCAAAAGCCACATTTCCACTATTCCTCCTTGCTTTCCAAGTTCAAAGCTTCACTGTTACTTACTGGCAGCTCAGCCTCCTCACCGGTGACCCTTCTTCTTCCAGCGTCGCCTCCTCGCCGGCTACTATTCTTCTTGCAACGCCGCCTCCTTGCCAGCGACCCTTCTTCTTGCAGCGTCGCCCCCTCGCCGGCGACCCTTCTTCTTGCTGCGCAGCCTCCTCGCCGCCGACCCTTCTTCTTGCTACGCGGCCTCATAGATATGGTCAGGTAATCCACACCCCATCCACACCATCCTCCTCCTTTCCCGTCCCACATGCCCCGACTGACGGAGCAACATCTTCCATCGAAATCACTGCCGCCTCCTCCAATTAAGCGCTGCCCACAACCATTTTACACGCAGTATAACATGGAGGTGAGTAGCATGCGGCCGCACACGCGAACGAGGTCACTATGGCTGACATGTGTGTCGACCACCAGATCTTGGAGGAGCACCTCGTCTTCGAGGCCACCGTCGACACCGCCACACGGTTGTCGACTTTAAAATACAGTTCGTGATGTTTTCTCGAGGCCACCGCCAGTGCCTTCTAGTGATTTTTCCTCTGTAATGTTAATATGCAATCTGATGTTCAATTAACAGGTTGGTCCTCTGAAATGTAATGTTTAGTTAACACTTTGGTCCAACAATTGCTACATTTCGTAGTACTATTCTCAAGCATTCTTTGTTTTGTTAACTGTCTTATCTTCTAGTACATGTTTCTATTCTGCAATGTCGTGCTCAGTTAACTATTTTGGTTCATTTGGTCTGCTGTCCATTTAACTGTTTGGTTCAGTTCTGCAATTTGATTTTCATTTGCTGTGGGTACAATTTTGTATTGTTATGCATGTGACACCAATCGAATTTGGTTGTACTCAATACATATTCTACTGATAGTATGTCAACTCTCAGTTAACCTGATCACGATCTTCCTTATGTGTGTTGCAGGGAAACAATGGTAGACTTCAAGCAGTGTCCTTTGGCTAATAGCACATTATTGTGCTGTTGCAGGAATCATTCTAACATTTAGGTTTCTTACAATTTGGTCTTGCACATGTAGGTCCTGCTGTCAGAGGCTTAGACCCATTGTTCGACCCATTTTGCATATGGGGAAATGAGATGTCCATGAATACCAGTCAAGTCAAGAAACTCAGAAAGATTGTTAGGATGAAGAAACTTGCGACGAATTACAACAAGATCTTTGTTTGCACAATGAAGAAGACATCAGTCAACTATAGGATGGTACCAACTCTTTTACCTTGTTTTTACCCCTTGGGCCATTCCAAAATTTACAACAACGATTTATGCATAGCTTTTTTCAGTACTTTTCAAAGCAGTTCACCGATGATTACCTCTCAAACCACCCGCATGGTCAAGAGGCGAGGAAGGTATTCATTCAACACCCACAGTACAATATTGAAGTCTAGCTGAAGAGGACGAAGGTTGGGCAGGCAATTATCCATAGCAACTAGCCTAAAGTTGCAAGGACATTCAACGTCACTGAAGGCTCAATATTTGCCTTCCGCTTCTGCAGTTTCCCAGATGAGGTTCATCTGTCTATTTACCGTGTATGATGCTACTTTCCAAAGGTTTTTGATGATGCATGTGAAATAGGGTGCTGTTGTGTAATGGCGTAACTGAGTGCCGAAGCTATCTGATGTAATTCCATTATGAAATCCTGGTTGCTTTTATATGGATATGAAATATCAGGCGTGTTTTATAAGAAATATCGGTTTGATTAGTACATGGATTATCAATAATAGGCTAATTATCCTACTTATTGGGGTTTTCTATTACAAACGGTTACTCAGACAACACCGTGGGCGATGAACTCAAACAACCCGCACGGTTTCTAGAAAGTAGGCGTGTTCGATCAACTAACAATCACACACGGCTTTCGGGAGTGAACTGTTTGCGTTAGGCCACCTTGCACAAATGTTTCCACACAAACAACTGTGTGGGATGTACATACCTATGGAAATGATTTTCTGGGATTCACCGTGTGGGATGTACATACCTACAGAAATGATTTCTGGGATTCACCATGTGGGATGTACATACCTATGGGAATGATTTCTGGGATTCACCGTGTGGGATGTACATACCTACGAAAATGATTTCTAGGATTCAGCATGTGGGATGTACATACCTACAGAAATGATTTCTGGGATTCATTGTGTGGGATGTACATACCTACGAAAATGATTGGGTTTCGATGCATCACCCGATCGCACACGGTCACAGCCTGTGTCCCAGGAGGGCCTATCCTTGACGATTTCTGGCTCGTGTGGTAAGGACACCCTATCGCACACACTCACTTGGCGACGGTTCCAAATGTCGTCACAGAAAGGGATTTTGAACCGTTTGTTTAGGACGTCGCTGTACCAGTGTAGGCGTATCAACGGGCTATGGAGATGCCCATCAATAGATATCAATGTGAGTGAGTAGGGATTGCCATGCAACAGATGCACTAGAGCTATAAGTTTATGAAAGCTCAAAAAGAAACTAAATGGGTGTGCATCCAACTTGCTTGCTCATGAAGACATAGGGCATTTTGAGAAAGCCCATCGTTGGAATATACAAGCCAAGTTCTATAATGAAAAATTCCCACTAGTATACGGAAGCCGAGGCGGGCAGTTGGGCTTCTGTGGCGCATTAACCGTGCGCCGTTAAGGCGCGGAAGGCGTGGGGTCGTGGGGGGAGTGGACACAGTTAATCCCATGACCCCCACGTCTCGCCCCCTCGGCTCCGCTGCTAGGGGGCTATAAGTAGGGGGAGGAGGGGACGGCAGACGCACGCGTGGCCTCATCTCCCTTCGTCCCTGCCTTTCTCCTCTCTCTTCCTTGCTGCCGCCGCGCCCCTTCCTCTTGCTGAGGCGCTGTAGCAGATTGTCGTCGCCTGGCTTCCTCGCACTGCGGCTTCCTCTCTCCGCCGCGGACTCGCCCGCTCGCCACCGCACCGCGCCTCCGTCGAGCACCCATATTCATTGCGCGTGAACGGGCCGGCGACTGGAATGGTTCCAACGTCCATGAAGACCACCTCACCTTCTTTGCCAGATGCGGCGGCTGCCTCGCGAAATGCACGTAAAGGTGCGTGTTCCTCCCGAGGCAGAGATCTCGCCGGTGTCGGAAGACGGCGGATATGTCATCTTCTGGTCGCACTTTCTTCGCGGCTTCGGCCTTCCTTTCTCTCTTTCTACAAAGTCCAGCCGCACCACCTCACGCCGAATACGGTGGTGCTGCTGGCCGCCTTCATCACCCTCTGTGAAGGCTACCTCGGCACACTCCCCACCTTGAACACATTTCTCTATGAAGTATTTCATCCTCTCTCTTGAGCCTTTAGCTTCTTCACGTTTCTTGTGTAACTGTTCCTTGAGCTCATGCAACATCTTCTTGAAGCTTTGAACATCAGCCACGCTGAGCTTTGCCATGTTCTTCTTGAACTGCGCCTTCTCATAATCAATCTTGTTTTTCGACTTGATGATTTTCTGAGCCAGGGCCACTTCATTTGAAATGGCTCCATGGAAGGTGATGCTGATGTCCACAGGAAGCTGAAGATCATCAATGCTGACACTCGGGTTGTCAAACCATTCGTCAATGAAATTGTTTAGTATATCCACATCAAAGAGGGACGGATCGTTGAAGATCTCTGCCTCTTGCTTGCTCTTGATCAGCATCTCAAGGGCTTCATCACCAAAGTCTTCGTCACTTGACAGATCAATGGTGTTTTCCTCGTTCCTGAGAACGACAACGGGAGTCAGTTCATGCCCAGGAATCTTCATGGGTTTCTTCTTGGGCTTCTCCATCTTCTTGGAGACACGAGAAAGATCTTCAGATTGCACACTGGGTTCAGGAGGTGCAGTTGCCAATGGTTTCACACGTGAAGCTTTTGGTGGGACAGTGGGCTTCGTAACCTTTATCTTCTTCTTCTGCGGCTTTGGTGGAGCTAGCGCTTTGTTAGAATCTACGTCATCAGTAGAGTGCTTCACGGTGGCCCCATGTACAACTATGTGAGTGAGAAGGCCATCGAGGTTGTAGAAGGGGCCGATGACATTTGGATTGGAATCACGGGTGCCATCAGCCCTTTGAGCAGATGGACCAGGGTTGAAGTCGAGTCCCAGGTCCTTCTTGTTCTTGACAGCAGACTCCTTGGCAAATTGATAATTGCGCTTGAAGAGATTGTCGTCACGACACCATAACAGTGATGATGGGTCGGCATTCTCTGGCTGTGGCCCTCGGAACATGCAAGGGTAGAAGTCTTGAGCAATGGCTTCAAACTTGAACTTGGGTTGTAGATTTCTGTATAGAATATCTCCCCAGGGGCCCTTGATGGCGTTCTTTTTAGCATATTCACAAATCTGTATTTGTACCATTCCTCAACCCAATATCTTCGAATCCATTGGATTCGGGTCTTCCGCTTGCCGTAGGTTTCCTCTGGGTCTGTCTTGTACATTTCAAACAGACCAGGAGGTAAATCCTTAGCTATATCCCCACGGCGCTGCCTGCCGTCCTTCCTGACAGATTTTTCAGTTGCCATGAGATTCAGACTGAAGGGCTTCAGAACTATGAATGGCTTCCTTTTGCTGGTCAGACAGGAACTGGCTTTAGGAGAGTTGATGTGACGCTGCAAAAACTCTGCAAATGAATGCAGACTATGAGAACCAAGGGATTCTCCCACGAACATGTACCTGTGACAGCATTAAGGTGCGAGGGAATGGGAAGAGGTCATATGCATTCTCAGAAGATTTTGAAGATAAATTAGTTTGAAGACATTGACCTCATAGTGCGAAGACATTCACTTATTTGAAGAGAGTCGGTTCCAGATTTGTAAGAATCCATGAATAAGTACAAGTGAGGAATCTAACTATTTATGAAGCATAAGTGAATATACTTGGCATGATATGAGATGCAGACAAGGGCTAATCCGGATTTGGAAGTTGAGAAACCATTTTCGGTTGAAGTGGATGGATTTGACGGATCAAAAAGGCAGTAAAAGGTAGGTTTTATTTACCGCTTACGAATTGCTAGACGAGGTCGAAGATAGAGAGGCCGAGCAGTTCAATCTTCCATGCCCTAACTTGGCGGCGGAAGACACCTACGGCGGCGGCGGAGAAGACGAGGTCCGCGGCCAGCGTGAGGACGGCGTCGAAGAAGTCGTAGCAGCTAAGCACTTCATCTCCGGCGTCGACGCGAGCTAGTGGAGGTGCTAGGGTTTGTGTGAGGTGACGAGGTGGAAGAAGAGATAATGACTGTGGTGAGTTGTGTATTTCTAAGGACAGGGACAGCACAGCATAATTACGCAGGTGCCCCTGGCGGTTCACATCTGAAGGACATGTGGCTTGCATGCAACTCATTGGGAGTTGATCCATGTTCCCACGCATGTCTGGATTGTCAGGTGGTCGTTCCGGCTTCTCCGGTATTCAGGAAAATAGGATGTGGCATTTAAAACAGTTTTAAACTCTTGTCACTTTGTCTTCTGCTAACAAGGATTTAGAGAAGACAATTGATGGGTTTCAATAGAATGCATACGATTTTGCTAGATAGAATTTGAGATAGAAGCACAGAGGGGGTTAGGGTCCGATCACATTCACTTAGATCAAGAAGGATTCAAGCATGAAGACATAGCTATAAGTGAATGTTGTAGAGGACAGAACACGAATATATATATACACACACACACACACATATATATATATATACATATATATATATATGCAGCCCGTCTATTCTGATAATATTATCAGAATAGTTATTCTGATAACACTTCCGTACTGCACGCTCAACGTGAGAGCACTGCACTTTCTTTAACAAGAGCACTGCATTAGAGAGACTAGTGAACTTCGTGTCGGAAAAAACTGCGCGTAGTATTTTTTCGGTACTGTTTTCACTCTAATTTTTTAACCGTTTATCAGAACGAGGCGTGTAATATACCATTGGAAAGCTATGGATTAGGTGCAACTTCGCCATGTTGAACACTTTTCGATATTTCTCACGGTTTAAGAGCAGTTTTGAAAATTGTGCGGCTCACAACAAGTGGCAGCGAGCGTTTTCCGCATTTTTTTCTAAACCGCTCGTCGGAATGAAGCAAATGATACACCGTTGGATAGATATCATCGAGGCGCATCTTTTTCATATCTATTTCTTTCTCTAATTCGTTACGGTTTAAGAGCAGTTTCAAATATACTAAATCGCAGAATTCTGTTTTTCAATTTTTTCCAAATTTTCGGTACTATTTTCGCTCTAGTTTTTTTAACCGTTTGTCAAAACGAGGCATGTAATATGTCGTTGGAAAGCTACGGACAAGGCGCAACTTTCACATGTAGAAATGGTTTTGAGATTCCTTACAGTTTTAAGTTAATTTTAAAAATCATGTGGCAGACGACAAGTGACAGCAGTCGTTTTTCGTGAAATGTTTACAAACCGTTGGTCGGAATGATTCAAACGATACGCCGTTGGAAAGATATCGATGAGGCGCAACTTTTTCATATAGAACACTCTCTAAAATTCTTTACGGTTTAAGAGGAATTTTGAATTTACCGAAATGCGGACACTGTTTTTCGCGACACCCAAATCGACGTGGGTACTTCATCCAACTGAAAACCACACTGCATCGGACGACAAACAGCACTGCATCAGACGGGTAAGAGAACTGCATGGTTTCTTTTATTCATACATAATTTTATCAAGGACGAAAAAGTAGAGTGCACTTCACATCGGGTGTAAATGAACCACAACACTATCAATAAGTGAACCGCATTACTTTTCTTCGCTTCCGTAACATTTTTTTGCACTTACGAGATGAACAACATCATACGGCCGACCGCACTGCTTCAGAATGAAAACCACACTGCATCGGACAGGCAAGCGAGCTGCATGGTTCTTGTACTCTTTTTCTATTTTATTTTAATGAATAAGTTCTTTTTTTATGAACGAGAGTGGACCGCAGAGATAAGGCCAAGTGAACCACATCAAGATAAAAAAGTGAAACACAACACAAGTCTAAGTGAAACATTGAACCATATCATTTTTTGTCGTTTTTTAACTTTTTTATAAATGCATCCGAGCCGCATGATGAGAGCTAGTGAGCTTCATCTTTTTTGGTCTTTATTATATTTCTTTTTTAGTTACCCTATTTTTTGTTTTTTCTAATTTCCATTTGATTAACATATTTGGACGAGGGAGGAGGAGTGTGCATGTTGTTTATTTGAAAAGAGCCAAAGCGTACTTCATGAATTGGGAAACATCTTTTCTTTTTATGAGAAGTGGACCGTGGAGTCCCTCGAAGTGCATTGCATTAAAATTTTCTTTTTTCCAGCTGTTTTGCCAAAGTGGGCAACTTTTGCAATCAACACAGATGTCCTTCAATATGTAAACAAAAAAGTGAACGACAAAAATTGGTGCGTTGCTGTAGCCGGTGCTGACAGTACGGAAGTGTACTGCTTGGGGAGTCAGCGATGGCCCGGCGAGCTTCTTTGACATGTTTTTGTTTCTATTTAACAAGTGTACCACAGAGGAGTTTTTCTTCACTTTTATAAAGCCACCTTTAACTTTTATACAAAAAATCATTAAACACAAAAAAACACCATTTGCACAGCATATCCACGAACTCCAAACTGCATGCAGAATTCTGAACAGTGCCATGTTTCGCAGTGATCTGCAATCAAATTAGTCCATATAATTTTTATACATAAAATCCTCATGTACAAAAAGCATCATCCGCACTGCATGTGCACATGCTCCAAACTGCATTTCCGAACACATGTCTTGTCACGAACTGCATTCAAATGAGCCCTTTGTAAATTTTATAAAGAAAATCCTCAAAACACAAAATGCATCATTTTTTCAACTACATGCTCATATGCTCCAAACCTCACGACACGTGGTACCGAACTGCAGAAACCAAAATTTTCGCCAGTGCTCGTTGATGAACCGCACGAGGGCGCGCATTGCACTGCTCAAGGGATCCAGATGCACTACAATGGCGCGACCAAGGGCCACGCAGACGAACGGCACGGCGATTTCAAATGACCGCACACCGCCAAACTCAATTGTACGCACCATCGCACTGCGATGCCTTGATTTTTATACAGCATGCCGGGAGAGAGGAGCACACACGTCGGCTGAGCTGCAAGCTCATGGAGCGAACGACACGCGAGGGGTTGCATACCTCTCACTAGGAGGTGCCTCTGATGAGCACACGTCGGACCTCGAAGTCATAGTGGTCGTGGTTGCCGAGGCGGGATGAGGCAGATATGTGACGGGGGGTGCTCTGTAGGCAACCCAACCGCATCTTTGGAAACTGCAGCCGCGGATTGGAAGCTTGTGGCAGTGTTGGCCGGTGTCCTCCGCCATGGATCTCACCGGTGGGACGCTGGGCTGGGGAGCAACACTCCCTCCTCCCTCTATCCACCCCGTGCCCGCGATATGGACGGCGGCGGTTGCGGGTCATAGCTCTCGGGCGGCGGCCATGGCGTGGATCAGGTGCTAATCCAGTCGCCGGATGAGGAGGAAGGTGGTGGAGGTAGGTGGGGGCTCGCGCGGAGGAGGCGAGGCCGGATCCAGGCCATCACGGCTCCGGGGTTCGGCCATCGAAGGTAGTTGGCTGGGCAGGGGCCACAGCCCTGTGTGGCGGCGGCGGTGGGCGGGATAGGAAGGCGGGTCAGGGGAGGATGGTGGGGCGGAGGAGGGGAAGGGGCGGCATGGTGGTGGTGGTGGGGTGGGGCACCGCGGTTGTCGGCTCCGCCCCGCGGTCACCGGCTCTCCGGAGGGGTTGTGGGCGGTGGTGCTTGGGGGTAGGTGGTGATGGTGTGGGGCGCCGATGGGGGGAGGGAGGTTGTGGAGCTCAGGGAGTGGTGGGTCGTGGGAGGAGGGGTGGGTTTTGTTTGCTTTTGGTTCGGGGTGTGTTATCAAAATAAGCTGGTTGATGTGCAGAATAAGGTCTTAAGAGGTGTTGTTAGAATAGACCCACCCTATATATATATATATCAGACCAACTCAACATTGCGAAGATAAACTTTGAAGTTAAAATAATGTTGAAGACAAATCAAATGCGAATACTATGCAATTATGACGCCACATGAAATCCTTCGAAGATATTGTGGTGGTGGCGTTACCCACCATATAAGAAGTATTGGACCCGGACACGACGCACAATTATCGTGGCGCTCCGAAGACAAATTCTATGTTAATGTATTCACACTTAGAGTGTATGTCTTCATTGATTGAAGATATACGTTACTTAATGTGTTGCACATCTAAGTCATCAATATGCATAAGCGTTAGGATGTGCATCCAATCACAGGACATTTGAGGATTCTAAGATATTTAGCTCACACTGCAACTTGCAAAACCTTTTCTCATCCAAGGGCTTTGTGAAGATATCTGCCAATTTCTCTTCAGGACTGACGTGAATGATATCGATATCTTCCTTCATGACATGATCTCTGAGAAAGTGATGACGGATCTGAATGTGCTTTGTCTTCAAGTGCTGGACTGGGTTGTTGGCAATCTTGATGGCGCTTTCATTGTCGTAGTAAAGTGGCACTTGCTTCAGATGGATGCCATAGTCCTTTAGAATTTGCTTCATCCATAAAAGCTGAGCGCAGCAAGATCCAGCAGCATTGTATTCAGATTCAGCTGTGGAGAGAGATACATAGTTCTGCTTCTTCGAAGACCAACAGACAAGAGATCGTCCAAGAAAGTGACATGTGCCTGATGTGAACTTGCGATCAACCTTGTCACCATCATAATCAGCATATGAGAATCCAACTAGATCAAACTCTGAGCCCTTTGGATACCATAATCCTAGTGTTGGGGTGTAAGCCAAATATCAAAGAATTCGCTTCACAACTAAGTGATCCGACTCCTTTGGTGTCGCTTGGAATTGGGCACACATGCAAATGCTAAGCATTATATCTGGCCTAGATGTACATAAATAGAGTAAACAACCAATCATGGAGCGGTATAACTTTTGATCGAACTCTTTACCATTGCCGTTGGGGCCCAGAAGAATTTTGGTTGGCATTGGCATCGTGTATCCTTTGCAGTCTTGCATTCCAAACTTCTTCACGAAATCTTTGAGGTATTTCTCCTGAAATATGAAGATGATGTTGCTCTGCTGATGAATTTGAAGACCGAGGAAGAATTTCAGTTCACCCATCATGGACATCTGATATTGCTCTTGCATCATGTGCCCAAACTCATCACTGTATCTCTTGTCAGTGCAGCTGAAGATAATGTCATCCACATATATCTGGCACACAAACAGTTCACCGTCGTATGTCTTCTTGAAGAGAGTGGGATCCAGGGAACCGGGTTTGAAGCCTTTGCTCTTCAGGAAGTCTTTGAGTATGTCATACCAAGCGCGAGGGGCTTGTTTGAGGCCATACAGTGCCTTATTGAGCTTGTATACCATGTCAGGATGTTTTGGGTCTTCAAAGCCAGGTGGTTGTGCAAAATACACTTCTTCTTCAATATTGCCATTGAGAAAAGCACTCTTCACATCCATTTGGTACAGGAGGATGTTGTGATGGTTGGCATAGCTAGCAGTATGCGAATGGCTTCAAGCCTAGCCACCGGAGCAAATGTTTGATCGAAGTCAATCCCTTCAACTTGAGTGTATCCTTGAGCAACGAGACAAGCCTTGTTTTTGACAACTTGACCATGCTCATCTTGTTTGTTTTGATAGATCCATTTGGTGCCAATTATATTGTGCTTGCGAGGATCAGAACGCTTGACCAGTTCCCACACATTGTTCATCTCAAACTGTTGAAGCTCTTCTTGCATAGCTTGAATCCATTCAGGTTCCATGAAGGTTTCAGCAACTTTCTTGGGTTCAGATATAGAGACAAATGCAAAGTTCCCACAGAAATTTTCTAGCTGTGTCGCTCTTGAACGAGTGAGCGGACCAGGTGCATTGATGCTATCGATTATCTTTTCAATCTGCACTTCATTTGCAACACGAGGATGTACTGGATGAAGACTTTGGTCTTGCTGATCATTGTCGGCATTGACTTCAGGCTGTGCATTATCTTCGGGTTGATTAGGTGCAGAAATGATGAGTTCTTCTTCAGCCTGAGCCTCTGAAGGTATGATTTCTCCAGTACCCATAAGCTTGATGGATTCACTTGGTGAGACTTCATCTAGCACGTTTGGCAGGTGCTCTCTTTGCGAACCGTTAGTTTCATCGAACCGCACATCCACAGTTTCAACCACTTTATAATGAAAGAGGTTGAAGACTCTGTAGGAGTGTGAATCCTTTCCATAACCAAGCATAAAACCTTCATGTGCTTTCGGTGCAAATTTTGAAGTGTGATGCGGATCCTTAATCCAGCACCTAGCACCAAATACTCTGAAGTAGCTGACGTTTGGCTTCTTACCAGTCAGTAGCTAATAGAATGTCTTCTTTAGAAGCTTTTGAAGATAAACACGGTTGATGGCGTGGCATGCAGTATCAATGGCTTCAGGCCAGAACTTCCTTGGAGTCTTGTACTTGCCAAGCATCGTCCGAGCCATCTCAATGAGGGTTCTGTTCTTGTGCTCCATGATGCCATTCTGCTGAGGTGTGTATGGAGCTGACAACTCGTGAGTGATGCCCAATGTATCAAGATAAGTGTCGAGGCCGGTGTTCTAGAACTCTGTGCCGTTGTCACTTCTGATGTGCTTGATCTTGATGCCATAGTTCATCATGGCACGATTTGTGAATCATCTGAAGACATCCTGCACTTCATTCTTGTAGAGAATTATATGCACCCATGTATATCTTGAGTAATCATCAACAATGACGAAACCATAGAGGTAAGCAGTGGTACTAAGAGTAGAGTAGTGAGTAGGGCCAAATAAGTCCATATGAAGCAGCTCGAAGGGACGTGATGTCGTCATGATTATCTTCGAGGGATGCTTGGCCCTTGTCATCTTTCCAGCTTCACAGGCACCACACAGATGATCCTTCTTAAACTTGACGCCCTCGATTCCTACGACATGCTTCTTCTCCGTGAGAGTGTACAAGTTCCTCATGCCAGCATGCCCTAGCCTCCGATGCTAGAGCCAGCACTCTGAAGCTTTTGCTAGAAGACATACGACCAACTGTGGTCCTGCTGAGAAATCTACCATATACAAATCGTCCTTTCGATACCCTTCAAAGACTAGAGATTTTTCAGATTCCATAAGCACAAGGCAATGCTATTTTCCAAATATCACAATCATGTTCAAGTCACAGAGCATTGAGACAGACATTAATTTGAAACTAAGGGATTCAACAAGCATCACTTTATCCATGTGCTGATCCTTTGAGATTGCAACTCTACCTAGACCCAATACCTTGCTTTTACCAGTGTCAGCAAATGTGATGTGACTCTTGTTAGATGGACGTAAGGTTGTGTCCATGAGAAGACTTCGATCACCAGTCATGTGGTTAGTGCATACACTTTCCATAATCCACTCAAAAGCCTTTGGTATCGTACCCTACAGTGCAGTTAGGGGGATAGGCTTCACCAAGGGAAATGTGAAGCATAAACATTTGATGAACAGCCATATTATCAAATTTCAGATCCTGGTTAGGGCAAATAGGATGACTGTCGAGAAATCCAGGAACAAAATACATAGTAAGACCATTTGGGCATTTTATCTTGCGCCCCACAAGATGTTTTAGGTCCCCAGCATAAACATCAGACGCCTTTGATTTCCGGCTGGAGACCTTTCCCTGTAAAAGAGAGTTAATTTTTCTTAACCACCCACATCTTCATGGGTGGCTTAGAAGCAATGAGTCTAAGTGCAGCATCTGAGAATTTTGGCTTTGGAGCCCTAGCAAATAATCTTGCAGGAGGAGAATAATACTCATAAGAATAAGCAGAATAGTTCTTGGTCTTATGAACATAGCGGTTTGATGAAACACGCTCATATTCATAGGTCTGAGTATGGTTTCCCTGCAAAATATTGGTGTTAGGGTGACTCTTGTGAGTCCTCTATCTGTATGAAGCCTTTGAACCATATGAAGCCTTTGGTCTGGGGTTTGTCTTCTTCCCAGGTGGTGTCATGCACTACTGGAATTAGCTTATTTGCCGTCTGCCAGTTCTTTGCCGTGTCAGGACCGGTTTTCTAGGATATAAATTTCCCAGTCAATGGTCCTTGTGCTCACCAGCCCCAGGATTACTGTTAGCTGATGGGACACAATCTTGATACAGAAATTCCAAGCAAAAAAAATAAACTATGCAGTACATGACCATTCTAGTCTATGAGTACAACAAAAGTTTTCTAATGGTTGACGACGGAAGCGGTTTGTGGATCATCAGCGTCTATGGGACTCCATTTCCCACAGGAACAGCTGACCTGGATAACTCCTATCTTCGCGCGGCTGCTATCTCCATTGCCTAGGTTCCGGGGCTGTCGTCGTTGTGCTCCTCTCCAAGCAAGAAATCTGGCCAAGACAATAGCCAGGGACAAGCCAGTGAGTACTTTGAATGTACTCGAAACCATCATGAAAATAGGTATAACATAGCAGGTGATAATCATGCACTGAAATAATCCACGATCACTTTGTCAGTCCCAAGGTAAAATTCATGATGCACGTAAGCAGGTCATTTATATTAAACAGGAATAGGCAATCAGAGAATGAAGATAAAATAAACCGATCGGGTGTCTGAAGCAATGCCTCGAAAGGATAGTAATATAAAGCATGCCTCAGTCGGGCGTCTGAGCGACGCCACATAAAGGGCTTATAAGAAGGATATATAACATGCGTGCCACAGTCGGGCGTCGGAGCAACGCCACCCAAAGGGCTTATAAAGAAAACAAATAATAAGCATGCCATAGTCGGGCATCTGGGCGACACCACATAAAAGGCTTATAAGTAAATAAATAACAAGCATGCCACAGTCGGGCGTCTGAGAGACACCACATAAAGGGCTTATAAGTAAATAAATAACAAGCATGCCACAGTCGGGCGTCTGAGCGACACCGCATAAAGGGCTTATAAGTAAATAAATAACAAGCATGCCACAGTCGGGCGTCTGAGCGACACCACATACAGGGCTTATATGAGAATAATCACAGTGAATATCCAGGAGGTAGAACCGTCCCAGGGATATTCAATAATTCAAACAATTAAATGGTTAGTCCATATTATTAATAATCAAAATCATCATATGTCACAAGTTGTGATCAATGTTCTGGCTTAGAAGTTTCCCTCCGAAGACCGACACTTGACCCATCCCAGACTATAGTCCTTAATCATGGACACGGCTATTCGAATAGACATAACCTCTGCAGAGGGTGTACTCTTTACCCACGAGTAACGGATTCCTTTAGTCCATCGGGACTAATTCCATTTACGTTCTTTTAATTGAAAACACACCTGACCCGCACACACCAGCTTAACTTACCAGTGTCTGGAATCACCCACGACACCTGTTAAGCAAAACTCTAAGTGGAGAGGCTACAACCTCGATTAGCATGGGATCAAATTTATACCGCACGCTACTAAGGGGTGCCCCCCTCTCGGTCCCAACCGGCAACACCCATGCCCCCGGACCAAGTGGCATGCCTACCGGATGCACCCGGTATCTTCCACCAAGGCCTCTCTATACGGTGTGTGCTAAGAAAGGGGTTGACAACTTACTAAACTGTACCCTACCAGCGGTAGGGACAAGTGGTAGTATGAAACAAGCATGGGGGTTACTGGAGCAAGACTCGATCTATGGTCGACTCAGGAGGTTTATGTATTCCCTGCATTGTTAGCGCCACAATGCTCTTCACAGTTCCCTGACAGGGTCACCACCCCTCATGCTTCATCCTGCCTCACTGCACATCCTCGCCACAGTGAGATGTCAGTCACGTGGTTGTGTTCACCGGAACACAACCTTCCTTCAGACTCCATCCGAAATATCACCAGGCATATGTGGCATGAGAAGTGGTTACTGTCACCAATATCACATACATAACAGAAAAGGATTTTCACCATATGTTGATATGCAAGAGTATGACTTCCACATGAAATAACGTTACTCCATTTTAGTATATTGATGGAGTTCATATGTTCTAGCAAACAACACACAGCTTATATCATAACGGGGTTCAAGATGCTTGCCTTCAAGGTGCAGAGGGGTGAGGTGCACCCCAAAACTTTTTGAAAGTTTTAATCTCCCCTCCAATTCCTATTTCCGAAAATATTCAAATTAACACAAACTTTAAAAACTGTACAAAAAGTTTTCCTAATTATTTTTTAAATAAATCTTAAAATAAACTAGGTGAAATTTGAGAGAGGTAGGAAAAAGAATCAATTCATTTGGAGTTTTATTTAAAAAGATAAGCCCAATCAAAGTTCCATTTTAATAAAAACCAGAAAAAGGAAAACGCATCAGCTCAGAATACGTTTCCAGGGAAGGGGAGATGTACTTCGGGGAATGCGTCTTCGCTTAAACTAGTGGGCGGGGACAAGAGGGACTGACGGTGGGACCTGCGGGCCCGTCGGTCATATTTGACTGGTCCAACCGCCTCCTTCCTCCTTTGCCCGAACGAGAACGGGGCTCCGGCGATTGACGCCGATGAACGACGATGTCCCCCACGGGTTTGATCATGTAGGCATGATCAGGAGTTCGAGGCGAACCTGTTGGTACCCTA
Organism: Triticum urartu; assembly: GCF_003073215.2. Classification (NCBI taxonomy): domain Eukaryota; kingdom Viridiplantae; phylum Streptophyta; class Magnoliopsida; order Poales; family Poaceae; genus Triticum; species Triticum urartu. Next base: position 54,581,247 of record NC_053022.1, read on the forward strand.
CAAGGCCGCTGCGATGGACGGAGTCGTCGGCGTCGAGCTCCCCCCCCCCCCCCCCCCCCCCGAAGAGCTTCGGCGGGTCCAAAAATGGAGCATCACTCTACGGGCCATCTTCAGAGAAATTGATAGGCTGGGGTGGCTCCGCGAGGTTGTGGTGGTCTCCTGGCTCTGTGGGTTGTGGGGTTAGGTAGGGCACTGCAACGAATATGACAGCGCGGCCGCGGTGGCCACCATTGCCGGAGGAGAGGAAGATGGCCGCTGCAGGACAATTTGATGCACGGGATTGGTCTAAGGGGAAGATGCGGTGCTACCTGAGGCTGATAGAGCAAGGGGGTTCATTTTATAGGCGCCAGAGGTCGGTTCGTCGGCTGCCCGAGGATAAGCACGACTGTGGCGGCGCTATTGCAGAGCAGGGGAGGTGGGGGCTGGCTGGCAGAGCTTGCAGAGGTAGGTGACGGGGTTGTGGATGAGCACGGCGGTCTGGGGTACTTGGGGGGCGCACCAGGTGGCCCGTATGGCACCGACCATAGCAGGCGGCGATGGCAGCTAGCTTCTGGCTTCCAGAGACATGGCGAGGTGCTGTGGTGCTCGTGAGGGACTACCGATCGAGGCTTGGCTCTACGCTGCGAGCGGCAGAGGGTCAGGATAAGGTCGGGGAACAGACCAGGGGTGCGGCGGCTCGGGCGCGGCACGTGCAAAACACGCGCTCTGGCCGCGCTCCGGGCACACACGACAATCGTTCAACGAAATGCCAGAGCGACCAAACTTGCTTGAATGCCAATGCAAATCAATAGACCTAGGTTAGAGGTAGCTAGGAGACTAGTGCACATGGCTGTTGGGTCAGGGGATCAAGTCCACAATGTATACTAAAAACTATGCCAAAACTGGCCATGCACACAAGGTGCTCGACAGAATGCCATGGGCATCTGGGCATCTCTTCTTGTGGCTAAAATCTCCAGATCAGAGTCTCTTTAGGTGAATGTGATGATGGCAAAGCTAGTTGGGCAAAACCAGAAACTTGCTAGTGCAAGTTTTGCAAATCTTCAGTTCTGGACAGAAAGTGAAGGGCATTATTGCATGGACCAAAAAAACTCCAATGGGCCCAATCTCCTGGACTTAAGGGTTTGGTAGGTTTGACTACAACTAGGAAAAAACCCCGAGGTCACTAGAGGAATTTAAAATAGGGTTGGAGTGCAAAATACCAAACTGGACCAGAATGAAAAAGAGGATGGCTTGTTCAAAATTTATAAAACACAAAGATGGATTTTTGCATAAAAAGGAGTTATATGCATCTACTGACATCTCCAAATTTTTATGTAATTTTTAAAGAAATATTAAAATAGGTTGCAGTGCAAACTTCAAACTGAACCAGATTTGAAAACTTGAGGTAGGGCTCAAAATCCCCAAATGACTAAGAGAGGTTTTTGCATAAAAGTGATTTAGGAACATCACATTGTCATCCCCAAATTTTGGTGGAATATTTAAATGAATTTATCAGAGGTTTGTAGTGCAAATGTGACTCTAAAACTTATGAGAAATCATTTTAAAATAAATAAAGCTTAGGAAAATAATTATAGGAATAATTCCACTGATAAAAAAATGTTCTTGAGTATGCACTCAAGCCCAAAAATCATTTTTTTTCTTGAAAAGTTTCCATTTGGAGGGGAAAACTCCACCATTCAGAAGGAAGGAGTGGTTCTGAAATCAAAAGATAAATCCAAAAAAATGAAAATTTAATTTTCTGGAAAAAATTTAATTAATAAATCATGGTTAAAAATTTGGGGTGTTACATGCCGTCCGCTGGCGGACGGCAAAGAAGGTCTTTTCCGTCAGCTTAAGGAAAACTAACGGCAAAGAACTGGCAAACGGCAAAGAAGGTCTTTGCAATCAGCCTGTTCTTTGCTATCCGCTGGCGGAAGGCAAAGATTCTTTGCCGTCCGCTGGCTGAAGGCAAAGAGAGAGCTAGCCCCACTAAACGAGTTAATTGAGGAAAACTTAACGGCCCCCCTCTTTGCTGTCTTCTAGCAGACGACAAAGAGGAAACAAAGCGAACGACAAAGGGTGGGCGGACGACAAAGATTCTTCCTAACTAACGGCCGAGCCCCACCCCGTCCCTTCTCTCTGTTTCTCTCCCGCTCTATTCCCCGACGCCCGCCGCCGCCCCCGCCGCCCCCACTACCCGCCGCCGCTTGCCCCGTCGACCCACCACCCCGCCGCCCCCACGCGCCGACGCCTCATCGCCCCACCACGTCACCGCCCGACCGCCCCGACGCCCCCTCCACCCACCCACCACCTGGCACCACCATCGCCCCCGGTGCCACTGTGGCCCCATCGCCCCTGCCTCCCTACCGGCTCGGCGCCGCCGCTCACCGGCCCGGCGCCCCCATCGCCCCCGTCGCCGCCGCTCGATCCGGTGAGTTATTTTTTTCTGTTTTTTCTTTTTTTGCTGTTAGATTCAGTGTTAGATTCAGTTTAGTTTTAGTGTTAGATTTAGTGTTAGATTCAGTTTAGTTTTAGTGCTAGAATATGTAGAAGGGGAAGAAGAAGAAGAAGAAGAAGAGGGGAGAAGGGAGGAAGAGGAGGAGGGAGAAGAAGAAATAAAAGAAGAGGAAGAGGAAACCCTAAACCCTAGTTTTAGTTATAGTTTTACTTTAGTTTTAGTTTTAGTTTAGTTTTAGTTTTTATTTTTAGTTTAGTTTATTTTAGATTAGTTTTAGTTTTAAGAAGAGGGGAGGAGGGAGGAAGAGGAGGAGGGAGAAGAAGAAAGAAAAGAAGAAGACGAAAGAAGAAGAAGAAGAAGAAGAAGAAGAAGAAGAAGAAGAAGAAGAAGAAGAAGAAGAAAGAAGAAGAAGAAGAAGGAAGAAAGAAGAAGAAGAAGAAGAAGATGAAGAAGAAGAAGAAGATGAAGAAGAAGAAGAAGAAGAAGAAGAAGAAGAAGAAGAAGAAGAAGAAAGAAGAAAGAAGAAGAAGAAGAAGAAGAAGAAGAAGAGAAGAAGAAGAAGAAGAAGAAGAAGAAGAGGAGAGGAGGAGGAGGAGGAAGGAAGAGGAGGAGGAGGAGAAGAAGAGAAGAAGAAAGTCACGTGCCCGACCCGACCACGCGACCGACAGCCCGACCCCGACCCCCGACACCACACCCCGACCCCGACACCCCGACACCCGACACCCAGACCCCGAAACAGCACCCCGACCCCGACACGCCACCCCGACACCATATATATTTTTTGATTTTTTTATGAAAAACATCATATATTATTATTCATTTCGGTATTTTTTTTATGTTGTATTAATCTCGTTTACTCTTTGTCATGGCAGGTGTTGAAAGATGGTGGGCGCTGGTCTGGAGTGCTCCGAGGCCCCTTCTTCGTCGGCGCATGGTGGGAGGTCTTCCATTCCACCCGCACAAATCTGACGAGCGTTGCTGGACAGTATGGCGACACTGCCGGACCCTTCTTCGTCAACTGCGGTGCCCAGCAGGGGACGAGGAAAGGGAGGGAAGAAGAGAGGAGCTGGAGCACGTGGTCGCGGGAGAGGAGGTAGGGTGACTGCTAGGGTGCCTTCCTCGCCGCCACCCCCAACTGTTTCACCCGAGCACGTGACTGCTAGGGTGCCTTCCTCGCCGCCACCCCCAGCTGTTTCACCCGAGCACGTGACTGCTATGGTGGACTCATCCGAGGAGGAGGCTACACGGACTCCGGTCCATGAGCCTTGGGTCCACGGGCCTTCGGCCCATGATAGTTGGGCCCACGAGACCCTGGACGAGCACACGTCTGGATGGGGTACCTGGCCGGATCAGCCTGAGGGGCCGAGTGGCCATGCTGATGATGGCGGGGAGCCGACTGATATTAAGGAGGAGGGGGGCACCGTCTACCAGCGTGGTTGTACACGGCTCCCGTCTGTGCCGGCGACCCGCGAGCAGAGGTGGTTGATTTTCCCTGATGGGAAGAGGTAAGTGCATTTAATATTTCTATACCTTCTGCATTCACGTTTCTTCAAATATCTAATGTGTTGGCCTTGTCATGCTGTAGGGGTTGGGACCACCATGAGAAGGTCCGCCGGCCCAACTCCGTCCTTGGAGTGCTTTGCCGGCAAAACTTCCCGGGGGTTGTCACGTTGCGTGGTGAGGGTCGGCTTCCAGAGCTTGGATTGAGCTGGGAGCACTACTTGGCTGCCCCGGCCCCACCGGGTGAGATTATCGACGGTGTCTTGTGCAACACGAGGGTAGACGTGGTGATCAAAAAGTTATGGGTAATTTCTCCTTTACACAATTAAAAATCTTCAACTAGCTAGTTATTAATTGTACTAATCAATATTGTCTCATTTGATTGCAGACATCTACAGGTGAGAGGAGGGATACGGGGAGGAGGCGGCAAATGTTATCAAGAACGTCTGCAAGCGCCTACTACAAAACTTACGGCACGAGGCTCGGGTGCAGGCTGTTCGAGACTACTACGCCTTGTGTGGTATCAAGAAGCCCAAGCCGGCGTGCCGCGAGAAGTTCCTGAGTAAGCAGCAATACATGAAGGTAATTATTAAGGCCTTGTACTTACTTCCTTCATTTATTAATTCATAGTCGTAGTGCTCAAGTTTCTATTTGCTAACTTAGGCGCCTCCGAGATGGTGTGCGGAGTGGATGGATTGTTGGGAGGTGTTGGTCAATGAGTGGTGCTCAAAAGAATGGCTAGCCGTCCACAACGCGGCCAAGGACAAACGTGCCCAAATGGAAGGTGTGCCACACCATCAAGGCAGCTCCAACTTATATCAGTTCGGGCGGAACTGGGTATGTGGTTTGCTTCATGATTCATGCAATTCATTCATCATGCTAGCTTGAGCCCTTTAATTACTAATTTACGTTGTTTCTCTCTTTTAGGCACGCTACAATAAGGCAGATAAGGTGCCAGAGGTGTACAACCTCTATGCCATGGCCCATACTGCCTCTTACAAGAAAGTCAAGGCATTCTCTCCGTCTGACCTCGATGATGCAAACAACTTCACCAACATCTCCTCCCACAATAAGCTCATGAAATATAGAGATGAAGGGAAGGCGAGGAAAGGGGAGGACTTTAACCCGAGCCAGGGTCCCATTGATCCAGAGCTGGTGATGATAGCTGGTGGCGGGAGGTCCCATGGCTCGATAGCCATTGGAGATGGACTTATCCATTATCCTAGCACTCTCCCGGAGATCAAGGCGCGCCAGTCGAGATCCGCTCCTGAGATAAGGTCTCATGAATGGCCAGTACAACTCGCCTTCAAGGTTAGTTATACGTACTCAGCTATCTTTCTACATTACATTGTGTGCGCTTCCATCAATGATTACAAATACTATCGAGGAGTGGTGTTGCAGGCTGCTATACATAGTGAGAGAGATAGAATGGAGAAACTTATGTCGGAGGCGGCGGAGAGGCAGCGGGAGTTGGAGGAGAGGACGATAAAGATGTTGGAGGAGGAGAGGGCACGGAATGACATGCAGGAAAGGGCAATGTACGAGCTCCTTATGCTGATTAGCCAAAACATTCATGTAGTGTTTGTCTCATTACTAACTAGTATGACTGAGTCGCCAAAACCAAATGTGCAGTCTGTGTGCGAGAAGTCCGATCAGACCGCTCCGCCGATGCCAGTGATTGCTCTTGGGACGACGGTGAGTTTAATTTGAATAGACACTACTTTCTAGTCTGAACATTTGAGTGTCATCATGCTAACGAGACATTGGAAATGATCTTTGGTGCAGCGTAACTCCAGACAAGCATCGCATGATCCTTCTCCAGGTACCGGCACAAGCCAGCCCGCTCTCACACCTCCATGATCACGGTAAGTTTCTCTAGTGTTTTGCTTAACAAATGCATAAAGACCTAGACTTAGCTTTATTTCCTCCAAAATGACTTAATAAGCTTACTGACCTCCAAAACCATCCATTTTACCTAAGTTAGCTCTAAAACGATCTATACTTAGCTTTGTTTCCTCCAAAATGACCAAAGTTAGCTCTAATATGCTTAGTTAACTAGGTTTGCTCAATAATGACATGTACTTAGCTTACTTATGTCAAAAATGGCATAATTAGCTTAGTTAGCTCATAAACGATCCATTTTACCTAAGTTAGTTCTAAAATGATCCATTTTACCTTAGTTAGCTCATAAACGATCCATTTTACCTAAGCTAGTTCTAAAATGATCCATTTTACCTTAGTTAGCTCATAAATGATCCATTTTACCTAAGTTAGCTCTAAAATGACCCATTTTACCTTACTTAGCTCATAAATGATCCATTTTACCCAAGTTAGCTCTAAAATGACCCATCTTACCTAGGTTAGCTCCAAAATGATCCATCTTACCTAGGTTAGCTCTAAAATGATGCATTTTACCTAAGTTAGCTCATAAGCGATCCATTTCACCTAGGTTAGCTCATAAACGATCCATTTCACCTATTTTAGCTCACAAACGATCAATTTCACCTAAATTAGCTCATAAATGTCATATATTCTTCTTCTTATTCATTTTCTTCATCATCTTCTTCTTCTAATCTTCTTCTTCTAACTTTCTTATTTCCCATTTTGTAGAATTCATTCGCTTCATGGAAGCTTGCATACATGGAGTGCTTGTTTGGATGAACTATGTTTCTTTTGTATCGATGAACTATGCATGTATGCTTTGATGACACTATTGTAATATGTATGGTTGGATGGATGTATGTGGAACTTGCTATGTATGGTTGATGGAACTATACATTTATGATGAAATTATATGTGTTGGATATCTCATATGTTTGTTGTGAACTTGCCATGTGAAAAATATATATGTATCATCTATTTGTTGTGAAAATGGTTGAGTATAAGAAAAAACAGAAAAAGAGGCAATGCAGGCTCTTTGCCGTCTGCCACCGACGGCAACGGGCTCTTTGCCGTCCACCGCGGACGGCAACGGGCTCTTTGCCGTCCGCCGCGGACGACAAAGAAGCCACGTGGCAACCACCTGTGTTTTCTGGCAGCTGACCATTTGGTCAATTTGCCTATAGTGGCAGACGGCAAAGGCCTGATGCTCTTTGCCGTCAGCCACGGACGGCAAAGACTAACGTTAGCCACCTAACGGACTAACAACGAGTTTATTGCCGTCTGCTTTCTTTGCCGTCCGCCGTTGATGGCAAAGGCTCCTTTGCCGTCCGCGTCAGGAAGAAGACGGCAAAGAAGGTCTTTGCCGATGCTTTCTTCGCCGGCGCCTTTTGCCGTCCGCGGCAGACGGCAAAGGCCTTTGTCGTCCGCCTTCCATGCCTTTGCCGTCTGCCTTGGCAGACGGCAACGTAGCTGATTCCTGTAGTGATGATGACATTCACCTGAAGATTTTCAATACAACTCTTGGGTACCCATATTTTCTTCATAGGTGGTCCATTCCTGCAGTTAGTACCAATATACCTGGCAAGCACTTCACCATTCTGATTCTTAAACAGTTTATAGTTTGCATCAAAGGATTCATCAATGATGATCGGGTTAGCACAAGTGAAGCCAGATAAGGGAGATGGATCCACTGAAGGTCCCTTTGCAGCCACCCATGTGGTTTTGGGGTACTGCTCAGGCTTCCAGTAGGAACCATCAACATTCATTTTCCTCTCGAACCCAACACCCTCTTTCCTAGGGTTTCGGTTCAGAATCTGTTTCTTGAGGACATCGCACAGTGTCTGATGCCCTTTGAGACTTTTGTACATCCCTGTTTCAAGCAATGTCTTCAACCTGGCATTCTCATCAGAAATAGTAGTGGTATCCTCAGAAGAGGGGTTAGACTCCATATCAGCAGTTGAAGACATAACAACAGTAGTAGCAGTAGAACATCCAACAACAGAAGCAACATTATCACATTCAAGACATTTTAAGCAGGGTGGTTCAAATCCTTCCTGAGCAGAATTGATCTGTTGAGTGCAGAGTGATTCGTTCTCCTTTTGAAGATCTTCATGAGACGCTCTTAGGTTCTCAAGTTCTTGCTTCCTTTGTAGATAATCATAGGAGAGCTTTTCATGAGTCGCTGATAGAGTCTCATGACGACTTTCAAGTTCCTCGTACTTAACAAGAAGATTTTTTATGTCTTCAATTAAGGACTGAGATCGGGTCATTTCGCATCCAACAGGTCATCGCTTTTGTCTAGCAATTTCTGAATATGTTCCATAGCATTCTGTTGCTCGGTTGCAATTTTAGCAAGTGTTTTGTAGCTAGGTTCAGATTCACACTCAGAGTCATCGTCACTTGATGTTTGAAAGTAAGCATCGTGTGAGTTTACCTTGGCACCACGTGCGAAGAAGCAATAGGTGGGAGCAGAGTTATCCTCATCATTAGCCTCGGCGTTGGTGACGAGGCCATTGTCTTCAGTGTTGAAGATGGACTTGGCGACGTACACTGAAGCTAGAGTCAGGCTTGCCACGCATGAATCAGATTCCTCTTCAGACTCCACCTCTGCCTCCTCATATGCAGACTCCTCCTCTGAATCCATCTCCTTGCCAACAAATGCACGAGCCTTGCTGGATGAGCTCTTCTTATGTGATGAAGACTTTGACGAAGATTTGGAAGAAGACTTTGAGGATTTCTTCTTCTTCTTGTCATCAGAATCATATTCATTTCTCTTCTTCTTCTTCTTCTTCTTCTTGGTCTCATTGTCCCATTGTGGACATCCAGAGATGTAGTGACCAGGTTTCTTGCACTTGTGGCACGTTCTCTTCTTGTAGTTACGGGTGGAAGCTTCATCATTTCTTGAGCTGGATCTCGAAGATTGTCTAAAACCTTTCTTCTTGGTGAACCACTGGAACTTCTTCACAAGCATAGAAAGCTCCTTTCCAATGTCTTCAGGAACCTCAGAACTGCAGTTAGATTCTTCTTCAGATGAGGAAACGACCTTTGCCTTCAAAGCACGAGTTCGTCCATAGTTGGGACCATAGATATCTCTTTTCTCAGATTGCTGGAACTCAATTGTGTGTTGAGCCTCTCAAGTATGTTAGACGGATCGAGAGTCTTGAAGTCAGGGCGTTCTTGAATCATCGGGGCCAGGGTGTCGAATGAGCTGTCGAGCGATCTCAGAAGTGTCTTGAAGATTTCGTGCTTGGTGATCTCAGTGGCACCGAGTGCACGAAGCTCATTGGTGATATCAGTGAGGCGATCAAATGTGAGTTGGACATTCTCATTGTAATTTCTCTTGAAGCGGTTGAAGAGGTTGCGGAGAACACTGATCCTTGAGTCTCTCTGGGTCGAGACGCCTTCATTGACCTTGGAGAGTCAGTCCCAGACTAGTTTTGCAGTTTCCAGAGCACTCACACGACCATACTATCCTTTGGTCAGATGGCCACAGATGATGTTCTTCGCAGTCGAGTCCAGTTGAATGAACCTCTTGACATCAGCAGCAGTGACACCTTCATCGACCTTGAGAACGCCGTTCTTGACGACATACCAGAGGTCGATGTCAATGGCTTCAAGATGCATTTGCATCTTATTCTTTCAATAGGGGTAATCAGTGCCATTGAAGACAGGGCACACAGCGGAGACTTTGATTATCCCTGCAGTCGACATAGCTAAAACTCCAGGTGGTTAAACCGAATCACACAGAACAAGGGAGCACCTTGCTCTGATACCAATTGAAAGTGCTAGTTATCGACTAGAGGGGGTGAATAGGAGATTTTTATGGAAGTCTTCAAAACACAGGGGCTTTGAAGACAAATGATAGAAATGAACCTATTGATATGCAGCGGAAGGAAGACTACACTAGACAAGCCATAGTAAAATAAGCAATGAAGTGAAAACACGAAGACTATCAGCAGCTAGGTAGTATGGATCAGGATGGAAGATAGTATGAAGCCAAACAGTAAAGAGTCTTCAGTTAGTGAAGTCAATCAGATCATACAGACATGCAATGACTTCACGAAGACAGACTGTAAAGTAAAGGAAAGTGAAAGATAGAACCAATAGCTTGATGAAGACAAGGATTTGGTAGACCAGTTCCAGTTGTTGTGACAACTGCATGTCTAGTTAGGGAGGCTGAGATTCCACTCAAAAGACCGCATCTTCACCTTATTCCCCTTGAGCTAAGGACACATAGTCCTCGCCTAATCACTCTGGTAAGTCTTCAAGGTAGACTTCCAAACCTTCACAGACTTCGTTCACTGGCGATCCACAGTGACTGTTGGATGCTCAGAACGCGATGCCTAACCAGCTGGAGGATTCATAGTCCTCAAGTGTAACAAGTCTTTAGGTCACGCAGACAGAAAGACTTCAGTAATGCCTAACACTCTTTGGCTCTGGGGGCTTTATCCTCACAAGGATCTCTCTCTCAAATGCTTCGGAGGTGGGTTGCTCTTAAACGACAAAAGCCATGCACTAACTCTAAGTAGCCACCAATTTATAGTGTAAGGGTGGGCTATTTATAGCCAGGAGGCAACCCGACCTGATTTGTCCGAAATGACCCTGGGACACTAAGGAACTGACACGTGTCCAATCGTCAGATTTCAAACACACATGGCAGCTTGACTTGGGCTACAAGTAAAGCTGACTCATCCAGCTTTGGATAAGATTTTCTCTCATTGTCTTCACTCGAGGACATAGGATTTGGTTGAGCATCACATCGGTCACTCTGACCTTGTTCACTTGGACTCCACTTAACAGTACAGTGGTTCCTATGACTCAACAAATAAGAAAAGAAAACTACGAAACAACTATGTCTTCGTACTCCATAGTCTTCATACGATGTCTTCTCATGTCATAGTCTTCAATGTGAATCTCTTCACAGGCCACTAGTGTCTTCAATGTCTTCACACATTTTTAGTGGTCATCTCTGGTAGGTAAACCGAATCAATGAGGGACTACTACATGTGTTATCCTGCAATTCTCACAAACACATTAGTCCCTCAACCAGGTTTGTCGTCAATACTCCAAAACCAACTAGGGGTGGCACTAGATGCACTTACAGGGACTCACTAAAATACTACAGAAACCCTACCAAGCGGTACAATCGGACAGGCAAGCGGTAGTATCGGTTGTGAAGAACAACCGGAACAACCGCTCAGCCACCACTCAACCACCACTATGAAACAGAAGCGAGACACCCCTGTGAGCAGTGATCGAGTGGTAGTGCACCGGTGCAACCGCCTAGCCCTGGAACCTTGGGTGGCTAAGTCCTAAGTGGTACAACCGCTTAGGGCACCGATGTGCGGAGCACAACCGGAACAACCGGGCCACCACCGCCCGAGTACCGCATCAAAACAGAACCAAGGCCTGTTGTTGAGCGGTACCTGACCGGTACAACCGCCAATGACACCGCAGTCATGTTTTAAGCACGGTGGCGGTACCATCGCCCGAGGGCAGTGGTACAACCACTTGGTCATGACTGGGTAGTTCAACCCCAGGGTATCACCCCTGGGGTGGTGGTTGGGTAAATGCCAAGAGACAGCGGTACAACCACTCGAACAAGCGGTACAACCGCTGGGAGTACACAGCAACAGTTGAAAAAGAAAGGGAGCTCTCTCTCACACAAAACAAGGAAGGCAAAGGTGGGTGAGGAAGAAGTGTACGTGCAACGATTCACCCAACACCTTCCGATGTGGATTCCCTCTTAATAGTATGGGTTTCTACGACCAAAGAGATAAACACGTAGACAAACACCGTCTTTGATCTTTTTCTTCCAGAGAGAATAGCTAATCGATGCAAGCCTAATCACCGAGAATCTGAAGCACTTAGCACAAGATTAGACCAACAAAGGGTTGTCATCATCATCCAAAACACAAAGTAGGGAAATGACCTTACAAGGTGGATAGAGAGATTGAGTCGTTCATAGAGCTTTGGAACCATGTCGACGACGGGGATGATGGTGATGAGTAGTATGCGCGTAGTACTGAGTTTATCGTAGTACTTCTGTAGTGTTATTATGTTTAAGTTTGAACTCGTGTTTAAGTTAGAACATTTGGTATTTTGAAATGTCCTAATATGCAATGACCATGTGCCCTATTTTACATCATCTGCTATGGCAGAAAATGTCCGGTGGCCTATTTTAAATCATCTGATACACACACAAAATCTAGTGCCCTAAAACTTTCTTTGGGCGCCCTATTATACATCATCTGTTGGCGATGCTCTAATGCCGGGATCATCAATATTCTTATACTACCTTGAGCCCCCACGTGCAAGTGGTATGCCAGAGAAAGTCGAGACTGATAATAAAAAAAAGCATCTCTATGCTCAAAGGCCAAAGTTTTGGGTGGTAGCAACTGTTGGGAGGGCAACAACGTCATCTCCTTTTATGAGGTGATGGTAGGAGGCCTCATCCGGCTCCCGGGATGACGACTAGGTGGCTTTGGAGCCTCCATCCTGTTTTCGGCGATGTTTAATTAGTGAAGTTTAATTATGTGTACTTCAAACTATTTAGGGTTGTATTTTGGATTTGAAGGTTCAAATGGATTGACTCGTATTAACTATGAACTTGTATATGAATTAGTTAAGTGTTGAGTTCAATTTTGTGGTATGTCACTGGAACTATGAGTTGTTGTTTAATACCGTGTTAAGTTCAATTATGTGATATGCCATTTGAAAAGGATAGATGTATTGGGTCCCACATGGCAGTGGCCATTGTGCTCGAGCTAGGTCGTCTGGGTCCCACGCATCAGTGAGTGGGCTAGCAGGGGCAGAACTGTCAATCCAACGCCGCACTAATGGTCAAACGGCTTTGACGGGACGAAATCATGATAAAAGAGCAAAAGAGAAGAGTGAGCACGGACTAATGGCAAGAATGTCATTCTTTCAAAAAAAGGAAAAAGGCAAGAATGTTAATATTTTCTTCTTAGACGGCCCTCACATTGCTCATGTTCTAAATAGGCCTCTTTTTTATGCGACAAGGATCAGATCTACTATAAAGAGTAATTATTTTCTTCTTAGACGTCCTTCACATTGCTCATTTTCTAAACGGGCTTTTTAATTGTACTGGTTGCTTGTTTGATGGAAGCTTAGGTGTTATCTCATTGATTGATATCTTGTTTTCTCAAACTAACATAAAAGTTGCCAATTGAAGCAAACCCCTTCTATGAGGCCCAGAAACTACTGCTAATCTATTGGCTATTGGAGTAGTAAAAACCCATCTCATATTGTGCGAGAAGCTAAAGAGCCCGGCCATTGATTCCCACATATCCATCCATTCTCTCACTCGAGAAGATCTACTCACGTAGGCACAGCCCAGTGTAACGTTTTTCATTATCCATCTTGTATGTTAACTCTTCAATTTCCAAAGATAGTATTCAAATCTCAGAGTAATCAATACAGTCCTTTTATTCGCAAATGAGATCCATATATACACCATAAATACATGATCTCAAACGCGTCCAAAAAATATATGAACTGGCTGTAGGAAATATCGACCTTCTTCAATGAAGTTAATTCGGCCAAATAAGTTCAGATACGGGGACGATACGATTTACATTTGGCACCCGGTTTCTGAAGGTCGCAAAATCTCCGCACATAGTCAAAACAAATCAATACTCGTGCATGTATGGCGCGTAATCATTCTAGGATATCAATGCTTGCATTTCTGATGGATTTGTTTCACCAATTCATAGTGGATTGAAACCTTGTTCCTCTCACCCCACCTCCTTACTTGCGCCTATAAATACACTCGTCCCGTCGACGGGAGGAGCATACTCGCTCATCACTCTACTGCACACATAAGACAGTGGTACAATACAACGATAGGACCTAACAAGAAACTAGCCAGTAGTTTTTGTTGTAGAGAAACTAGCTAGTGAACGCCGCCGAGGGACGACGAAGATGGTGGCAAGGGCTAGGGTGCTGCTCGTTGCTGCCGTGGTATGGTTTTTGTCAACCACGGCGTGCCAAGCCGCCCAGCGGGACTACGCCACCGCGCTCACCAAGTCGCTGCTCTACTTCGAGGCGCAGCGCTCCGGCAAGCTGCCGCCGACCCGGCGCGTCCAATGGCGCGGCGACTCGGCCCTCAAGGACGGTGCCGACCACGGCGTAAGCACATCAGCGATGCATGCATGTGTATTACTACGCTGTACGTGTTTGGTTCGTGCATGATGCTGACATGCTTGATCGATCGACGTGCAGGTGGATCTCATCGGCGGCTACTACGACTCCGGCGACAATGTCAAGTTCGGGTTCCCCATGGCTTTCACGGTGACGATGCTCTCGTGGAGCGTGGTGGAGCACCGGGACCGGCTGGCCGCGGCGGGGGAGCTGAGCCACGCGCTCCAGGCGGTGCGGTGGGGTGCCGATTACCTGGCCAAGGCGCACGCCCACCCCGACGTGCTCTACGTGAATGTCGGCGACGGCGACTCCGACCACGCGTGCTGGGAGCGGCCGGAGGACATGGACACGCCCCGGAGGGCCTACGTGGTGAACGCCACCCACCCAGGCTCTGACGTCGCCGCGGAGACGGCGGCGGCACTGGCCGCGGCCTCCGTCGCATTCACAGGGCCGCGCGGCGATCCCCGGTATGCGTCGACGCTTCTGAAGCACGCGAAACAGGTGCGCATTTTGACTTGCTTACATTCAGAGAGACTGCTGCATGTTTTGAGTTTTGGCACACGCAGCACGCAGATTACACAATGGATGGTCAAAAATCCATTGGTGTAATAGTACTAGATAAGAAAATAGAGCGACGCACGTATCAATTTGCCCTTTAAATTGGGGAAATTGAACGGTGGCCACCATCAATTTGAAAAATAATGTGATGGGATTTATTTAGCAAATCAATTAATAAAGCCGTGGTCATATAGTGGCTAAAAATGAATGTCAAATTAATTATTGCTAGAAAACTGAAGCCGTGGTCAGCTAATTTCTTGAGTGACTTGCTTCTGCAGTTGTTTCAGTTCGCCAAGAACCACCGTGGCCTCTACCAGAACAGCATTCCATCGGCCAGAAGTTTCTACAGTAGCAGCGGCGACGAGGTAGGAAGCACATCACTAATTAATGTCACAATAATGAACAGAAAAATAGCAGTGTTGTAAAGCAAATACTGAAACTTGTTTGGAACAGGACGAGCTGCTGTGGGCAGCTGTCTGGCTCTACATCGCCACCGGCCACCAGGAGTACAAGGCCTACATCGCCGGCACCAACAACGTTGGCGGGGTGCCGCAGTCGTTGTCCTGGGACGACAAGTTCGTCGGAGCCCAGGCACTGGTCGCCAAGGTAAATGTACCATGATGATCCTAGTAGGTCTGGTGAAGTGACAACAACTTTAAGCTTCAGTAACTGATGACTATGCTGGCCATACTGCAGCTCATCCTCCAAGGGAAGCTGCCCAACAGCGGCCGCCACGCCGAGATGAGGAGCAACGTGGAGAGCTTCCTCTGCAATGTCGTTCAGCATGGTGACGGCCGCAGCGGGCGGCTCACCCCGGGCGGCATGCTCTACCTGCAGCCCTGGTCTAACCTGCAGGACGTCACGACGGCGATGTTCGTCCTCGTCACGCACGCCGACCACCTGGCGGCGGCGAGGGCTTCCCTGCAGTGCGGCGGCGTGAGGCTGCCACCGGCGCAGCTCGTCTCGTTCGCACGGTCACAGGTGGACTACATCCTTGGCAAGAACCCAATGAAGATGAGCTACATGGTTGGGGTTGGAAAGAGGTACCCGTTGCAGCCGCACCACCGCGGCGCGTCGCTGCCATCCATCAGGAAATACCCGGGGAAGATCTCCTGCGGCAAAGGAGCCGAGTACTTCCACAGGTCTGCGCCCAACTTGAATGTGATTGACGGCGCCATCGTCGGAGGGCCTGACAACAACGACCATTACGACGATTCTCGGGGAAATTACCAGCAAGGCGAGCCATCGACCTACACTGTTGCGCCCATCGTCGGAGTTCTTGCTAGGCTTCTGCGTAACTGATGTTCCTGTTTTCAGTCAAGAGATGTGCAATGTCAATGCCGTCCTTGTAATTTAGGCAGATATAACTTAGCCAATAAAAGACTTATACCGACAACAACACAGGCATTGTTTCCTTCCAAACTTTGAAAAGAACTTCAACATCACAATAGTCCAACATGACATTTTATTCCCTTCCAAATTTTGAAAGAAACTTCAACATGTAGATCTTAAGAGATCTTGTTTACACTAAGAGGTAGAGGCTTCAAGAGCAGGTAGACATTCCCTTATCACCTCTGCAGCTTGCTCCAGCTCCTTCTCCGACACGATGAGCGCAGGCACAAGCCTCACCACATTGCCTTTCCCGGCCGTCAGCAGAAAGACACCAGCATCCAAGCACGCATCAACCAAAGGCCCAGCCGGTACGTCGAGCTCAATGCCAACGATGAGACCGGCCCCCCGGATCTCTTTGACATGAGGGTTTCCACCCAGCTTAGTTTTGAGCAGCTGCTTGAAGTATTCTCCTTTCTTGGTCACCTCTGCTAGAAAGCCAGGTTTCTGGATCTTGTCCAATGTGGCTAATGCAGCATGGCACACAAAAGGGCCTCCGCCGAATGTGGTACCATGGTCACCGTAGTGTATGGCTGCCGCAACCTTTTCGGTGACCAAGGCCACACCAATGGGAAGGCCGTTGGCCAGTGGCTTCGCCAAGGTCATTATGTCAGGTAATACACCATAAACCTCATGGGCCCAGAGGTAACCTGTGCGCCCCAGACCACATTGCACCTGCGTTGCAAACAGTAGATTAGATGTCTCCACATCTCAAATTGACAGAAGTTGAACTTCACAGTGCAATCCTAAATCCCTACTGTTGAATTGCGTATTTGCATTTTGGTTATTTCAAATATGAAAATGCAGGCTCTCATGGAAGATCCCTTCATGGGGACAATGATCAGAAAGTTGTCCCGGTCTCCCAGATTAGGAAGCAATAGGGAATACATTCCATGCCGGACGCATCTGGCGTCTTCGTTCTAAAAAAAAAATACATTCCCTGTCGAACCACTGATGAATCTCCAGAACAGAGAATAATTTTCTCTCCTTATACTAGAAATTCAGAAATTGTGTAGTTACCACTAATTATTTCTATGCAATCGACTACAGAGACAACTATTAATGAAGGTAAGTTGTGTCATACCTCGTCAAAGACCAAGAGAGCCCCTGCCTCATCACAAGCATCCCGCAGTCCCTGCAAGAACTCCTTGGTGGCACTGTGAATCCCACCCTCACCCTGCACGGGCTCGACAAACACAGCAGCAATCTTCCCCGACTGTATCACCTTCTTGGCCTCCTGCAAATTGCCATACTCGACAAATGTTGAGCCGGGCATGACAGGTTCAAAGGGCTCCCTGTACTGCACCTTGCTAGTCAGCGCGAGCGAGCCAATGGTCCGGCCATGGAAGCAGTTGGTGAAGGACATGAACTCCGTAGGCGCATCACCGTTGGGGTGCGCGACCCTCTGGTACTTCCTGGCGAATTTGATGGCCGCCTCATTGGCCTCAGTGCCGGAGTTGGCAAAGAAGGCGCGGTCAGCAAAGGAGGCCTCCACGAGCCGCTTGGCGAGCTCCACCTGCGCGTTCAAGAAATGGAAGTCAGTCGAGAAGGAGAGACCGTGTGGGAAGATTAACCAGGCAAGCAAAGCGTCGAACACGTTGCGGACATTGTGGAGTGAGTTTGGGATGGGGTTGGTGGGGAGCACGGGAGGCGTACCTGGGGCACGGTGTAGCCGACGTTGCTGGCGTGGACCAGGCGTCCGCGCTGGTCCGCGGCGGCGGCGTCCACGTCGGGGTCGCCGTGGCCGAGGGCGTTGACGGCGATGCCGGCGGCCATGTCAAGGTACTCACGCCCATCGATGTCGTAGAGCTTGCAGCCGCGCCCCGCCACGAAGACGACCTGGGCGCGCTTGTAGGTGCCCACGATGTACTTGGCCTCGTCCGCCATGACGGCCCGGCTCGCCGCGGACAGCTCCCGCCGCGCCGCCGCGGGGGCGGTCGGCGCGGGCGCCGGGGTCGCGAGGCAGGCGGAGACGCGCGCCCGCCGGGACGACGGGAGCCTCGCGGCGGCCGCGGCCGGCTTGACGGGCGCGACGGCGAGGAAGGATTGGAGCGAGTTCATGGCGGACGGATTCGGGGTGGGCGAGAGGGAGTGGAGGGGTTTCGGAGTTAAATACGGATTGGGGTCGGGGTTGGATGAAGTTAAAAAAAAAAAAATCTGGTCACGCTTTCTGGTTTCGTGGCGGCTACTGTTTTTGTTGTGCATCAACAACTACCGCGTGCGGCGTGCTGCCTTCTCTTACCGTGGACTTTCGTCTTGGACTTCTTTTGCTTTCTGTCACTGTATTATATGCGTGCAACCCTAGCTGAATTCCACGATGTTTCTAGCCGGTTGGTGTGAGAACACGGGCTTTTCTTTTCATCCTGAAAACGAAAGGAAAAAGAAAACACAAAGTTTAGCCTTTTTTGCTTTACATAATGTGAAGTACATAATTGTACAACCCTATCATGGATATTTGCTAAATATTCTGTCCGTGCTCTGGTATTCTCGGAGTGATACATTTCTTATACCAAACCTGAAAGTTTTCGATTTCGATTCATTCATTTAGTTTAACCGTACTATATGATATATCATGCAATTATATCAGAGATCGAAAAATGGCGGCTTACTACACTACTAAAAAAGGCTTATTAGTGACGTATCTGTTTTGGCCATTAATAACGCAATACAGGTGCGCCACTATCATCACGCCACTAGTAACATATACTAATGGCGCACCCCTGGTGCGCCATTAGTATACCAGACTATAGTGGCGCACCAGGCAGTGCGCCATTAGTAAGTCACACGGTGCATCATTAGTATGCCTCCCAGGGGGCCATATTTATCTTGTGCTCTGGGTTACTAATGGCGCACTAACTGATAATGCGTCACTAGTATGTTTATTGCAGTGCGCCACTAATGTGATGTATGGTGCGCCACTAGTATGAATATTAGGAAAAAAAATTCTGATATTTACACAGGTTACAAAATATATTATTGCACAGAATATAGACAGCACAACATATAAACAGCAGATTCATCAAATACAATAGAAGATTAGTCTCTGAATACAATTCATCATATTAGTCTCCGAATTCAAAAGACCGAACAAAGTTAGAACATTACAAGTGTCGAGACCGCGAGTAGCGAGTTTGTCTTCACATTACAAGTCGATATCGATCATCTAAACTACCATCACATAGAAGAGAGTTGCGGTCATCACGATGAGCATCATCGCGATGAAACTGGTCTTCACCCGGTTCCTCCTCAGCTCCCTCCTCTCTCCCGCTAGATAGCGCGCGTATCTAGCTTCCGCCTCCGCCCTAGTGGTGTACCATTTGTAACTTTTACCGCTGAAACGGTGAACCTGTCTCCGACACTCCTCCCAGTCGTCGTAGACTCCGGGAACCTTACCCTTGTACACGACATACAACGACATCTCTATGCACTAGCCAAACAAAACATTAGTAGCAATTCACAGACAATACATAAGCAATATATAAGTATTCAACAAAAGGATCGGAAGAGAAAAGCAAGACATTAATAGTACGATTCATGGTCCTACTAATAAATAGCATCGATTACATATAAGTTGAACGACTGTCCAAACCAAAGAGACATACAAGTTCATTAAAGTTTAATTACAACATGAGCTAATCGATATTTCAGAACTACACATAGCATCACTACTTTCGACTCGACTCAGGGACCGGAGCGTGGATGAAGCCGCCGTCTATCGTGATGGTCATGAAATCGCGGGCGTTGTCAGCCTGCATTTGTAGCGTTGTTTCTATCTCACTGTTGGACGGTTGATATCTGCTGAGGTAGAACTACCCCGAGATACGAAAGACATCTTGATGGATGATTTCCGCAAACTCTGACTGGATGCGAAAGAATTCTTGTCTGATGTCCGCGTCCTGGATTGCCGACAAGCTTGTGGCCCAATCTTTGAGATTATTTGGTAGCAGAAGGTGATTATGGTCCCGTACGATCGCCCGCATGTGATGGAGGACGTAGTAGGCATCCTTCTGACCGCCAGGCGGCTGCTTGACGCAAGGGAACGTCGTATTGTGGGCAAACATGTGCTTGCCATACCTACGAATTGGCCTGGTGAAGGTGCCCCCAGATCTGGCGTAGCTGAGGAGAACATCATCAAGAACTTTCTTGATATTTGTGTAGTCTTTCTTCGACTGACGGTTCGAGTAGAAATACGTGGCCATGGAATATTTCGGGTTTAAGAGGATGAGTGTGCAATGTGTGTCACTGCACAAAACACGGAATGTTAGAAAAAAAGAACGATCGAAATCTAAGAAATCATATGTTACAGGGCGGTGAGGGGATGACTTACTCGGGAAAGTAAGGCACGAGGAAGTTATCCTTATCTAGGTTTGCCAGAATGACGCCTTCGAGGTATGAACTCGCGACTTGCCAGTCCCCAGCGCTGCCCAAGATCTTGGCACACATGTAGAAGGGGTCGACTATCACGATGCCTGGAGTCTTGTCTCTAATGATCCGCATCTCCATACTCAGCGAAAATAGCCAAACGAAGGTGTAGTGCAGCGGATGAAGGTTAAACATAGCGAAGATGTCATCAAACCGCAGGACGATCATACCCCCGATGGCGCTATCCACAAAGCCCTTGCCCTTTGGCACCTTGGCCACGAAAACCGGGTATGCCACATCATTCTCTCGGAGACGCCGCTTCTCCAAAGAAAGAACACTGTCATGCAGACTCCGCATAGCACCGGTTGCAGCATTGAGCAGATTAGTCGGTAGCATCAGCCTACCAGCCACATGCACCCTCCTCGAGATATCCTTAGATGAAGGTGGCCCGTCCTGAGCACGGATCGTACTCGGTGCCGGCTGGCTCGCACCCTTGTTAGTCTTTCTTTTCCGTCCCTTCTTCTTCTCTTGTAATGGGATCGAGTTCTGCTCATAGACAGCCTTCTTGAGTGTGTTGGGGCTGATAATATTTCGCACCTCGGCTATCTGAGACTCGGTGAAAGCGACAGCTGGAGGCGTCTCCTGAGAACTGAACGCCAGATGACTCCTGTTGCAACTGGGTTTCTCCGCGGTACCAGCTAGATCGTCTTTTGCAGGGTTGGGTTCTTGAGAAGGAGTCCCCAAGAATTCGTCACCGTACCCATGTTCGTTGAAGTACATATCAACGTTGGTAAATGTACCGTCATTGTCGTCGTTGGCGTCGTCCGGATCCTGTGCCATATGCATGTCCGGATCTTGTGCCATATCCATGTCTGGCATGTCCGGTAGCGTTGCGGGGGTCTTGCCATGGCTTGGCGCCGACACGACTGGCGGTGTTGTCTGTGGGGTGGTGTCCCCCGCCCCCAAACGAATCTGGCTCTTCGGCTAAATCATGGGCCAGTTTATGCAGGCGCTGAGGGTCATCACATCATCTTCGTCAGCCCCATGCGGTCGATACGGAGGTAACATGTCGACGAAGCCCGGCAGCACCTGAACCAGTTGAACCCTATAAACGGTGGGTGGCATCTGATTATCGTGGAACATGCGGCTGCCCCTGCCCTTGGCGACATCGACCAACTCGTCGTTCACGAAGTGCAGGAGAGTGCACGGAACGCCGGTGGCGCCTGCGAAAACATGTAGGGTGTCAGGGATGCCCAGTCAAAGGCAAGGAGATGAAGTCATCGGCCGAGAGGCTTAATTAGTTACTGTGATGGCGTCGAGCTCGGCTAATGTCGAGGCACCGCCAACGGCGGGTGTGCAAGTGACGGAGGGGCCGCTTGCTGCCGAGGTGTCGGCCGGCGTATTCTTCCCACACCCGGGTGTATTAAGCTGCAATGCCGGCGCCGCCGCCGAAGACACCAATGCCGCCTCCGCCGGAGACACCAATGGTGCCGCTGGCGCGTTGCGCGAGTTGCTTCCCGTGAAGCTGGGAATCGGGGGCGGCCCCTGTTGGCCGCCCGCAATCCACGCCTGCAGCCCAGAAACCAAGGTAGGCATAATGGCGGTGATCGCCACTCCCAGTTGGTCTTGCACTTCCTCTTCGATGATCTCCGGAATCTGCGCCACTTGTGCCTTGAGTTGTTGAACCTCGCGCTCCTGGCTTTGCAAGCTGGTCTTTCTCTCCTTTCGCCCAGCGGTATAGTACTCCAACCATTTCGTGGACAAGCCTTTGCCAGCCACACGACCAGCTGACGACGGCTTACTGAGCTTATCCTTGTTTTTCATTATGTTCAACGCCCTATTTGAAGGCGTGTCGAAAGGGGAGCTCTGAGACGACCCCGTGCTACTGCTTTTAGTTTCCTGCGGAAGGAACATGAACCATTTAGAAAATTGGCTTCATTAATTAGAATGCAACCATATGGAGCTAATTACGTGGGGGTGTATTCCTTACCAGAAGATGCTCAAGTGCCTTGGTCTTCGGATCCGTGGTAAGCTCCTTGGTTACCGGGTCCACCTTGTACCGGGCCCTGACATACTTCCTGGTCTGCTTGTCACGGTATTTCTCGAAGAGGGGCAGTAGGCCTTGCTTGGCACGCTCCGCGTTCTCCTTGTCCCATATAGATTTCGCCACTCTATAACCACCGGAACCGAGCTTGTGGACCCCTAAGTTCAAGTCCCGCATCTCTTTCCCCCACTGACTTGATTCGACGGTTGCGTCGCTCTCGCACTTGATCTTGCACTCCAAGTAGTCATCTTCGCTGATCGAAGTATGTTTCTCCTTGATCTTCTCATAACTATCACCTTTTTCAATCATTCTCTTCACCGCAGCTCTCCAAGTAGCCAGGGTCGTGCTCATCTTCGTGAGGGCGGCACTATTCACTTTATTCCCTGAGAGGCGTGTGTTTGCGAAGTCACCGGGGAACTTGTATCGTTCGTGCAGCTTCGTGAAGAGGAGGTTGCGCAAATTCCCTCGGTCACGATGCCTTAGGTTCTCGGTGTTGATCGAGACGGTGCTCCGGAGAATGCACCCGAGCTGTCCCCCATACCCCTTGACTATTTCTGGGGGCGCCGTTGGATGCCCCTCGGAGGACACTTCAGTAAATTCCTCCTTGACGGCGCCGAGCATGTTCCGGCGCCGGTCCTTCCGTTGCCTCTTTGGTTGGCTGCCATCTGTGCGTGCGCTGGCATCATCAGTGGTGGCATCCTCGGCGGCACCATCAGTGGTGTCATCCCGGACGCCACTAGGGGTTGTGTAGTCAGGATCGGTGTCTTCCGCGGCATCCTCATAACGGTGAGGTTCTTCCTCCATCTCCTAGGACAGCTCCCAGAATGCCTTGCTGCCCAAACCGCCGGCCTCATTGTTGTGGGCCATGTTTCGCTCTAATTAGGAAAAAAGTTTGGTCAAAAAGTTGGTTATTGTCAAGGAACAAGATCTCATCATTTAGAGTTTGTGACGAATTATCATGGTCTCATCATTTAGGGTTTGTCGACACCGAGGCATCCTAAAAGCTAAGCTTTTATCATTTAGGGTTTGTCGACGCCGAGGCACCCTAAAAGCCTAAGCTTTCATCATTTAGGTTTTTATCGACACCGAGGCACCCTAAAAGGCAAGGTTTTATCATTTAGGGTTTTTCGACGCTGAGGCACCCTAAATGCTAAGTTAAGTTTTCATCATTTAGGGTTTATCGATGCCGAGGCACCCTAGGTTGACTGATATATATGGGTACTCTAAATGGCAGTTGATCCTACTTAAGTAAGTACTAAGATACCCCGGCCCATGCATTAGTCGCAAGTACCCCATATGTCCTATTTTTAGCAAAGTCATGCTAAAATTCACGGAAAAATTTCAGCATGACCTTTGCTGAAAATAGGACTTATGGAGTACCCGAATTTGCCGGAACGGAAGTTAATTGACATTCCGGCAAACTCAAGGGCCTCTCGGGGTACCTGCAAAATCATCACGACACGATGGTCGAAGACAAAACCCAGCAAACTAGCACCACAATGTGCCTCTACTTTCATATGGATGAAAAGGCCACAGACCATATGGTCCTCTGCTTTCATATGGACAAAAATCAGCTCAACTTGCAAACAAGAATCAGCCAAGACAAGAGAGGTGGCCATGGCCAGCAGCACACTGAACATCCAAACATCACTTCAGTGCATACTACACTTCAAAGCCAACTGATCATCATAGGCAGTATATGTATCAGCAGCAAAGGACAAATAATGCTATATAACAGGAAGAGAAATAATTGCAAACTAATTGTACATATAAAAAGGGCAAGAACACAAATATGATCATCTGAAATGAAGTTTGAATATAACAGCAGTAGACCAGAACTTTGTTCTCAAAGTGAGGTAAAAGTGCGAGTAAATGTAATTTCTTGAGACCACAATTGTAGTTCGCTTGCAGGACGCAACCAAATAAGCAAGCAGCAGGCAACCAAAAGTGATCGTAACTAAAAGGTGTAACACAGATAGAACTGGATTCTATGTCAGACTTTCAATAGGAATAGTTAATATCCATGACACGATAGACCAGTGAACTAGAAAAATCACAAGGTACTTTCTCTACCTAATGAACTCCATATGACCACATAAAACCGTGTTTAACCATACCAGAAGCCCTTTTCATAGTCCACTATCCTATTGCCAACCATACACCCAGTTGGCCAAAAAACAACCTACTGTGAGCCCATGCTTGCTTCCAAGACATAGTAAAAAAATAGCATTTTGGTTCATGCAACATATACTACAGTTCTTTTTCAAATTTACAGTAGCAGCAGTAGTACTAGTGGGTGTTCAAAAACCATTGTAAGTTTCAATGCACTGTATCATCAAGTAAATGAAATGGTACTGAAACATGGCCATTTCTAGCTTTCTTTCTCTCATTTACCCGCAACTCAAGGCCAGCAGCAACAAGCAACAAAAGCAAGCAAAACCACCAAGCAACAAGCAGAGATCGATGACTCCTCACCTTGCTGTTGGTGACGGGGTCGGACGGATGGAGCAAGCCGGCCGGGAGGCGACAACAAGTCAATGGCGGTCAGCGGTCGAGGAAGAAGTAGTCAGTGGTCCAGAGGAGACTGGAGCTGCTCTAACAGGAGGATGACCGCGGCTGACGGAACCGAGAAAGGTTCAAGACGTCCCTGCACGCCGGCACCAGGAATCACCATCCAATCCATTAAAGGGGGGAGAAGGCAAGAGCAAGAATGGAGCTAAGGAGCTATCCAACCCAAGTTAACCAAGAATCAAGAAGAGACGGGGAAGGTGGGAGATAGCTTACGGGCTGACGCCTGTGGACTGTGGCGGCGCTGACGGCGAGGAGTGAGATCTCGTCGACCTTGACAGTTGTCCGGGACGGGGCGACGGCGGCAAGACTTTCTGGGCTTTGCTCGCTACTAGTCCAGGGAGGGTGATGGAGGGCGAGGAGAGGGCGGAGAGGGTGAGGCAGGGCGGCGGCGGTGGAGCGGGCGTGGGCGGACGGCGTCGGGTTAGGTTTGCGGCGAGAGGAGGATCTGGCGAGGGAGGGTGAAAGTGCAACTATCCCTAGGTGGTTTTGGTAATTCCTAACAACATATAGCTCATTGAGCTAATGCTATTTCAAGATTAATATCTCAGGAAAGCTCAATGTTTGGCATGGCATGGATGAGAAAAGTGGACCCCTCAAAATTCTAAGGACAAAAGGATTGGCTCAAGCTCAAAGCTCAAGACTCTACATTTTCTATTTTAGTGATCCAAGATCACATTGAGTCTATAGGAAAAGCCCTCAACTACTATCAAGGAGGGATGAGGTGTTGCTTAATGAGGCTCTTACTCAAAATGCTTAGTGATATGCTCCAAAGCCCTCAACTACTTTCTCACATCCACATATGACCTAAACCAAAAGTCAAACTCGGCCCCACCGATTCTTTCTATCCGGCGCCACTGAGTTCAAATGTCATAGCCACTGCCAGAAACCTTAGGCAAATCGGTCTCACAGATAAGGATCTCGGTCTCACCGAGATGGGATTGTAATCTCTCTGTTTCCCTTCGTAACATTTCGGTCTTACCGAGATGAGCGATCGGTCCCACCGAGATTGCAATGTAAACTCTCTGTTTCCCCTTCGTAACGTTTCAATCTCACCGAAATTAGCGATCGGTCCCATCGAGTTTACCTGGCCAACTCTCTGGTTAGCTTATTACCAAAATCGGTCTCACCGAGTTTGTGTAATCGGTCTCACCGAGTTTGTGTAATCGGTCTCACTGAGATTACGATATGCCCTAACCCTAACCATATCGGTCCTACCGAGTTGCATGTCGGTCCCACCGAAAACCCTAACGGTCACTAGCTTTGCTGAATCGGTCCAACCGAGTTTAACTATTCAGTCCCACCGAGATTGGCAAGTTGTGTGTAACGGTTAGAATTTGTGTGGAGGCTATATATACCCCTCTTCATTCGTGGAGAGAGCCATCAGAACAAACCTACACTTCCAACCTACTTTTTCTGAGAGAGAACTACCTACACTTGTGTTGAGGCCAAGATATTCCATTCTTACCATGTGAATCTTGATCTCTAGCCTTCCCCAAGTTGCTTTCCACTCAAATCTTCTTTCCACCAAATCTATATCCTGTGAGAGAGAGTTGAGTGTTGGGGAGACTATCATTTGAAGCACAAGAGCAAGGAGTTCATCATCAACACACCATTTGTTACTTCTTGGAGAATGGTGTCTCCTAGATTGGCTAGGTGTCACTTGGGAGCCTCCGACAAGATTGTGGAGTTGAACCAAGGAGTTTGTAAGGGCAAGGAGATCGCCTACTTCGTGAAGATCTACCGCTAGTGAGGCAAGTCCTTCGTGGGCGATGACCATGGTGGGATAGACAAGGTTGCTTCTTCGTGGACCCTTCGTGGGTTGGAGCCCTCCGTGGACTCGCGCAACCGTTACCCTTCGTGGGTTGAAGTCCCCATCAACATGGATGTACGATAGCACCACCTATCGGAACCACGACAAAAACATCCATGTCTCTCATTGCGTTTGAATCCTCCAAACCCTTCCCTTTACATTCTTGCAAGTTGCATGCTTTACTTTCCGCTGCTCATATACTCTTTGCATGCTTTCCTGAATTGTGTTAAGATTGCTTGACTTGTCCAAAGTTGCT
Source organism: Triticum urartu (assembly GCF_003073215.2). Taxonomy (NCBI): domain Eukaryota; kingdom Viridiplantae; phylum Streptophyta; class Magnoliopsida; order Poales; family Poaceae; genus Triticum; species Triticum urartu. The sequence goes on from NC_053022.1 coordinate 54,608,218, forward strand.
AAAATCTGTCAAGAACTAAAATTGGGAAAAGGATAAGTTTTTATTTGGTCAAGTAGTCTAATCACCCCCCTCTAGACATACTTTCGATCCTACAAGTGGTATCAGAGCTTTGGTCTCTATTTGCCTTGATTTTCATAGCTTTTGGAAGTCATAGCCTTGGTTTCACAACCTAGGAGAGTATGGCATCTAGAGAGGGAAACTACCACCGTAGAGGTCCTTACTTTGAGGGTACTAATTTTGCTAGTTGGAAGCATAAGATGAAAATGCATAGACATAACCTCGCCGTATGGGCTATTGTGTGTATAGGCTTGCAAGGTGAATTCTTTGATGGGAGAGAACCGAACCGTGAAGCTACCGCGGAAGAGTTGAAGATACTGCAATACAATGCTCAAGCTTGTGATATCCTCTTCAACGGATTGTGCCTCGAAGAATTCAACAAAATTAGCCGTCTTGAGAATGCAAAGGAAATTCGGGATACTTTGATTGATATGCACTAAGGTACCAACTCCGTCAAGGAATCCAAGTTGGATGTGCTTCAAAGTCAGCTTGACAAGTTCAAAATGAAGGATGGTGAAGGTGTCGCTGAAATGTACTCTAGGCTTGCTCTTATCACAAATGAGATCGCCGGCTTAGGAAGTGAATAGATGATCGACAAATTCATCATCAAGAAGATCCTAAGAGCTTTGGACGGAAAATATGATACCATATGCACATTGATCCAAATGATGCCCAATTACAAAGATCTCAACCCAACGGAAGTCACTGGAAGAATTGTTGCTCATGAGATGTCACTCAAGGATAAGGAGGAGCTCCATAACAAGTCAAGTGGTGCTTACAAAGCCTCATGTGAAGCTCCCACATCATCAAGTGAGAAACAAACCTTCAATGAAGAATTGAGCCTAGTGGTGAAGAACTTCAACAAGTTCTACATGAGTAGAAGCAAAGAGAGAAGTTCCAAGTCAAGGTCCTACAATGACAAAAGATCTTCTAGTCAAGAGCAAAATTGCTACAATTGTGGAAGACCCGGACACTATTCCAATTAGTGTACGGCACCCTACAAGAGAAGAGAAGATTCTCCAAAAAGAAGAAGTAGAAGAGAAGAATCACCATCAAGAGAGAGAAGGAGTAGAGATGATCGTTATGCACGAAGAACATCCTAGAGAAGCAAAGATTCGGAAAGGAAGGACAAGTCATCAAGGAGCCACACAAAACGAAGACATCAAGCTCATGTTGGTGAATGGGTATCCGGCTCCGACTCCGACAATCACTCCGACTCCGAATATACTCAAGATGAAGGTGTTGCCGGTCTAGCGCTTGTGCCAACAAACTCCTACGACATATTTGATTAACCAAATGAAGGACTTGGAAGATGCTTCATGGCTAAAGGCCCAAAGGTATCACACCCCGAGTATGTTGATTTCAATAGTGATGAAGATGACTTGTTAGGTGATGATGATTTACTTGTTGACAACTCTAGTGATGAATACTATGATGAAACATCAATTAATCATGCTAATCAAGATAAAACGAATGACAATGATAAGGAGAAGATTAAGTTTCTAACTAAAGAACTAAACACTCTTAAGTTAGCTCATGAAACTATCTTAGGATATCATCGAGAACTTTTAAGGACTCATGAGAAATTATGTTTTGAAAAGCTCAACCTTGAGCAAGAGCATGAGTTCTTAAAGGCAATCAATGATGATCTTCGCAAGAAAAGTTCTTCTTACATTGCCAAGCGTTTACTCTTATCCACTTACATGCCTCAAGTCAAGTCTAGTAACAAGAACAAGAAAGATTCTTCCTCTAGTAGTGACAATATTCATGATAAATCCAATGTTGTTGCTTCTAGTAGTTCTCTTGATTCCACTAATGATTATCTTAGCCAAGTTATACTTGAGCAAGAAAATAGCTTATTGAAGGGAATTATAGAGAAAGGTGTTTATAAGAGCCTTGCCGAGAGTAAGCAATTCGAGGAAATTGTACGCAAGCAAGGAAGGCACCGGAAGAACGAAGGTGTTGGTTTTGAACGAAAGTTCAATGCCAATGGAGTTGAGTGGGAAGAAGATCAATACCCCAAGATGAAGTTTGTTCCTCAACAAGAGAAGTATGATCCTACTTCCTTTAAAGGGACACAAGCTCAAGATGATCTTCCACCACAAGACCACAAGCAAAAAGGCAAGGATAAGCTTCAAGAGGGAATTGATGCTTTTGAAGAAGCACCCAAGGCCTTGGTCAAGTGGGTTCCCAAGACTAAATCAAGTTCTACTTCATCAAGTATGACTATAACTCCAAGGATTCCCATCAAGATGATGTGGATCCCGAAGAAGAAGAACTAGAGAGTTCTTGAGGGTGACTCCGCCAACATACCTCACTCTTATCATTTTGGCAAGAACAAGTGCAATCAACGTCCACATCTTGCACTAGTTCAAGGAGTCACAAACCCTCTTGTTGGTAGGGACAAGGTAACCTAATGCTTTCATAGACATCATCTTGTGTGTGCATCACTCTATGTCTTTGGATATCCTTGTTTGTTCCTTGTGGGACTAACCCATGTAGGTATTGAAAGTGCAACTCACTCCAAAGGATTACTCCAAATGATCTACATCAACATTGGGCATCCACATCTTTAACACCTACATGAAGTCATCATCGACAAAACCCAAGGTTAGTTCATCCCTCTTAGGGGGGATCTCACATCTAGGGGGAGCTTTACTCTAAGAATTGAGCTAAAGTAACTCTAATGGTGTGAACACAACAACGCTTTATGTAAAAATGGTAACCCCATTTGTGCTTAAACGATGAGTATGACCTATGATCAAATGTTCTCATTTGACTCCTAAGTCAATATACTCATATATAGATGACCAAGTCATCGCCAATTGCTTGATAGATGCTAGAATTGGTTGTGCATGCTTTGACACATATTTCCTTTGCCATTTTATTGTGTGAGCATGTTGGTTGCATAATTTACTCATTCAAGGACATCCACTTGTTGTTTTGATTGTTAGGTTCCTTTTTCTTTTGCCAAGTGGATGGACAAGAATGCCTAAGAACCTTATCTAGCTATCTATGCTTTTCTCGTCTCAAACTCTATTCATGCTACATCACAAAGTTTGATCAAGTCAGATTCGAACCACTCTATGTGAGGAGCACTCGGAGTCCCCGATTCATCATAGACTTAAACTTCCAAAACTTCTTTGTGCATTTCTGTCTGACCGATTTATCCATTTCGGTCATACCGAGATCACTAAGTCGATCTAGGTTTTCAATCTCGGTGCAACCGATTTGAACTTTTCAGTCACACCGAGTTTCAGTAACTGCTTGCAGTTATGAATCTCGGTGCCACCGAGTTGTTCCACTCGGTCACACCGACAGAGTCAGGCTATATATATTCGCAGCCCAAAATTTGGAAAATTTCCGAACCCCTTCACCCGCGCTCAGCCTCCCCGGGTCTCCGGATCGTCCTCCTCATCGCCATCTGCCTCCCGCCACTGGTCTCCGCCGCCGTCAACGGGAATCGTCTCCGCCCTTGCCGCTGTAGCAAGTCCATCGCTGAACTTAGGGTATGGACTTGATCCTTGTGCTATTCCCCCTCCGATTCTTAGCACATTGTTTTGCCATGTATCTTGCCACGATTGAGATCACTCTATCCAGCGAAATCACTCTGTAGTTTAGTTGTGGATTGAAAATTTAGGGTTAGGTTTCCGCCAAAATCATCTCGGACCAACCGAGTTGTTGAAATCGGTTCCACCGATTTGGCTAAGGCCATTGCACATGTGATTCTCGGTATGACTGAGAATTGCAAATCGGTGTGACCGAGTTCAATACTTTGTGAAACCCTAGCAGTCTCGGTGCCACCAAACTGTGACTCACTCTGACCAAGTTCACTAGTTTAGGTTCCAAAAGCTGCTTCGTTATCACCGAGTTTGCAAATCGGTAGATCCGAAATGCCTTTTGTGGAAAAATAAAACTAAGTTTTTAACTCATTCTTTTGCAAAAAACCTCTGTACTTTGTGATGCTTATCAAATCTACCTCATCTATAATCTATTGACAGGGTCTGCTGTTAGTGTTTACATCATGTCAGATCAGAGTGACAGTTAGAACAAGTCTGACGAGCAAGTGAACATGAGTGAGGGCAACAGTCCCTCTAGCAGCTTTGATGAAGGAAGCAGGAGTACACCCAGCAGCTTGCCTAAGGCAGCCAGGACCAGAAAGAAGAAAACCTCAGATTCTGAGGATGAGGACTAGGTAGCTGTTCAGGAAGAGGCCACCTCAAAGAGGAAAGTCCTGAAAAATGAATATGGCACAGCTGCTGCCACTAAGCCAGGAATGAAGTAAAAGGTTCCTGCCAAGAGAATTCCCATGTCAAAAACCAGAACATCCACTCAAGAGACTTTGGGATCTGCACCCAAAGAACAGGTTGTGGCAGAAAAGAAAAGGAAGGAAAGGGTCAACAAGACCACTGCCAGAGTGCTTGGCAGATCTTCAATAATGAAAGATTCTGAAGAAGAGGAAGAGGATGCAACACCAGCACCCAAAGCTCAAAAGCTTATGGGAGATGCTATAAGGGCAGGGGTTGCTCCATCTAAGCCTAAGACTGCTCCTAAGACTGCTGCTCCAGCTCCAAAGCCAAAACCCAAGAGGAGCACCAGGAACATCCCTGCCGAGGAGAAGAACAAGGCCCTAGTGCCTCAAGCTACTGAAGAAGAAGATGATTCTGTCGTTTTGAGGAAGTTGAAGCCCAAAATTCTAGATCACAATGATGCTCACCCAGTTACAGAGAACATGAAAATCAGGAAGGATTCAGGTTTAAGGCTATGGAGAGAGTCTGATCCATATGCCAGGAGAAGGACTGCTGTGGACTACAGGTTCCATACAAAGGAACAGCAGGACTTCTATGAGACTATCTTACTTGACAAGAAGCCCATAGTGTGTGACATGAGATGGGTTGATTGGAAATTCATTGAGGAAAATGAGGATCACTTCCCTGGTGTATATGACAGCTTCAAGGCATGTGGAGTCGATGAGTTTGTGGCTCAGAAGCTCACAAAGTGGAACGATGAGCTCATTATGCAGTTCTACTCCACAACTCATTTCTACCCAGATGGAAGGATTGTCTGGATGTCTGAAGGTACTAGGTACCAGTCAACGGTTGAAGAATGGGCAAAATTGATCAATGCTCCTGAGGAGAGTGAAGATGACTTGGATGTCTATGCCAAGAAGAAGAAGGATCACAACACCATGGCACATATGTACAAAGAGATCCCAGATGCTGCTCTTGAGACACACAAGTTTGGATCAGTACATTATCTTCTGCTAGGCTTGCTAACAATCAACTGGATCCTCAGGCACACCCTCTTGCCAAAGTCAGGTGATCACAAGATGATCAGAGACCATGCAATTAACTTGCTTCACATATTTGATGTGCCTCAAAAGTTCAAGGTCATGAGCCTAATTGTGGAAACCATAAAGAGAACAGCTGCAGATCAGAAGAGGAGTTGTGGGTATGCCCCACAGATCCAGGAGCTAATCAACTCCAAGATGGGCACTGGCACATATCTCCTGGATAAGGAACACATGCCCATCTACCTAGACTTTGAGGACAACACTATGGTGATGGATGAAAATGAACCATCTTCTGTGCAAGCACAAGCAAAGAGGGAGAAGACTAGGGATGAAAAGGCTGCAAAGATGCCAACCACTGAAGAGGCATCTCAGTATCTTCTAAAGAGCAAGCAAGATCAGCTTGGCTACTTGATTGCCTCCACTCTGAGGATTGAGAAGGGATTGGCTACCCTGACTCAAAACCAGGAGAGCTTGGAGAGGATCATGGAGCAGAAGTTCTATGACTTAGATGTGAAGGTCACTGAGATCTAGTCAGTTGTTGAGCAACTTCAGGATGAAGTGCAGGAGAAGAAGGGCAAGTCTACCACTGATGCTTTTGCTAGAGTGCCCAGAGGACAAAGATCTGTTGCAGTGCCTGTAACAGACACCAGAGCAACTTCATCTGCACCAGCTACAGCTTCAGTGCCACCAACTCCAGCACCCACTCCACCAGCTCCATCTACATCAACTAATGCCTTCGTCCTTGGCGTGCTATCTACACCACCACCTGAAGACCAAGCCTGAGAGTCAATCTAGCACTATGCATTTTTATGAACTTTTTGGTAACTTGTTGCCAAAGGGGGAGAAAATGTATAGATCATAGGCTTCAAGAGAGAGTGTTGCTTTTTATTCTCTCTCATTGTTTGGTGGTTAAACTTTGTTTATTTGCTTGTTTGAGATACTTTATGCTTTTGTGCGATACTTGGATGATCATGTGTTTGATCATATGCTACCTTAATGCTTGTTGGATGACATTATCCTTTTATATCCCCATATATGATCATTCACTTTGCTTGGTGATGAGTGCATGTATTTCATTATTATCATTTTGAGCGCTCCACCAAGATGTATATAACGTGGAAGAGTAACCTATGTTCCTAACTCATTGTGCATTTTCAGTCCAAAGCAAATCTTAAACTATGCAAAAATTTAGGGGGAGCTCTTGCTTTTCACATACTTCTCCAAGCGACAACGTTTTTCATTCTTATTATCATTTGTCGAAGCTTTGATCTATATGTTGTCATCAATTACCAAAAAGGGGGAGATTGAAAGTGCAACTATCCCTAGGTGGTTTTGGTAATTCCTAACAACATATAGCTCATTGAGCTAATGCTATTTCAAGATTAATATCTCAGGAAAGCTAAATGTTTGGCATGGCATGCATGAGAAAAGTGGACCCCTCAAAATGCTAAGGACAAAAGGATTGGCTCAAGATCAAAGCTCAAGACTCTACATTTTCTATTTTAGTGATCCAAGATCACATTGAGTCTATAGGAAAAAACAATACTATCAAGGAGGGATGAGGTGTTGCTTAATGAGGCTCTTGCTCAAAATGCTTAGTGATATGCTCCAAATCCCTCAACTACTTTCTCACATCCACATATGACCTAAACTAAAAGTCAAACTCAGCCCCACCGATTCTTTCTATCCAGCGCCACCGAGTTCAAATGTCATAGCCACTGCCAGAAACCCTAGGCAAATTGGTCTCACCGATAGGGATCTCGGTCTCACCGAGATGGGATTGTAATCTCTCTGTTTCCCTTCGTAACATTTCGGTCTTACCGAGATGAGCGATCGGTCCCACCGAGATTGCAATGTAAACTCTCTGTTTCCCCTTCGCAACGTTTCGGTCTCACCAAAATTAGCGATCGGTCCCACCGAGTTTACCTGACCAACTCTCTGGTTAGCTTATTACAAAAATCGGTCTCACCGAGTTTTTGTAATCGGTCTCACCGAGATTACGTTATGCCCTAACCCTAACCATATCGGTCCTACCAAGTTGCATGTCGGTCCCACCGAAAACCCTAACGGTCACTAGCTTTGCTGAATCGGTCCGACCGAGTTTAACTATTCGGTCCCACCGAAATTGGCAAGTTGTGTGTAACGGTTAGAATTTGTGTGGAGGCTATATATACCCCTCCACCACCTCTTCATTCGTGGAGAGAGCCATCAGAACAAACCTACACTTCCAACCTTCTTTTTCTGAGAGAGAACTACCTACACTTGTGTTGAGGGCAAGATATTACATTCTTACCATATGAATCTTGATCTCTAGCCTTCCCCAAGTTGCTTTCCACTCAAATCTTCTTTCCACCAAATCCATATCCTGTGAGAGAGAGTTGAGTGTTGGGGAGACTATCATTTGAAGCATAGGAGCAAGGAGTTCATCATCAACACACCATTTGTTACTTCTTGGAGAGTGGTGTCTCCTAGATTGGCTAGGTGTCACTTGGGAGCCTCCGACAAGATTGTGGAGTTGAACCAAGGAGTTTGTAAGGGCAAGGAGATCGCCTACTTCGTGAAGATCTACCGCTAGTGAGGCAAGTTCTTCGTGGGCGACGACCATGGTGGGATAGACAAGGTTGCTTCTTCATGGACCCTTCGTGGGTGGAGCCCTCCGTGGACTCGCGCAACCGTTACCCTTCGTGGGTTGAAGTCCCCATCAACATGGATGTACGATAGCACCACCTATCGGAACCACGGCAAAAACATCCATGTCTCTCATTGCGTTTGAATCCTCCAAACCCTTCCCTTTACATTCTTGCAAGTTGCATGCTTTACTTTCCGCTGCTCATATACTCTTTGCATGCTTGCCTGAATTGTGTTAAGATTGCTTGACTTGTCCAAAGTTGCTAAAATCTGCCAAGAACTAAAATTGGGAAAAGGATAAGTTTTGATTTGGTCAAGTAGTCTAATCAGCCCCCCTCTAGACATACTTTCGGTCCTACAGAGGGAGAGAGGCCAGAGGGAGAGGGCAAGTGGAGTGGGGGGAGGGTTAGCAATGGCGCACCTTTTAGGGGTGCGCCATAAACATAAGTATACCAATGGCGCACCTACTAGGGGTGCGCCATAAGCACCGAGATAGCAATGGTGCACCTTCCCCTGGTGCGCCATTACTAACTTTTTTTGGTTTTTAGCTGCATGTAATAATTTTTTAGAAAATGACCATAAATTTTAAAATGTTATGATATAAGTAGTTATTACTGATTTTCAAATACTTGTGTTGCAAAACATTTGTGAATTGGTAAAACATTTATGAATATGAAAAAATATCATCAAATTTGAAAAAATATTCATGAATTCAAAAAGTTCCCATGAAATTTAAAAATATTCATGAGTTCAAAGAATATTAACAAATTCAATACTTTTTGTGAGTTAGAAAAATGTTTGCAAATTTAAGTAGGAAAAGGAGCACTGAAGAATAAAATACCAGAATAAACATAAATAAAAATTGGTATATCAATGGCGCACCTCCTAGGGGTGCGCCATAAATACCTTGATAGCAATGGCGCACCTTCTCCTCGTGCGCCATTAATAACTTTTTTTATTTTACCAGAATAAACATAAATAGAAACAATTAACATACCAGAAGACAACATTAATCCCCACTGTTTTGAACAAAAGAGGTTACTGGATAGAGGACTAGAACAGAAGAAATGCCATTTCCATATGTCCAAATACAGTTGAGAAATGTAATAATTTAGTTGCATGTAATAATTGAGCTTGCCACTGACACACACACACACACACACACGGTCGACACGTCGTGATTCGATATTAGCTATCTTTTCACAATCTTCTTGCCCTTCTTTTTCGCAAATGGAGTTCTTCTGTGGAACAGACGTCCTTTAGGTAGGGTGGCCCTGCTTCTTCTTGTGGTGTATGGCACTTCATCGTCGTCGTAATGTTCTATCTTCGGGTCACCGTACTTGTCGAAGTCTTGCTCATTGGCGACTCCATCCATTCCGATGATCTTACTTTTTCCTCTCCTCACGACAACACGACTGGGTTTTGACGGGTCGGTAATGAAGAAGCATTGGTCCACTTGGAAAGCCAATACCCATGGCTCATTTTTCGCGGTGATGTTTGCGCCCACGGTCTTGGATTTGGCTTCGGGTATAACCATGGTGGTGAAAACTGGTCTTCTTTTAGGACGCTCTTGGCCCATCTGACACGGAACATCGGGACCTTCTCTCCTGCGTCGCTCAGCTCCCAGATCTCCTCGATCCTTCTGTAGTGTCTGTCCTTGTCGTTACCGGTGTAGGATTCCATTGTTACCCCGGAGTTCTGATAACCATCGCTCTTCATGTCCTTGTCGTCGGTGCAGAATGTGTAACCGTTGATATCGTATGCCTCATAGGTCATCAGGTTGTGCTCGGCGCCCTGTGATAAGGCGAATATGAGTTTTTCTTCCGCGGAAGAATCCTCATGTAAAGGGTACGATAGAAGCTTCTCCTTGAACCAACGCGTGAAACATGAGTTGTGCTCTTTGATTATATCTCCGTCCGTCCTCTGTTGGCCTCGGTCATTGTACGTCTTCTCAATAAAGGTTTTGGGCTCTACCACCCAAGGATCGACCATGTCTATGTGTTGTAGCGCGACTAGGTTTGCTCTTTCAAAGTCGGCAAGTCGACCCCCGAAGTCGACATGCATTTCGCGGCGACCATCGCGGTGACCCCATCCAGCGAGCCTGCCGAGGTGCCTGTTGACGGGAAGACCAACGGGGTTCTCGATGCCTAGATAATTAGTGCAGTAGGAGATGCAGTCTTCGGTCAGAAAGCCCCTGGCTATGCTTCCCTCTGGACGTGACATGTTGCGAACGTATCCTTTGATGACACCATTCATCCTTTCGAATGGCATCATGCTGTGCAGGAACGTCAGCCCGAGTTGGATGATATCCTCCACGATATGGACCAGCAGATGCACCATAACATCGAAGAATGCGGGCGGGAAGTACATCTCAAGCTCGCATAGTATCACCATGATCTCTTCCTGTAGACTTCTGAGTTGCCTCACGCCAACCGACTTCCGAGAGATGACGTCGAAAAAGTTGCATAGGACAAATAGCGTTTCACGGACGTGCGCGTCCATGATCCCACGGATTGCAACTGGAAGTATCTGCGTCATTAGCACGTGACAGTCGTGAGACTTCATCCCGCTGAACTTCTGCTTCGCTGAGTATATATATATTTGCTTATCTTCCCCGCGTAACCGTAAGGAAGTTTTACTCCTACGAGGCAGGTGAAAAACTGCTCGATCTCCTCCTGACTTAGAGTGAAGCACGCGGGAGGGTAGTCATTTCCGGTCTTCTTGGCCTTTTTGCCTTTGCAACGACTTTCTGTGTCCTGCTTCGCCTCATCATCATCATTAGCGTGAAGCTCCTCCCTGATGCGCATTGATTTCAAGTCTGCCCTTGCTTTCGGCCCATCTTTGGTCCTCTCTGGCATATTGATCAGGGTACCAAGCAGACTCTCGCACACGTCTTCATGATATGCATGACATCAAGGATGTGAGGCACGCGGTGGATCTTCCAGTACGACAAGTCCAAGAAAACAGACCTCGTTTTCCATACCTTCAACATCGGCTCTGGAGCCTTTTGCTTCTTTCCCGGCTCTGGCGCCTTTTGCTTCTTTCCCGGCAGTGGGCAATCTTTCCAATTTTTCAACAGCTCGTCTATTTCCTCGTCGCTCCTCGTACGCGGGCGTCTTCGGGGTTCGGTTTCACCATCGAACAGATCCTTGTGTTTTCTCCATGGGTCATCATTGTGAAGCCACCTTCGATGTCCCATGAACACGGTTTTCAAAGACCCGGGATCTCTATCTAGCTAGCGATACGTTGTGTCATCCATGCACCTGACGCATCCAGAAAATCCGTGGACCACCTGCCCCACGAGATATCCGTAACCGAGATAGTCATGCACCGTCGTGAGTAGTGCGGCTCTCATAGGGAAATATTCTTTCTCTGCGGCATCCCACGTATTGGCTGGCGTTTTCCACATCGTGTCTAGCTCCTCTTTCAGCAGCCCCAGATACAGATTGATGTCGTTCCCTGGTTGTTTTGGCCCTTCAATTAGCATACTCATGTGAATGTACTTCCTCTTCATGCACAACCAGGGGGAAGGTTGTACATCCACACAAACACAGGCCAGGTGCTATGTGTGCTTCTCTGGCTGCCAAACGGATTGACTCCATCGGTTCTTGCGCCTAGCACGATGTTCCTTGGATTGTCCCCAAATTCTGGGTGTTCGAAGTTCAACGCTTGCCACTGGCTCGCGTCCTTAGGGTGACTCAACATCTTGTCTTTTTCATTTATCTCTGGATCATTTCCGTCATCTTCTCGCTTCTTCTCCTCCCTATCCGCGTGCCAACGCAAGAGCTTTGCTAGCTTAGGGTCCGCAAAATACCGCTGCAGACGAGGAGTGATCGGAAAGTACCACACCACTTTTCAAGGTGCTTTCTTCCTCTTCTTGTATCGAGTGATGCTGCACACCGGACATATGGTAGACTCCGCGTGCTCGTCCCGATAAATGATGCAATTGTTCATGCACACATGGTATTTCACGTGCGGTAAATCCAGAGGACACATGATTTTCTTCGCCCCCTCGAAACTGGTCGGGCACTTGTTCCCCTTGGGAAGACGTTCGTGCCAGAATGACATGTTCTCGTCGAAGCATGCGTCGGTCATTTTGTGTTTTACCTTCATCTCTAGAGCCATGAGCGTTACTTTCACGCGGGTATCCTCAGGCCTGCATCCTTCATACAATGGAGTAACCGCGTCTATCTCCAGTTGATCCAGCTTGACTTTCTCTCGGGCGGCAGCTCTTGCGTTATCCGTCTGCTTGAGAAGCAGCTCTTGAATATGAGGGTCCTGCACCCATCCCATCGATGGTCCATCGTCGTCTGCTCCGGCATCTTCATCTTCATGATCATGCCCTTCATCTTGATCTTCCTCATCATCATGTCCTGCATCTTCAACATGATGACTGTGTACTGCATCACCGTCGTGATCATGTCCTGGAGATTCTTCGTCTTCTCGCCCGCCCTCGCTGCGGTGGTTGTCTTGCCACCCTTCCCATTTGTTGCCCGGCCCCCATGGACGACTTCATAGTCATCTTCATCACCTTGCCACAGATAGCCATCCATGAAACCACGCAAGAGCAGGTGGTCCCGCACCTTCCCGGAATCCAGGTCCGCAATAAGGCTCTTCAGCTTGCATCTTTGACACGGACATCTTATCTCCGTCTCGTTCTTTTGAAGCATCTCGGCCTTTGCAGAGCTCAAAAACCTATTCACGATGCCTTCGGTCATCGTGCGGACCATGGTCGCCTGCGGGTAGAGCAAAACGATATTTTAGAACCAAGAAAAAATTTGGCATGACTTTGCCTAAAAATAGGACAAAAAAGAATGCATAGTGCCAAATTCTCGCCGAAACGGAAATGAATCAACATTCCGGCAAAATATTGGCAACTATCGCATTTAAAATACCGGTACCTGCAAACACAAACATATATGCAACACCACAAACATATGCAACACCACAAACATACGTAGATCTAGCTAGGCCATTAAAAAGTAGATCTACAACATAAAGAAAGCTTTCCCCTTCTTACCTATCACAAAAAGATAATTTAACCACTTAATTTGGGTGAATCTATGGTGCAAATTAGGTAAGGAGGAGGAGGCACCCGAGACAAGCTTGGAGGAGGAGGTGGAGAGAATGAAGTGGGGAAAGTGAGTGTGGTAGGTGTGGCTGTCCAAAATATCTAGCTGGTCTCAGGTTACTAATGGCGCACCTCCTAAAAATGCGCCATTAGGGGTGCGCCGTTACTAGTTTTGCAAAAAAATAATATAATTGTTAGTAGTGGCGCACCTTATTTGTGGTGCGCCATTACTAGTTTGAACTAGTAATGTCGCACTTCACAAAGGTGCGCCATTACTAGTTTTGAAAAAAAGTAAAAAAATTGTTAGTTCTGGCGCACGAAGTGTGTGGTGCGCCATTACTAGTTAAAACTAGTAATGGCGCACCGTGCCTTGGTGCGCCATTAATAGTTTTGGAATAATAATAATAAATTTTTTTCCTAGTAATGGCGCACCGTGTGTCTGGTGCGCCATTAGTAATGAGGACACTAATGGCGCACGTGTACCTGGTGCGCCACTGCTATATAGCAGTGGCGCACCACATACATGGTGCACCATTAATATCCATATTGGCTATAGCCCTTTTCCTAGTAGTGATACAAGCATTGCAATTACACGAAATGAAAAAAAGGAGCATGCAATTTCAACTCTATAGCATATCTAGAAGGTCCAGATTACATTTTAGCAAATTTCTTCACAGCAGCGCTATTCACGTATAACATGCTATTTCAACACTAAACAAAATAACGTTGTAGTGTTTTTGTGTGTATCACACAACAGCCCATCAGACATTGCCGCATTAGCCCAACTTGCTCTCACTCTCTTAGATGCAACACATACCAAAGCCCATACAACAATGCATATAGCCTAACATATCCAACTTCTCACCAATTTTCCACCAGCTCATGACTGAGGGCGGCGGCGGCGTCTCTTGACCGGTAGTGGTGGAGTTGTGACTCATGAGAGATGGTTGTAGAGGCGGTTCATGAGTGGCAGTGGCTTCTCTTCATCCCATATCCAATGGAGGGGTCGGCCATGCCTCCAACTCTAGAAATTAAGGGTCGATGTCAACCATGCCAAGGTTGCCAACAAGTCGACCACCACATTAGAGCAACCTCTCTTCATACTATCTCCAAGTAGCAGCGCCGTTCTTATTACATTTCCTCCCAAAGTATCCATCCTTGCAAATTATGCAAGCCTTAAATTTTATGTAATATTAAAAAATATATCCAAAAGGCTATTTCCAAATATAGCACACTATTAGCATGCTATAACTTCTATAGCATATGGAGAAGGGCGGCGCTAAATTGTACTATGCTATTTTTTACATTGATTTAATGTAGTGGACGGTGACTCGTTCACATTTTCCAAGGCGTGTGCAATGGGGTGATGGACATAACATGCGGCATGGGTGGTCCATGTCAACCCGGCACATCTTGAAGAATGGCAATGTGTTGTACGATCAATCATTCACACAACGTGGAGCGTTTAACATGAGAAGACCAAGCTCTGCATGTGACTTACCATGTTTATAACGCTCTAAAATAAAATAAAACATAAAGGGGACAAATTAATGATATTTTCTTACTGAAAGACCGATTATGCAACTTTTGGATGGAAAAATATAACCTATTTATTCATGCGCGGACAACTAGGGAATGCACACAAAGAAACAATTGGACAAAATAGGTCATTCATGTCACAAATACTTTCTCCTTTGTCAGAAATTTAATTGGACCTAACGGTAAATAGAGATTACTTGAGCACGTGGAGGAGGGAAAATGACGCCCATGAAAAAGCTTCCTAATTAGATAACAAAGTTTCTCTTCCATGGTCTACTACACATGTAAAGAGCCAAGACACGCTTGAGAACACTAGGTGGGGATGCCAGGCCATTATTTTCGTCATCATTTGTGCCGGGGAGCTCACGGGAGGCACACGCATGGGACGCATGGGATGCACACGCCAGGACCGTCCACACACGTATGCTGCCAAAGCTGGCATGCAAGAGCAGGATTGTCGGGTCAGGGGTGAGGGGTGAGGCCAAATATGTGTGTGCACTACAACAGCTGGGATGCTTGACCTACGACGTCACGATAGGGAGTGGGTATGAAGAAGGCACTTGTGTTGCAACTAGCAAGCTGGAGCTATCGGTCCAGGGGTTGGGGCCCATGCAGGCACATGCGCTAAAATAGTTGGCATCCTGGCGTCATGTTGTCAGGCTACGCATTTGCGTCACACAAGCTTGTGCACTTTCGCGCTATCAGGCCAAGGGTGGGGCTCATGCAGGCATGTCTTCTATAACAACTAGTGTTCTGGAACCGCGTTATCGGGCTAGGGATGAGGCCTGATAGACATGGGATTTTCTTCGGTTGTTGATCCGTGGAAATTTTGGAATCCCATAAGTTCATATTTTTTTTAAAAATCAATTTTCCTAAGTGTAAATTTAGAAGAGAAATGTTCAAGAGGTTCAATTTTTTAAAGTTGAAATTTCATAAATTTCAAATTATAAAACCTTCCATAAGATTTTCTTAAAGTCGGTAAAGCAATTTTCAAAATTGCCAAAATTGAGAACTTCTCTGGAATAGAAAGCGCCTAAAACAACCTCTCACAACCACCTTTTATTGTTAAAAATGTGTCAGTAGACAAACTTTGATTATGAATTTTTTGTTTAGTGAAAACATAATGGGCCACGGTAGTTAAGTTTTATCCCTCTCCTTCATGAACTTTTAAAATGGCTTGTTCCTGGTTGGAAATTTGAACTCCCATTTGTAGGAAGTGAAATATGTTAGCTAGTATTTTGTGAACAACAGTCTCTATTAATGTAGCCTGGTCTACATTTTTCAAAGTTGTAGACCATTTATCTTCTCTAGTACTTGGATTTTACTAAACTATGCTAGCCAAAGTGAAGTTCTTTAGTCTAACTGGGATGTCGAAAAACAAAGAATTTTGTGTGTCAAGTTTTGTATCTATCCTTAAGCATGCATTATATAGTTCATTTAGTTTTCTGAAAATTTCTTCTTCGAGTTTAGATGTGTTGCTGCACGTACCTATTTCTCTACCATTGCTACAATCTGCAAGATATCTTAAGATTTTTTAGGCTACAACTAAATACAATTTAGGATCATGCTTGGAATGAGGGATGAAGGGATAATGCATCTATGATCTATCGCAAAGCATTATTGAGTAATAACCCATGACTTACCATGTTTTTTCATCAATCCTACTCTGTTGGTCGTAATGATGTGTCACTTCTACCATCCCTGAAGCTCTTCTTGGTAATTTTTTATTCATGGATTTTGTTGCACGCACAATTGTGTCCTTCTATGAACTGCAAGATGCAGCCATCGTAACCATGTCCTTGGGACTACTCCTTGAAAGAGACATTATCTCACCTTGGGGTTTTTCTAGTAGTAGGTGACAGGAGCAGAAGGAGATTTGACCTTCTGGGGAAGAAGTATGTATGTGCATGTAACAAGGCCAAAGACCTCCATGCAAAGTATGTGACTGGGAGCTGTGACCCATATGTGGAGATTAAGCTTGTAAATTAAAGGTGCACCTCCCATCACTTTGAGAAGAACACTAACCCTGAGTGTACCTAGGTGTTTGCCTTCCCGAAGGAATGCATCCATTCCTGCTATATCAAGGTCATTGTTAAAGACAAAGACTTTGTTAAGGATGATTTCATTGGGCGAGTTATGTTTGTCCTGAATGAAGTTCCAAAGAGAGGAGCAGGGCAAACCCGTTTCAACCACACCGTTTAATTCAAGTCTCCATGTAGGTTCTTTTTCACGGTGTTTCTATGCTGACTACATATGCACGGTATTACCCATATTCAGTGCTAATCCTTTTTTCCTTTACAAAATATGTGAAGTACATAAATGTACAACCATAACTTGATGTGTCACTGCTTCCATACTTGAAGCTCTTTTGGGTAATACCTTGTCATGGATTTTGTTGTAGGCACAAGTGTGTCCTTCTGTGAACTGACAAGATGCAGCCACCATAGCCCCGACCTGGATACTACTTATTGAAAGAGGCATTATTCCATATTGGGGGTTTTATGGTAGAAGGTTAAAAAGAGCACAAGCACATATGACCTTCTGGAGAAGATGCCGTATCTCTATTTGCGTGTTGTCAAGGCCAAAGACCTCCATGCAAAGGATGTGACTGGGAGTTGTGACCCATATGTGTAGATTAAGCTTGGATATTACAAGTGCACCACCCATCACTTTGAGAATACTAACCCCGAGTATAACCAGGTATTTGCCTTCCCGAAAGAATGCATCCAATCCTGCTATATCATAGTCATTATTAAAATGATTTCATTGGGCGAGTTGTGTTTGACCTGAATGAAGTTCCAAAGAGAGGAACGAGGCAGACTCACTACAGCCGTGTCATTTAATTCAAGTCCCCAAATAGATTTTTTGAGGGCATTATACTAACTACAGATGAAAGTGTATTACACATATGCAATGCTATCCTTTTTTCTGCTTAGCATAATGTGAAGTACATAATTGTACAAACCCTATCATGGATATTTGCTAAATGTTTTGTCTGTGCTCTGATATTCTTGGAGTGATATATTTATTATACCAAACCTGAAAGTTTTGGATCTTGATTCATTCATTTAATTTAACAGTGCTATATGATAAATCCTGCAATTATACCAGATATTGGAAAATGGCGGCTTACTAGAAGCATTGCAATTACACGAAAAGAAAAAAGCATGCTATTTCAATGCTATAGCGTCACTATAGCATATGTAGAACGTCCAGATTATGTTTTAGCTAATTTACTCACTGCAACGCTATTCACATATAAAATGCTATTACAACACTAAACGAAATAATGTTGTAGTGTTTTGCGTGTATCACACAACAGCCCATTAGGCATTGCCGCATTAGCCCAAATCGATCTCACTCTTTGAGATGCAACACATACAAAAGCCCATGCAACAGTGCATACAGCCAAACAGAGCCAACTTCTCACCAGTTTTCCACTTGCTCGTGACTAAGGGAGCAACAAAATCTCTTGATCGGCATTGGCGGAGTCGTGACTCGTGAGAGACGGTTGCGGAGGCGGTTTGTGAGCGGCAGTGGCTTCTCTTCATCCCATCTCCAATGTAGGGGTCGTCCATGCCTCCAACTCTAGCAAGTAAGAGTCGATGTCAACCATGCCGACGGTGCCAGCAAGCCAATCACCACATTAGAGTCACCTCTCTTCATCCTATCTCGAGGTAGAAGTGTCGGCCTTATTCTATTTCCTCCCAAAGTCTTCATCCTTGCAAATTATGCAAGCCTTAAATTTGTGATATATTGAAAAAATTATCCAAAAGGCTATTTCCAAATAGAGCACGCTATTAGCACCCTATAAATTTTATAGCATCTGGAGAAGGGCGGTGCTAAATTTTGTACCATGCTATTTTTTATATTGATTTAATGTAGTGGGCGGTGACTCATTCGCATTTTCTAAGGCGGGTGACGGACATAGCATGACACATGTGTGGTCTCTTCCATATCAACCATGCACATCTTCAAGAATGACAATGTGTTGTAAAATCAATCATTAATGTGAAGTACATAAATGTACAACCATAACTTGATGTGTCACTGCTTCCATACTTGAAGCTCTTTTGGGTAATACCTTGTCATGGATTTTGTTTTAGGCACAAGTGTATCCTTCTGCGAACTGACAAGATGCATCCACTATAGCCCTGACCTGGATACTACTCCTTGGAAGAGGCATTATTCCATTTTGGTGGTTTTATGGTAGAAGGTTAAAAAGAGCACAAGCACATATGACCTTCTGGAGAAGATGTCGTATCTCTATTTGCGTGTTGTCAAGGCCAAAGACCTCCATGCAAAGGATGTGACTGGGAGCTGTGACCCATATGTGTAGATTAAGCTTGGATATTACAAGTGCACCACCCATCACTTTGAGAACACTAACCCCGAGTGTAACCAGGTATTTGCCTTCCCAAAAGAATGCATCCAATCCTGCTATATCATAGTCACTATTAAAATGATTTCATTGGGCGAGTTGTGTTTGACCTGAATGAAGTTCCAAAGAGAGGAACGAGGCAGACTCACTACAGCCGTGTCATTTAATTCAAGTCCCCAAATAGATTTTTTGAGGGCATTATACTAACTACAGATGAAAGTGTATTACACATATGCAATGCTATCCTTTTTTGCTTAGCATAATGTGAAGTACATAATTGTACAAACCCTATCATGGATATTTGCTAAATGTTTTGTCTGTGCTCTGATATTCTTGGAGTGATATATTTGTTATACCAAACCTGAAAGTTTTGGATCTTGATTCATTCATTTAATTTAACAGTGCTATATGATAAATCCTGCAATTATACCAGATATTGGAAAATGGCGGCTTACTAGAAGCATTGCAATTACACGAAAAGAAAAAAAGCATGCTATTTCAATGCTATAACGTCACTATAGCATATCTAGAATGTCCAGATTATGTTTTAGCTAATTTACTAACTGCAACGCTATTCACATATAAAACGCTATTACAACACTAAACGAAATAATGTTGTAGTGTTTTGCGTGTATCACACAACAGCCCATTAGGCATTGCCGCATTAGCCCAAATCGATCTCACTCTTTGAGATGCAACACATACAAAAGCCCATACAACAGTGCATACAGGCAAACATAGCCAACTTCTCACCAGTTTTCCACCTTCTTGTGACTGAGGGCAGCGGCGACATCTCTTGATCGGCATTGGCGGAGTCGTGACTCATGAGAGACGATTGCGGAGGCGGTTTGTGAGCGGCAGTGGCTTCTCTTCATCTCATCTCCAATGTACGGGTCGTCCATGCCTCCAACTCCAGCAAGTAAGAGTCGATGTCAACCATGCCGACGGTGCCAGCAAGCCAATCACCACATTAAAGCAACCTCTCTTCATCCTATCTCGAGGTAGAAGTGTCGGCCTTATTCTATTTCCTCCCAAAGTCTTCATCCTTGCAAATTATGTAAGCCTTAAATTTGTGATATATTGAAAAAAATTATCCAAAAGGCTATTTCCAAATATAGCATGCTATAAATTTTATAGCATCTGGAGAAGCGCGGTGCTAAATTTTGTACCGTGCTATTTTTTATATTGATTTAATGTAGTGGGAGGTGACTCATTCGCATTTTCTAAGGCGTGTGCCATGGGGTGACGGACATAGCATGACGCATGTGTGGTCTCTTCCATATCAACCATGCACATCTTCAAGAATGACAATGTGTTGTAAAATCAATCATTTGCACAATGTGGTGTGTCTCACATGATAATACCACAAGATCCGTAAATGATTTACTATGTTTGTAAATCTCTAAAATAAAATAAAACATAAAGGGGACAAATGAATGATATTCCCTTACTAAAAGGCTGAGTATACAACTTTGGGATGAAAAAGTATTGCCTATTACTCATGCGCGGACTACTAGGAAATGCACACAAAGAAAGAATTAGACAAAATAGGTCATTCATGTGAAAAATACTTTCTCTTTGTCAAAAATTTAATTGGACCGAAAGGTAAAGAGAGATAACTTGAGCACACGAAGGAGGGAAAATGACGGCCAGGAAAAAGATTCCTAAGTAGATAACGAAGTCACTATTCCATGGTTTATCACACATGTAGTGAGCCAAGACACACTTGAGAACACTAGGTGGGGATGCCAGGGCATTATTTCCTCATCGTTTGTGCCAGAGAGCTCACTGGGAGCCGTGTTGGGGTCGCAATGTAAGGGAATGGGTGGAGACCACCCACACACTTATGGTGCCGAAGCTGGCATGCGGGAGCCGCATTGCCGGGTCAAGGGTGAGGCCAAATACATGCCTGCATTGCAATAGCTGGCATGCTTGAGCTATGACGTCGGGACAAGGAGTGGGGACGAAGAAGGCACTTTTTTGCAACTAGTAAGCTGGAGCTATCAGTCCAGGGGATGGGGCTCATGCCGGCACGTGCGCCAAAATAGTTGTCGTGCTGGAGTCATGTCATCAGGCTACATGTTTGGGTCACACAGGCGCGTGCGCTTGAATAGTTGGTGCGTCATCGGGCCAAGGGTGGGGCCCACGCAGGCATTTCTGCTAAAATAACTAGTGTTTTGGCGCCGTGTTGTCGGGCTAGGGTGATGCCTCATAGACATGGCATTTTTTTAGCTCCACATAAATTTTGAATTCCCATAAGTTCATCTTTTTTTTCAAAAATCAATTTTCGTAAGTGCAAATTTAGAAAATGAAAATTTCAACAGGTCCGGTTTTTTAAAAGTTGAAATTTCATAAGTTTCAAATTATAAAACCTGTCATAAGATTTTCTTAAAGTCAATACAGAAATTTTTAAAGTCGCCAAAATTGAGAGGTTCTCCGAAATAGAAAGCACCTAAAACAACCTCTCACGAACCACCTTTTATTGTTAAAAATGTATCAGTAGACAAAATTTGATTTTGAATTTTTTGTTTAATTAAAACATAATGGGCCACGTCAGTTATGTTTTATCCCTCTACTTCGTGAACTTCTAAAATTGCTTGTTCCTGGTTGGAAATTTGAACTTCCGTTTTTAGGAAGTGAAATATATTAGTTATTACTTTGTGAACAACAATCTCTATTAGCGTAGCCTGGTCTACATTTTTTGAAATTGTACACCTTTTATATTCTCTAGTACTAGGATCTAACTAAACTATGCTAGCCAAAGTGAAGTTCTTTAGTGTAAGCGGGATGTCAACCAACAAATATTTTTGTGTGTCAAGTTTTGTATCTATCCTTAATTAAGCATGCAGTATACAGTTTATTTAGTTTGCTAAAAAATCTCATTTGACTTTAGATGTGTTGTTGCAAGTACCAATTTCTCTATTGTTGCTAGACTTTGCAAGCTATCTTCAGGTTTTTTAGGCTACAACTAAATACAATTTTGGGTCACGCTTGGAATGAGGGATGAAAGGATAATGCATCTATGATCTAGCGGTGTAGCATTACTCAGTAATAACCCCAAGATTTACCATGTTTTATCATCAATCCTACTCTGTTGGTCGTAATGATGTGTCACTTCTACTATACTTGAAGCTCTTTTCGATAATATCTATTCATGGATTTTGTTGCACGCACAGGTGTGACCTTCTATGAACTCGCAAGATACAGCAACCGTAACCATGGCCTAGGGACTAATCCTTGAAAGAGACAATATATCACCTTGGGGTTTTCTAGTAGCACGTGACAAGAGTACAAGGACATTTGACCTTCTGGAGAAGATGTTTGTATGTGACTGGGAGCTATGACCCATATGTGGAGATTAAGCTTGGAAATTACAGGTGCACCATCCATCACTTTGAGAAGAACACTAACCCTGAGTGTACCTAGGTGTTTGCCTTCCCGAAGGAATGCATCCATTCCTGCTATATCAAGGTCATTGTTAAAGACAAAGACTTTGTTAAGGATGATTTCATTGGGCGAGTTATGTTTGTCCTGAATGAAGTTCCAAAGAGAGGAGTGACGCTAACCCGCTACAAACGTGCCGTTTAATTTAAGTCTCCATGTAGATCCTTTTTCAGGGTGTTTCTGTACTGACTACATATGAAGTGTATTACACATAAGCAGTGCTAACCTTTTTTATTTACAAAATGTGATGTACATAAATGTACAACCATAACTTGATGTGTCACTTCTGCCATACTTGAAGCTCTTCTTAGTAATACATTGTCATGGATTTTGTTGTAGGCACAAGTGTGACCTTCTTTGAACTGACAAGATGAGGCAACCACAGTCCCGACCTGGATACTACTCCTTGAAATAGGCATTATTCCACAATGGGGGTTTTATGGCAGTAGGTGAGAAAGAGCACAAGCATGTATGGCATTCTAGAGCAGATTTCGTATCTCTATGTGCGTGTTGTCAAGGCCAAAGACCTCCATGCAAAGGATGTGACTGGGAGTTATGACCCATTGATACGTCCCCGACATATCTGTAATTTGTGAAGTATTCATTCCATGTTTACAACCAATTTATATGCTTTTTATCGTGGAATTTTCACGGCAGATGTCCAAGTGTGAGGACTTAGTCGTGAGGCCAACACATCTATGTGGTAGCTTGAGAGGGGTTGATCGGAATCGAGAGACACAACATAAGACAAGGGTTTAGACAGCTTCAGGCCCTGGGAAACATCATCCGGTAACAACCCTACATGCTGTTTGTGGCTAGGTCTCATTATCATCACGATGGAGTCGCCGTATATCCGGCTCTCCTAGTTGTGTCTAACCTTAAAGATTATTCAACCTCTCCCTTTTGGGGTGCCCTGCCCCTCCTTATATAAGTTAGAGGGGAGGGCTACATGTAGAGTCCTAGTCGGATTAAGACTTAGACTATTCTGACTTCTCATCACGTGCTTCTCTTCATGGGCTTCTTAACGTCTTGGGCTTCTTAACGTCTCGGGCTTATTAACCCCAAGCGACTCTGCCTGTCGGGTTGTGACTATCTGCTGGCTTACCACTATCTGTCGGGTTACCATCTGGCTTACAATCTGACTTATAATATGGCTTATAATCTGACTTATAATCTGTCCGCCGACTTACCATTTGGCTTATAATCTGTCGGCTTACAATCTGGCTTATAATCTGCCGGCTTACAATCTGGCTTATAACTGTCTGCCGGCTTACCACTGTCTGCCGGGTTACGACTAACTGCCGGCTTACCACTATCTGTCGGCTTACCAATGAAGTATCAAGTCCCAGCCGGGTCATAACTCCGGCCGGGTCATACCGCGGGGTACATCCCCGACATTAGCCCCCAGTTTAATTTGGATTTATCCATGTTAAACTGATCCTGTAAAACAAACACAAGAACAAATTTAACAGACTGTGCTCCGGGTTAAGAACTCTTGTAAGCCGGCACCTGATCATCCTTAATTCCTTGTCATTTCCTTCTAGAAAATCCGGGTCAATAGGCTGATATGTCTCCAATGTATCTATAATTTTTTATTGTTCCATGCTATTATATTATCAACCTTGGATTTTTTATATGCATTTATATGCTATTTTATATGATTTTTGGGACTAACCTATTAACCTAGAGCCCAGTGTCAGTTTTTGTTTTTTCATTGTTTTTGAGTATCGCAGAAAAGGAAAACCAAACGGAGTCCAATTGACCTGAAACTTCACGGAACTTATTTTTGGACCAGAAGAAGGCCAGGAAGTAGAAGAATTGGGCCAGAAGAGTCTCGAGCTGCCCACAAGGGTGGGGGCGTGCCCACCCCCCTGGGCGCGCCCCCTGCCTCGTGGACAGCCCGGAGACTCCCTACCTTGTTCCCGACTCCAACACCTCTTATATAACCCAAAACTTCCAGAAAGAAACCTAGATCGGGAGTTCCGCCGCCAGAAGCCTCCGTAGCCACCGAAAACCAATCTAGACCTGTTCCGGCACCCTGCCGAAGGGGGGAATCCCTCTTCGGTGGCCATCTTCATCATCCCGGCGCTCTCCATGACGAGAAGGGAGTAGTTCTCCCTCGGGGTTGAGGGTATGTACCAGTAGCTATGTGTTTGATCTCTCTCTCTCTCTCTCTCGTGCTCTTGAGTTGGCACGATCTTATTGTATCGCGAGCTTTGCTATTATAGTGGGATCTTATGATGTTTCTCCCCATCTACTCTCTTGTGATGAATTGAGTTTTCCCTTTGAAGTTATCCTATCGGATTGAGTCTTTAAGGATTTGAGAACACTTGATGTATGTCTTGCATGTGCTTATCTGTGGTGACAATGGGATATCACGTGATCCACTTGATGTATGTTTTGGTGATCAACTTGCGAGTTCCGTGACCTCGTGAACTTATGCATGGGGGTTGGCACACGTTTTTGTCTTGAATCTCCGGTAGAAACTCTGGGGCACTCTTTGAAGTTCTTTGTGTTGGTTGAATAGATGAATCTGAGATTGTGTGATGCATATCGTATAATCATACCCACGGATACTTGATGTGACATTGGAGTATCTAGGTGACATTAGGGTTTTGGTTGATTTGTGTCTTAAGGTGTTATTCTAGTACGAACTCTTGAATAGATCGATCAGAAAGAATAACTTTGAGGTGGTTTCGTACCCTACCATAATCTCTTCGTCTGTTCTTCGCTATTAGTGACTTTGGAGTGACTCTTTGTTGCATGTTGAGGGATAGTTATATGATCCAGTTATGTTATTATTGTTGAGAGAACTTGCACTAGTGAAAGTATGAACCCTAGGCCTTGTTTCCTAGCATTGCAATATTGTTTACGCTCACTTTTATCATTAGTTACCTTGCTGTTTTTATATTTTCAGATTACAAAAACCTATATCTACTATCCATATTGCACTTGTATCACCATCTCTTCGCCGAACTAGTGCACCTATACAATTTACCATTGTATTGGGTGTGTTGGGGACACAAGAGACTCTTTGTTATTTTGTTGCAGGGTTGTTTGAGAGAGACCATCTTCATCCTACGCCTCCCACAGATTGATAAATCTTAGGTCATCCACTTGAGGGAAATTTGCTACTGTCCTACAAACCTCTGCACTTGGAGGACCAACAACGTCTACAAGAAGAAGGTTGTGTAGTAGACATCATAGGCCAGCTTCATAATCAATTTGCTGACGTTGGTTTCTCACGGAGAAAAAATGTGAAGAATAATTTTGACTCAGCTCCCAATGCTTAACACAAATATTGGCCTTGAAACAGTTAACATCAAGCTTGAAAATATACCTCCCATATATGCATATCACTTGTAGCCCCGAAGTCTTAAGAAGGGAGCGTAGCAACAGCTTAAGATTTGCTTCAATATAAATGTTGCAAACTTGAAGAAATCCAGGTTGTTCATCTCAATCACTAGTCAAAACTGAATATTCCACATATGTAGCCCCAAGTGCCGGGTTGTCATGCTTGCAGCAACCTGGGACTTGTATTTGCCTTATGCTCATAAAAACTTCAACCAGTGTAGCCCCCAAGTGCCGGGTCATTATGCAATAATGAGCAGGGACTTTGTATGTATGATCATGTAGATTCGAGCAGCAACGTGTAGCCCCCAAGGGCTGGCTTAGTAAGATAATACTGAGCCGGGACTTTATATATAGTTCATTGAAAATAATATCATATGATGTAACCCTCACCATGGGCTCGAACCGACGTCCACAAGGTTAAGAGCTTTGTACTTTACCAACTGAGTAGTGGACTTTCAATATAATGGATTAAGACTTGTGTACCTTGAATTTTTGACAGGAGCAATTGGTAGCCCCCAAGGGCCGGCTCATTACGATATGATGAGTCGGGTCTTCAATAAGGCAAGTAAAAAGAATGATCTTGCATTAGCCCCCAAGTGCCATGGTGCATGTTGGCAGTGATATGGGACTTGCATATTTGATGTAATCTCAATTTGAATAATGTAGCCCCCAAGTGCCGGGTCGTAAGCCTGCAGCAACTCGGGACTATTTCCTCCATTGTAGAATAAATCATATCCATTGATAAAATAATAGCCATTGCGCTTAAGCGACTTTGAAAACCTCAATCATAATATTGGGTATTGATAGCCATAATAAAATTCCAGCCATGTTGGCTATTAAAGATTTGAATAATATAACTTGGTTTGAAAACCGGTTCCTGCAATATAAACCAGTATATCCATGCAGATATGATGTATGCTATGATGATGTAATGATGATGCAATGTATAATGCAATATATGATGATGTATGTGTATGATAACAGAATACTTCAATGAAACTAGCATGATAGCCACTGGAGTATCCTCGCTTTCTGTAAGCCGGCTCTCACATGACCCAATCGATGTTTTAACCTGGATAA
This sequence comes from Triticum urartu, assembly GCF_003073215.2. Classification (NCBI taxonomy): domain Eukaryota; kingdom Viridiplantae; phylum Streptophyta; class Magnoliopsida; order Poales; family Poaceae; genus Triticum; species Triticum urartu. Next base: position 54,635,065 of record NC_053022.1, read on the forward strand.
GTTCAGGGTCTTGTTTAAAGATTGACTTATCGACAGTACATGAGGTCAGAGTAGCATCATGCAAACAGGCAGGTTTAACAAAGTTTCAATGAAGGTGAATTAATAGCCTAGGTTCATCCTCGCTATCTGTAAGCCGTGCCCTCACATGATAATCCGGCATTTTAACCTTAACTAGTTCAGGGTCTTGTTTAAAATATTGACTGTTAAGAGTTCAGCGGGTCAATCAGGATTACCTGATGGACAAGAAGCTGGCATACAGGCAGGATAACCCGGAAGGGTTATGTCCTCTTTGGTGAATACACCTATGTTTGAACAAGACAACCCAGTCAAGAGGGTAGTAACACTATGGTCTCTTTGGTGAATACACCTATGTTTGAATAGGAAGCCCCCAAGTGACATATTCGGTCAAGAGGGTAGTAACGCTATGTTCTCTTTGGTGAATACGCCTATGTTTGAACAGGAAGCCCCCAAGTGACATATTTGGTCAAGAGGGTAGTAACACTATGTTCTCTTTGGTGACTACACCCATGTTTGAAAAGGAAGCCCCCAAGCGACTAATAAGATAAGCCAATAAGGCATGATACCCATGTTTGAACCACGCATCATGGTAGCAAGTTCTCTTTGGCAACCTTTAATTTTTCCTGAGAACTCGAACCTGTGAGAGATGGATTCTTTTTGAACCGGCGTTTTAAACCGGATATTGAGAGCTTCAAAGCTTTGTGAGAAACAGATTTCCCTTGAGCCGGATTTTAAACCGAATCTTCATTTTAAACCGGAAATTTTCTGACGGCCTTTAAATTTTCATCAATATGGCAGTAGCCTCCGGGACCGGGTTATCTTCCCCTTCAACGTCCTGGGGTTCTTGAATTTGCTGAGACTGGCAAGACTTGCCGAGTCATATCATTGTAGCCCCGAGTCTTAAGACCACTCGCGGAGTTGGCTTGAGATTCCTCATATTTGACCATGATATAAACCGGTATATAGTTGAACAACGGAACACTGAAATTTATGTAAACCAGAAGCTTGAAGAAAATTGACAATCTTCGCAACACTCATTGCACACTTCCGATATGAGTTATTCAATAAACTCCATGACATGACGGTCACCTTTGCAATAGACAAATTGTCCTGCATCAAAGATATTGCAAACCAGAGTAATTGCTCTTGAATGAATTAATATATACATGGATGAAATATACATGAAGGATATCACCTGTGTCATGGAACCTAAAACCGGGCGGCTCAGAATGAAACCTCCTGGTCATGTTGATGCCTTTTTATTTTATCCAAGTACCTAAACCCACCGGGTCAACTCCTCCTTCTTGTTTTGTTTTATTCAGATAGGCAAACAACCACGGCAGCTAAACAACATCAGCCGACAAGGTGCAGGGGGCCTCAAGCAGGGGAGGGTTAGGCAGACGCGGACGCGGCCGGCGGCTTAAAGCAAATGCGGCCAGCGGGGGTGGCTCGAGGCCACGCCAGCAGGTCAATTGAGCAACTACAAGGCGGGGTAGCTCACCTGTGGCGGAATGAGGTGGTTTCGGGGATGCCCCCGGCGAGATGGAGGAGTGTGGCGACTCCAGGCGGCTCAATCGAGGCGCGACAAATGGAGGCAACCCGGAGCAGCAGCTCAGTAGCAGTACAGGCCGGCCTGAAGGATCCAGACCACGATAGAGGTGGAGAGCTGCGGCGGCTCAACGGGGCCCCCGGCGGGTTACAGCCTCGGCGGGTTACAGCCTCGGCGGCTTCCAGCGAAGGGCGGCTCGGCGATGTGTAGGGCCGGCGCTGGTGAAGCACCCGACGAGGCGAGGCAAAGACTCTCAATGGTAGCGGCGGCTCAAGGTGGCGATTTGCAACACATCACGTTGGAGGTGGAGGCATTTGGTAAACCCGCGGCAGCAACTTGGCGGTAGCAGAGGCGGCTTGCCATCGCAGACGAGGCCGCGACAATGGATAGTCAGGGCGCTCCATGGCGTTTTAACAGGGTGGTGCGATAGGCGACTTCAGGCAGGCGCGAGGGCGCACCAGCGGCTTGACAATGGCGCGAGGCGCAAACAGGGGTGGCTCGCGGCAGCGGCAAGCCGTCGGAGCGACTTGGGGCACGGCCAGCGGGGTGGCTCTAGATGAGGCACTGTGAGGGGCGCCTGGCGGGTAGCAGGTGGTGACACGCCGCGAGGCCACTGCAGAAACAACATGAGGGAGGCTCAACGGAGGAGCGGATGAGTAAAGCAACCCGGAATTGACGAAGTGGCACACCGGCGACTTAACGAAGGACCGCGGTGGCTTGAAACAGGCGCGGTGGCGCGAGAGGCGGCCCATACAACATGCACGGGTGGCAGTAGAAGGCACGGATGCACCGGAGCGGGAGGATCAACGCACCGGAGGCGAGGGCGCACCGCAGCTGAAGTGATGTGAGGCCGCGGGCGTCGCAGCGAGTCACCGTGACGGTGACTCAGGGTAAAACCACATGGTGGTCCAGAGAGGTCGCGGTGATGACGGCGGCTCATCGCGGAGACGATGTGATGGTGGCTGTGGAAATGGTTCACACCGAAGGCGGCCGCGGATGTGGAGGTGAGGAGACGAGCCGGAGATGCTCGGAGGTTGCGGTGGTTCGGAGACAATCAAAGTGTAGCCGGCTCTGCAGAAACAAGCGGCGTCTTGAACATAGCAGCGACAGACTAATAGAGAATAGCTTCGCCAGTCCGCCACCTCCGAGTATCAAACTAAAACCGAGGCAGCCGCTCGGGGACCGCGAGCGTGGGTCAAAGGCTGAGAGAGGTAGAGCGGAGGCGTCCTGGCCACGGGCGTCTCGCCATGGTAGTGATTCACAAGCGGATACTGCGGCTGTTGAAGCGGCAATTCAGAGGCGAGTTGGCTCGATGGTTGGTCGTACAAGCGATGATAACGGTATTGGCGAGTTGAGGCTGCAGCTCGGAGCGCAGCGGCGACTCCACCCGGCGGAAATGACTGGAAGGTGCGGAGACAGCCAGACGCTATGGTGGTGTCTCACCACGGAGGTGACGCAGTTTGGCAAGGGCTGCCCTAGACTGAGGCGTCCGACGACAACGACCAGGCGCTATGGCGGGGCCAGCGGCTTGAAGGCAGGCGGAGGGGGCGCTTGGAGGCGAAGGTGACTTGGCGCCGCTGCGACAGCGGCTTGAGTAGCAGGTGACTACTCACAACATGGCGGCTTAAAGCAGCGCGAGGCGTAGCGGCTCAGAGGCCAAGGCGCAGGTCGGCTGCGAACCAAAGACCGGCTCAAAGCACGGACGAAAGGCACTATCAAGCCCCGGCCGAATCCTCCTCCGAGTCGTGGCCTCTTCCTGTATTTTCTTCCTTTGTGCGTCAGATTCCGTGTCAAACTAACAGCCAGGGGTAGCGGCGCTCTGCAGCGTCAGATCCCTCCATGGAGGTAGGCGAACGCAGACGCTCCCCAGGTCGCTCCCGCGGGCGGCCCGGGAGCGAACCCTAGCCGCCGCCATTGCAAGCCCCTCCTCCCCTCGCTGCCGCCGACATACGTCGCCGGGCGAAGCCCGCACGGCTTGGCAGCGGCGGGGCCTTTCCCTCCTCCAGCTCGAGCGTGTGATTCGGCTCGGCGTGTGATACGTCTCCAACGTGTCTATAATTTTTGATTGCTCCATGCTATATTATCTATTGCTTTGGACTATATTGGGCTTTATTTTCCACTTTTATATTATTTTGGGACTGACCTATTAACCGGAGACCCAGCCCAGAATTGCTGTTTTTTACCTATTTCAGTGTTTCAGATAAACGGAATATCAAACGGAGTCCAAACGGAATAAAATCTTCGGGAACATGATTTTCTCACCGAACGTGATCCAGGAGACTTGGACCCTGCTCCAAGGAACAAAAGAGGCGGTCACGAGGGTGGGGGCGCGCCCCCTGCCTCGTGGGCCCCTCGTTGCTCCTCCGGCGTACTTCTTCCTCCTATATATACACACGTACCCCTAAACGATCACAACAGGAGCCAAAAACCTAATTCCACCGCCGCAACTTTCTGTATCCACAAGATCCCATCTTGGGATCTGTTCCGGAGCTCCACCGGAAGAGGGCCGTCATCACGGAGGGCTTCTACATCATCCTAGCCCCTCCGATGAAGTGTGAGTATTTTACCTCAGACCTTCGGGTCCATAGTTAGTAGCTAGATGGCTTCTTCTCTCTCTTTGAATCTCAATACAAAGTTCTCCCCCTCTCTTGTGGAGATCTATTCGATGTAATCTTCTATTTGTGGTGTGTTTGTTGAGACCGATGAATTGTGGGTTTATGATCAAGTCTATCTATGAATAATATTTGAATCTTCTCTGAATTCTTTTATGTATGATTGGTTATCTTTGCAAGTCTCTTCGAATTATCCGTTTGGTTTGGCCAACTAGATTGGTAGTTCTTGCCATGGGAGAAGTGCTTAGCTTTGGGTTCGATCTTGCGGTGTCCTTACCCAGTGACAGAAGGGGCAGCAAGGCAAGTATTGTATCGTTGCCATCGAGGATAACAAGATGGGGTTTATTTCATATTGCATGAATTTATCTCTCTACATCATGTCATCTTGCTTAAGGTGTTACCCTGTTTTTAACTTAATACTCTAGATGCATGCTTGATAGCGGTCGATGAGTGGAGTAATAGTAGTAGATCCAGAATCGTTTCGATCTACTTGTCACGGACGTGATGCCTATATACATGATCATGCCTAGATATTCTCATAACTATGCTCAATTCTGTCAATTGCTCAACAGTAATTTGTTCACCCACCGTAGAATACTTATGCTCTTGAGAGAAGCCACTAGTGAAACCTATGGCCCCCGGGTCTGTTCTCATCATATCAATCTCCATCACTTTAATCTTGCTTTGCTTTTTACTTTGCCTTTACTTTTTACTTTGCATCTTTATACCAAAAATACCAAAAATATTATATCTATCAGATCTCACTCTCGTAAGTGACCGTGAAGGGATTGACAACCCCTAATCGCGTTGGTTGCGAGTAGCTATCGCTTTGTGCAGGTACGAGGGACTTGAGCGTGGGCTCCTACTGGATTGATACCTTGGTTCTCAAAAACTGAGGGAAATACTTACGCTACTCTGCTGCATCATCCCTTCCTCTTCGGGGAAAACCAACGCAAGCTCACGACGTAGCAAGAAGGATTTCTGGCGCCGTTGCCGGGGAGTCTACGCAAAAAAGTCAACATACCAAGTACCCATCACAACCCCTATCTCTCGCATTACATTATTTGTCATTTGCCTCTCATTTTCCTCTCCCCCCAATTCACCCTTGCCGTTTTATTCGCCCTCTCTCTCTATCCTCCCTCTGTATTTGCCTTTTTGTTTGCTCGTGTGTTAGATTGCTTGTTTGTCGCGATGGCTCAAGATACTAATAAATTGTGTGACTTCACCAATACCAATAATAATGATTTCCTTAGCACTCCGATTGCTCCTCTTACCGATGCTGAATCTTGTGAAATTAATACTGCTTCGTTGAATCTTGTTATGAAAGATCAATTCGCTGGCCTTCCTAGTGAAGATGCCGCTACTCATCTGAATAGCTTCGTTGATTTATGTGATATGCAAAAGAAAAAAGATGTCAATAATGATGTCGTTATATTGAAGCTATTTCCTTTTTCGCTTAGAGATCGTGCTAAATCTTGGTTTTCGTCTTTGCCTAAGAATAGTATTGATTCATGGAACAAGTGCAAAGATGCTTTTTTCTCTAAATATTTTCCTCCCGCTAAGATCATCTCTCTTAGAAACGATATTATGAACTTTAAACAACTTGATCATGAACATGTTGCACAAGCTTGGGAGAGAATGAAATTAATGATACGTAATTGCCCTACTCATGGTTTGAATTTGTGGATGATTATACAAAAATTTTATGCCGGATTGAATTTTGCTTCTAGAAATCTTTTAGATTCGGCCGCGGGAGGCACTTTTATGGAAATCACTTTAGGAGATGCTACTAAACTCCTAGATAATATTATGGTTAATTATTCTCAATGGCATACTGAAAGATCTTCTAATAAAAAAGTGCATGCGATAGAAGAAATCAATGTGTTGAGTGGAAAGATAGATGAACTTATGAAATTATTTCCTACTAAGAGTGTTTCTTCTGATCCTAATGATATGCCTTTGTCTACTTTGATTGATAATAACAATGAATCTATGGATGTGAATTTTGTTGGTAGGAATAATTTTGGTAACAACGCTTATAGAGGGAATTTTAATCCTAGGCCATATCCTAGTAATCCTTCTAATAATTATGGGAATTCCTACAACAACTCTTATGGAAATTATAATAAGATGCCCTCTGAATTTGAGACTAGTGTTAAAGAGTTTATGAATTCACAAAAGAATTTTAATGCTTTGCTTGAGGAGAAATTGGTTAAAGTTGATGATTTGGCTAGAAACATTGATAGAATTTCTCTTGAGATTGATTCTTTAAAGCTTAGATCTATTCCTCCTAAGCATGATATCAATGAGTCTCTCAAAGCCATGAGAATTTCCATTGATGAGTGCAAGGAAAGAACCGCTAGGATGCGTGCTTCCAAAGATGCCTTTATTAAAGCGTGTTCTTCCAATACCTATGAAAATCAAGATGAAGATCTAAAAGTTATTGATGTGTCCCCTATTAAATCTTTATTTTGCAATATGAATCTTGATGAAACTGAATATGATGTTCCTTTACCTAGAAGGTGTTCTAAAAATTTGGAGTATTTAGATCTTAATGATGAAGTTGATAAAAGTGGGATTGAAAGAAATAAAAATCTAGATGTTGCTAAACCCACTATATTGGATTTCAAGGAATTTAATTATGAAAGTTGCTCTTTAATTGATTGTATTTCCTTGTTGCAATCCGTGCTAAATTCTCCACATGCTTATAGTCAAAATAAAGCCTTCACCGAACATATCGTTGATGCCTTGGTGCAATCTTATGAATAAAAACTTGAGTTGAAAGTTTCTATCCCTAGAAAACTCTATGATGAGTGGGAACCAACTATTAAAATTAAAATTAAAGATCATGAGTTTTATGCTTTGTGTGATTTGGGTGCTACTGTCTCTACTATTCCCAAGACTTTGCGTGATTTAATAGATTTCCGTAATTTTGATGATTGCTCTCTAAACTTGCATCTTGCGGATTCCACTATTAAGAAACCTATGGGAAGGATTAATGATGTTCTTATTGTTGCAAATAGGAATTATGTGCCCGTAGATTTCATTGTTCTTAATATAGATTGCAATCCTTCTTGCCCTATTATTCTTGGTAGACCTTTTCTTAGAACGGTTGGTGCGATTATTGATATGAAGGAAGGGAATATTAGATTTCAATTTCCATTAAAAAAGGGCATGGAACACTTTCCTAGAAAGAAAATAAAATTACCAATGCCTAGCTATAAGGCTTTAAAGAAAAGCGCTTGTTGGGAGACAACCCAATATTTTTCCTTGCTGTTATTCAATAAATAAATTATTTAGCCTCTGTTTTGGTTGTGTTTTTTGTGTTTAATTAGTGTTTTTGCCAAGTAGAACCGTTGGGAAGACTTGGGGAACGTCTTGTTGAACTTGCTGTAAAAAACAGAAACTTTAGCGCTCACGAGAACTGCTGTCATTTTTATTTGAAGAGTGATATTTAGTTAATTCTTTTTTAAGATGATTAATAGATAAATTCCTCACGTCCAGCAATTTATTTTAGAATTTTTGGGGTTCCAGATCTTGTGCTAGCTACAGATTACTACAGACTGTTCTGTTTTTGACAGATTCTGTTTTTCGTGTGTTGTTTGCTTATTTTGATGAATCTATGGCTAGTAAAATAGTTTATAATCCATAGAGAAGTTGGAATACAGTAGGTTTAATACCAATATAAATAAACAATGAGTTAATTACAGTACCTTGAAGTGGTCTTTTGTTTTCTTTCGCTAACGGAGCTCACGAGTTTTCTATTTTGAGTTTTGTGTTGTGAAGTTTTCAAGTTTTGGGTGAATTCTTTTGATGGATCATGGAACAAGGAGTGGCAAGAGCCTAAGCTTGGGGATGCCCATGGCACCCCCAAGATAATCCAAGGACACCAAAAAGTCAAAGCTTGGTAATGCCCCGGAAGGCATCCCCTCTTTCGTCCACTTCCATCAGTAATTTACTTGGAGCTATATTTTTATTCACCAACATGATATGTGTTTTGCTTGGAGCGTCTTGTATTATTTGTGTCTTTGTGTCTTAGTATGCCACAATCATCCTTGCTGTACACACCTTTTAAGAGAGCCATACATGAATTAAAATTTGATAGAATACTCTATGTGCTTCACTTATATCTTTTGAGCTAAGTAGTTTTGCTCTATGTGCTTCACTTGTATCTTTTGAGTGTTATAATTTTGCTCTATGTGCTTCACTTAGATCTTTTAGAGCACCGTGGTGGATTTGTTTTAAATAAACTATTGATCTCTCATGCTTCACTTAAATTATTTTGAGAGTCTCTTAATAGCATGGTAATTTGCTTAATAATAATGTGCTTGGTATTCAAGATTTGTGAAACTATCTGTTGAGTGTGTTGAATACTAAGAAAAGATTGAAGCATGATAATTGTTTCGAGATATGGAGGTGATAATATTAAAGTCATGCTAGTTGAGTAGTTGTGAATTTAAAGAATGCTTGTGTTAAGGTTTGTGATTCCCGTAGCATGCACGTATGGTGAACCGTTATGTGACAAAGTCGGAGCATGATTTATTTATTGATTGTATTCCTTATGAGTGGCGGTCGGGGACGAGCGATGGTCTTTTCCTACCAATCTATCCCCCTAGGAGCATGCGCGTAATACTTTGCTTTGATAACTTCTAGATTTTTGCAATAAGTATATGAGTTCTTTATGACTAATGTTGAGTCCATGGATTATACGCACTCTCACCCTTCCACCTTTGCTAGCCTCTCTAATACCGCACACCTTTCGCCGGTATCATACACCTACCATATACCTTCCTCAAAACAGCCACCATACCTACCTATTATGGCATTTCCATAGCCATTCCGATATATATTGCCATGCAACTTTCCACCATCTAGTTCATCATGACACATTCATCATTGTCATATTGCTTTGCATGATCATGTAGTTGACATAGTATTCGTGGCAAAGCCACCGTTCATAATTTCTTCATACTTGTCACTCTTGATTCATTGCATATCCCGGTACACCGCCGGAGGCATCCATATAGAGTCATACTTTGTTTTAGAATCAAGTTGTAATCATTGAGTTGTAAATAAATAAAAGTGTGATGATCATCATTCAATAGAGCATTGTCCCCCAAAAAAGCAAGCCCAAAAAAAAGAGAAGGCCCAAAAAAGAGAAAATAAATAAAAATGGGCAATGCTACTATCCTTTTACCACACTTGTGCTTCAAAGTAGCACCGTGATATAGCGAGTCTCATATATTGTGCTTCAAAGTAGCACCATGTTCTTCATATAGATAGTCTCATATGTTGTCACTTTCATATACTAGTGGGAATTTTACATTATAGAACTTGGCTTGTATATTCCAATAATGGGGTTCCTCGAATTGCCCTAGGTCTTCGTGAGCAAGCAAGTTGGATGCACACCCACTAGTTTCTTTTGTTGAGCTTTCATACATTTATAGCTCTAGTGCATCCGTTGCATGGCAATCCCTACTCACTCACATTGATATCTATTGATGGCATCTCCATAGCCCGTTGATACACCTAGTTGATGTGAGACTATATTCCCGTCCTTTTTGTCTTCTCCACAACCATCATTCTATTCCACCTATAGTGCTATATCCATGGCTCACGCTCACGTATTGCGTGAAGATTGAAAAAGTTTTGAAAAAGTTAGAGTATGAAACAATTGCTTGGCTTGTCATCGGGGTTGTGCATGATTTGAATACTTTGTGTGGTGAAGATGGAGCATAGCCAGACTATATGATTTTGTAGGATAACTTTCTTTGGCCATGTTACTTTGAGAAGACATAATTGCTTTATTAGTGTGCTTGAAGTATTATTATTTTTATGTCAATATAAACTTTTGTCTTGAATCTTTCTAATCTGAATATTCATACCACAATTAAGAAGATTTGCATTGAAATTATGCCAAGTAGCACTCCGCATCAAAAATTCTCTTTTTATCATTTACCTACTCGAGGACGAGCAGGAATTAAGCTTGGGATGCCTGATACGTCTCCAACGTATCTATAATTTTTGATTGCTCCATGCTGTATTATCTACTGTTTTGGACTATATTGGGCTTTATTTTCCACTTTTATATTATTTTTGGGACTAACCTATTAACTGGAGGCCCAGCCTAGAATTGCTGTTTTTTGCCTATTTCAGTGTTTCAGATAAACGGAATATCAAACGGAGTCCAAACGGAATAAAATCTTCGGGAACGTGATTTTCTCACCGAACGTGATCCAGGAGACTTGGACCGTGCTCCAAGGAACAAAAGAGGCGGTCACGAGGGCGCACCCCCTGCCTCGTGGGCCCCTCGTTGCTCCTCCGGCGTACTTCTTCCTCATATATATACACACGTACCCCCAAACGATCAGAACAGGAGCCAAAAACCTAATTCCACTGCCGCAACTTTCTGTATCCACAAGATCCCATCTTGGGGCCTGTTCCGGAGCTCCGCCAGAAGAGGGCCGTCATCACGGAGGGCTTCTACATCATCCTAGCCCCTCCGATGAAGTGTGAGTAGTTTACCTCAGACCTTCGGGTCCATAGTTAGTAGCTAGATGGCTTCTTATCTCTCTTTGAATCTCAATACAAAGTTCTCCCCCTCTCTTGTGGAGATCTATTCGATGTAATCTTCTTTTTGCGGTGTGTTTGTTGAGACCGATGAATTGTGGGTTTATGATCAAGTCTATCTATGAATAATATTTGAATCTTCTCTGAATTCGAGCTCGGTACCCGGGGATCCTCTAGAGTCGACCTGCAGGCATGCAAGCTTGAGTATTCTATAGTCTCACCTAAATAGCTTGGCGTAATCATGGTCATAGCTGTTTCCTGTGTGAAATTGTTATCCAGTGACAGAAGGGGCAGCAAGGCACGTATTGTATCGTTGCCATCAAGGATAACAAGATGTGGTTTATTTCATATTGCATGAATTTATCTCTCTACATCATGTCATCTTGCTTAAGGCGTTACTCTGTTTTTAACTTAATACTCTAGATGCATGCTTGATAGCGGTCGATGAGTGGAGTAATAGTAGTAGATGCAGAATCGTTTTGATCTACTTGTCACGGACGTGATGCCTATATACATGATCATGCCTAGATATTCTCATAACTATGCTCAATTCTGTCAATTGCTCAACAGTAATTTGTTCACCCACCGTAGAATACTTATGCTCTTGAGAGTAGCCACTAGTGAAACCTATGGCCCCCGGGTCTATTCTCATCATATCAATCTCCATCACTTTAATCTTGCTTTGCTTTTTTTACTTTGCCTTTACTTTTTACTTTGCATCTTTATACCAAAAATACCAAAAATATTATATCTATCAGATCTCACTCTCGTAAGTGACCGTGAAGGGATTGACAACCCCTAATCGCGTTGGTTGCGAGTAGCTATCGCTTTGTGCAGGTACGAGGGACTTGAGCGTGGGCTCCTACTGGATTGATACCTTGGTTCTCAAAAACTGAGGGAAATACTTACGCTACTCTGCTGCATCATCCCTTCCTCTTCGGGGAAAACCAACGCAAGCTCAAGACGTAGCAGCGCGGCGCTCGTGCAGGGTGCGCGCACCGGCGTGGGTGGCCGTGCTCGGGGCGGCACGGCGAGGGCGCGAGGGGCGCGGCCTAGGCGCGCAGGGCGCGGAGATGGGCGTCCTCGTTCCGGTGATTTGGGGTGCGGCCTCGGTGTGCCTCGACGGGATCTGGCGGGGACGGCATGGCGGGTGGTGGCGCTCCAGCGGCTCCTCGCGCATGGATCCGGTGGGTGGGGACGCGAACTGCGGCTCCTAGCTGCTCGACGAGACCCCTCGCGGCGATGCTGCGGCTGTAGTGGGTTCCTCGGGGTTCAGCCCGGCAGCCCTACTCGGCGGGATGGGGTGGGGTGGCGCCCGCCCTCCCGGCTTGGTGCTATGGAGCTGGTCGGCTTGCTAGCCTGGCGTGTCTGGCAGCATGGTGGCATGGCGGCGGGGCTAGGCCGGTGGTCCAGCCACTTCCTCTCTTTCCTGCCAGATCCAAGTCAGGGGCGGCTAGGTGCGTCCTCTGCTCCCATCGTCCCGCGGATCTCGCACTCCCTGACGCGCCTTGCTCGGTTCCACCCCTGTTGGCTGCTTCGGCGGTCTGGTGTTAGTCCGGCAGGCGCTCGGTCGCCGTAGCAGGAGGTTTTCCCCTCCTTGCGATGGTGGCTCTGGTCTCAGCAGTGACGTGGCTCAGCAAAAGGGTGACGAGGGTGATGCTACGGGCGATAGCCCTATGTCGGCTTCGGCCGGCATCGGCGGTAGCGGCGCTCTGCAGCGTCGGATCCCTCCCTGGAGGTACCGCTGTGTGATGCATTGGTTCCTTCTCCTACTCTGTTCGTTCTCCGGGTGAAAGCCTTAGATCCAGCTCCTGGATCGGACGGCAGCGGCGTCCACGATGTCGTTACCACCTTGGTGGTGCCTGTCTTCGGAGACATTGCTCCATGTTGCTTACCTGAGGTTTGGGTGGTGTTTGGCTGGCTTGAGGTCGATGGTTGGTGGTGGTGGTGCGGTTGGTGGTGTGGTTGTGCGGCCGACTGGGGTCGACGGTGGTGTGTGTTGTGGTGGTGGTGGCCCGACAGGCCTGCGGTGGTGTGCACGGTGAAGCGACCCAGGTGTAGACTCGGCTCCTTGATGCCCTTCAGCTTCGCCGGCGGTGCTACTATTGTGATGTAGACTCGGCTGCGTGTGACTCTTCGTCCGGGTGTGGACTCGGTCGCTCGTCGCCCTTCGGCTGCACCAATAGCCTTGAGGCATCATGGATGGTGTCGGTTCATTGGAGCTCTTCATCTACGGTGGTGGTGTTCTCGTGCGGCTCAGGTTGGTGATGATTGCTCAAGACTCTCTCATGGTTACCGTTGTGTTGCGGCGAGCTTCGTGCTCTTGGTGTTGTCTCGGCTCATCTTTGCTCAAGGATGGCGCAAGATACCTCTCAAACTTGCTAATCGTTCCGTTCTTCTGTGGCGGAGCCCCAGTCAAGGTTCGTGTCTAGGATGATACTCGTTGATTGTGGTTGCTCCTGAGTTGTGCCATGGGGGCCGGTATGCCCGCCGATGCGTTCGGCTATTTGCAAAGTCCTGGTATTGTGATCTCTCGACGACACCCCACATCTACTTGTGTCTCTCGTGGTGATGTCTTATGTCTGCCAGCTAGGTCGTGCCTTATTCGGTTTTTCGGCCCGATTTCCCTTATAAACGGAGTCAATTTGTTAAGGTTTTTGATCCGGTTTTTCTTATAAACTGGATCACTACTCAGGCGTTTTGGCCACTTTGAGCAATATATTCAGGTGGGAAAACTCCCCTCGGTGATTCTCAAAAAAAAACCAACAGCCAGATTTTCAACTTCTGAACAACTCCAATTTTTTTCATGCTGAACCAACGCTGAACGAAACAGAGACTCCAACTGGCTTTTGGCGATTTTAAAAGTCGAGACTTATACGATGGAGAAACAGACTAGCAGGAAACAATGATGTTTGGCGACTTGAAGTCCTTTTTTGAGTCTTGAGTAGAAACAGGAATAGAGCAGGCACTCATGGCACAACCATGCGTATGTATGCGAAAGCAGCAGCTGATCGGACACATCTTCTTCCGAACCTTATAGGTCCCGGCAACTCAAACAATTAGATGAATTGTATGACGGTGGCGCGCGGTAGGCGACTCGCTGACAGTGCCGGCTCAATGGGAGACCACGGGCGGCTTGAGCCGGCGCTGGCAGAGGTGGCGGCTTAAGCAAGCGGTGTTTCAGTGCGATTTTGGTTGCAGGCCGCAGCGGCGGGTGCAGCCGGGGAGCGACGGCTCGGGGCCGCGGCGACGCGCAACAAAAGGCGACGGCTCGAAGCAGCGGGTCAACGCGGCGGCTCTCATCCCAGCGTGATGTAGTGGCGGCTCAAAGCATCGAAAAAGTTTTTCTACCGGAACCGGTAGCTACCGGCACAACTCCAATCAATCACTTCGCACCACCGCACACTGTAGTTTATACCACATGCAGTATAACACTGTTTGCTTATACTTACTAAATGTTGGTATTTCACCTCTCCACCACGTGATGTCATCCACATGCATGCATGGCAAGAATGTGACAGCTCTCATCTCTCTTCCCTTATACACAATAAATTCATACTTTTATTTCACCTTTGCTAATTTAACTCATCCATATCTTTTAAACCATAATTTTTTTATTGAATTTTTATATATATTTGAACTCATGGCGTTCAGACCTTTAAAACAAGACAAATCTTGAATATATTCCAAACATGTTTAAATTCCATGTTTCAATTGATTTATTTCACTTCAACTATTTCAGTCGGTTGAAATTCTGATTTATTTATTTCAATTTTTTTGAATAATTTCAAGCAATCGTTTCAGAAAGCGGATTCACAAATTATTTCACTCGGTTCAAGAATCCGGTTATTTTTTTCTTACAACCATTTCAATTATTTTAGACGTGCTACACATTTTCAAAATACTATTTCATTTATTTCGGATAAGTCTCCATTATTTCAAAAATAATGAGCTAATCTATTTCAATAATTTCAAAACATATTTCTCGTTTTCAAAATAATTTTTGAAAAAACACTTTCGACACAAACTGATTTCACTACAAACCCTTCACTCCTTTTCAAAAACACATGTTTAGCTCATTCCAAAAAATAATTTCACAAAAAATGAAAATGCATTTCACTCATTGGTCTTGTTCTAAACAGCTCCAAACATGGTATTCACTTGAACTATTTCAAAAAATAGATTCAGAAATTTTTTCACTCAATTCAAGAATCCAGTTTCAGTTTTTTCTAAACACATTTCAAAAAAATTCAGACGGTATTTCACTTTTTTCAAAAACCTTTTCACTTATTTGGGATAAGACTCCACTATTTTAAAAAAAAGAGTTTATACATTTCAATAATTTCATAACATATTTCACCTTTTCAAAAACACTTTCAAATTTTCACTCTTTTGAAACAAATTGATTTGACTAAAATCCTTCACTCCTTTTAAAAACACAAGATTCGCTCATTCTAAAAAAATAAATTAATTTCACTAAAATTGAAAACCGATTTCAAATGAATTGAAACATTTAAATTTAAACATTTTTGAAATTTATCAAAATTGGTCTTGTTATAGAAGGCTTAACGCTAGGAATTCAAATATATAAAAAGTTTCAAAAATGAGTTTATGGTTTAAAATATATCAATGATTTAAATGAGCAACAATGAAATAAAAGGGTAGATTTAGTGTGTAAGAGAAGAGAGAGACTCTGACAACTTTTTCTGCCATGCATGCATTGTGGGGTTCAGGGGAAAAGAATTTTTTGAGACCAGGTCTCACGCGAGATCCATCCTGATGGATGACACGTGACATTCACAAATCTCAAAGCATCCCTCATCCCCACTTAAAATTAGAGGGGGAGAGAAATTAGATGCTTTGTGATTTGTGAATGCCACGTGTCATCCATCAGGACGGGTCTCACCTGCTAACCGTGAGACCCTGATCTCATATAATTTTTTTCCGGATTCAGGAGCCGTATATAGTCTCGTATAGGCTTGGTATGGCAACGACTGATAATTAATTAATGGACCCCTACACGACGATGCATGTATGGATAAATGGATGCTTCACCGGTAGGTCCTCTAACCGGTAAAAGTGACTTTGCGCTCAAAGCACGGCGCGGTGCGCGATGGCAACCGCTCCAGGAAACGAGGCGCGACGATGACTCAGACGTGAGGCAAGGCGCGTCTCGTGGTGGCCGAGGAGACCGGGTCGTGGCCGTTCTAGCCAATCCATGTTTATTTCTCGAGTCATGGTCGTCTTGTGGTGCTATCTTGGTCGTGAACTAGAATATCCAATAATCTTGTTGTTTGACGAAACACGAGGTAATGCTTCTCCGTCAGTACTTTGAAGTGACCCTGTAACACAACCATCAATGAGCGGAGAACCTGTCCTGTAGCCGAATTATGGCGGCTCTTGATGAAAAAACTAATCAGTCTTGCCAACGTGTGAGAGCTCCCAAAAAAAAAACTTGATCTGGCTTTGAATTGGATCACCCGTTGGTCTCGTTAACTCGGCAACTTTTTGGCAGCGCACCTGATGCAACCTTAATTTCTTGAATTTTTCTTGATCCGATGAATTGCGAGCTTCTCGATCCCTCGGATAGATCCCTCCAAAAATTTAACACCACCATGCGCGCACGCTCAACGGTGGGTGCTAACTATCGTGGAAATTTTACGGCAGATGTCCTAGTGTGAGGACTTAGTCATGAGGTCAACACATCTATGTGGTAGCTTAAGAGAGGTTGATCAGAATCGAGAGACGCAACACAAGACAAGGGTTTAGACAACTTCGGCCCCCGGAAAACATCATACCATAACAATCCTACATGCTGTTTGTGGCTAGGTCTCATTATCATCACGATGGAGTCGCCGTATATTCGGCTCTCCTAGTTGTGTCTAACCTTAAAGATTATTCAACCTCTCCCTCTTGGGGTGTCCTGCCCCTCCTTATATAAGTTAGAGGGGAGGGTTATATGTAGAGTCCTAGTCGGATTAAGACTTAGACTATTTTGACTTCTCATCACGTGCTTCTCTTCATGGGCTTCTTAACGTCTTGGGCTTCTTAACGTCTCGGGCTTACCATCTGGCTTATAATCTGTCGGCTTACAATCTGGCTTATAATCTGTCGGCTAACAATCTGGCTTATAACTGTTTGCCGACTTACCACTGTCTGCCGGGTTATGACTATATGTTGGCTTACCAATGAAATATCAAGTCCCAGCTGGGTCATAACTCCGGCAGGGTCATACCGCGGGGTATATCCTCGACAGTTTTGGTATGATTTGAATGGAACTAACTGGGACTGACACTGTTTTCAGCAGAACTACAGTGGTGTTGTTTTTTGTGCAGAAATAAAAGTTCCCAGAATTGGACGAATTTTTTTTGACTATTTTAATTGGAAGAAAAGAGACATAATGGAGCAAAGAACCACCAGTGGGGGCCCGCTGCTGCCCAGAAGACCCCAGGGCACGCCAACCCCCCTAGCGCGCCCTGGTGGGTGGTGGACCCCCCGAGGCCCATCTTCACGTGATTCCCACGCTGAAAAATCCTATATATTCAGAAACCTCCGAAAGTTAACCAAGATCAGAAGTTCCGCCGCCGCAAGCCTCTATAGCCACGAAAAACGAATCTGGACCCTGTTTCGGCACCCTGCCGAAGGGCGAAATCATCACCGGAGACCATCTTCATCATTCCGGCAGCCACCATGATAAGGAGGGGGTAGTCCACCCTCGGAGCTGAGGGTTTGTACTAGTAGCTATGTGTTTAATCTCTCTTTTTCTCGTGTTCTTGATTTGGCACGATCTTGATGCATCGTGAGCTTTTTTAATATAGCTGGATCATATGGTGTTTCTCCCTCTCTATCTTGTTGTCATGAATTGAGTTTTCCCTTTAAAGTTTCATTATTATCAGATTGAATACTTTTATGGATTTGAGAGCACTTGATGTATGTCTTGCTATGAATACCCATGGTGACAGTGGGGTATCGTATTGATTAACTCGATATATGTTTTGGCACTGAACTCGTGGATTCCCAAGGTGACATTAGGGTAATCTATGCATCGGGGTTGATGCACGTTTTCGTCATTGTTTCTCCGGTAGAAATCTTGGGGCATTCTTTAAGGTTCTTTGTGTTGGATTGAGTATTATGATTCTGAAATTGTTTGATGCATATTGTATAATCAACTCATGGATACTTGGTGATATTGGAGTATCTAGGTGACATTAGAGTTGGCTGATGTGTATCATATTGTCGTGGAATTGTCACAGCAGATGTCCTAGTGAAAGGACTTAGTCATGGAGCCATCACAACTAGGAAGCTTAAAGGGGTTAATCGGGACGAAGGACACGAGGGTTTATACTGGTTCGGCCCCTTACGATGAAGGAAAAGCCTAATCCAGTTCTTGGTGATATTGCTAGGGTTTCGATGACCAGGGAGCAAATACGCTAAGCCTGGCTCTCGATTTGATGTTACCTGCCCTAAGCCGCCGCCGGGTCATCCCCTTATATACACGGGTTGACGTCCTGCGGCCTACAGAGTCCCGGCCGGCTCATACAACGTGTCCGGCTCGGTGACTGATGTCTACTACACAACCTTCTTGTAGACGTTGTTGGGCCTCCAAGTGCAGAGGTTTGTAGGACAGTAGCAAATTTCCCTCAAGTGGACGACCTAAGGTTTATCAATCCGTAGGAGGCGTAGGATGAAGATGGTCTCTCTCAAGCAACCCTGCAACCAAATAACATAGAGTCTCTTGTGTCCCCAACACACCCAATACAATGGTAAATTGTATAGGTGCACTAGTTCGACGAAGAGATGGTGATACAAGTGCAATATGGATAGTAGATAATGGTTTTTGTAATCTGAAAATATAAAAACAGCAAGGTAACTAATGATAAAAGTGAGCACAAACGGTATTGCAATGCGTTGAAACAAGGCCTAGGGTTCATACTTTCACCAGTGCAAGTTCTCTCAACAATAATAACATAATTGGATCATATAACTATACCTCAACATGCAACAAAGAGTCACTCGAAAGACACTAATAGCGGAGAACAAACGAAAAGATTATGGTAGGGTACGAAATCACCTCAAAGTTATCCTTTCTGATCGGTCTATTCAAGAGTCTGTAGTAAAATAACACGAAGCTATTCTTTCCGTTCACTCTATCATAGAGTTCGTACTAGAATAACACCTTAAGACACAAATCAACCAAAACCCTAATGTCACCTAGATACTCTAATGTCACCTCAAGTATCCGTGGGTATGCTTATACGATATGCATCACACAATCTCAGAAACATCTATTCAAACCAACACAAAGTACTTCAAAGAGTGCCCCAAAGTTTCTACCAGAGAGTCAAGACGAAAACGTGTGCCAACCCCTATGGATAGGTTCATGGGTGGAACCCGCAAGTTGATCACCAAAACATACATCAAGTGGATCAATAGAATACCCCATTGTCACCACGGGTATCCCACGCAAGACATACATCAAGTGTTCTCAAATCCTTAAAGACTCAATCCGATAAGATAACTTCGAAGGGAAAACTCAATCCATTACAAGAGAGTAGAGGGGGAGAAACATCATAAGATCCAGCTATAATAGCAAAGCTCGCGATACATCAATATCGTATCACCTCGAGAACACGAGAGAGAGAGAGAGATCAAACACATAGCTACTGGTACATATCCTCAGCCCCGAGGGAGAACTACACCCGATGGCCATCGGAGAGGGATTCCCCCTCTAGCAGGGTGCCGGAACGGGTCTAGATTGGTTTTCGTTGGCTACGAAGGCTTCTGGCGGCGGAACTCCCGATCTATTCTGCTCCCCGAAGTTTTTAGGGTATATGGGTATATATGGGAGCTAGAAGTACGTCGGTGGATCTCCGTGCTGTCCACGAGGTAGGGGGGCGCGCCCAGGGGGGTGGGCGCGCCCCCACCCTCGTGGGCAGCCCGGGACTCTCCTGGTCCATCTCCGATACTCTGTGGGCTTCTTATGGTCCAAAAATAAGTTCCATGAAGTTTCAGGTCAATTGGACTCCGTTTGATTTTCCTTTTCTGCGATACTCTAAAACAAGGAAAAAATAGAAACTGGCACTGGGCTCTAGGTTAATAAGTTAGTCCCAAAAATCATATAAAATAGCATATAAATGCATATAAAACATCCAAAGTTGATAATATAATAGCATGGAATAATCAACAATTATAGATACGTTGGAGACGTATCAGCATCCCCAAGCTTAATTGCTGCTCGTCCTCGAGTAGGTAAATGATAAAAACAGAATTTTTGATGTGGAATGCTACCTAACATATTTATCCACGTAGTTCTTTTTATTGTGGCAAGAATATTCAGATCCATAAGATTCAAGACACAAGTTTAATATTGACATAAAAATAATAATACTTCAAGCATACTAACAAAGCAATTATGTCTTCTCAAAATAACATGGCCAAAGAAATCTATCCCTACAAAATCATATAGTCTGGCTATGCTCCATCTTCACCACACAAAATATTTAAATCATGCACAACCCCGATGACAAGCCAAGAAATTGTTTCATACTTTTGATGTTCTCAAACTTTTCCAATCTTCACGCAATACATGAGTGTGAGCCATGGACATAGCACTATAGGTGGAATAGAATGGTGGTTGTGGAGAAGACAAAAAGGGAGAAGATGGTCTCACACCAACTAGGCGTATCAACGGGCTATGGAGATGCCCATCAATAGATATCAATGTGAGTGAGTAGGGATTGCCATGCAACGGATGCACTAGAGCTATAAGTGTATGGAAGCTGAAAAAGAAACTAAGTGGGTGTGCATCCAACTCGCGTGCTCACGAAGACCTAGGGCATTTTGAGGAAGCCCATCGTTGGAATATACAAGCCAAGTTCTATAATGAAAATTTCCCACTAGTATATGAAAGTAACAACATAAGAGACTCTCTATCATGAAGATCATGGTGCTACTTTGAAGCACAAGTGTGGTAAAAGGATAGTAGCATTGTCCCTTCGCTCTTTTTCTCTCATTTTTAGGCCTTTTCTCTTTTTTATGGCCTCTCTTTTTTTAGTCTGGAGTCTCATCCCGACTTGTGGGGGAATCATAGTCTCCATCATCCTTTCCTCACTTGGGACAATACTCTAAAAATGACAATCATCACACTTTTATTTACTTACAACTCAATACTTAGAACAAAATATGACTCTATATGAATGCCTCCGGCGGTGTACCGGGATGTGCAATGACTCATGAGTGACATGTATGAAAGAATTATGAACAATGTCCTTGCCACAAATACGATGTCATCTACATGATCATGCAAAGCAATATGATAATGATGAAGCGTGTAATAATAACGAAACGGGGGAAAGTTGCATGGCAATATATCTCGAAATGGCTATGGAAATGCCATAATAGGTAGGTATGGTGGCTGTTTTGAGGAAGGTATATGGTGGGTTTAAGGTACCGACGAAAGTTGCGCGATACTAGAGAGGCTAGCAATGGTGGAAGGGTGAGAGTGCGTATAATCCATGGACTCAACATTAGTCATAAAGAACTCACATACTTATTGCAAAAATCTATTAGTTATCGACACAAAATACTACGCGCATGCTCCTAGGGGGATAGATTGGTAGGAAAATACCATCGCTCATCCCCGACCGCCACTCATAAGGAAGACAATCAAGAAATAAATCATGCCTCGACTTCATCACATAACGATTCACCATACGTGCATGCTACGGGAATCACAAACTTCAACACAAGTATTTCTCAAATTAACATCTACTCAACTAGCATGACTCTAATATCACCATCTCTATATCTCCAAATAATTATCAAGTATCAAACTTCTCATAGTATTCAATGCACTTTATATGAAAGTTTTTATTATACCCATCTTGGATGCCCATCATATTAGGACTAAATTCATAACCAAAGCAAACTACCATGCTGTTTAGGACTCTCAGAATAATATAAGTGACGCATGAGAGTTCATCTATTTCTATAAAATAAAACCACCACCGTGCTCTAAAAAGATATAAGTGAAGCACTAGAGCAAATGACAAACTACTCCAAAAGATATAAGTGAAGCTCAATGAGTAGTCGAATAATTATGCAACTATGTGAAGACTCTCTAACATTTAATAATTTCAGATCTTGGTATTTTATTCAAACAGCAAGCAAAACTAAATACAATAAAATGACGCTCCAAGCAAAACACATATCATGTGGTAAATAAAAATATAGCTCCAAGTAAAGTTACCGATGAACGAAGACGAAAGAGGGATGCCTTCTGGGGCATCCCCAAGATTAGGCTCTTGGTTGTCCTTTAATATTACCTTGGGGTGCCTTGGGCATCCCCAAGCTTAGGCTCTTGCCACTCCTTATTCCATAGTCCATCGAATCTTTACCCAAAACTTGAAAACTTCACAACACAAAACTTGACAGAAAACTCGTAAGCTCCGTTAGCGAAAGAAAACAAAACACCACTTCAAGGTACTGTAATGAACTCATTATTGATTTATATTGGTGTTAAACCTACTGCATTCCAACTTCTCTATGGTTTATAAACTCTTTTACTACTCATAGATTCATCAAAATAAGCAAACAACATATAGAAAACAGAATCTGTCAAAAACAGAACAGTCTATAGTATTCTAGATCAAACGTATACTTATGGAACTTCCAAAATTCTAAAATAAATTTATGGACGTGAGTAATTTATTTATTAAGCATCTGAAAAAATAATTAACTAAATAGCACTTTCCAAATAAAAATGGCAGCAATTCTCGTGAGCGCTAAAGTTTCTATTTTTTACAGCAAGATTAAAAAGACTTTCCCCAAGTCTTCCCAATGGTTCTACTTGGCACAAGCACTAATTAAACACAAAAAACACAACCAAAACAGAGGCTAGATAATTTATTTATTACTAAACAGGAACAAAAATAAAATAACCAAAATAAAGTTGGGTTGCCTCCCAACAAGCACTATTGTTTAACGCCCCTAGCTAGGCATGATGATTTCAATGATGCTCACATAAAAGATAAGAATTAACATAAAGAGAGCATCATAAAGAATATGACTAGCACATTTAAGTCTAACCCACTTCCTATGCATAGGGATTTTGTGAGCAAACAACTTGTGGGAACCATAATCAACTAGCATAGGAGGGCAAAACAAGGATAACTTCAAAACTTTAATCACATAGAGAGGAAACTTGATATTATTGCAATTCCTACAAGCATATGTTCCCCCCTCATAGTAATTTTCAGTAGCATCATGAATGAATTTAACAATATAACCAGCACCTAAAGCATTCTTTTCATGATCTACAAGCATAGAAAATTTACTACTCTCCACATAGGCAAATCTATTCTCATCAATAGTAGTGGGAGCAAACTCAATGAAATAACTATCATGTGAGGCATAATCCAATTGAAAATTAAAATCATGATGAAAAGTTTCATTGATATAATTATTCTTTATAGCACACAAGTCATCACAATAATCATCATAGATAGCAACTTTGTTCTGATAATCAATTGGAACCTCTTCAGAAATAGTGGATTCATCACAAAATAAAGTCATGACCTCTCCAAATCCACTTTCATCAATATAATCATCATAAATAGGAGGCATCCTTTCATCATATTAAATTTGCTCATCAAAACTTGGGGGACAAAAATATCATCTTCATCAAACATAGCATCCCCAAGCTTGTGGCTTTGCATATCATTAGCATCATGGATATTCAAGGAATTTATACTAACAACATTGCAATCATGCTCATCATTCAAATATTTAGTGCCAAACATTCTAATGCATTCTTCTTCTAGCACTTGAGCACAATTATCGGAATCCTTATTTTCATGATAGATATTAAAAATATGAAGCATATGAGGTACTCTCAATTCCATTTTTTGTAGTTTTCTTATATAGACTAAACTAGTGATAAAACAAGAAACAAAAAGATTCGATTGCAAGATCTAAAGATATACCTTCAAGCGCTAACCTCCCCGGCAACGGCGCCAGAAAAGAGCTTGATGTCTACTACACAACCTTGTTATTGTAGATTTTGTTGGGCCTCCAAGTGCAGAGGTTCGTAGGACAATAGCAAATTTCCCTCAAGTGGATGACCTAAGGTTTATCAATCCGCAGGAGGCGTAGGATGAAGATGGTCTCTCTCAAGAAACCCTGCAACCAAATAACAAAGAGTCTCTTGTGTCCCCAACACACCCAATACAATGGTAAATTGTATAGGTGCACTAGTTCGGCGAAGAGATGGTGATACAAGTGCAATATGGATAGTAGATAATGGTTTTTGTAATCTGAAAATATAAAAACAGCAAGGTAACTAATGATAAAAGTGAGCACAAACGGTATTGCAATGCGTTGAAACAAAGCCTAGGGTTCATACTTTCACTAGTGCAAGTTCTCTCAACAATAATAACATAATTGGATCATATAACTATCCCTCAACATGCAACAAAGAGTGACTCCAAAGACACTAATAGCGGAGAACAAACGAAAAGATAACGGTAGGGTACGAAACCACCACAAAGTTATCCTTTCTGATCGATCTATTCAAGAGTCCGTAGTAAAATAACATGAAGCTATACTTTCCGTTCAATCTATCATAGAGTTCGTACTAGAATAACACCTTAAGAAACAAATCAACCAAAACCCTAATGTCACCTAGATAGTCCAATGTCACCTCAAGTATCCGTGGGTATGATTGTACGATATGCATCACACAATCTCAGATTCATCTATTCAAACCAACACAAAGTACTTCAAAGAGTGCCCCAAAGTTTCTACCGGAGAGTCAAGATGAAAATGTCTGCCAACCCCTATGCATAGGTTCATGGGCGGAACCCACAAGTTGATCACCAAAACATACATCAAGTGGATCAATAGAATACCCCATTGTCACCACGGGTATCCCACGCAAGACATACATCAAGTGTTCTCAAATCCTTAAAGACTCAATCCGATAAGATAACTTCAAAGGGAAAACTCAATCCATTACAAGAGAGTAGAGGGGGAGAAACATCATAAGATCCAACTATAATAGCAAAGCTCGCGATACATCAAGATCGTATCACCTCGAGAACACGAGAGAGAGAGAGATCAAACACATAGCTACTGGTACATACCCTCAGCCCCGAGGGAGAACTACACCCTCCTCGTCATGGAGAGCACCGGGATGATGAAGATGGCCACCGAAGAGGGATTCCCCCTCTGGCAGGGTGCCGGAACGGGTCTAGATTGGTTTTTGGTGGCTACAGAGGCTTCTGGCGGCAGAACTCCCGATCTATTCTGCTCCTCGAAGTTTTTAGGGTATATGGGTATATATGGGAGGAAGAAGTACGTCGGTGGATCTCTGGGCTGTCCACGAGGCAGGGGGGCACGCCCAGGGGGGTGGGCGCCCTCCCACCCTCGTGGGCAGCCCATGACTCTCCTGGTCCATCTCCGATACTCTGTGGGCTTCTTCTGGTCCAAAAATAAGTTCCGTGAAGTTTCAGGTCAATTGGACTCCATTTGATTTTCCTTTTATGCGATACTCTAAAACAAGGAAAAAACAGAAACTGGCACTGGGCTCTAGGTTAATAGGTTAGTCCCAAAAATCATATAAAATAGCATATAAATGCATATAAAACATCCAAAGTTGATAATATAATAGCATGGAACAATAAAAAATTATAGATACATTGGAGACGTATCAGTGACATCTTTTACATGCCTTACTTTACAAGTCTTATTCATACATGGCGGTTTATAATTACGGGCCTTAAACCGCATCTGGGCTTGGGCCTATTATAAGCCTAATCGTAAACCGTCAACTTGTATATTCTTTTAAACTGCCATTATAGTTGACCCGACCCCTCCTGGGTGGGTCATTCCTGGTAGTCATATCCTCAACATTAGGCCCCAGGTTGATTTGAATTTTGTTCATGTCAATCTTCAACACTTAGAAATAATCCATCTACCACTGCTGTGAAAACCTTGTAACCCGCCATGACGTCACCTCCGAAAATTTTGGAATCTCGCCACGACGTCATCTCAATGGATCTTTATCTTAATGTCTTTCTGATAATCGAGGCGTCCATCTAGCTGGATAGCTTTCATTTGTGTTCCTCGTTTTTCACGCCTGCCTGTTCGCCTATCTCCTTATAAATAGGCACAACTGGTCTTCCTCCTTCCTCTTCTTCCTTCTCTCGCAACCCCTCTGTCGCTCGAACTCCTCCGCCACCGTAGCGCTCACCGTCGTCCTCAACCTTGGCCGCTGCATCACCCTGAGCTTGTCCAGAGAACGGCGGCGACCCTCTGCAGTAGATTTGCGTCCGTAAGTTTTTGCCTTTCCGCACCTTAGATCTGCATTAGGGTTTGCAAATTCGTCTGTATTCTTCGCTGTTCATCATGGATTCTTCGTAGTTTCTCCACCGCATCCTCTTTTGATCCAAAAGAAGTATGGAACTCCTGCGGTAGCTGTTTTGCATCCATTTCGGATGCTAGTAGATCCCCTTTTCTTGCACAAAGGCCTCCTTAGAACTGATGAACTCTTATGCACTTGTTTTTTAGGTCTAGATTTATTTTCCTTTTTTGAACAATCTTGATCCAAAATAGTAGCAGCAGCCTGTGAAACTTGTTTATCTCAGTACTTAGCCAATTTTTTGTCGTTGGCCTCTTTTGAATATCTTTAGTCATGGCGGCTTATCCTGCCGGCTCATTTTTCCTTCATATATCATTAGCCCTTATTTAAGCCGCCATTACGCATCTGTATTGCAAACATTAACCTGTGATTCCACCATTTAATTTAAGCCGACAAATTACTTCCTTTTTAGCTTGTCCTCTCACAATGCCGCCAAAGACGATGACCGTTTGCAATTGGGTCCCTTCCACAGTCACTGACGCCACTCTGAAGGATTTCGTTACCATTGGATATTTACTAGAGAAGAACATTATGTCTTACCGCGCTCCTGACCCGGCCGAAGAAAGACCTTAGCATAAGGATGGCGAAGTCATCGTTTTTACTGATCATATGAACCGGGGTTTTTCACCACCCGGCTCAAAATTCTTCAGAGATGTTCTGCATTTCTTCAAGCTTCATCCACAAGACCTTAGACCCAATTCCATATCAAACATCTGCAATTTTCAAGTTCTCTGTGAGGTTTATCTTCAAGAAGAACCTACTGTTGAACTCTTCAGAGAGTATTTCTATTTGAACCACCAGAATGAATGTACCAATGGCCCCAGTTTGGAACTTGGTGGAATCTCGATTCAGCGCCGATAGGGTGCTGTCTTTCCCTTAGTAGTCTTACCAAGCCATCCCAAGGATTGGAACCAAACTTGGTTTTATTGCAAAGACACATCGCCAGCTGATGAAAAACCAATGCCGGGTTATCGCGCGTAGCGTCTTGACTCTATGTTTTTACTCCCTGACAAGCTTACTGCCGCTGAACGTAAGAAGCTCATCCCAACCATCAAAAGGATTCAAACTTTGTTGGGAAACAGCTTAACTGGAGTTGACTTGATCCGTTGTTGGATCGCATGGCGGGTCATCCCTCTGAGCCGCCGCTCTGACTTGATGTATAACTATGCCGGAGGACCAGATGACCCTCTGCGTCATAGTTCTCTACAACTGACTGAAGAGGCCATTGTTGAAATGTCAACCACCCTCGTAAACAGTAAATACGAGGACTGCAGTAAAGTTGGATTGAATCCTTTCTGCAAACTTAACCCGGCATCAGAGGTAAATCCTCTTGACCCCCTTTTTTCTTCAATAGTTAAGTACTTGCATAACTTTTAACCTATTATTTGCCTACAAGCCAAATCTGACTTTTGGAAGGCCAAATATGACCATGAAGCTGCCAAGAAGGCTAGAGCCGCTGCTAGAGCCGCCAAGAAGACAACCCGAAAATCCAAGAAGAAAATAATTGATTCTGATATGTTCAAGCTGGATGATGTTTCTGAGTCGGAGGTAGCCCTTGACTCTCTTGGCCTGCTTTTTAACAACCTTATTGACACTGACTATTTCCAGGATGACACGGGGTCCAGCCACGTAATAGAAGAAGATGTAACTATTTCCTCCGACTCAGAACCTTTGCCAAGACAGATACCTTGAATGGTAACCCGGAAAGTAAGGTTTTCACACCCTTTGGCTTATTTGGATCCTCATTTTCTTTTGAAAAAACAGCAACATGAGAGCCGCCGTCAGGCCCGGACCAGTGACAACAATGAACTGCCCTCCGGCTTACCGAAAACTCCTCGGAAACGCCAGAATGAGGTTTCTTTCACTTTTGACTTTTGCTTTTGTCAATTAATCTACTTCCTTGCTCTTTTAAATTGTGATTTCACTTTTGCAGGAGGTCTCTCATTCTTCTGGTCATTCCTCACAAACCCAACTTCTGACTTTCAGGACTACCCCTGGGTAAAGATAATTATCCTTCTTCTGTATCTTTATGTCCACATCATTATATTGACTCATCAAATTCCTCTTAGCGGTCAAGCAAAACCCAAAAAAACTAGGGTGATTAAGACGATTGAAAACCCGGACGCTACTGAACCGGCACTGCCAACTCCTGCATCGGGACAACCTGAAGCACCAGAAGACCCTGCTGTCAACATTCGAATAGATCCTCTTGAGCCGTTTGTTGACGAAACTGTTCTCAACCCATCTATTGTTGAACCGTCAAGCTCAGCTATCCCGCCGGTGACTTACGACAGTGACGTTTTAATCACTGGTAGTAGATTTGTTGAACTAGGCAATCCAACGGTACTGGCCAGACACTCCGCCAAGCAAGAGGCTTTGGAACAGCAGAAAGTTCGCTTTGACATCTCTCACTATGCTCACCTGAGCATTAGTGATGTGCTATCCGGCTATCTTAGTCACGTGCATTCTAGCCGTGACTCTGAAATTGAGATGGTCAAACAGCTGCAATTGAAATATGAGGTATGATCTCCGGCTTTCATTAACTTATATGCTCTGCCAGCCCCCCAAGTCTCCTGATTATGATAAATTTGAATGATCTATAGACTTGTGATATATGTTGACGTTCTGACCTAGATTTTTCCAAGTCCGATTTAGAATGTTTAACCAGAGTTATCTGATTAACATAATTTCACCTGTAGTCCCCAAGGGCCGGCTTAATTCATCATGAATGAGCCGACACTTAACTTCATAACTGTCTTGAATCAGTCCAAACTATTATTGTTATTCGGCTCAAGATGAAAAACTTTCTGAATATCATGCATTAGCCCCCAAGTGCCAAGCGTTGTTACTTGTAAAACACTTGGTACTTTAATCACAGAAGAGTCATTTTTGCATTTAAAAATTGCTTTGGCAGACATTAGCCCCCAAGTGCCGAGTGGTGTTGTGTTGCAAAGCACTTGGGACTTTAATCATTATGACCTTTATTAGAAATTTTTTGACACACCTGCGCATGTTTGTAGACCACCATAACTGAATTGGATTCTCAACTGACTGATGCGAAAACCCGGTTGGCGGCTCAAGAGACTGAGATAAAGAATGCTGACTCCAAACTCCAGTTGAGCCTATCTGAAGCAGAGAAACTGAAGACCAATTTTGATGTAGAGAAAAAATCTTGGGCCGATGAAAAAACCTTGCTGATACAGCGTGCTGAGACAGCCGAAGCGGCTCTCAAGGAAGTTACCACGGAGCACACCGGTTCAAAGAACCGTGTGTCTCAGATGGTCTCTGCGATCTTTGGTGAGTCTTTGTATTATTTACTTAAACTCTATTTTTGCCATAAATATAAGCCACCTGCTTAACCTTTTTAAAATACTCATAGGTCCACAGAGCAGCAATCTAAGCCAAAACAGCTTGATAAAACTCAAGGCGGTTTACACCCTGGTGGAGCAACTGTACACTGGAGCTCAACGGGCGCTTGCCATTATTTCTCCAGCCAACCAAGGACCAAACCTCTTGAGTGATGTCTTGAAGAAGGTATCTATCTTACCCGCCAGATTCCAAGAGGTCAAGCGGTCTTGTGCAAGAGTCGGAGCTCCAACTGCTCTAAGCCGCTCCAAAGCCTGGGTGCCGGAGCTAGACCCGGCGGATGTAGCCAAGGGGTATCCCATCTTTAAGGAAGATGGGACTCCGTTTGATCTAGAAGATTTTGCTACTTGTGTGAGGGGAGTCCATCCTCATGCTACCATCCTTGGCGACGAGACCAATATTTATAAGTATCAGCTGGGTTTTGATGTTGAGAATAAAAAGATGGCGACTCCTTCGTATAAAGTGACAGATCTCATCCCGCCGGTTCTCCAACACACCTTTGCCCCAGAAATTGACCTGGCTGGTCTAATTGATGATGAAGCTGAGTTCGTTGCTCTTCATGGCTTTGATTGGTCCAAGCCCAGTTTCCAACTAGTGGAGGAAGATGAACCGGCAAGGGACACTACAAAAAAAATACACTTCCGTGATGATACGTGTTTGTCATAGTAGGTCGCTTTTTTTATCATGCATGTACATCCATGATAAATTTATGACAGAATCAAGATAGTCATACCTGTGCTGTCGTAGAAGTGTTCCATGACATTACCAAAATTATCATCACAGAAGTGTCCACTTCCATGATGATAAATCGCGCGTCACAGAAGTGCTTTCGTCAAGGGTGACCGACATGTGGTATCCATCGTAACGGAACGCCGTTAAGCTATCGGGTCGGGTTTTGGATCCGATAACCCGTTAATAGCCCCGACCAATGGGGATTTTCCACGTGTAAAATCATCATTGGCTGGAGGAAACACGTGTCGGCTCATCGTTGGGACAGATGTCAACCACTCATTGGATGGAAGGCGCCTATGATACGTCGACACGTGGCACAGCCCAACAGAGGTCCATTCCTGTGAAAAGGACGACCCGTTTGACTTGGTCAAAAGCTGGCGGGCCGACCCATGGAAAGCCTGTTAACGGCCTGTTCAAATATAGCCCATTTACAGCCCGCTAACCCAAGGCCCGTTACGCCCTATCCGAATTAGGCCCAGTAGCGTCATCTGGGCCATCCAATATGATTCCAGCCCGTTTTCACTTCTGGCCCATGTATGGCCCATGACGTCTTTCGGCCCATATGAGGCCCTATGTAACTCTTGGCCTACTAACGGCCCGTAATGAACAGTGTATCACTTTACACCCATTAACGGATCGTGGTGAAACTGGCCCGTAATGAACAGTGTATCACTCTATACCCATTAACGGCCCGTTATTCCATTGGGCCGTTTCCAACCCATGTTATCTTTCGGCCTTCTCAAAGCCCATTTATTCTTGGGCTCATTTCCAGCATTCGTTTACTTACGGCCTGTTACTGTCATTTTCTGCTTGTGGGCCAAATTCAGCCCGTGGTTACAGTCGGCCCGTTTGTGGTCCTTTAATATGTTGGGCCGATTTCATAGCGTCATCAAATACGGCCTATTAATGATGGCCCATTATGG
Source organism: Triticum urartu (assembly GCF_003073215.2). Classification (NCBI taxonomy): domain Eukaryota; kingdom Viridiplantae; phylum Streptophyta; class Magnoliopsida; order Poales; family Poaceae; genus Triticum; species Triticum urartu. The sequence continues at coordinate 54,666,253 of NC_053022.1, forward strand.
TCGGCCCATGAACGGACGATTCCAACTCTAGCCCATTTACGGCCATAATGCGGTCTGTTTGGCCCATGTTTGGCCAATCGATTATACGGCCCGTATAAGGCCCATTGATAATATGGCCCGCAGAAGGCCCATTGTTTCTATGGCCCGTAGAAGGCCCATTGTTTCTACGGCCCGTAGAAGGCCCACTGTTTCTACGGCCAGTAGGAGGCCCAGTGTCACTACAGTAAATATTAGCCCATGGTTATTGTGGCCTAGTTTTAAAAAATAGGTTATTGCAGCCACTAGCTAACCGCGGAAAAGGAACTGCAATGACTACAAGCAAACAAATAACCAAGACAACAAGGAAATAAATAAGCAAGCAACTAATGCTAGGCTATCACGGCTATTACACATATTACATCCACTGGGCATCAAAGTTCGCCACTAGTGCAAATATAGGGAACAAAGCAGCATATCATATACACTGGTTGTCAAAGTTGGCGACCAGCGCAAATAAACGCCGCAGCAAAACAAATCCAGAACTGAAACCACTTTAGAAGATCTCAAGAAACAATATCCTGGGTACCCACAATGCTGGCAAGATGCTTAGCAAGCTTATTAACTTTCTCTTGTTTGGCGCTTAAATCCTCCAGCGCTTGCTATTGCACCAGAAAATATGCATCTGAATTCTGCAGGGACTTCCTCAGTCCTTCAGCTTCCTGTCGCAGCACATCTGAGCGATGTCTTTAAACTTGAAGTTGAGACTCAAGAAGACGAACTGATTCAGGCAGCGAGTTCGAAGAGCTTGTGCCAGCAGTAGTGGCCAGTAACTCGAACACTACATCAAGACAGGACTTTTGGGTTCCCTCACTGTCGTCAAGATAGTTTTTATCAGCTTTCTTGGAGACCAACAGTGATGTCTCACTATCTTGAACCCTATCTGCATTACTTCCTTTACCATTGGATAACGCGGTATTGTTCTCCAATATTTTGTCCGCATTCTAAAAGAGAAACAAGCATACACATCACATGTTTACCATGTAGTATATGAAACACATTTTGGTAAATGAGTTCAGTAGTAAAGTGGACAGGATAACAGCATGAAACAATCATATATCTATGTACCATGGTCACTTTATGGTCTATATCATTCTAGTTTTTGTTGCCAAATCAAGATAGAGACACAGTTCAAATAATATTTGTTCAAGACAAAGCAGAATAGACATAATATAAGTGTGGGTAACTATAGAGCAATAACAACACTTGTAATGTGCATGACATGAGAACATAATTATTTATTCAATTGAAACTGAAATCAACATAGAGCAGGTTACAATAGCAAACCAGTTAAAGAAACAGGTTTAAAACTTACCTGTTGCGCCAATGGAGTTTCAATTCCATCCTTCAAATTTGAAAATAGTTGGTATGAGTAAATATAGTCATGCAAGAGCAAAGGAGTATGAACCATAGCTACAGAACCTGACCTGAGAACAAATCTTCTTCTCCTTTCAGCGTTGAGTTGGGATTCAGAGTGGTGGTCCTCGTGCTTTGGGCACTGCAGTTCCCTTACTAACTGCTCGTGTTTGGGTGCTTTGTGGTGGAGACGGTGCTGTGTCAACTGGAACTGGGTTACTATCTGCCGGGGTTGGGGTTAGAAGGGGTGTAGCTAGTTCTCTGTCCAACTGGGTAGGGGTACAATCTGCGAGAGTCTGGGTTATGTGTGGTGGATCTGGTCCTTGGGCAAGTACAACCGTGGTGCTATCTGCATCAACTGGTAGCACTATCTTTTCTGAAGACCGTGTTGTTACTCCCTTAGATACTGCCATCACGCTCTCCAATTCAAATGGCTGATAAACAAGAAAAGTAATTGAAAGTATAGACATTGTATGATAGACAGGTGCAATGGATAGCGGGGAATAAAAGTGGGCATGAAATAATTCATATTTATGTTGTCTAACCAAACAGGATAGCATGACACAATTTCACATATATGATGGCTAACTAAACAGGATAGCATGACACAATTTCACATTATGATGGCTAACTAAAAAAGATGGAAAGACATAGTTCAAAATATGAGACTATGTAAACAGGATGACATGACATAACTAGATAATGTGTTTATTAAATAGGTTGGCATGCCATAATTCACATACATTCACGGATAGAATGCCATAATTCAAAATATGATGACTGTAAACACTAAACAAGATGAGATGATATAACTATCTGATGTCTTTATTAAATGGGTTGCCATGCCATAATTCAGATAGATGATGTGTATGTACTATGTAAACATGATGACATGATATAATTCAAATATATGATTTATATAGTAAGCAAGTAAGCAGATGGCAATCCATATATGATGTAAAAACTAAGCAATGCAAGACAACATGCATGACATGGGTAATATAACCCTGCCAAGTTTGAGCATAGACCTCAGGGGGAAAATAGGACTGGTCATCAGTCTCTAATCCTCCTCTGAGGAGCTCTCTGTAACTAGCAAGATGTCTACTTCAGCAGGTAGCATTGTCTGCTCTGAATACCTTGTTTTCACTCCGGATACTTCCATCACCGCTTCAAATGGCTGATGCACAGGAAGAGTAGTTGAATATACAAACGTTGTCCCCAAATGGAACACGTAATACAAAAAAATGATAGCATGATATAATTCACATACATGATGATTGGCTAAACAACATGGCATTGCATAATTCACATATATAATGCCTTTGCAACAAGATAGCATTGTATAATTCACATATATAATGTCTTACAACAAGATGGCAATGCATAATTCACATATATGGTAATTAGACACTGAAAAGGTGGCATTCACACAAAGCATGTCTAAACTAATCAAATGACATAGCAATGCGAGACACCATACGCACGATATGAGCAACATAACCCTGCCAAGTTAGAGCATACACCTCGGGGGGGGGGGGATAGGACTGGTCATCTGTCTCTGAATCCTCCTCTGAGGAGCTATCCGTAACCAGCGAGATATGCACTTCGTCAAATAGCATAGTCTGCTCTGAAGACCTTGTTTTCACTCCAGAATTTGCCATCACCCTGTCAAATGGCTGATGCACACGAAGAGCAGTTGAATGTAATAACATTGTTGACAAATGTAATATGTAACGAAAAAAGGATGGCCTGATATAATTTACATATAAGATGACTGGCTAAGCAGGATGGCATTGCAAAATTCACATATATGATGCCTGGCTAAACAAGATGGCGTTGCATAATTCACATAAACGATGAATAAACTAAACAGATGGCATTCACACAAAGGATGTCTAAACTAAGAAGATGACATATTTGATGTATAAAGTAAGCAATGCAAGACACCATATGCATGATATAACCAACATCAGCATGCCAAGTTAGAGCGAAGACCTCAGGGGGTAAATAGGAGTTGTCTTCTCCTTCTGAATCCCCCTCAGAACAGATATCTTCCTCTCGATTACAATCCGAAATGCGTGGAGGGGGGCTGCCTTTGTGCCTACCATGGAGCGACGTCTACATGAAATTTTATTGCCACACAAGGCTCGTCTCTTTTGCTCTACATGTTCAGTTCCATTGTTTACAATAATTGTCATGCATAGGAATAAAACATAGTGAGATTATGTAAGGAGTGCATGCAGAAATCCAGAGTGATGGTAGCAACCTGTGGATAGACCCAAAACCAATAATAGCAGGCAGATAATGGCTTCAGTTAAAAAATACAAATAATGGATTCTTTACTGTTTGTTTCCCACCCAACATGAAACTCATAGTAGACATTGGAGATTAACCAGATAGTAGATATATACTATTGATAGCGTCCCCGATATGTACCCCACAACCATTTAAAAACTCAAGTTTGACCATTAGTTTGGAACTGACTCAAAGTCTAATCGGTGAACAGGACGAGAAAGTAGCATGTAATATTAAGCGATGCATAACGTAAGCAGACATGAAAGAGTGCGACCTCTTGCGGATCCGTGTAGTCCTCGAGGTCATCTGCTCGGTTGATGATGGTAGTGCAGTTTTCATGGCTACCAGCGGTGGGGAAGAAGATCTGAGGCGGCGAAAGATAGTCTGGAGGCCGGATCCCTGCTGTGCTGGACCCTTCTGTCGTTGGAGCAGCTGAGCTGGGGTGGACAATGGCGTAGCAGGAGCGGGACAAACCACGCAAGGTTTTCTTTGACAACTATCTGTAAGAGAAGTAATTCTGTAAGGGCTCATTTGAATTGGAGGATTCCAACAATGCAGGGATAGGAAATAGACAGGAATAAGATAGGAATGCACGTGCAAAACAGAGAATTTAAAAACACAGGATTTCTGCCAATCTGGGTGTTTGATTCACAACAATTGGAAGATCACAGGATGCAAAGAAGCATGGTGAGATTAAGTCAAACCACAAGAAAATGTACGGTTATAATGCTATCATGCTACTATCTCTTAGTCTTGTGCTTCATGAATAGGAATTTGAAAAGGAGGACAAGTGAAAATTAAAATTCCTACATTTTTTCTTTCAAGGAGACAATAAAGGAACAAATCCGTGTGCTTAGTGGACAATATATATAACATGTAGAGTAAAAAAGAGATGCAACAAGTGTACAACCTCTTTGGCGAAGCCATGTTGATCTCAGCGTGATTGGGTTGGCCGGTGGGGATGCTCCGGCTGACTTGGCTGTCGGAGGAGGGGAAGAAGATCTTAGGCGTCTGGAGATGAAGCCCGAGGTACTGCTCCGCTGTGATGGAGGGTTTCGTCGTTGGAGCAGCTCCGGTGAGTTGTACGACGCCGAGGCTGAAGCAGGACAAGAGAGACAATGAACAACGTTAACCCGAGTGGAATTCTAATAGCATCTCCAATACATGACGTAAAATACATAACCACAAAGTGGTAGATGTAAAATACATCAGCCGCTCATCTCTGAACTTAACTGCCGAAACTGAATTTAACTGTCGAAACTGAACTTAACTGTCGAAATTGAACTTAACAGTTGAAACTGAATTTTGCTGTTGAAACTGAATTTTGCTGTCGAAACTGAACGCACAAGCAAGGTGAGGCTACACGTCGGTCGACTGACTTTTTCATCTCTGGCCAGTCGATTTTGCAGCCATTGGATACGAAATCAAGGGCCTGCGGTTCATCTTCAACCTCCACCCCCCTAGCTGGCCAAACAGCAGCCCCCGCCACCCGCGGCCGGCGGTGCGCCGCCCCGCCCGCCCCGAAAACACTCTCCACCGCCCGTCCGCCGCCGCCCCGGCCATCCCTCTAGGCCCCCCCGTGCTGAGCTTTTTCTCTGGCGATCCCCACGCCACCGCCCCGCCAACGCCCCGCCACCGCCGGCGACCATCGCCCCCATCCTGAACCCTAAGATAGATAGCGGGGTACCTCTCCGGTGAGCCCCCTCCCCGCTGTTGCTGGTTCTTCCTTCACCCCGGCGGCATCGGAGTGAAGTGTAGCTAAATCAGAGCAGCATCACAAGAAAGAGTAAGAGCGAGAGCAGCAGCGCGAGCAAGAGCAATAGCAAGAGTAGACCAGGCAGGGGACCGAGAGCAAGAGCAGAGCAGCAGCGCGAGCGAGAGCTAAAGCAGCAGCAGGTCCTACTGATGTGGACGTCGCCGCCGAGGGAGCGACGCCGTGGAGGAAGTGGCCGGCGACGCCGCCGTGGATGGAGCCGCGCCGTGTCGGCTCGGGACCGAGCGCCGGCAGCACCGTGAGATCAAATCAATAAGAAAATGCGGCAATTAGTGTACAACCTCTTTGGTGGCGCCGATTAGGCCGCAGCTTCATCCGAGGAAACGGTGATGATGATGCTCTTCCGATGGTGCAGGTGAAGACGGTGGTGTGGGAATGGAGGTGGCGCGAAAGATGAGGGGAACGTCGGGGCAGCTCCTTGGAGGTGGAGGACGGGGTGGCTGAACCGGCGGGATGATGAGATCGACGATGGGTCCTCATCCGGTACGGTGGATGAGGGACGTCGAGGTGTTGCTGTGGATGACGTTGTCGGGGAAGAGGCTCCGGCTGGGTGGCGGACGGAGCAGGGTGTGGGGTTTCGTCACGGGTTTTCGCGGCCTCAGTGTACGAATGGGTGGGCGGATGGGATGGCAGTGGGGAACCATGGCTTAGAGATGCGCTTGTCCGAAATGTGGGGTAAGTTACGAAAGTACCCCCATCGATTTGAGGCGGTTCTTTCGGTTCAGGGGTACCACGGGCATTTCGCGTGTCGGGATTTCACAGGAGGTGGGAGTTTTCGCGCGTGTTGTAATTTCGGAATAGCAAGGCGCGGGTTGAGATGGAGGGAGTTGTCGGAGCACAATGAGACAAAGATATATCTTAAATATTTTAGGCTAACAAGGCGCGGGTTGAAATTTCCGGACAAACCTAACGTGTACTGTACCAAATCAATGCGCCCTACAAATGCCATTCAAACCTTTGAATTCATGTTATGTTCAATTAAAATATTTCGCTACGTGTATAATGCATGCAACCTACTACTCAAATGAATGTTTTAGTGGATTCCAAACGTATATACTACCGCTTCAATATGAACTAAATTTGAATTCGTTTGTCTATTGGAATACGATCTATAGTAATGATTGTTGTGAAGTCAAAGCATTTGAATTCATTTCTCTGTTTTAATAAGATCTACAATCATCATTATTGTCAAGTTAAACCATCGTTTGTGTATTATCTTCACATCACACCACATGATTAGTCTTGAGTTACATATGAACTATGTGTACTATATGAACTCGAACTAGATTTTTTGAATCCACTTTATTTTGATTTCAAATCACATTACATTTCTAGATCTAGCTAGATCTTCATAATCTAAACCATGTCTCATATGTATAATGTGTTTATCACATTATGTATGGTGCCCCGCCCCTACGCCTACAAGTATTTTCATGTGAGTTGCAAACACCACACATTACCACAAATTCAAATAAAATGTGAGAATGTTCGATATATAGTATTGTTTAGATTGTTCTATATTTAGTTGTAAGCTGCAAACGCCACACATTATCACAAATTCAAATAAAATGTGAGATTGTTTGATGTATAGTATGGTTTAGATTGTTCGACATTTAGTTGTGAGTTGCAAACACCATGCATTATCACATTATGGTATAACATGTGCACAGCATGTGTATCACCGCTATATTCATGCATGCAATGTTTAAAACGCTATGATCTCCTATTCAAATATATGAATCCGCTTTCATACCAAATTATGATCTTTCTTAGTCTCTTACACCCACACAATCCTCTAACCTTTGTAGCTACCACTAACTTTCTCTCGTGCATGCACACTCCCTCCTCGCCCTCCCCCTCCCTCGACATTCTATCCACCGGGCACATTCATTTTTTTCTTTAGGTCGTTCTCCCAGAGTCTCCACAACTCCTTTCCGACACACACCGATCGATAAACCTCTCCAGCGATGCCTGCCTACAACATACAAACACACCTTCAATCTCCTCCTTTATGTGTCCTTGCCTCGTGTCTCTCATACGGTCAGACACACGTGTAAACTCTCGCCCCTCTTTTCATCGCTCTCACAACCGCACACTCCTCCCCCTATCTAGCTAGTAGTTGGGCCTCTCGCACCACCTCCTAGCTCCATTCTCTCTGTCTACCCGTCTCGCTGGGCCTTATTTTCCTCTAACAAATGGACGTACACCGACCGATCTCTCGCTATACATATAGCTAGCTGGGTCCTTATAACTCGTTTTTACCTACATGTTAATTGATATACCTCATTAGTTGTGTCTCTCCCTTCCTCCGACAAACAATAATTGATTTACGGATCTAGTTAGGTTTGCTTACCAAACACATGGTTCCCCTTCATCATCCATGGATGCGTCCCGACAGATCTATCACGCATAGGCACACACGGAAACACATCCCCACTCTTATTGATAACATTGCAGTTCCACCCTCAGTTTGTCTAGTAGGCCTCTCCCACCATCTTCAAGAAGCAACTCCATCACCCATCCAGCACTCTACCCCTCTCCCTCCCTCTCCCTCCCTCTCTCTCTCCTCTCTCTCTCCCATCATATTTCCCGTCCTTTAGTTATGTATGGATGTCGACCGATCTCCCTCAAGACATACCTGGGTCTCTCCCTCTCAACACATATACGAGTCGTTCTACCTCTATAGTTAGGCCTCTGCCTACCCCTCCCACCACCCCTCCCCCCACACACACCGATACATCGACCACTCTAGTCATGTCTCCCTGTCACACACAAACTTGACATGTGCCCTCTAACGTTCTGGTAGGCCAGTCGCCCTATATCTTTGACTTGTACACACACACAATTTCGATGGCTCTCTTCATCGATCTCGCACCCACCCACTTGATCCTCTCTTTGACTCTATCGATAGCTATGACCCCTCCCTCTCTTCTCATGGATTGCTCGACCCTCTATGTATGATATGGATAGGCCTCAATTTCACACACATTGCATGCAAAATTTTGTTTGAGATGTCATCGACACATATTCCCACAAATAATTCACGAAATCAACCCCCCACCCCACCCCCCCCCCAAAAAAAAAAAAATTCACGAACGCGGTTTGTATCTCTCACACACACCCACGTAGGTGGGGGACGTGCACGAAGAGAAGAGGTGCATGCACTACGCCTTACGCCCGCTCCCTCGCCCATGCGTGCTGTGGCTCGCAGGACGAGGAGAAAAATTTACTACTCCCTCCGTTTACTCCTCGTCCCTACTACCTTGGTTATAGAGATTATATCATATTGTCTGGAATATATATGTCCTTTAGTAGATTTCAATATGAACTACTAGTACATACTCCAAACACTGATGTATATAGACGTATTTTAGAGTTTAGATTCACTCATTTTGCTCCGTATGTAGCACTCTCCCTCGCACCTCGACCCTCGCCACGTGGTGGACATGTAGCAATTCATTCGGTCTCATATAGCCAGAATGATATATACTGCACTACCATTATTGCTCGACTTCCCGAAGAGGCGAAGAGCCAATCACAAGGTCAATATTTTGGAGATGCCAAGCACAAGGTTATAGGAGAACGAGTAGTAGGTGCCGCGTCATTTATAAATAAAGTTTTTTTCTTCAGTGGCACGTACGCAATATGATAGGTTCATATGGAGAGAAAAGGAAACCGCTCCACTATATACATAGTCAGGACCGGCCAGCCTACACGGTTGCTTGCTGGGGTTGCTCTCTTCACACTCTCTCGCACAAAACGACTGTGGCCATGTCTCTAACATCCCGGCGGATCACGTCCGCTTGGGGAAGGGGTGGATGCTTAGTGTAGATGCGGTGGCCGTCGCCGACGGTGAAAACCCATTGTCGGCATGTCCCGATCAGGGGTCCCTGCCGTTCTCTCTCACAAAGCCGGTGAGGTTGCCTTCGTCCCTTGCTCACTGCCGCGACGTGGGAAGTTGCCGCCTCCACCGCCCTCCTCAAGGTTGAGCTACGTCCCTCAGGTACAACTCCCTTTACAGCCGGCTTGCACCACCGCTCCAGCTGCCCACATCACCCCCTGTGGATATTTCTCTACTTCTTTGGCCCGCACATACCTCTACTGGCTTCTACATACTATATTTGTGATGAGTTTATGTCTCATCAACTAGTCCCAGTAATCTTATTCTAATCACGCTTGTTCAATTTCTTTGCCACAGGGATGCTCATCTCTATTTTGGTGAAACTGCACAAAATGATCCGATGGTCAAAAGGTTGCAAACTTCATTTATTAGGAAGCTCGAACGTTGCCAGCAAATTGAAGCCTGGTCAGGGTTCACGGTTCAAGGGCTAGGGACTGCATGGATCATTTTTTTCTTTAGCTGCCTCTGTTCCAAAATAAGTGTCAACTTTAGTAGTAGTACAACTTTGTACTAAAGTTTGCACAAAGTTGAGAAAATTATTTTGGAACGGAGGGAGTACATATTTGCTATGATCTGTCAATCATTGAGATGCAATAGCATGCATGTTAGTCTCCTTTGTATTTGATGAAATGTTGCAACGGTCAACCTTGGACGCAAGATACATGTAACAGAAGCTGGAAGCTTCATAGCATTGTACAAATTTATCTCGCTGATAAATTACAGTACGTACTATACTAGTACTCCCTCCGTTCCTAAATATAAGTCTTTGTAGAGATTTCACCATGAACCACATGCGGATGTATATAGATGCATTTTAAGTGTAGATTCATTCATTTTGTTCCGTATGTAGTGGAATCTCTACAAAGACTTATATCTACTAGTAATAGCTAGCCCCCACTACTAGAAATTCTCTATCCTCTCCTTGAGCCACGTCATCAAAATTGATGTAGCCGTTAGATGAAGTAAATCAGTCCATAATAGCCGTCTGATCTTGACGTTGAGAGGCTCCGCACAAAGCCACATGCAAGCATGCAGAAATACCGTGCCACATGCATGTGAGTGGGTTTTAAATCACATCAACATGTCTGCATGCAAGCATGCACCGGTAGCATACATGTAAGTGAGCTTTTAAGTCCCATTAACATGTCAAAAAGAAAAATATAATCCCATTATGCAGTAGGAGTTGGCTGATCTTTTTTCCTTATGTGGGATGATCTAAATGATGATGGGAGTTTATTTAGTTTGGCTACCACATTTGTCATGCAGTTATAGAGTTTTTTTTGTTCTATGAAATCGATAATTTTGCGCAGAGAGATATACCGCTGTTCCACGCCAACGTGCGGGGACTCATCTAGTAATATTTAGGAACGGAGGGAGTACTATATAAAGAGTTAGGTGTCGTACGGTGATAGTGTGAGGTTGTCCATGTAATCACTAAGCCTGCATGTTTTCACTGCTCTTGCACGCCTTCACTATAAGAATGGAGAAAAATTGTAATCTAGTAGTAGTAGTATACCTCCTTTCGCCGAAAGCGTGGGACATCCAGCAGTCCTACCACCTCAGTAATAAAGACCAATGAGCCGTCAAATCACATAGACCCAGCAGTAAGTTGGATGGACGAAGCAACCATCACTCTTGTGCCAGTGAGAGGTCACGTCCGCTCTGCCCGTGCATGAATGCGGCACCGATTCTTTGGAGCGGCGCTGACCGTTTCGGGCCGGAAGCGCACGCGGGCGATGGAGGGGCTTTGGGTGGGCCAGGTTGGTTAGGAGTGGGCGTGGCAGTTGTCCGCATGTCCCTACCGGACACGCCCGGAAACGAGAGGATGCACCGACTCTTGCGGCTAAAATCGTACACTACACAACATCTCTATAGGAGTAGGTCGATCTGTCGCTCTCTCTAACACACACATGGTCTTAAACACACACACACACACACACGCACACGCACACACCTTGGTCCCGTTGCACCTTCTAACGTGACTTATTACACCTAGACGGAGGGAGTAGTAAGTATACGAGATATGGTGGCACACTGACTTAAGTCGAATACAAGTGCCGAAAATTTGTGTGCATGTTATAATAAGGATTCACTTAAAATAGTACGTGAGCGAACAGAGGGATCAATTGGACAGTGTTCCCGAGCAGTAGCGAGATGTGTGAGGTAAGATACACCGCTGGCGCTTTTATTTTTTCTTATTAATTTGTTTGTTTCACCCTCTGACTGGTGGGACCCAACGTACTACGTGGAGAGAGGTAAGGTGACTAAGGCTGCATTATTTCTACATCACTGTGGATAGTCTTACCACCAAAGCCACATGACACGATTATGATTGAAATCCCAATGACTTCCCCCCCCCCCCCACAAAAAAACACGGCATGCTTGTCACACGAATGCAGGAATGTATAAAAGGTTATTTCCCTCTCGTTGAACATAACGGGAGGGTTGTGTAGCTGGTTAGCCTGTTCGCTTACTCTCTCGCCCTCTCCCGTTGGAGCCTCAACGCTTGTAGTTGCTCTCTTCACACTCTCTCGCCCTCTCTAGATCTAAACAAGACTTCGTTGGCCTCTCTCTCTCCCCTCACTACTGCTCAAACAGCCGGCAGGATCCATCCGCCGGGAAGGGAAGGAGGCTTAACGCTTTCGCCTTCGGCGAGGGGCTACCGGCGCAGCTGTTCACTTTCCACCCAGCGGCGGTGTGGGAGGGCCTCCGACCCCTTCTTCTTCGCCGCCGTCCCGTCGCCCACCGAACCACACCCCAAGAACCTTAAGGTATAATTTAGTTACTCCACATGCATTGCTCTAGATGCATGTATACCATGAATCTAGGACGTGGTTCAAAGAGGAAAGGAGTGGGGGAAAGTAGTGGGAAAAGTTGTATATAACATGAATCTAGGACGTGGTTCAAAGAGGAAATGAAGGGGGAAAGTTGTATAGCATTAATCTAGGACGTGGTTCAAAGAGGAAAGGAATGGGGTAAAGTAGTGGGGAAAGTTGTATCGCATAAATCTAGGACGTGGTTCAAAGAGGAAAGGAAGGGCGAAAGTACTAGTTCAAAAAGGAAAGGAAGGGACAAGGCTGTAGAGTTTGATCTGGACTAGATTTGCTGCGCTCACATAGGGAAAGGCATCTGAAGATAACAAAACTGGGACAAACACAAATATGCTCCTTGGTTGCTTGTTCTTTGTTGCAATAGACTATGCATGACCACAGTACATCGGTAGATGCACATGGTGCTGGTGCGTCCACTGTCCCGTGCAACTCATTAGCTGTTGTTAATCTAAGGCCCTGTTTGGTTAAAAACTCCCTAGTCCCTACCTGCTGGGTTCCAGGGACTAAACATGGACTAGAGGTTATTAAATGACATGCTAAAAGATCATGTTACCCCTAGTAATGAACTAATAGAGACAAGGTGCGATGCGTGGCAGGGGCAACTGGTGGAAAAAGTCCCAAAAAGACTCCCTCGGGGTCTTCTTTCTTTAGTCCCAAATGCCCACTTTTAGTCCCTAAAAGTCCCTCCTCTTTGGTTTAGATGGGACTGACACGAAGTTTTTTTAGTCCCTACACCAAAATGTCCCTGTAAACAAACACCCTCTAATAATGCCGCTGGAAAATTGATGCAGTGCCACAGTTAAAAGCAAATTACATGTTTAACGAATTTTATTGTTAATATAATCTCTATGTTAATATTAATCAATGCCACCATTTGAGAAATGCTACTGTCTTGCTTTCTTTCCCATTTAGATAAGGTAGATGCTTCTTTTTGTTGGCTTCTGTGTCATCCACCGTTATTGACCACTAATTATTTCCTTTGCACCTCTGTGTAAACAAGGTTATCTGCTTCACCTCGTTGCCATTGTGACCTTTTGTTGCACTGCACAAAACACTTTTGTTTTAAGAGTGTTTTGTGCAGTTCAACCAAAATGTCACACCGACAATGTTGCTTGATTGCTTGATCTTAGTGGAACTGCACAAGAGGAGATCTTACTTCCTATCCCTTAAGGCGAATTTGGTTCAGATCTTCTTCTTGTGAGTTGTTTGAATTCCGCATCATGAGAGGTCAGTACTAGCCTTCTTTCACATGATTCTACAGTGTGCATTCATATGTTGTGCTACTTGTACGATAATGTTGCTTGATTTTAGTGAACTGCACAAATGGAGACAAGACTTCCAATCTGTATGTGCATCGTAATATCCCATTGAGGTAAGATAAGGATATTTCACAACTGCTGGCCTGTATTTTGCCACTTTCATCAGAAAATTAAGTTTAGTACTATACTTGTGCTCCCTAATTGACATGCCAAATCTTACTGTCGGTGTCAAAACCGGCGGATCTCGGGTAGGGGGTCCCGAACTGTGCGTCTAGGCCGGATGGTAACATGAGGCAGGGGACACGAAGTTTTACCCAGGTTCGGGCCCTCTTGATGGAGGTAAAACCCTACGTCCTGCTTGATTAATATTGATGATATGGGTAGTACAAGAGTAGATCTACCACGAGATTAGAGAGGCTAAACCCTAGAAGCTAGCCTATGGTATGATTGTATGTTTTGATTGTTGTCCTACGGACTAAAGCCCTTCGGTTTATATAGACACCGGAGAGGGTTAGGGTTACACAAGGTCGGTTACAAAGGAGGAGATATCCGTATTCGTATTGCCTAGCTTGCCTTCCACGCCAAGTAGAGTCCCATCCGGACACGAGACGAAGTCTTCAATCTTGTATCTTCATAGTCTAACAGTCCGGGCCAATGGAGATAGTCCGGCTGTCCGGAGACCCCTAATCCAGGACTCCCTCAGTAGCCCCTAAACCAGGCCTCAATGAGGATGAGTACGGCGCACAGTATTGTCTTCGGCATTGCAAGGCGGGTTCCTTCTCCGAATATATCATAGAAGAATTTGAATACGAGGATAGTGTCCGACCCTACAAAATAAGTTCCACATTCCATCGTGGAGAGAATAATATTTTTGCAGATCTAATTTGCTGGCTTGTTTTGGCAGCATGAAGTTACGTCATGGCCCGGTGATTATTCGAACCGTTTCTTTTAACCAGCCCCGCACATAACGTGAGGCAGTTTTTCGACACGTCTTGACAAAGCAGAGATCGTGTCCCCTTATTACGGGATTCTCATCAATACGGGCGTGGGTAGCCCAACTGCGCCATCAATTGCGGCGCTTGGGGGATAAGCGAGTTTTACCAGGAAAGTGGGGACGCTTAGTTTCGTCCGCCCATATAAAGGGATAAGGATTCACCTTTCTATCCACGCCTTCTTCCTCCTTTACTCATCCGTTTCCGCACACTCGAGCTCTAGCGCCCAAGTCCTCACTTCCACCTCAACCTTCTCCAACCATGTCCGGAGAGGGAGGCAAGTGGATGGTCTCCTCCATCACGAAGGGAGACATCAAGAAACCAAGGAGAGCCGGATACCTGCCCCACGACATCGCGCACCGGCTCCCAGATGAGGGGCAGCTCATCCCCACCCCCAGGCCCCACGAGAGGGTGGTATTCCTCACCCATTTCCTCCGAGGACTGGGATTCCCTCTCCATCCCTTTGTCCAGGGGCTCATGTTTTATTACAGCCTAGATTTCCACGATCTGGCCCCGAACTTCATCCTCAACATCTCAGCGTTTATCGTCATGTGCGAGGCCTTCCTCCGCATCAAGCCCCACTTCGGCTTATGGCTGAAGACCTTCAATGTCAAGCCGAAGGTGGTGGGCGGCCGCCAGGCGGAGTGCGGATGCGCCATGGTGGGCAAGATACCCAACATAACATGGCTCGAGGACTCCTTTGTGGAAACCATAAAGGGGTGGCAATCGGGGTGGTTTTATATCACCGAGCCACGCGATCCCGCATGGGTAGCGGCCCCCGAGTTCCGATCTGGCTTCCCCATGCGGCTCACCTCCTGGAAAGAGAAGGGCCTGTCCTGGGGTAATTCGAAAGAGCTGACCGGACTCCAAACATGTATTCAAAATATGGTGGACAAGAAGCTCAAGCTTGTCAACATAGTCCAAGTTATGCTCATCCGCCGGATACTCCCGTGCCAACAACGGGAGTTCAACTTGTGGGACTTCAATCCGGCGCAGCACCGAACTCTGAACAGGCTCTTCGACATGACTCATGAAGACGCCTGGAGGGTGCTGTTCAAAAGTGCCGAGGTCCCTCCCCCTATTACCGAGGATCGCGGATTCAGCGCAAAGCGCCAAGCCAGTGTGGTAAGCTGCTTTACCTTTCACAGGATACTTATTTTTTATATAGATTGACTCTATGCGGGATCTAAACTCCTGTACCTATGACAGGACTGGCAAAAGATGGTCGGACAGATCGACTGTTCGGCTCCTTTGCCCGAAGGCCCCGCAGACGCTCTTCTGGCGAAGATGTTGACTCCGGCCCCTTATAAGGTGTTGGAGAAGACCAAGAAGGCCAAGGGAGCTCGAAAGAGTTCCCGACGCCAGGCGTCGTCGGACTCACCGTCTGATGACTCTGTGGCGCACTCTTCCCCCGAAGACGAGGAAGAAGAAGAAGCTCCCCCACCGACTAGGGGAGACAGAAAAAGGAAGGCCGCCCCAACTGGGGGGGGGGGGCGAAGGGTCCAAGAAGGGAAGGACTCTCCTTCCGGACAGCTCCACCGCCGCCGACGAAGGTGAAGACGAGTGGTTTCCCAGGGCCAAGCCCCCGGGGAGATCGTAAGTATTCGGATACCAAAGTAACCCATAAGATTCCTTGGTTGCACTGCTTTCCCTAATCGCCAAACATTATTACGCAGGCCGCCACGAGCCAATATCGAGGTATCATCAGACGGCTCCCTGGGCTCGTCGGACATGGATAGCGACCCAGTCCCGACCGCCACCTCCCCTCATCCTGCCGATGATGCCGAGGTGTTGTCTCAAGAGGCACCGGATCGAGGGGAGACAGTCCCGGAGGCGCCTCAAGGCGACCTTCCGGACTCCGGGAGCCGAGGGGACGGGGCCCTCAAGAGCTCCGAGTTCGGCCCTCAGCCGAACATCGCACCGGACCCTCCAGCGGTTCCGGGCTCGGGCAGGCGGCCTCCTTCTAAGAGGGGCAAAACGCCGGTGCCGTTGACCTCTGTCCATCCAGAGGCACCGGACAACCTGCTGGAAGCGCTTCGCATCGCTTCCATCGACGAGGAGCACCGCACCATCATGAGTGCGGTGATCCAGAAGGTTCAGTCCGCCAAGAGTGGATTGACTGAAGCCTGTGCCAGCCTTCTAATAGGCTCCGAGGTAAGTGTTTTAAAATGTAGTAGAAATATTACCGCATAGACAGTAGCCCCTGATGCTTTGTTCGGTGTTCACAAAGAAAAGCTGAACAGAGGATCAAATAATATCGTAGGAGTCTAATATAAGTATGTCAATATGCGTATGCAGACTTCGCTGCTGGCGTCCGCCGCACTAACTGCGGAGGTCGCCGTACTGAAGCAGGACCTTGAGGGGTCCAAGAAAGAACTCGGCCTTGCCAAGAGGTAGCTCGAGGAGAACAAGGGTAAGTAATACCCCATCAATATATATGTATATATAAAAAAGGACACGATTGCAAAATGACAGGATCATTGTATGTTTGCCAGGGGCCACGACCGAGGTGGCGACCCTGAAGCAAGCACTAGCCAAGGCCGAAGATACAGCGGCCAAGGAGCGCACCAAGCGAGAGAAGCACAAGGCTCGGGTGGGCGAGGTGCAGCAAGAGCTCCAGGCTCTTGTGGCGAAGCACGGGGCGTTGGAGCTGGACTCCAAGACGCGGGAGTCTGAGCTTGCCGCGGCCCTCGAGAGTGTAAAAAGTGCTAAGGACGAAGCCCAAAAGGCCCTCCAAGAGATCGACGCGATGAAGAAGATAGCGGTGGGTAAGGCTTTCTATATGCAAAGCAAGCATGTAAAAGTAAATTACCGATTACTTACCCGGATCCGGAGCTCTTCAGGAGCATTCGCAGATTTGCCCCGCAGTGTGTCCGATGCCGCACAATTTTACCAGGCCGAGGACGAAAGCTCGACGGAGAAGCTGTTCTGGTCTCAGTATGCTAAGGCCGAACATCCGGTGCCAATGAGCGACCAGCTGAAGCAGATGGTCGAGCTACATAAGGCGGCCAATCAGGCCATGAAGAGCTTTGTAGTCTGGTTGTGGCTTGGCGACGCCCTTCCGAACAGCTTCTTCGGCCTAGTGAGGTGGCTCGTGCATGCCTGCCCGCGGCTGGAGGTCGTCAAGTGATCTGTCTGCATTGAAGGTGCACGCCGGGCTTTCGCCCGTGTAAAAATGCAGTGGGTCAAGCTAGACGCCGTGAAGCTGATTAGGGAGGGGCCGCCAGAGGGCAAGGAGCACCGCCACCCGAGATGTACTATGAGGGTGTTCTGCCAGGTGCCCGTCTTATCGCGAATGAGTGTTCAAAAGATGTAATATTTGAATGAGACTTGCTCGTTTTATCCTGTATGTATGAAAACTTGTTTCATATGCGCTATGTAACGCTTGTTGGAATTTAAAATATTACCTTCTGTTTGGCTATTTATCCAATCTGAGAGATGGCTAGTCCTCGGCTTCTGCCCCATGCCACGAGTGCTGGGATGTTCGGGATAAACCTGAACACTCTTGTTCCCATGTTTGGGTCCTCCGAGGGAGGTGCTCAGCACAACGAACAAGGCAACCAGACTAATAATGCTTTATCACTCTCACTTAGCCATAGAATTCTATAATTTTAAATTTTGGCGAAGCCCCTGGTATTCGGAAGGCCGAATTCATGGCGCGATACACGCCTGTAAGACGGACAGGGCCGGCCCCTCGCCCTAAGCGGCATAAGTCTTTAGGGACTCAAAAAACCTCGCCGAATAGTGACCAGTCTCTCGCGTTATCATGACGGTCAGTTTTAGCTTTATCTACTGAGGTGCTTAGCCCGGCAGAACCGGGGCACAATCGAAGAAGTTCTCCTAGCGCTACCTTAGCCGATAGAGCGGAACGTAAGGTACCAAAACATAGGAGCCGGGCAAACCCAACATTTGACCAAAGACATGATTCGGAGGTGATGCATATAATGCTATAAGTTCGGGGTGCCGCACTTGTGAAAGTGTTCGGACTTTTCACACCGCATTGTGGGGTACGTAAGCCCCTGGTGTATTGGTCGTACCAGAGTGTACGGCTGCAAGGTGTTATTAATGAACACACACACATAGATATATATATATATACATAACAAGAATGCAATAATAGTCGTAATGTCATGCATTGTTTATTGAAAAATTGCGTTAAAGCGGAGTGATACAGATAGTGCGATAAGCAAAGAGTAGGACTATGTCCCTTCCAAGGGTGAGTTGAGGAATGATATGAAATCTGTAATCAACCTGGGAATTCCGTTGTATAACGTAGCTATCTACCTCCTTGGTTGATGCATCATGTGTTCGGCAATAGTGCTGCCGGACAGTGTTTCCGAAGATTAAGGTCCTGAAACAAAAAGAAAAATAACCAAACGGGAGGCCCCTAGTGCGGTTTAGGCCGTGTTTTGGGGCTTGCCGCAGTTGTGCCCCCTCCCCACCTGAGCCCATGGTATTTTTAATGCGTAATTATGTACGCGCGGCACGAATATCGCCGTTGGGCTGGGGTTGGGGTGGCCGCCGTATTGCTACGCGAGCTCAGATCACGCCAGGCGGTCTATTTGCCGATTGCCTTGGGCGCGCTTGAAGGTGCCCGGGCTTTGAAATGCCGAACTGGTTGATTTCCTTGAGAGGCTGCTTTGCGCTTCTGCTGCGAGGGCCGCGGTGTGCTCCTCTATTCGGAGGGAGCGCTCTGTGTTTCCATTGACTGTAATAACTCCGCGAGGTCCTAGCATCTTGAGCTTGAGGTATGCATAATGCGGTACCGCATTGAATCTAGCAAATGCGGTTCTCCCGAGCAGCGCGTGATAACCACTGCGGAACGGGACTATATCAAAGATTAACTCTTTGCTTCGGATGTTATCCGGGGATCCGAAGACCACTTCCAGTGTGATTGAGCCTGTGCAATGGGCCTCTACACCTGGAATGACGCCCTTAAAGGTCGTTTTTGTGGGTTTGATCCTTGAGGGGTCTATACCCATTTTGCACACTGTGTCCTGATAAAGCAGGTTCAGGCTGCTATCGCCGTCCATAAGGACTCGAGTGAGGTGAAATCCATTGATGATTGGGTCTAGGACCAGTGCGGCGAATCCTCCATGATGGATACTAGTGGGGTGGTCCCTGCGATCGAAGGTGATCGGACAGGAGGACCAAGGGTCGAACTTTGGGGCGACTGGCTCCAATGCATATACGTCCCTGAGCGCACGCTTCCACTCCCTCTTGGGGATGTGGGTTGCATATATCATGTTCACCGTCCATACTTGTGGAGGAAACCTCTTCTGTCCTCCAGTGTGCGGCTGCCGGGGCTCCTCCTCATCATCGCTATGCGGCCCCTTGTCCTTGTTTTCGGCAATTAACTTGCCGGCCTGCTTGAACACCCAACAATCCCTGTTGGTGTGATTGGCTGGCTTATCTAGGGTGCCGTGTATTTGACACGAGCGATCGAGTATACGGTCCAAGCTGCACGGACACGACGTACTTTGTTTGAATGGCTTTTTCCGCTGACTGGGTTTAGAGCCTTTGAATCCGGCATTGACTGCCATATCCTCAGTATTTTCGCTGTTAATGCGGCGCTTATGCTTGTTGTGACGTGACCTGCTATTGCCGTCCTTGGTATCAGAGGTACCATGGTTCTTTGATATGTTATTACTGCGAGCCAGCCAGCTGTCTTCTCCCGCACAAAAGCGGGTCATGAGCGTCGTGAGGGCTGCCATAGATTTTGGCTTTTCCTGACCAAGGTGCCGGGCTAGCCACTCGTCTCGGATGTTGTGCTTGAAAGCTGCTAAGGCCTCCGCATCTAGACAGTCGACGATTTGATTTTTCTTTGTAAGGAACCGGGTCCAGAATTGCCTGGCCGACTCTTTTGGCTGCTGAATTATGTGGCTCAAGTCATCGGCGTCTGGTGGTCGCACATAAGTGCCCTGAAAGTTGTCGAGGAATGCGGCTTCCAGATCTTCCCAACAACTAATGGAGTCCGCTGGCAAGCTATTAAGCCAATGACGCGCTGGTCCTTTGAGCTTTAGTGGGAGGTATTTGATGGCGTGTAAGTCATTGCCGCGGGCCATGTGGATGTGGAGGAGGAAATCCTCAATCCATACTGCGGGATCTGTTGTGCCGTCGTATGATTCAATATTCACAGGTTTGAAACCTTCTAGGAATTGATGTTCCATTACTTCGTCTGTGAAGCATAAGGGGTGTGCAGCGCCTCTGTATTGGGCTATATCGCGACGCAGCTCAAATGGGTCTTGCCCGCTGTGTTCGGCCCGCCCGGATTTGCTTTTACTATATCTGGCATGACGTGTGTCGTCTCGCAGAGTGGTACGCCCTCGTGATCCGTAGATTGATCTTGAATGCTTTGCCTTGTCCTCCAACATGTCTCACAGGTCTGGCGTATCTCCCCATGCCTTTTTATTTGAATCGCGTTGGGGTGGAGGCTGAGCTTTTCACTGGAATGCCTCTCTATCATGGCCACGAGGTGGCCGATCACCCGTATCATATGCTTCTTCCTCCAGTCGGGGTAGTAACCTGTGCCTTGGGTAACTCTTGGAGGGGCGCTCGAGTTTATATTCCTCGGCCGCGAGGACTTCAGTCCATTTGTCAGCTAGCAGATCTTGATCAGCTTGAAGCTGCTGCTGCTTTTTCTTCAGGCTATTTGCCGTGGCCATAAGCCGGCGCTTGAAGCGCTCTTGTTC
This sequence comes from Triticum urartu, assembly GCF_003073215.2. Taxonomy (NCBI): domain Eukaryota; kingdom Viridiplantae; phylum Streptophyta; class Magnoliopsida; order Poales; family Poaceae; genus Triticum; species Triticum urartu. Next base: position 54,687,389 of record NC_053022.1, read on the forward strand.
AACGGGATCCTCTGGTACGACAAATTCATCGTCGACGAGGCTTGCCTCGTCTTCGGAGGGGGGCATGTGATCATCGTCCTCCTCTCCGTCTGCCGCTCTCTCAGGAGAGCTGGCTCCTTCATCCTCCTGCTCTAAATCTTGCTGGAGGGGATTGTTGTTGTCTTCAACACTATCCGGAGTGTTATTATCTCCTGTGCCGGTATCACCACTTTTGCTTTGGCGGGACTTAGAGCGGCGCCGCTGACGTCGGCGCTTGGGTTGCTTCTTGGAGGGGTCATCCTTCGCTATCTTGTCGCCATTGCCTTCGTTGGGTGTATCCACCATGTATATGTCATATGACGAGGTGGCTTTCCAGTGCCCTATAGGTGCTGATTCATGTTCGTCTCCTACATCGTCATCCATACCGTCGATGTCTTCGGAGTCGAAGTCGAGCATGTCGGTTAAATCATCGAAAGTGTCTATGAAGTGGGTGGTGGGTGGGCGTCGAATTTCTTCATCGTCCGCATCCCAATCCTGTTGGCCATAATCCGGCCAGTGCTCTCTTGACAAAGAGAGAGACCTTAGTGAATTCAGGATGTCGCCAAAGGGCGAGTGCTGAAAGATATCCGCGGCGGTGAATTCCATGACCGGCGCCCAATCGGATTCAATTGGCAGGGGCGTGGATGGTTCGGAGTCAGAAAAAGAGTCCGGCACCTTGGAGTCATGGGCTGCGTAGAGGATTATGCTGGTGTTTGGCTCGATCGCCGTTGAGACTACAGCTCCTAAGGCGGTGTCTAACCACCCGTCCTCGATTGGCACAGTTGGCTCCGAGCTAAGGGTCGGAGCTGATGCAGGCGCGGCCTCTGGGGTACTGTTCGGCGGTAGAGCCAGGTCATACCCATCGCGACAGTACGGCGTGCCCGGCTGTGGCTCGAATTCGTCGAAGATCAAGTCTCCGCGGATGTCGGCCGTGTAGTTCAAACTTCCAAATCTGACCTGATGGCCAGGGGCGTAGCTTTCAATCTGCTCCAGATGGCCAAGCGAATTAGCCCGCAGTGCAAAGCCGCCGAATACGAATATCTGTCCGGGGAGAAAAGTCTCACCCTGGACCGCATCGCTATCGATGATAGTAGGAGCCATCAAGCCAAACGGCGACTACACAGAGGAACTCTCAATGAAAGCACCAATGTCGGTGTCAAAACTGGCGGATTTTGGGTAGGGGGTCCCAAACTGTGCGTCTAGGCCGGATGGTAACAGGAGGCAGGGGACACGAAGTTTTACCCAGGTTCGGGCCCTCTTGATGGAGGTAAAACCCTACATCCTGCTTGATTAATATTGATGATATGGGTAGTACAAGAGTAGATCTACCACAAGATCAGAGAGGCTAAACCCTAGAAGCTAGCCTATGGTATGATTGTATGTTGTGATTGTTGTCCTACGGACTAAAGCCCTTCGGTTTATATAGACACCGGAGAGGGTTGGGGTTACACAAGGTCGGTTACAAAGGAGGAGATATCCATATTCGTATTGCCTAGCTTGCCTTCCACGCCAAGTAGAGTCCCATCCGGACACGAGACGAAGTCTTCAATCTTGTATCTTCATAGTCTAACAGTCCGGCCAATGGAGATAGTCCGGCTGTCCGGAGACCCCCTAATCCAGGACTCCCTCACTTACATTGAAGGCGAAGGTTGTTTGTTATTGAACCAAGTGATGAAGGGGAAGAACAAGGGGAAGAAAAACAAAAATCAACTCCCGGTGCTGTAATGAAGTACTGGAACTGTGATGACACAAGTAATGATATAGTTTTGCATCTTAATTTATTGCTATGGCTAGAATGAGCAATTGTTTTGCCACTGATTTGATGCCACTCTTAATGTAATATGTAATTATCTCTACTTGTGCAAACAGGGATCTTCTTTGAAGATACCATATATTTTAGTGGAACTGCACAAGAAGATGTTGGAAACATTAAACTAATCAAGGAGTATATAGTAAGCATGGACACCACCGTAGATTGCAACAGATGGTTCCGGAGAATTGCTTCATCTATATGCTCTACACAATAAGCCTCCTGACAAAGGTTGGTACTCGCCCACTGATTTCATCCATATGATTGATCTTTGTCATCTCTATTGGTGTTGTGCTACTGTTTAGATACTGTCATGAAAAAGTGGTATTGTCCTTGAGAAGTGCTTCATCTATGCTGTTTTAAATATTTCCTTTCCTTTTTTTCGAGCAAACAATGATGCTAGAATTTAGTAGTCCTCTTGTCTTTGCACAACAGGATCATCTTCCTCTGAAGAAGAATATGGAGTACGTGAAGTGACTAGTTCCGATTATGCCAGGATGAAGAATCCCTGTCTATCTTATCATCAGAAGGAGCAGTTGAAGGATGGTTACATTACTCCCCACAAGACCAAACTAACTTCAGCTCAGAAGGACTGACAAAATCTCCATTTTTTGCTGTGATGCGCGAGTACAATGTTGTTCTAGGATTCTTTCTAGTGAGTTCCATTTTTATAAAAGTGTGCTCTACATGGACCATGTATGTGCCTGTTGAAACTGTCAATTCATAGTACAGTTTGCTCTATACGAATCACTTTTTTGTATTTGTGCAAACAAGGGTGCTCAGCTTGATTTCAGTGGGAACTGCACAAAATGTTCATGAATATATCGAATCATTCATTTCCACCACAAGAAAGGAGGTGCCGATAAGTTCAAGGCTTGCAACATATAAGGGCGAAATCATACAAGCTACGCGCGAATTTGGTTGATTTTGGTGGAACTGCACAAAAAGAACAGCTGGTTTATTTAGCACGAGGTGCTATGTCAATGTCCGAACTGATGGAAACCCTGCCCATTCCACAATCGTAGGAATTTGATATTTTGGAATGGGACAACCTTGTCAAATTTTGCTCATTGATTTTAGCAAGACATGCGTTTGATATTTTCGAATGGGACGCCCTTGCTGTCAGCAGCGTCGATCAATTTTTTCTTTATTCTTTAGTTGTGAAGTAAATATTGCCTCTGACATGTGAGTCGCTGAGATGCATAATCATCGATTGTTTTGAATGTTCTCTATGAATTGCCAGGCCTGTGTGTTTGATTGCAATGTACAAAAATGCTAAAAACCTGCTCAAACTCTTTGTACTCCTTCTGTTCCTTTTTACGTCGCACATTGTGAAAGTGCATACTTTTTTTGTATAATATTGGTCAAAGTAGAGATACTTTGACTGCAGACAAAACTTGTATGTAGACTAGAAAGGACCGGAGGGACTACATGTGAAACTGCTGGAAACGAGGTGATCACCCTGGGAATAATGCTAGTACATATTGTTTTGCATGTTCATCCAATGCCAGTGATATAGGAATTCGAACTAATTGAAATAAATTCATTCATACACGGTCGGATTTCATATAAACATGCCAGATTTCATTACATTTCATACATTCTTCAAGTAAAAAGGGGTGCGCTGGAGGTATAATTAATTAACCGAAGCTACCCACCTGTGTCCCGCTGAGCCGAACAGAAGCTTCAGTGACTTAACTGCAGGTGTAGTTGCGTAACTGACATGTGGCCTGTTGGGCCCACGTGTCAGTCAGCCAACTGCACCAGCAGTTAAGTAGAAGCAGCGTTATTCTCCAGCAGAACTCCCCGACTCCACATCGCCGCCAAGAAGCTAACCGGCTGTCAATGGTCAACCTGCCTAGCTTGGCTTCAACACGAGGGTAGTAGCGATGGCCTTACTTGGATCCGAGCGGTGGCGACCTACCGTGTTCTACTCTTCCTCGTTTTCTGTGTGGCGCATCCTCGTTGGCAGTGGGGCGGGGCCTCGGCGGAGCCGGCGATGTCCTCTATCTCGTTGCCGGCGGGCGGTGCCTCAGCGGAGCGGTGGAAATCCTCCCCGCGTTGCCGGTAGGGTGGGGCCTCGGCTGAGCCGGCGATGTCCTCTGCCTCGTTGTTGGCGGGGCGGGGCCTCGACGGAGCCGGCGGTGTCCTCTGCCTCTTTGTTGGCGCCGCGGGGCCTCGGCGGAGCAGGGCCTCGTCGACGCCAGCGGAGCGGGGACTCGTCGGAGCCGTCATTGTCCTCTGCCTCGTCCTCGGTCTCGCCAAACAGCGCCTCGCCCGCTTCATCGCCCTCTTTGCTAGCCTCTTTGTAGGCGGCCGCAGCCTCCGCCACCCGCATGCGGTCCCGCCAGCGCTCGAGGCGGTTGACGATGTCCTGGACTAGGGGGTACTCACCACGTCATCTTCCGATCTGTTAGATTGGCCCGAGGACCCCCATGGCCGTATACTCATGGGCCAGTTCGGACAGTTGCTGCATACATGGAAGATTCCACAAGACTTGGTGATCAAGACAAGGACTCCTCCCCACCGGCGTATTCAGCTAGGACTCTTGTTATCCTAGGCCTCTGGTACATTATATAAACCGAGGTCAGGCTAGTCGATGGACAACAATCATACCGTAGGCTAGCTTCTAGGGTTTAGCCTCTCCGATCTCGTGGTAGATCAACTCTTGTAAGACTCATATCATCAAGAATAAATCAAGCAGGACGTAGGGTTTTACCTCCATCAAGAGGGCCTGAACCTGGGTAAAACATCGTGTCCCCTGCCTCCTGTTACCATCCGCCTTAGACGCATAGTTCGGGACCCCCTACCCGAGATCAGCCGGTTTTGACACCGACATTGGTGCTTTCATTGAGAGTTCCGCTGTGTGTTCGGCAAAAGGTTGATGGCTCGCCTGCAGATCAACTGCGACTTTGGCATCTTCGTCACCAGCTCGACTGGACACCTTGGTTCGACCAAGGACCGCGCCCTACCTTCGATCGTCATGTTCGGATGAGGGCCTTTATAAACATCAACTCCGATCTCTATCAAGATCATGGAGGAATCATCCAGGGAGCCCGGGGGCTCAACGTCAACATTGCCCTCGGGCGACCGTGCTGTTTTTCTGGACAGCAAATTTGTGTCCGCCGCCACCGCCTCCTCAAGTGTCTTTTTAACGATTACCTCGGTGGAATTGTGCGGAATTGAGTCTACAATAACCCTGGAAAATTTCGTCGAGTTCCGATGGAGGAATCTCTGGCAATCCACGATATACCGGAGCCCTGTCAAATTTGGACGGGAATCTGGACGAGTTTAGGGCGTGGTGTCCAGCTTCTAGCTCGGACGTCCTTTGGAAAATCCAACCGTTGATCGGCTGCGAAATTCCTATATCTACCACCTCTCAAAATTTCAGCTCGATCCGACCGTAAAAACTCCGGGAACCTTCCGATTAGTGCATTACTTTTCGGATCTGTTTTCTGCGCGAAAACGAATCCAACCCGAGTTTGTCTTTTTTATGAACAGGATTTCGGACATCCCTTTTGAAGGAAGTTTTGTATGGGGTATTGTATTTTATTCCCGAACACATCCCACCAACTTTAAGATCTTTTGAACATGATCCTCAACATCATACTGGTGTCAAACCAGTCCGGTAATATTGCTCCACGGCTGCCGACCTGCGCTAGACACGTCGTCAATTTGTTGAGCCGAGCTCAACTTCTTCTGATCATCATCTCGACAAGACGAACAAGAGTCCGGGATCCCGAAGGATAAATCATCACCAACATCGTTGCCCCGGATTACACGGAGCGGGCATACCAGCATCGCCGCACGGTCGCTTCATCAAGCCGGCATCGACCACGTCACGACCTGCATCGGCAGGGCCGCACTATTGCTTCTTCAAGCTGGTGTCCATCACGCCGACCTACTTCGACTCATCAGCTGTCATCGAGGCTTCGACTTCTCGGCTGGACCGGGGACTTCGCCATCTCTTCATCAACCTACTCCGGACACTTCGGCGTCACTAGCCGACCAGCTCCGTCACGTTAGCTAGACCGAGGGCTTTGCCTCGGCGAGCCAACCTTTGCCAGCATTGCCATGCCATCGTTTTATCGCCCATCAGGCAATGGGTGTGCGGACCGAGTCCCAATTTTGGGAATCACCTTCCTTCGGATTGCTACAACAAATAAATCAGGTGCTATTAATCCTAGTATTTTTTGCTTGTTTGGGTTCATTTTTCCCAAAGAATTATTACTCTGGCTTGTCCAACATATGTACACAGGTCTATCAAATGGTGGCCGCATTAACGACGGTCGCATGGTGGTTCGATCAATCTCCGTACATAGTCCGGCGAATGCCGCATCCGGAACTCGGACCGACCTGTGAATTCAGGCTTTGCCATGCCTTTACCGCATCACGCCGACGCCCTGCATCGACATTGACTTCAGCGCCAGAACATATTTCTTTTATTACTGACTTTGCATAAATTATTTATTACGCAATATTTTTTTATTATTATTATCTCCGGTTTGCACTATTTTTTGTGCACAGGAAAATGATCCGGGTTGGGCAGTATCGTCAACTCGGCGTACTGACATACCACGCCACCTCGGCTAGACGGGGGGCTTCGTCAACACTTCATTACCCCATGCCGGGGACTTCGGCATCACTCTGCCGGCCTGCATTGACCGTGCTATGTCACCACTTCGGCGTGTCGAGCTCTCCGCTCCGCCACCTCGAGACCGGCTTGGGGGATGGAACCTTGTCCCGCATCAAGCTCGGACCGTGTCATCAATGCCGAACACATTAACCAGCTAAGTCACTTTCATGCTCAAAGTTTTAATTTTTAACTTGTGTTCGGTTCGACCAAGCATTATACTTTTTTGGAAAAAAGTTGCTTGTAAAAAATCTCCTTGTCAAAAATTTGTTTGTGACATGCAAATTCAAATACCCCATTTATTTGGGGCTCCCTTGATGAAGCTTTTCCTCTTGCATATGATTATACTTGTATGGCTTCGTTCCTTGTTCGTGTATCACGCCACAATATGCACCATATTGACATAAGCGATTTGCAAGCTGGGTTGTCTGGCTCCTGCGCTTACCCCTGCGTTCCCGATTGTTCGGCTAGGGAGTAAAGGGAGCACCTCTGCGATTGTCACGACCGGGTCATCCAAGCTGTGACCTCAGACTGGGTGAAGCCGAAAGCTAGTGCTCTTATTGTTTTCAATCATGGTCGACACACAACGGAACTCATGAGTACAAAAAATGTATTGCACAAGTCTCATAGTAATAATGAGCACCGAAGAAAGGTATCGGTGGGGGTACTATTTTCTTCGAAGATGCTTCTTACACTTTGTTAGTAATATAACATAAGTTCCCTGAGCGCGCTTTGTGTGTTACAGCCTTATGGCCTGATTGCCTGGTCATCGGAAACACCGTCGATACTCTCGACAGGCGGAGTACATGACACTTTTCGGCCCTTGGCCGAAGAGGGAGAAGGCGACGGTCGGTTAAGACACGTTTAAAGTTCGGGTGAACACAAATATGATACAAGTACTTCGGTAGACACAATCATTATACATAAAATTCTTACCCATGTCACTTGGGGGCTCTTAAAATTTATATATGAGCTGTAAATGTGTTTTCTTCTTGGTCGTTGTCAAAACATGACAGAAGCACAATTTTTTCTTTCTCTTCCAATTTTTGGATTGGCACCGAACACTTGATCTTGTTCGGACGTCATGTTTTTACTGACGTTTTTTTGGTTTTTCAAGCTTTTGGCACTTTTAAACTACTTGTGTGTTTTCAGCACAAGTCTCGCAGTGCAACGCCGGACACCTTTAGAGATTCGGCAAAAACATTCTCGGATATTGCTATATATGCATCGGTGTCGAATTGTGTCTTCGGTCAATAGTTGGGTTGCCCGGCTCCTGCGCTTGCCTCCTACGTTCCGCTCTGTTCGGCTAGGTGTGCAAAGGGAGAACCACTGCGATTGTGCTTCCAGCTCACTTGGTTAAGCACCTCAGTGGAGAAAGCCGTAAACTGACTGTCACAATAAGCGTAAACTGGTCAGCAATCCGATGACTGTATTAAATGATGGGTCATTCATAACATTGGCCGAAGTGTTTACGGCTTGACCTCGATTGTCGCCAAACACTACCGGGGGCTAGTAACTGGCCTCCCAAACTAAAATCCTCAAAATTTTGCTCTTACATTAGAGCCGAGGTTTCATGATCATGCTTAGCATGACAACACAAAGAAAGGGATCGATAGCGGGACTATTTTCTTTGGAAGACATTTCTTATGCTAAACAGTAATATAACATATCTCTCTGCGTACCTTTGTTTATAAAACCATATGGCCAGATTGCCTTGTTTGTCGTAAATCTTTGCCCTCATAAAGGCTTTATAAAGTAAGAAAAACACTCCTCGGCTACTGGCCGAGGAGGTGGAAGCCGATGGTCGGTCAACAAAGTTTTGTACAATGCGGATCCGAGCATTAAATGACGTAAAGTACTTGGATACATAGAGTCATTACACATAATTTGTGCTTTTAATCTGGATATCGATCCTTAATTCGGCCACCCATAGGCTTCGGGCTTATTATTTAAAAATATTAAAGGGGCACATCGATCCCCTGATCTGGTGTTGCCACCCGACCAGTGTCTCGGGGGCTACTGCATTGCCTGTCCAATGTAGAAAATTTTAAGTGCAATACAGTTGCCGAGGAGATTTTGATCCTCAGGTTGGTCGGCCGCACCCAACCCGAGTCTCGAGGACTGAGCACGCCGCTTTTTGTGTCTCGGAGTACTCTGCCGAGCTAGGACTTGACCCTCAGGCTGATTTTGCAAATCAACCTGAGTCTCAGCGGCTACTGGGATCAGCGGTCTTACGTCATCCTTCAGGTGCATCTCGGGTTTTAAACCGATACACACCTTGAGGGCTACTGGCTATATATCTCGGCAGAGAATAAATTGCACCAATCAAAAATATTGGCAGAAAATCGGCCCACAGTCGGGGTGGTGCACCACCTCGGAAGCAGTCCGGCATAAAGCTCGGGCGCTAGTGGCTAGCTCCATAGAGGGCATTTCCGGCATTAAGCTCGGCTAAACTCCATCAACTTTTTTGAACCCAGGTGATATGACACCTCGGATATAGTCCGGCGTTGGAGCTTGGACACAGTCTGGTGTTGGAGCTCGGATATATTTTGGCGTTGGAGCTCGGATACATTTCAGCATTGGAGCTCGAAAGCAGTCCGACATTGCTGCTCGGCTGCAAAAAATACTTCGAATGCAGTCCGGCGTTAGAAATCGGATGCAAGAGGACACTGCCTCCTGGGAACAACTTCAAACCGGAGGTGTGGCATAAAAATAACAAGGCATTGATAAAGGCCGAAAACTTAAAGGGGCTCCTCGGATACCCGACATGTAAACTCATCGAATGCATTTCGGCAATCCTCAAGATCGAAGATGAGAAGATTTGTTGAACCAGTTTTCAAGACCAACAATCGAAGATGAAGAACAGTTCGGAAGAATCGAGGAGTGTCCCTAACTTGAAGAACGGTTCAGGGGGCTACTGACGGTGTCCTGGACTAGGGGGTACTCACCACGTCATCTCCTGATCTGTTAGATTGGGCCGAGGACCCCCATGGCCGTATACTCATGGGCCAGTTCGGACAGTTGCCGCATACATGGAAGATTCCACAAGACTTGGTGATTAAGACAATGACTCCTCCCCACCGACATATTCGGCTAGGACTCTTGTTATCCTAGGCCTCTGGTACATTATATAAACCGAGGCCAGGCTAGTCGATGGACAACAATCATACCATAGGCTAGCTTCTAGGGTTTAGCCTCTCCGATCTCGTGGTAGATTAACTCTTGTAATACTCATATCATCAAGAATAAATCAAGCATGACGTAGGGTTTTACCTCCATCAAGAGGGCCCGAAGCTGGGTAAAACATCGTGTCCCCTGCCTCCTGTTACCATCTGCCTTAGACGCACAGTTCGGGACCCCCTACCCGAGATCCGCCGGTTTTGACACCGACTGCGGTCCTTGCGGGCGGAGCGGTACGAGTCGAGCAGCGCCTCCTGCTCCGCCCGCTCCGCGTCGATCTGCTCCTCCGCCTGCAGGTGCTCCTGGAGGAGATGGTGGTTGTAGGCGGCATCGGCCTGCGCCTCCCGGAACTGCTCCTGACGCATCTGCCTCACACTGTCCATATATTGGGCATGGGCCTCGCCGATGGTCATGGTGCAATGCATCAGCGGGGATGGCGCGGAGGAGGGGGTTGGCGCCGGATCGTCGACTACCATGTTCTCCATTGGGACGTTGTCATCCTCCGGCTGCCTGCCGGCCAGCCGGTCGGCAGCAATGGTTGCCATCTCTTTGTGGTCCGTCATCCGCCCATCCCGAAGAGCGTTGGAGCGCGAGGAAGCCATGGTGGGCAGTAGTGGTGTGGACAGGAGAAAGGGAACAGATGCGGATGACTGCGGCTATGGCCAGCGTAGCAGTTTATATAGCAATGGTGGGCGGGCGGAGGGACAGATGTGTGGCGCCGGAGTAGCCGCCTCGGCAACCGCGTATCATTAATGTGGGCGGCAGATGGATGGTCGGACGACACTTGTGTCATTTGAAGGCGGAGCAATTGCCTGCACTGGGAAGCGGGGCGGGCTGTGCTGACTGTTTCGGGCGGAAAGCGCGCGCGGGCGAGGAGATGACTTTACTTGGAGAGGATGACAATGGGGACCCACCAGGTCCATAGCCTCATGTATGCAAGTGCCTCCTTATTATATATATATGTATAAAACTATACTTCCTCTGTCTAGGTGACTTAGTCGTATTAGAAGGTGCATCACGACCTAGGTGCAAGAAGATTGGTGGAAAAGAAGAATATTTCTCTCTTCTAAACACAACATGTAATCACAGCAGTTAAGAGGATGCCTTATTAGTTACCCATGCAGGCCATCGTAATTCATAGCATGCAAAGAACTTTTATTTCTTGCCTAATAACCGCATGGACATGCTGCATGCATTGGTCCTTGTCCGAGCAAAAAAAGGGAGGAAAGGGGTTTCCACGGGAGACAACGATGCAGAGGTGGAAGCGCTCGCTGGAGTTATTTATTTTGCTTCCCCCTGGTTTCCTGACATCATGGTCCCACACCATTGTCAACCTATGTAGTACTAGTCAATAAACGAGAGAATTGCACAAGAAGCGGCCGACAGCTGGGACCAAGCAGCTCGAGCAATATTTGTGTTTTTGAGGTGTGAGCACTGCAGAGTTTTTCGATGTTTAGCCCAGATATTAATTTTTCTCCTCTGAACAACAATGAAAACATCGCTGCAGGTATTAACTGGGCGGGCCTGTGGCCCGTCTAACCGAGGCCAGATATCCAGCCCAGATATTAATTTTTTTCAAGCTGAACATGGCTAGCCCAGCTATACTTTTTTTTGGAATACCCAGGCAAGGTCAAGTTGTTATTTTCCGCCCCGCTGGGCTGCAAATCTTTCCTAGGAGGGATGCATTAGGCCTAACAAGAAAATGGGCTTTAAGAAATAATAAATGGGATGTAATTATAAAAACTGTGCAGTAACTATAAAAAAATGCACCAAACACGTGATTACTTTATAAAATATTATTTTTGGATATTGAAAATTTTAATTTCATTAATTGTTGCGAGCGCAATGTTTCGTTGGATTTTTATGAAATATAAATTTATATTGAAATTGTATTTAATTTGACTAGAAATTTTGGGATAAAAATATTTCGTATCCCATCAAAATGTGGGAAATTTTATTGAATTCTGTTTTGAACGGTTGGTTGAAATGGGCTGTACTTTTAACAAACTGTAAATGGGCTGTAGTAAATTCCATTAGAATTCAAAAATGGGCTACACATTCTTACAAATCTCAAATGGGCTATAAGTTCCCTGCCACACACTTCTGGCCTTACTAAGTTGACGCGTCCCCTAAAAAAACAGAGTTGACGCGTATGCAAGGCTTTGTCAACTTATAGTCAACACACGGTTCTAGAAGCCGTGGCCGTTGGATGTCCATCCAACGGATGCCGTGCTTCTTCTTCAATCTCGGATATTCTAGTTTCACCCACCCAAAAAATGATTCCTCCCCTTGATATCTGGGGCGCACCGTTTCGGAAGCTGACCTGTGGGCCTACTAAGTTGACGTACCAAGGGCTTTGTCAACTTAGTCAATATAAACGATTCTAGTTGCAGTGACCGTACGACGTCCATCCAACGGCCGTAGTGCTTCTTCAACCTCTGGTCTTCTTGCTCCAGCCGACCAAAGTAGCGCCGGTCGTGCCGCCTGCTCCTGCCTCCTGTGGTCGGCTGTGTTGCCGTGGAGGCCTCACTGCCCCCTACTATACCCACCGCTGGCCAGGCCCTGCGGTGACGGCAGCCTCACACCGCAGCCGAACGAGTGAACCCTCATACTCCTCTCCGCGTGGGCATCCACTGCCATGTCTTCACCACCTCCGCGTCGTCCCCTTCCTAGGCCACGCCGTCGTCCACCGCCCTGGTGCTCTCGGCGCGGCGTGGTTAATGTGGAAGGAACGACTTCCATCGGACGTGGACTGTACGTGGAGAGGCTGCCAGTTGGGTCCATGGCAGCAGCAAGTAAGTGCCTCCTTATTACGCGGAAAATAATGATTCCTCCACCTGACAGCAGGGACCCACCGGATGGGCCACCAGTATTTTGCGAAAAAATCGTTTCCCCTGGCTGCTGGGACCCACCGGACAGGCCATCGTATTTCATGAAAAAACGTTCCCCCCGCTGTCAGCTCGGACCCACCGGAAGTGCCTCCTTATTACACAAAAAAAATGAATACTCCCCCGGCTAGCTGGGACCCACCTTGCTGGGAGGCTGACTTGTGGGCCTACTAAGTTGACGGGGACGAAGGGCTTTGTCAACTTAGTCAATATGAACAATTCTAGCTCCAGTGACTCTACGATGTCCATCCAACGTCCGTAGTGCTTCTTCAACCTCTGGTCTTCTTGCTCCAGCCGCCCAAAGCAGCACCGGTTGTGCCGCATGCTCCTGCCTCCCGTGGCCGGCTGTGCTGCCGCAGAGGCCTCACCGCCCCCTACTATTCCCACCGCTGGCCAGGCCCTGCGGCGATGGCAACCTCACATCGCAGCCGAACCAGTGAACCCTCATAGTCCTCTCCGCGTGGGCTTCCACTGCCGCGTTGTCCCCTTCCTAGGCCTCGCCGTTGTCCACCGCCATGGTGCTCTCCGCGCGGCATGGTCAACGTGGTCAAGGAACGACTTCCATCGGAAGAGTACTGTACGTGGAGAGGCTGGCAGCTGGGTCCACAGCCACAGCCCAGTTTTTTTGTGATTTGCCAAGTAAGTCGCTTTGTCAGGCCTGTTGGGCTGCAAATCTTTCAAGACGAGGAGAGCTTTCATTCGGCTGGCCGAGAAAATGGCCCATCAGTAATGAGAAATGGGTTGTACATTTCTAAAACACATCAAACCGACAATTAGTTTCAAATATCTTTTTTTTATTTCAATATTTTAAATTACATTAATTTTTATGCATGGATAATTTGTTGGATTTTATATTGATATGCATTTATTTTTAAAATTAGTTTGAATGTGAGTCAAAATTTCAGAATTAAAAACTGTTCGGACCGCACCGAAATAGGCAAAATTTCGTATACTTTTTTAACCGTTGCCACAATATGGGCTGTAATTCTAACAAAAAGAATATGGGCTCCAAAAAAACCTTAAGAATTAGCAAATGGGCTGTAAATTATTAGAAATAATGGCAGATGGGTTGTATGTTGTTTTCCACAGATTTGAGGCTTTCCTATAAAAAGGTTGACGCACAAGCACTGACTGTTGGATGTCCATCCAACGGCCGTCGTCCTTCCTCAATCTCTGCTCTTCCTGCTCCAGCCGCTCAAACAAGCGCCGGCGGGACTGACTGCTCCCTCCTCCTCGCGGCCGGCTGTGCTTCCGCGCAGGCCTCACCGCCCGACCGTACTCCCATCGCTGGCCTAGCCATCCCTCTACTCACCCACACCTGCTGTTATTCTCCGGCGACGGCAGATGAACCAGTAAACCCTCGTACAGTCATACTCCCTCCGCGTGGGAAACAACTTCTGAGTCTTCCCTGCCTCCGTGTCGTCCCCTTCCTAGGCCTCGCCGTCGTCCACCGCCCTGGTGCTCTCGGCGTGGCGTGGTCAGCGTGGTCAAGGAACGACTTCCATCGGACGTGGATTGTACTTGGAGAGGCTGACAGCTGGGGTCCATGACCGCAGCAAGGAAGTGCTTCCTTATTACACGGAAAATAATGATTCCTCCACCTGACAACTGGGACCCATCGGACGGGCCACTGTATTTTGTGAAAAAACGTTTCCCCCTGACTGCTGGGACCCACTAGCTACATCTTCGCACGCAAGGAAGTGCATCCGGGCAAAAAAAACGATTCACCCCCTGACTGCTGGGACCCACCAGCTACATCTTCGTAGGCAAGGAAGTGCCTGACAGTCGGGACACACCTGGTCGAAGTGTACGTAGCGTTGTCATTCTGGTCGCGAATGTGTACGTACATACTGGTCGATGTAGAGGCGCGCACATGTCGTAGTAGAGGCGCGCACGTGTCGTAGTAGAGGCGCGCACGTAGCATGTACACGTACGTACAGCAGCCAGGGTGCAAGAAAGAAAAAACGGCCACGTATGTGTACATACGGGTGGGGGCTCGAACGCGTACTCGCGCATCCATACGGCCAGGGCTCGTTTACATGGCTGGGTCAGAACGGAGAAACAGTGTCGTCGTCGTGTTCATGGGGAGGCAACGGAATGCGTCGTGTTCATGGGGAGGAAACAAAATGCATGGGAGGCAACCGGCTAGGTCAGAACGGAATGCGTGGTCGTGTTCATCAGGAGGGCTTGGACGGAACAGGTGATGGAAACGAGGCCTGGCGTACCGCACAACGGAGGAAACAGACCTCCTACGTTCGGAACGGGGTCCTGTTGATCGGGAGGGGTATGGCGTACCGCAAAATGGAGGAAACGGACCTCCTACGGTCAAAACGGGGGTCCTGTTCATCGGGAGGGGTGTGGCGTACCACAAAACGGATGAAACAGACTTGTGTTGGAGCGCTATGGTCAAAACGGGGGTCCTGTTCATCGGGAGGGGTGTGGCGTACCGCAAAACGAGACTCCACGGGATACTGTTCATCTCCACCGTCGACCCCCTCCGGCATCCACGAGCTACTGTTCATCCACCGTCGACCTCCTCCAGCCTCCACCTGCGACTGTTCATCCACGGGCTCCTGTTCATCCAGCCTCCACCGCGCGCTACTCCACCGGCTACTGTTCAACCAGCCCCCTCCACAGGCTCCTGTTCAACCACCCCTCCACGGGCTACTGTTCATCCTGCCCTCCACCATCTACTGTTCATCCTGCCCTCCATGGGGTGGTCCTGTTCATCCAGCCCTCCATGGGGTCCTATTCATCCAGCCCTAACCGTCTCGATCGATCGGGGTCCTGTTCATCCAGAGGCAGCACCACGGGGTCCTATTCATCCACCCCCACCGGGAACTGTTCATCCACCCCCCGCCGCAACGCTCAGTGTTCATCCAGAGGCAGCATCGATAGGCTTCAGTTAGCAGCAGTAGCGAAGGAATCGCTCGATCGGGTTCAGTTAACAGCCATCGATCGATCGCTCAGGTTTAGTAACGCGTAGCCTACAGTGCAATCGCTCGGGTTCAGTTAGAGCCCAACGCCTCGCTTGGGCTCAGTTAGAGCCAACGCCTCACACACACGCGCGTACATGTATGAGAGAAACGCGCATCGCTCGGCCCCGACCTCCCACCGTAACCGGGAACTCCTCGAAATTTTCCTCGCCCTCGCTTCTAGCATGGTTTTTTTTCGTCATGGACGGCCCAAAGAATGTCATGCAGCTGCGTCTCCGGCCCGCCCAGGACGAAAAGCCCATTTTCTGTCATGATTTTTTGTCATAGAAGTAGGAGCCCACCACATCTATGATGATACCGGGTTTTGTCACAATTATCGTCATAGAAGTGTCATATGTATGACAGAAATTTTTTTCGTTCGGCCCAAAATGTCACGGATGTGTCTTTTTTTTGTAGTGGGAGGAGTCGTAACCATCCAAATAATCCAGATTTAATGAACCGGCCTTAGCTTCACATCTACTTAGGAGAAAAAACAGTTTTAACCTTTTGGGCTCCCAAAGCCTTGTAATAGGCTAGCTTCAAACCGCATGTTCTGGCTATGCCATTGTGCATATCATACTGCGTACGATATTTTTATCCGTCATGTCAATATATGCTTTATATCCTTTATCATATTTGTAGTGTTTGAATCTGTTCCTGTATGTAAAAGATGAGAAACTGTCCTGGCGGTTTGTCGCTGGAAGGGTCAAAACACCCAATACATAACTATGAAATTACCATAGTGGAATAATCAGGGCTAGATGTAAATATAAATAAGGCTGGAAAGCCTTTGATTAAATAAAAACACAGATAAGTCTGTTTATGAACGATAATGTCATACCTATGTTCTTTGATTCTGGACTGCCGGCTTATGTGACCCGGACAGTAAGGGTGACAACCAATATTTTTAGAAGTCAATACTTCCATATGACTGATGACTGTTATACATTGGCAACTTATTATCAAAGAACCAAGCCCTTTTAAATTTAAACCATACTTACAGTTAGATTCTAGACAACAAAAAACCAGTAAAACAAAAGAGCATCTTTCAAATAATGTAAATCAAGCATCAAGAAAAAATTGGAGGCTTTTGATTTGAATACGATCAGTAAACCGGACCAAAGGGGTTAAGCTAGGATTCGAATACGATCATGTAGCCCCCAGTGGCTTTGGCGTTGCGTCGATCAAGAGGGTACCGACATCTATGTTCTCTTTGGTTCGAATACGACCTATGTTTGAACAAGAAGCCCCCAAATGACCTTGAGAGTTTTTTAACGACGCTGATTCGAATATGATCAACGTCGGACCCAAAAGGGGTTGAACTATGATTCGAATACGATCAGGAAGCCCCCTAGTGAGTTTGGCAGTGTGCCGATCAAAAGGGTACTGACAGCTATGTTCTCTTTGGTTCGAATACGACCTATATTTGAACAGGAAGCCCCCTAGTGACCATAAGGTTTAACAGCTAGATTCGAATACGATCATGAGCCGGACCGAGAGGGTTAAGCTAGATTCGAATACGATCAGCCCCCAACTGGTCGTTTAATAATTAGAATAATAAAGATATGTGATCATTGAGGATGAAAAGGACAGAGGTCCTGCTTTATTACTTATCATAATATGTACAACGTCAAAGTATGTACATTATGAGAGCCGGTGGCTCAAGTATAGTAAGGCCGAAGATGAGCGATATTCCATGGCCGGCGGGTCTCCTCCTCTGATTTACGTGAGTCTTTGTGCTCTTGAATATCGATAAGGTAGTATGACCCGTTGTTCAAGTTTTTGCTGACCACAAAGGGTCCTTCCCAAGGTGGGGATAGCTTGTGCGCATCAAACTGATCTTGTATGAGCCGGAGCACCAAGTCACCTTCTTGAAAGGTTCTGGATTTAACCCGGTGGCTTTGATAACGGCACATGTCCTGTTGGTAAATCGGTGACCGGGCCACTGCCAAATCTCGCTCTTCATCTAATAAGTCAAGCGCATCCTGACAGGCTTGTTCGTTATCAGCTTCAACATAAGCCGCCACGGCGGGCGAGTCATGAGAATGTCACTAGGCAGGACTGCTTCTGCTCCATAAACTATGAAGAAAGGTGTATAACCCGTAGACCTGTTAGGGGTGGTAATGATGCTCCATGGTACCGAGGGTAACTCTTCTACCCAACAACTCGGCGTCCGTTGTAACGGAACCATAAGCCGGGGCTTGAGACCTTTTAAGATTTCCTGATTTTCTCTCTCAGCTTGACCATTGGATTGGGGGTGAGCTACTGATGAAACATCAAGCCAGATATGCTCATGTTGACAAAATTCCTCCATAGCACCTTTGGACAGATTAGTACCATTGTCAGTTATAATGCTGTGTGGAAAGCCAAAATGAAAGACCACCTTTTTCATGAACTGAACCGCTGTGGCTGCATCACACTTACTAACCGGCTCTGCCTCAACCCATTTTGTGAATTTGTCAACTGCCACCAAAAGATGTGTCTTTTTTATCTTTGGATCTTTTGAAAGGTCCAATCATATCGAGCCCCCAAACTGCAAACGGCCAAGTAATTGGAATCATTCGCAATTCTTGAACCGGCACGTGTGCCCGTCGCGCAAATTTCTGACAACCATCACACCTAATGACCAAATCCTCCGCATCAGCATGAGTCGTCAGCCAGTAAAAACCATGACGGAAGTGTCGGCGTTCTGGGAATGGGGGTCCCTAGACTTGCCTGCCTGCAGCCTGCTGTGTGGTTGAGCCTGTTGGAAATATGCCCTAGAGGCAATAATAAATTGGTTATTATAATATTATATTTCATTGTTCATGATAATCGTTTATTATCCATGCTAGAATTGTATTGATAGGAAACTCAGATACATGTGTGGATACATAGACAACACCATGTCCCTAGTAAGCCTCTAGTTGACTAGCTCATTGATCAATAGATGGTTACGGTTTCCTGACCATGGACATTGGATGTCGTTGATAACGGGATCACATCATTAGGAGAATGATGTGATGGACAAGACCCAATCCTAAGCCTAGCACAAGATCGTGTAGTTCGTATGCTAAAGCTTTTCTAATGTCAAGTATCATTTCCTTAGACCATGAGATTGTGCAACTCCCGGCTACCGTAGGAGTGCTTTGGGTGTGGAAAACGTCACAATGTAACTGGGTGGCTATAAAGGTGCACTACGGGTATCTCCGAAAGTGTCTGTTAGGTTGGCACGAATCGAGACTGGGATTTTCACTCCGTGTAATGGAGAGGTATCTCTGGGCCCACTCGGTAGGACATCATCATAATGTGCACAATGTGACCAAGGAGTTGATCACGGGATGATGTGTTACAGAACGAGTAAAGAGACTTGCCGGTAACAAGATTGAACAAGGTATCGGGATACCGACGATCGAATCTCGAGCAAGTATCGTACCGATAGACAAACGGAATTGTATACGGGATTGATTGAATCCTTGACATCATGGTTCATCCGATGAGATCATCATGGAGATTGTGGGAGCCAACATGGGTATCCAGATCCCGCTGTTGGTTATTGACCGGAGAGTTGTCTCGGCCATGTCTGCATGACTCCCGAGCCCATAGGGTCTACACACTTAAGGTTCGATGACGCTAGGGTTATAGGGAAAGTATGTACGCGGTTACCGAATGTTGTTTGGAGTCCCGGATGAGATCCCGGATGTCACGAGGAGTTCCGGAATGGTCCGGAGGTAAAGATTGATATATAGGAAGTATGGTTTTGGCCACCGGAAGTGTTCTGGGCATCACCGATAGTGTACCGGGACCATCGGAGGGGTCCGGGGGTCCACCGGGAGGGGCCACGGGCCCCGGAGGCATACATGGGCCAAGTGTGAGAAGTGACCAGCCCCTAGGTGGGCTGGGGCACCTCCCCACAAAGGCCCATGCACCTAGAGAGAAGAGGGGGCAAACCCTAAAGGCAGATGGGCCCTAACGCCCATGCCTGGTGCGCCTCCCTCTCCCCCCCACTTGGCCGCCACCCCTAGGGTGGAAATCCTAGATGGGGGCGCAGCCCTCCCTCTCCCCCTATATATAGTGGAGGCAAAGGGGCAGCCCAATGCACGAAGTTCTTCCCCTGTTGGCGCAGCCCTACCCCTCTCCCTCCTCGTCTCTCGTAGTGCTTGGCGAAGCCCTGCTGGAGTCCCGCGCTCCTCCTCCACCACCACGCCATCGTGCTGCTGCTGGACGGAGTCTTCCCAACCTCTCCTTCTCCCCTTTCTAGATCAAGGCGTGGGAGACGTCACCGGGCTGCACGTGTGTTGAACGCGGAGGCGCCGTTGTTCGGCGCTTAGATCGGAATCAACTGCGATCTGAATCACTGCGAGTACGACTCCTTCATCCGCGTTCTTGCAACGCTTCCGCTTAGCGATCTACAAGGGTATGTAGATGCACTCCCCTTCCCCTCGTTGCTAGATTACTCCATAGATTGATCTTGGTGATGCGTAGGAAAATTTAAATTTCTGCTACGATCCCCAACAATGGCATCATGAGCTAGGTCTATGCATAGTTTCTATGCACGAGTAGAACACAAGTTGTTGTGGGCGTCGATTTTGTCAATTTACTTGCCGTTACTAGTCTTATCTTGATTCGGCGGCATCGTGGGATGAAGCGGCCCGGACCGACCTTGTCAGGACCCCGATTCCAAGTCACATCGATCTAGCCGGTAACACCTCATATCACATTGCGGCCTCATGCACGGTATCCTCACGGGTGTCGCCTTACCATGGCCCGGGACCGTTTGCGCCTTTTGGCTCATGTATATGATAGTGTCGCTAGCATCCATATGACAGAGAACCCGGGCCGACCTGGCTAGTCATGAACACAAAGCGACACAGACCTATGGAGACAGGCATACATGAATCACATCGACCATGTCGGTCAACAGCGTGTGAATCCAGGATGTAGCACTGGGCTAACAGGACTCTGGTGAACCCGGGCTGTAGCAGGCTAGGCAGGACTCCGGAAGTCACCGCGTGACATTTCCCCGAAGGGACAGACATAGGAACAAAGTGAAACACATGCCGACCAGTCAAGTGTCCTGAGCATTAGTGCTGGGCTAGCAGGACTCCGGTGAACCGGGCTGTAGCGGACTACTATGGCTCAAGGAGCACTAGACTACATTTCCCCATAAGAGAGGCTGCCAAGGATAAACAACTAGATTGTCGGATCCCACACATACCAAGCATTTCAATCATACACACAATATGCTCGATATGTGCAAATACAACATGGCATCACAACAAAACTCTACCACTACTAGGAAAAGGGCTATAGATGGAAATGACACTAATGACGCACCAGACATGTGGTGCGCCATTAGTATATACTAATGGCGCACCACATCCACGGTGCGCCATTAGTAACAATTTTTTTAATTTTTTTTCAAAACTACTAATGGCTTACCGTGGGAGTGGTGCGCCATTACTAGTTGAACTAGTAATGGCGCACCGCTCCCACGGTGCGCCATTAGTAAAATTGTTTTTTTAATTTTTTTCAAAACTACTAATGGCGCACCGTGGGAGTGGTGCGCCATTACTTTCAAAACTACTAATGGCGCACCGTGGGAGTGGTGCGCCATTACTAGTTGAACTAGTAACGGCGCACCATGTCGCGACCGATTTTCCGGGTATAAATTTCCAGAAAATGGCCGTTGTGCTCACTAGCCCCAGGATTACTGTTAGCTGATGAGGCACCAACTTGATATAGAAATTCCAAGCAAAAATACAAAATATGCAGTACAAGACCATTCGGGCCTGTGAGTACAACAATTGGTTTCTAGTGGTCGATGGCGGAAGCAGTTTGTGGTTCACCACGGTCTATGGGACTCCATTTCCCACAGGAACAGCTGACCAGGTTAACTCCTATCTTCGCGAGGCTGCTATCACCGTTGCTTAGTTTCCGGGGCTGTCACCGCAACGCTCCTCTCCAAACAGAAATCTGGCCAAGACAATAGCCAGGGACAAGCCAGTGAGTACATTGAATGTACTCGCAAACATTATGAACACTGGGATAATATAATTGATAATCATGCACTGAATTTTTTTTTGATCACATCGTCAGTCATAAATAAAACATCTGTTATGCATGCAAGCAGGTTGTTTATATGCAACATGAATAAGCAATAATGGAGTGGGGAATAAAATGCCGCAGTCGGGCGTCTGAACGACACCACCTAAAGGGCTTATAAAGTAAATAAATAACAAGTAATGCCACAGTCGGGCGTCTCGGCGACACCACAAAAAGGGCTTATAAAATAGATAAATAACAAGCAATGCCACAGTCGGGCGTCTCAGCGACACCACATAAAGGGCTTATAAAATAAATAAACAACAAGCAATGCCACAGTCGGGCGTCTCAGCGACACCACATAAAGGGCTTATAAAATAAATAAATAACAAGCAATGCCACAGTCGGGCGTCTCAACGACACCACATAAAGGGCTTATACAATAAATAAATAACAAGCAATGCCACAGTCGGGCGTCTCAGCGACACCACATAAAGGGCTTATAAAATAAATAATCACAATGAATATCCAGGAGGTAGAACCATCCCAGGGATACTCGATAATACAAATGATGCAACGGGTTAGTCCATCACAAAATAGTAATCACGGACCTCACAAGTCACCAGTCGGTATCCAAGTTTGGTTTAACAATTTCACCTCTGAAGACCGACACTAAGACCAACACTTGACCCATCCCAGACTGTAATCCTTAACCATGGACATGGCTATTCGAATAGGTTTTAATCTCTGCAGAGGGTGTACTCTTTACCCACGAGTAACGGATTCCTTTAGTCCATCTGGACTAATTCCGTCTACGGCCTTTTTGTTGAAAACACGCCTAACTTGCACACACCAGCTTAACTCATCGGTGTCTGGAATCACCCACGACACTTGTTAAGCAAAACTCTAAGTGGGGAGGCTACAACCTCACGTAGCATGGGATCAAATTTATATCGCGCGCTCTAAGGGGTGGCCTCCCCTCTCGGTCCCAACCGGAAACACCCATGCCCCCTGACCAGGTGGCATGCCTACCGGCTACAACCGACCTCTTCCACCATGGACTCTCTGTACGGTGAGAGCTGGAAAGGGGTTGACGACTTACTGAACCGTACCCTACCTGCGGCAGGGACGAGTGGTAGTACGAGGCAAATATGGGGGTTACTGGAACAAGACTCGATCTACGGCCGACACTGGAGGCTTATAAGTTCCCTGCATGACATGTATATCAAATATATTTCAACCGACGAAATCACCACCCATTATACCTTACTATGCCATACCGGACATAACTGTCCCGACGGGGACCGGCGACAAGCTCACTCCTACCCAAGGCAGAGGCTTTCCCGGATTCCTTTCCGGCATGCATGCAAGGCACATGAGGATGATTACCATCACAAGTATATTCATTTCCAACAGCAAGGAAATCACTAATATGCCTTCATGCAAATGATCACATCGCCACATAAAATAACGAGTTCTCCGAATGAGATGGTGTTATAAACGAGTCAACTAACACACCAAAAATATTATGCCGGGGTTCAGAATGCTTGCCTTCATGGTGTGGAAGGGCAGGGTGCACTCCAAATCTTTTGAAAGCTTTCTTCTCTCTCTCCAAAGTCCTATTTTAAATAAATTTTAATTAACACACAGATACAAAACAGCACAAAAAAGTTGTTTGAAATTTTTTCAAATAAATCTTAAAATAAACTAGGTTAAATTTGAGAGAGGTAGGAAAAAGAATCAACTCATTTGGAGTTGTATTTAAAAAGTTAAGCTCAGTCAAAGTTTTGGTCAAAATCTGTTATTTAAAATTAAAACAGAAAAAGAAAAACGTTTCGAATATACGTACACGTCGAAGGCGTATTTTGGTTATACGCTTCCACTTACTCCAACATGGACGGCGGGCGAGTCACTGACAGTGGGCCCGCCTGGCCCACTGGTCAGGTTTGACTGGTCTATCCCTCCCTCCTCTTCCTCTGCCCGAACGGAGGTGAGGCAACGGCGATCGTCGCCAGCGAACGGCGGTTCCCCGCGGGTTCTAGAGGGTTTGGATGGATCCGCGAGACCGAGGCGGTCCTTCCGGTGGTTGCTGGGTAGACGGCGGTGGAAAGAGTCGTCGGTGGTGAGCTTCGCGGCGGAGGGGGGCTTCGGGAGCAGAGTGGTTTTGGGGCTACGGTGGTTCCCGATCAAAATCGAGTAGGGGGATGGGTTCACGGGAGGAGGAGAAAGCTCCTGGTGAAGAGAACGGAGAGGGGAAGGCTCTGGTGGCGCCGGATTGGCCTGGTAGTGGCGGTGGCTGCGGTTGCCGGAGATGGGGAAGGAGACCTCCCCGGGTCGATTGGCTGCCAATGGGGGTCCTAGGAAGATGGCTTGGGACTGCCTGCGTGCGGAGACGAGCTCGGGGCTCCTTAAATAGGCGAGTCGAGGCGGTTCCACGGCGGCCGGGGATAAGTTCAGCGGCGAACGGGCGTTCTATAGCTTGCATGGCGACGTGGAGGCGACGAGAGCTAGTGGACACGCTTGTGGATGAGCTCACGCTGTTCCAGGGGCCAGGTGGTGAGCGGGAGAGGCTCGGCGGCACCGACATGAGCAGGGGCTGTCGGGCGGCTGTGGCGGCTAGCTCCTGGCCTGCCGGGGACGTGGCGAGGGCTCTTGGCATGTTGTGGTGAGAAGGGAGCGAGTGGCGTGGCTCTGCAGAGCGGGCCAAAACCAGGGGGGCCAGCGTGTCGGCTCGGGCGCGGATCGTGCAATACGCGCGCTCTGGGCGCGCCCGGGACATGCTCGACGAAATGCCAGGGCAGCCTAGAGGGTTCCAAACCACAAGAGAGTTAGCAGAAAGGGGTTATAGGCTAGGGAAAATCCATGAGACATGCTGGATAGGTCAGGGGCTCAAGTTCACAATGTAAACTTGAAACCATGCGAAAACTGGCTATGCACCCAGGGTGTTTGACAAAATGCCAAAGGCACCTAGGCAGTTCTTGGAGTTGCCAAAATCTCCAGAGTGGGGTCTCTTTAGATGAATAAGAGGGTGGTGAGGTTAGTTTGTGAAAAGCACAAACTTGTTAGTGCAAGTTTTGCTGAACTTCAATTCTGGACAGGAGATAGATGGCATCATTTCATGAACTAAAAATGATCCAATAAGTGCATGCTCCTGGACTTAGGGGTTTTGCAGGGAGGACTATAAGCAGGAGAAAGCACAAGGTCATTGGAGCAAAAATAAATAGGGTTGTAGTAGAAATCACAAGGCTGGACCAGAATGAAAATGAGGTTGATTCACTCAAATTTTTCAAATAACAGCACTAGGTTTTTTCATAATGTTGAATCATATGCTACTACCAACATCCCATAATTTTGGTGGAGGCCAGAAAGAAATATTTAAATGGGTTGTAGTGCAAAATTGCACTCTGGACCAGAGAAGGAAAATTGATGCAGAGCTCAAAATATTACATGAATAAAAGATATTTTTGTATAAAAGTGATCTAAAAACATCACATGACATCTCCAAATTTTGGTTGGAATTTTAGGTGAATTTATCAAATGGTTGTAGTTCAATTATGGCCATATAACCTTGGAAAACCATTTTTCAAGAAAATAAAGATCAAGCAAATTAATTATGTAATTAGTTATACTGATAAAAGAAAAGTTTTTCTTGAGAGGTTAAACAAGTCCAATAACATATTTGAAAGATTTTCACTTTAGGGAACAACTCCATGATAATAAGAAAGGAAATGTTTCAAAAAAAAATCAAAAGGGTGTCCAAAAAAATCAAAGTTTTAATTCCTGGCAAAACTTTTAATTTAATAAAACAAGGCCAAAATTTTGGGGTGTCACACACCACTCCCATGGTGCGCCATTAGTAATTTTTTTTTAATTTTTTTTCAAAACTACTAATGGCGCACCGTGGGAGTGGTGCGCCATTACTAGTTCAACTAGTAATGGCGCACCACTCCCACAGTGCGCCATTAGTAACTTGGCTAGCACTTCCACCGAATGCACACCCCCCTGTGGACCGCCTTTTCAGTTTAAAAAAAATAAAAATAAATGATGGAAATGTCAAAAAAATAAAAGAAAATAAGTTTCCATGTGATATGTGGTCTAGTTGTTGTGAAAATTTACAAATATGAATTTCGACTTTATTTGCGAAATCTCTCGAGAATTTGTAAAATGGGCATAACTTTTGCGTACGAACCCCGTTAAACATTTTCAAAATCCCCAAAAACCTAACAGAAAAAAAGTTACGGGGCTTCTAAGATCCGGAGGCAAAAAAATTCAAAAAATTTCAAACTTACTAGTGGCGCACCGTATGCTAGGTGCGCCACTAGTAACAGAAAAAAATGGTTTTGAAAAAAAAATTTGAATTATTTTTCAAAATATGATACGTAATATGATCGGGAAGTTTGAAATATTTTTTCAAAATTTCATCATACTCATGAACGTGAACAAAGTCCTAGACATCAGCAAGGTTTAATAGGATTGATATGATAGACATATCAACAAGTGTGTGTGAAGTGAGGTGGTGCTGGGGTTGGATAGAACTATGAAGTTAAGCGTGCTTGGGCTGGAGTAGTGTGAGGATGGATGACCTTTCGGGAAGTTTGACCACAGAATGCGATTTGACCTGAGATTAAGCCATAGTGACCTGAGATTAAGAAAAAAATAAAAACAAATTGAATTTTTTTAAAGAAAAATGAAAAAAAATTGAATTCTTTTATAAAAAAATGAAAAAAAATTTGAATTTTTTTATTACTAATGGCGCACTTCTATGTGGTGCGCCATTACTATCTGACTTAGTAATGGCGCACCTCTAGGCATACTAATGGCGCACTACTGGTGCGCCATTAGTAAAAAATACTAGTGGCGTGATACTAATGGCACACCAGTAGTGCGCCATTAGTAGGCCTTTTCCTCGTAGTGTACAACTCAAGTATTATTCATTAGGCTCCGAGGAGCGAGATATACAAACATGGGTCTCATGACCCAACAATCATAGCATACAAATCAAAGCACATGTGGAAGCTTAACATGTCTGAGTACAGACATCTACAAATGAAAAAGGCTAAGAAGCCTGACTATCTACCAGATCCTGCTGAGGGCACAAGACCGTAGCTGAGGTATCAAGCTAAACGTCGAAGTCCACACGGAACTACTAGCGAGACTGACGTCTCTCTGCAAAAACATAGAACAGGCAAACGTGAGTACAAATGTACCCAACAAGACTTACATCAGAACTAACTACATATGCATCGGTATCAAGAAAGGGGTAGTGGAGTTTAACTGCAGCAAGCCAGCTTTGATTCAGTGGTTAACCTGAACTTCAACTGCAAGAAACTCTTTTGAGGTGGCGCACACGAGTCCACATAATCACCATATCGATACACCACTATGGATCCGCTCCCGTCTCCCTACGAGAACGCCATCCATAGCACTCATGCTTATCTGCGAGTTTTAGAGTATCCACTTTCACTTGTTTTTTAACCCAAGATTCACTCCACTTAATTCGTGTAGATAGTGTTGCTCGTTCCTTTAGGATATTAGTGACCTTGTGATAGTCTTCGAGGTCCGTGGTATATCATTCTTCCAAATACCATGAACCATCCTTGGCAGAAGTTCCTCGTTGAACCAAAAAAAATCACAACCAGAGTGCTCTTGATGAGTTCTCCATTCTACATTGTTAATCTTCTAGTCCTACCTTTCTGCATGGGTTATCCAGAGGAAATATGTTGAACTTGTTCGACATACTAATCTATGCATCCACAACTTAGAAAGTTATATGTTCCTTTGAGTTGTCTCTCTTTAGTTGTGTTCCGACCTTCATCTATCAATTGATAGTGAAGAGTATGTGTGCGATCGTGTTCATCGATGCCTATTGTTTTTGTGGTCCGTCAAGCCATTCTATTCCGGAATGACTAGGAGAAACAAACTCCAGTACCTCATCCATTTCTAGGATTGGTTCAAAGTAGTTGTATTCCACAGATCAAAATGCCAATCCAGCTTTTTCTCTGTTCTACCTTGGAGTGTTACCATCTTTATGTCAAGAGTGTCATGAGAATTGCACCAACTCTTATGAATTCTTGATGAAGTGATACTTCTCGCCATCATCATTCGCTCCTTGGATCCATGTGGTTGCAACCGGAATACCGACAAGTGAACCGTGATGTGTGAAATCAATACTCGTAGCAACTAGTTGCTAGGTAGCTAATGGACAATAATTTCATTCTTAGCGTGTTGGTTATTGAATCATCATCCTAAGATTGATCGTGCTACCTAGTCCATTTTTCCTGGTGCACTCTTTGATCAATGAGTTAGGATTGTGTCAGTTCCTCGCTCTCTTGATCATATCGTCTTGCTCTGAAAAGCAAGATTGTTCCCGAGCTTAGAAACATATCGGTGGTTCGTGATTTTCTGATTATTTCCTCGGAAGTATCACCAGGTTGCCTCCTGACTGTTATGTTGAGCTCGTGATCAAGTTGGTTTCTTGTAAACCACCCCTTCTCCAAGAATCTGTGTTGGATACCCTGAGCTAGTTGGTTAAGCTGAACAACAACTTGGAGAATTGGAAGATGAAAGCTTGTCCGGCTCAGTTCATTCCAAAGGGATATCCTTGTGTGTGTGTTGAAGAAAGATGATATTTTCATCGATTGTTCCTCAGGATCGGTTGTTGAATCTATCGTCTTGTCCAAACCTTGATTTGAGTGTGGGCTATCGTCAAGTGAAATGAGAACCAACGATGTTCATAATGTTGTCTTACTCGTGGTTGTTTCCTCGAGCATACACCGTTATATCTTTTGGGTTTGACCAATGCTATCACCTTGTTCACATAATTATGGAATTCCATCTTCACAGAAATTTGGATGACCTGTTTTTGAGCCCATTGACAATATTTCCATCTTATCCATGATTCATGTTGAAAATTAAGCTAGTGTTGGAAACTTTGAAAGCATTTCTTCATGCTAGCTCATGAAGCATATGTTTGGTATAAGAAGTGACTTCCTCTAGTTCACGTGCATTTGAAGCAAGTTGCCGCCATGAATTTGGGAAAGTTTGTTTCGCTTCCTCTGGAATCATCCCAAGTCAGTCATGCATACGTGCGAAGTATTCTATGGTCTGGAGACTTGCAACCTTCATTCTATATGAATCCCTAGCACACCAAGCCACTGATTGATTTGTTCAAGGAGAAGAAGTTTCTTCTTAAGAGCTAGACTTACGCAAGGACTTCGATATCCTCGATGATGGTTCCCCATTTGGACTCGGTAGTGTTTTATTATAAGACTACTATGTGGTCATGCTTGGTAGTGTTTCTTCCTAAGAGCTAGACTTGTCTGGGACAGCGTGTTCACATGTTTGTAGCAAAACCAGCTCATGTTTTGGAGCTTACTATCGTAGTTCATTTTCTGAGAATCTCGCAACGTCATCTCATCGGTTTGTGTTGCAAACTTTCTTTTCCAGACATGCTGTCTGAAATATCCTATTACCAACCAGATCTGAATCTCAGGCAGATATGATGGTTGGAACTTTTCCAGGATCTATGATGTAGGTCCCGACATGGTTGATGTTCTGGCCGACACACCTAGCCGGAAGATCTGTCATTATAGTATCTTGCCCATTTTTCCATGAGGATTTCGTGTGACTTATTATAGAAGTTGTTCCCTAGGTATCCTTGTGCTCTCAGTTTCTTCAATGATTCTATAACCATTGAAACATTGGAAACGCTCTCGACTGTTGAGTTTTGCCCTAGTTACCAGAATCATTCCCAGCATTTGCATTTTGTCCCCAGCTTGCACCTCAATAGTAGTTGTCCAGGATCATCTTCAAAAGTGGACTTACCATGGGTCCCATCCGTCTCCGATGATAAGAAAATCATCCATTGCGTTGTCTTCAACAAGGTAGTCCACATCTTTCATCCTAGTCCGAGTATGCCATTTCTTCGAGCTCTTTCAAATGATCAATTGTAAATTTCCTTAAGTTGGTATGAAGAGTTCCAAAGATCTATGGATGCTAGCAACACTATCATATACGTGAGCCAAAAGGCGCAAACGGTCCCGGGCCATGGTAAGGCGACACCTGTGGGGATACCGTGCGTGAGGCCGCAATGTGATATGAGGTGTTACCGGCTAGATCGATGTGATTTGGAATCGGGGTCCTGACAGACCTTACACGTACTCTTACGTGAGACTGGTTCCACCGACTGACATGCACTAGTTGCATAAGGTGGGTAGCGGGTGTCTGTCTCTCCCACTTTAGTCGGATCGGATTCGATGAAAAGGGTCCTTATGAAGGGTAAATAGAAATTGGCATATCACGTTGTGGTTTTGGCGTAGGTAAGAAAGTTCTTGCTAGAAACCTATAGCAGCCACGTAAAAACTTGCAACAACAATTAGAGGACATCTAACTTGTTTTTGTAGCATGTGCCGTGTGATGTGATATGGCCAAAAGGATGTGATGAATGATATATGTGATGTATGAGATTTATAATGTTCTTGTAATAGGAATCATGACTTGCATGTCGATGAGTATGACAACCGGCAGGAGCCATAGGAGTTGTCTTAATTTATTTATGACCTGTGTGTCAACAGAAACGTCATGTAATTACTTTACTTTATTGCTAAAGCGTTAGACATAGTAGTATAAGTAATAGATGACTAGACAAGTTCAAGAAGACACGATGATGGAGATCATGGTGTCATGCCGGTGACAACGATGATCATGGAGCCCCAAAGATGGAGATCAAAAGGAGCAAATGATATTGGCCATATCATGTCACTATTTGATTGCATGTGATGTTTATCATGTTTTACATCTTATTTGCTTAGAACGACGGTAGCTTAAATAAGATGATCCCTCATAATAATTTCAAGAAAGTGTTCCCCCTAACTGTGCAGCATTGCGAAGGTTCGTTGTTTCAAAGCACCACGTGATGATCGGGTGTGATAGATTCTAACGTTCGAATACAACGAGTGTAAGCCAGATTTACACATGCAATACACTTAGGTTGACTTGACGAGCCTAGCATGTACAGACATGGCCTCGGAACACGAAAGACCGAAAGGTCGAGCATGAGTCGTATAGATGATATGATCAACATGAAGATGTTCACCGATGTTGACTAGTCTGTCTCACATGATGATCGGACACGGCCTAGTTGACTCGGATCATGTTTCACTTAGATGACTAGAGGGATGTCTATCTGAGTGGGAGTTCATTAAATAATTTGATTAGATGAACTTAATTATCATGAACATAGTCTAAATTATCTTTGCAAATATGTTGTAGATAAATAGCTCATGTTGTAGCTCCCTGTTTCAATATGTTCCTAGAGAAAGACCAAGTTGAAAGATATTGTAAGCAATGATGCGGACTGGGTCCGTAGTCCGAGGAGTGTCCTCACTGCTACACAGAAGGCTTACGTCTTTGATGCACCGCTCGATGTGCAAACCCTTACAACTCGTCTGTGGATGTTGTGAACACCTGACAAACACATCCAGATGACTACTTGATAGTTTAGTGCACCATACTTCACGGCTTAGAATCGGGATTCCAATGACGTTTTGAACGCCATAATACATATGAGATGTTCCAAGAGCTGAAATTGGGATTTCAGGCTCATGCCCGTGTTGAGAGGCATGAGACCTCTGACAAGTTCTTTTGCCAACAAGATGGAGGAGAATAGCTCAGCTAGTGAGCATGTGCTCAGAATGTCTGGGTGCTACAATCACTTAAATCAAGTGGGAGTTAAACTTCTAGATAAGATAGTGATTGATAGAGTTCTCTAGTCACTATCACTAAGCTACTAGATCTTTGTGATGAACTATGACATGCAAGGGATGGAGTTGATCCCGGAGTTGTTTGCGGTGCTTAAGACCGCAAAAGGTAGAAATCAGGAAGGAGCATCAAGTGTTGATGGTTTAACAAGACCACTGGTTTCAAGAAGGGCAAGGGCTAGAAGAGAAACTTCATGGATGGAAAACTAGTTGCCGCTCCAGTGAAGGAACCCAAGGTTGAACCCAAACCCGAGACTAAGTGCTTCTATTATAAGGGAAACGGTCACTGGTAGCGGAATTACTCCATATGCATGGTAGATAAGAAGGCTGGCAACTTCAACAAAGTATATACGTGTTATTAATGTGTACCTCACTAGTACTCCTGGTAGCACCTGGGTAATGGATACCGGTTCAGTTGCTATTATTGGTGACTTGAAGCAAAAGCTACAGACTAAACAGAGACTGGCTAAGGGCGAGGTGACGATGTGTGTTGGAAGTGTTTCCAAAGTTGATGAGATCACCATCGCATGCTCCATCTGCCTTCGGGATTAGTATTGAACCTAGATAAATGTTATCAGGTGTCTACGTTGAGCATGAATATGATTAGATCATGTTCATTGCAATACGGTTATTCATTTAAGTTAGAGAATAATGGTTATTATGCTTACATGAATAATACCTTTCATGGTCATGCACCCTATGTGAATGGTTCATTGAATCTCGGTCATGGTAATACACATGTTCACGCCAAAAGATGTAGAGTTAATAATAATAGTACCACTTTCTTGTGGCACTGTCGCTTAGGTCATATTGGCGTAAGATGCATGAAGAAACTCCATATCGATGGATGTTTGGAGTCACTTGATTTTGAATCGCTTGACACATGCGAGCCATGCCTCATGGGCAGGATGACTAAGACCCTGTTTTCAGGTACAATGAAACGGGCAAGTGACTTGTTGGAAATCATGCATGCTGATACGTGTGATCCAATGAGAATTGAAGTGTGCGGTGGATATCGCTATTTTCTCATCTTCACTGACGATTTGGGTAGATATAGGTATATTTACTTAATGAAGCACAAGTCTGAAATGTTTGAAAAGTTCAAGCGATTTCAGAGTGAAGTTAAGAATCATCATAACAAGAAGATCATGTTCCTATGGTCTGATCAAAGGGGATTTTCTGAGTTATGAGTTTGGCAATCACTTAAGACATTTTGGAATTGTTTCGCAGTTGAAGCCACCTAGAACACCACAGCGTAATGGTGTGTCCGGACATCATAATCGGACCTTATGAGATATGGTGCGATCTATGATGTCTCTTACCGATCTACCGCTATTATTTTGCGGTTATGCATTAGAGACAGCTGCATCCACTTTAGATACGACACCATATAAGTCCGTTGAGACGACGTCGTATGAACATTGGTTTGGCAAGAAACCAAAGTTGTCGTTTCTTAATGTTTGGGGCTGCGATGCTTAATGCTTTAGCCGGAGAAGCTCGAACCCAAAAGCGGACAAACACATCTTCATAGGATACCCAAAGGTGACAATTGGGTATACCTTCTATCTCAGATCCGAGGGCAAATTGTTTGTCGCAACGGGTCCTTTCTCGAGAAGGAGTTTCTCTCGAAAGAATTGAGTGGGAGGAAGATAGAACTTGATGAGGTTGTCAAACCTCTACTTCAACCAGAGAGTGATGCAACACAGAAAGATGTTTTCTGTGGCGCCTACGTCTGTTGAATAGGAAGTTAATGATAGTGATCATGAAGCTTCGGATCAAGTTGCTATCGAACCTCGTAGGTCAACAAAGGATATGTACTGCTCCTGAGTGGTACGGTAATCCTGTCTTAGATATCATGTTGTTAGACAACAATGAACCTACGAGCTATGGAGAAGCGATGGTGGGCCCATATTCCGACAAATGGTTAGAAGCCATGAAATCTGAGATAGGATCCATGTATCAGAACAAAGTATGGACTTTGGTGGACCTGCCTGATGATCGGCAAGCCATTGAGATAAATGGATCTTTAAGAAGAAGACGGACATGGACGGTAATGTTACCGTCTATGAAGCTCGACTCATGGCAAAGAGTCTTTTCAAAAGTTCAAGGAGTTGACTACGATCAGAATTTCTCACCCGTAGCGATGCTTAAGTCTGTCGGAATCATGTTAGCATTAGCTATATTTTTCGATTATGAAATCTGACAGATGGATGTAAAAACAAGTTTTCTTACCAGTTTTCGTAAGAAAAAGTTGTATGTGATACAATAAAAGGTTTTGTCGATCCTAAGGATGCTAAAAGGTATGCTGGCTCCAGCAATCCTTCTATGGACTAGAGCAAGCATCTCGGAGTCGGAATATATGCTTTGATGGAGTGATCAAAGCTTTTAGGTTTATACAATGTTTGCTAGAAACTTGTATTTACAAGAAAGTGAGTGGGAGCACTACAACATTTCTGATAAGTATATGTGGATGACATATTGTTGATCCGAAATAATGTAGAATTTCTGGAAAGCATAAACGGTTGTTTGAAGAGTGTTTTTCAAAGGAAGACCTGGATAAAGCTGCTTACATATTGGGCATCAAGATCTATAGAGATAGATCAAGACGCTTGATGGTACTTTCAAAGAACGCACACCTTGACATGTTTTTGAAGGAGTTCATAATAGATCATTCAAAGAAGGGGTTCTTACCTGAGTTGTAAGGTGTGAAGTTGAGTAAGACTCAAAGATTGACCACGGCAGAAGAAAGACGAAGGTCGTCCCCTATGCTTTTGTCATAGGCTCTATACGGTATGCCATGCTGAGTACCGCACTAGATGTGTGCCTTGCCACATGTCTGGCAAGAGGGTACAAAGGTGATCTAGGACTGGATCACAAGATAGCGGTCAAAATTATCCTTAGAGGAATAAGGAAATGTTTCTCGGTTATGGAGGTGATAAAGAGTTCAACGTAAAGAGTTATGTCGATGCAAGCTTGACACCTATCCGGATAGCTCTGAGTAGAGATACCGGATACTATAATGGAGCAACAATTTGGAATAGCTCCAAGTGGAACGTGGTCGCAGCATCTACGATATGACATAAAGTTTTGCGAAATACATAGGGATCTGAATATGGCAGACCCATTGACTACAACCTCTCTCACAAGCATAACATGATCAAACCTAGAACTCATTGAGTGTTAATCACATAGTGATGTGAACTAGATTATTTAATCTAGCAAACTCTTTGGATGTTGGTCACATGGCGATGTGACCTGTGAGTGTTAATCACATGGCGATGTGAACTAGATTATTGACTCTAGTGCAAGTGGGAGACTATTGGAAATATGCCCTAGAGGCAATAATAAATTGGTTATTGTTATATTATATTTCATTGTTCATGATAATCGTTTATTATCCATGCTAGAATTGTATTTATAGGAAACTCAGATGCATGTGTGGATACATAGACAACACCATGTCCCTAGTAAGCCTCTAGTTGACTAGCTCGTTGATCAATAGATGGTTACGGTTTCCTGACCATGGACATTGGATGTCTTTGATAACGGGATCACATCATTAGGAGAATGATGTGATGGACAAGACCCAATCCTAAGCCTAGCACAAGATCGTGTAGTTCGTATGCTAAAGCTTTTCTAATGTCAAGTATCATTTCCTTAGACCATGAGATTGTGCAACTCCCGGATACCGTAGGAGTGCTTTGGGTGTGCCAAACGTCACAGCGTAACTGGGTGGCTATAAAGGTGCACTACGAGTATCTCTGAAAGTGTCTATTGGGTTGGCACAAATCGAGACTGGGATTTGTCACTCCGTGTAACGGAGAGGTATCTCTGGGCCCACTCGGTAGGACATCATCATAATGTGCACAATGTGACCAAGGAGCTGATCACGGGATGATGTGTTACGGAACGAGTAAAGAGACTTGCCGGTAACGAGATTGAACAAGGTATCGGGATACCGATGATCGAATCTCGGGCAAGTATCGTACCGATAGACAAAGGGAATTGTATACGGGATTGATTGAATCCTTGACATCGTGGTTCATCCGATGAGATCATCGTGGAGCATGTGGGAGCCAACATGGGTATCCAGATCCCACTGCTGGTTATTGACCGGAGATTTGTCTCGGCCATGTCTGCATGACTCCTGAGCCCGTAGGGTCTACACACTTAAGGTTCGATGATGCTAGGGTTATAGGGAAAGTATGTACGTGGTTACCGAATGTTGTTCGGAGTCCCGGATGAGATCCCAGACGTCACGAGGAGTTCCGGAGGTAAAGATTGATATATAGGAAGTATGGTTTTGGCCACCGGAAGTGTTCCGGGCATCACCGGTAGTGTACCGGGACCACCGGGAGGGGCCACGGGCCCTGGAGGCATACATGGGCCAAGTTTGAGAAGGGACCAGCCCCTAGGTGGGCTGGGGCGCCTCCCCGCCAAGGCCAATGCGCCTAGAGAGAAGAGGGGGCAAACCCTAAGGGCAGATGGGCCCTAAGGCCCATGCCTGGTGCGCCTCCCTCTCCCCCCCACTTGGCCGCCACCCCAGATGGGGATTGGGGCTGCCGCCCCCCCTAGGGTGGAAACCCTAGATGGGGGCGCAGCCCTCCCCCTCCCCCTATATATAGTGGAGGCAAAGGGGCAGCCCAATACACAAAGTTCTTCCCCTGTTGGCACAACCCTACCCCTCTCCCTCCTCGTCTCTCATAGTGCTTGGAGAAGCCCTGCTGGAGTCCCACGCTCCTCCACCACCACGCCGTCATGCTGCTTCTGGACGGAGTATTCCCAACCTCTGCTTGTCCCCTTGCTGGATCAAGGCGTGGGAGACTTCACCGGGCTGCACGTGTGTTGAACATGGAAGCGCCGTTGTTCGGCGCTTAGATCGCAATCAACCGCGATCTGAATCGCTGCGAGTACGACTCCTTCATTCGCGTTCTTGCAACGCTTCCGCTTAGCGATCTACAAGGGTATGTAGATGCACTCCCCTTCCCCTCGTTGCTAGATTACTCCATAGACTGATCTTGGTGATGCGTAGAAAATTTTAAATTTCTGCTATGATCCCCATAAGAGCCAGCAGGCCGTACGGCCCATCTTCATCAACAAGGCATCCAAGACCCTGGTGAGGGTCCAAGCCTCGCGAGGCGGACGATGCAAGACATCCTTTGGAGTAGCCTGGCTAGGAAGGCTCACGAGGAGCGAAGATATCAAGGCGGGGCAAACCTCACGAGGCCCTCGTGACATGAGCCATGACACACGACACCAGGCGGGCGCCATGGCACAACGTCCTTATTTCCTCTTTGGTGCTAAGGAGGCCATCACAGACAAATAGTACCGAGGAATCAGACAAATGTTTCTATATTGGTGCAACGAGACCAAGACTAGGAGGACGGCAAGACGGGGGTCATCGTGGAGCCCAAGACGGCATCACCGCCAGAGCCTTTCACAGGCGAAGACCGCTTTTGTCAGGATAACTTGTACTAGCTGCCCCCCCTCAAATTTTCCCACCGTTGTTGGCTCACTTCCCACTCGATATTTGGGAAGAGGACCAGGGCCTATATAAGTAGAGCTAGCCACCATAGTAGGGGCATCTCATGTTCGCTTGATCCAACCCAATCGAGAGCCTACTCACAAGAACACCTCAACCTCAGGAGGCTGTTCTTCCCTTGTACTGTTCATCATCAGCCCCAGAGGCAATCCACCACCACCACACTGGAGTAGGGTATTACACCACAATGGCGAACTAGTATAAACCTCGTGTCTTTCTGTGTTGCGAGTTCGTCGAGTTCGTCCGTGAGATCTTAGCGAGCCAGGGCGTAGATCGGTAGGAAGGAAATACTTCGCGTGCACCCCAGTGTTCGAACCTTAAGGGTTTGCCAGAACCTCACATCTGACATTTGGCGCGCCAGGTAGGGGTGCGTTGGGGCTCCTCTCCACTAACCTGCACCCCGTACCGCTGCACTATGCTCCCATGGCAGGTGCCCCGCCACTCACCTCTGTGGCCAACACCAGCAGCAGGGAGTCTGGGTACTGAGCCCTAGCCTCCGCCCTGCGGCGAGTGCAGTGGTTGGCCAAGTTCAAGCCGGAGATGCCGCCGCGTTATGACGGCATGGCAGACTTGGCACCATTCCTGCTATCGTACGAGGAGGCCGTCCTCGAAGCCGAAGGAGACGACAAGATCATGGCGAACTGGTTCCCCATGGCCCTCGCTGGAGAGCCGTGCGCCTGGCTGCTCAACCTCCCGGGATCCACGGTGCCATCCTGGGGGGAACTCCACAACCTCTTCACCGCGCGCTACGCGGCGCCGGCGCACCACGCAGTCGTGGCACTGCTGGGTGGCTCCCAAGCACCGCCTTCAGATCAACACGTCAAGCCTTTCTTTCGTCAGATTGGGGC
Organism: Triticum urartu; assembly: GCF_003073215.2. NCBI lineage: Eukaryota > Viridiplantae > Streptophyta > Magnoliopsida > Poales > Poaceae > Triticum > Triticum urartu. The sequence goes on from NC_053022.1 coordinate 54,725,065, forward strand.
AGCCTCCAAGCGCCTGGGGGCTCTGCCGGGTTGGGCTGCGCCGGAGGCCGACCTCACCTTCGGCTCGCAAGACCACCCCGACTCCATCGCCGGCTCCAGGATTCTTCCGATGCTCTACACACCCACCATCTGCAACGTGGCCATTACCAAGACCCTCATCGACGGCGGCGCCGGCCTCAACTTGCTCTCCGTAGAAGCCTTCAGCCTTCTTCATGTGCCGCTTGAACGGCTCGGCCTCAGCAAGCCCTTCACAAGAGTAGGTGGTGGAGCTGCCCACTCTCTAGGGCAGATCCGCCTCGCTGTCACCTTTGGCACGCGAGACAACTATCGCACCGAGCTGGTGGACTTTGACATCGCCCGCATCGGTCTCCCGTACAATGCCATCCTCGGGTACCCGGCTCTTGCTTAGTTCATGGCCGCGACTCACCCGGCCTACAACCTCATGAAGATGCTAGGGAGCAAGGGCGTCCTCACCATCAAGGGGGACACTGAGGAGGCCGTGGCGGCGCTCAGGCTCGCCTTCAAGACTATGACAGTAGCACGGCCAGTCGGCGCTGGTACGCCCGAGGCCAAGGAGACCGCACCCACCAAGAAGAAGCAGCTATTCACTCAAGACAAGGCAGAGACCAAGCAGGTGCCGGTCAACGAGGACAAGTCTTCAAGAGCCACCTTCACCATAGGAACCGGCCTTGACCCGGGACAAGAAGAAGCTTTGGTGAGGTTTTTGCGCACGAACAAGGAGATATTCGCGTGGGAGCCCAATCAGCTGGTAGCGGTCCCGAGAGAGGTAATCCAGCATCATCTAAGGGTGTGCCTCAACATACGCCCCGTGAAGCAGCGAGCAAGACGACAGTCCACTGAGAAGCAGGCCTTCATCGTCCAAGAGACACACAAGCTGGAGGCGGCAGGTACCATCCGAGAAGTTTGATACCTCGAATGGCTGGCGAACCCCATCGTAGTACCGAAGAAAGGCGGGAAGGAACGGATGTGCGTCGACTTCACCAACCTTAACAAAGCGTGCCCCCAGGATCCGTTCCCGCTTCCACGCATCGATCAAATCGTTGACTCCACCGCCGAGTGCGACTTGCTATGTTTCCTGGACGCATTCTCAAGATACCACCAAATCAAGATGGCGGTGGAGGATGTGGAGAAGACGGCCTTCTTGAGACCATGCGGGGTGTACTGCTACACCTGCATGCCCTTCGGGCTGCGCAATGTGGGCGCAACCTTTCAACGCCTGATGCAAATCACCTTGGGGCGGCAGCTCGGCAGAAACACAGAGGCCTACGTTGATGACATAGTGGTCAAATCTCGTGAGGCGAGGACATTGATTCAAGACTTGGAGGAGACCTTCAAGAGCTTGCGCCAAGTGAACTTGAGGCTTAACCCGGAGAAGTGCGTGTTTGGAGTCCCCTCCGGCAAGCTACTGGGGTTCCTCGTATCCCACAGAGGGATCGAGGCAAAACCGGAGAAGATCAAAGCCATCGAAAATATGAGCCCACCACAAACCCTCAAGGAGATGTAGAAGCTAGCAGGGCGGGTGACCGCGTTAGGGCGTTTCATCTCCAAGATAGGCGAGCGCGCCTTACCCTTCTTTAAGCTCATGAAGAAGAAGGGCCCGTTCGAGTGGACCCCGGAGGCCGACCGGGCCTTCCAAGACCTCAAGAAATACCTCACCAGCCCCCAGTGATGGTGGCACCGCGGCCTCTCGAGCCTCTGGTGCTCTACCTTGCCGCCACCCCATACTCGGCCAGCACGGCGCTGGTGGCGGTTCAGGAGGAGCGCCAAGACAAGGGTGTGCCACGCCAAGCCAGAGCTGATGCAGCGCGGGGTCAAGAAGGCGCAGCAAAGCCATCAGCGACGGAAGACCATGCTCATTAGGGCAACATCACAGAAGCTCCTGAGGACGGTCAGGTCTCAGGAAACCCACCACCTCAGGATATGCTACAATCTTTGCGGGACCCGAGCCTCGACGGTGTGCCAGCCCTCATGGAGCACCTGGTGTACTTCGTCAGCACTATACTGCGGGACGCGAGGGTGCGCTAACCCATGCCGCAAAAGCTTCTGCTCGCACTCTTGGTGGCCTCGCTCAAGCTGCGGCACTACTTCCAGGGCCACCCCATCAACGTCGTCTCAGCCTACCCATTGGAGACGGTGCTCATGAGCCTTAACTCAGCCGGAAGGGTCGCTGAGTGGAACATCGAGTTGCAAGCATTCCAGTTGGAGTTCAGCACTACCAGGTGAGGGAGTCCCGGATTAGGGGGTGTTCGGATAGCCGAACTATACCTTCAAGCCGGACTCCTGGACTATGAAGATACAAGATTGAAGACTCCGTCCCGTGTGGAAGGCAAGCTTGGCGATACGGATGTTCAGATCTCCTACCATTGTAACCGACTCTATGTAACCCTAACCCTTTCCGGTGTCTATATAAACCGGAGGGTTTTAGTCCGTAGAACAACATACACATCAACAATCATACCATAGGTTAGCTTCTAGGGTTTAGCCTCTCTGATCTCATGGTAGATCTACTCTTGTACTACCCATATCATCAATATTAATCAAGTAGGACGTAGGGTTTTACCTCCATCGAGAGGGCCCGAACCTGGGTAAAACTTCGTGTCCCTTGCCTCCTGTTACCATCCGGCCTAGACGCATAGTTCGGGACCCCCTACCCGAGATCCGCCGGTTTTGACACCGACACCAGGGTCATCAAGGGAGCCACACCCGCCGATTTTGTGGCAGAATGGACAGATGCCCCAGCTCTTGAGGAAGAAGAAGACCGGTCCACCTCGCCAGGAAACGAGGCACCAGATGGCTGGGTCATGTATTTCGATGGCGCCTTCGCGCACCAGGACGCGGGGGCTAGAGAAGTGCTCATCTCGCCCACTCAGGACAAGCTCTACTACGTCGTGCAACTCTGTTTTCAGCATAGTGAGAAGGTCTCCAACAACATCACCGAATACGAAGGCCTCATAGCTGGCTTGAGGGCTGCGGCGGCTCTAGGGTGAAGCGCCTCACCGTCAAAGGCGACTCACAGCTCCTCGTCAACTTCTCCAACAAGGTGTATGAGCCGAAGGACGAGCACATGGAGGCCTACCTCGCAGAGGTGAGAAAGATGGAAAAGCAGTTCTCAGGCCTGGAGCTGCAGCACGTGCCCCGGGGCACCAACAAGGAAGCCGATGACATCGCCAGGAGAGCATCCAAGCGGCAACCGCAGGAGCCCGGCGTCTTCGAAGAGCGTCTCTTCAAGCCATCGGCTACGCCACCTCATTCAAGCATGACTCAGCCTCGGGATGAGCTCCCACCGCCACCGGCCACGAGAGCCCCAGCCTGTGGCTCGACCTTAGGAGCTCGACTGCTCTTGGCGCTCGAGCCCCAGGAGGAGTGCTGGATCAAGGAATTCAAAGAGTACCTGATGCACGGGATGCTGCCAGAAAAGGAAGAGGACGCAGAGCGCGTGGCCCGGCAAGCCATGACATACTGTATCCAAGATAGCGAGTTATACAGGAAATGACCAAACGATGTCACGTTGCGCTGCATCTCTAGCAATCAGGGAAAGGAGTTGCTAATTGACATACACGACGGTGATTGCGGACACCACTCGTCGTCAGGGACCCTCGTCGGCAAGATGTTCCGCAGTGGGTTCTATTGGCCTACAGCACTCAACGACGCGGCCGAGCTGGTAAAGTCCTGTGAAGCTTGCCAATTCCACGCCAAGCAAATCCATCAGCCTAGTCAGGGCCTCCAAACCATCCCGCTCACATGGCCGTTTGCGTTCTAGGGGCTGGACATCCTAGGCCCGTTCCCCGCTATCTCCACATCGCCATCGACAAATTCACCAAGTGGGCGGAAGTGTAAGCCGTCCATACCATTCCGGCCGGCTCTGCTGTCAAGTTCATAAAGGGCCTCGTGAGTCGCTTCGGGGTGCCCAACCGCATCATCATAGATAACGGTTCGCAGTTTACTAGAAACCTCTTCAAAACCTACTATGCTAACCTTGGAACGCAGATCTGCTACACTTCGGTGGACCACCCCAGGAGTAACGGTTAGGCCGAGCGCGCTAACACGGAGGTCCTGAGGGGCCTCAAGGCCAGGACCTTCAAGAAGAAGCTGGAGGCCTGCGGAAGGGGCTTGCACGACGAGCTCCAGTCCGTGCTGTGGTCCATCCGAACCACCGCCACCAAGCCAACGGGCGAGACTCCATTCTTCTCATCTACGGAGCTGAAGCAGTCCTTCCTCACGAGGTCAAGCATCGCTCCGCATGGGTCCTAGCGTTCGACAAAACGCAGCAGGACGCCATGCGGGGGATGGATCTCGTGCTGGGGGAGGAACGCCGTCGCGAAGCCGTGTTGAGGGAGGCAAGGTACCAACAAGCACTGCGGCGATACCACTGCCGCAGTATCCGCTCCAGGACATCCAGCACCTCCGGAAGTTCTATCCATGAAGCAAGGCCCAGAGCCTGAGATCCAAGGCCCAGAGCCTGAGAAGAAAGGCCTAGAGCCTGTGCAGAAGGCCCGGTGCCTGTGAAGAATCGCCGCCCGTGACACTCTCACGTAATAATGAGTGGGGTTGTACACGCCCCAGAGTCTCAGGAGCGCCGGCCTCAGGCCCTGGGGCTCCCTCCCACGCCTAGTGGACATCACTTAGCTCCGTGCTGGTGAGAAGACTTGAAGACTAGATTACATGCGGGACGCGGCTTTTCATTTGCTTTCCGTAGTTGACTCGCTTTTCCTTAATCAAAGTTTTCCTTTGGCGTTCCTTGCCGATTTGATTCCCTCGCCTCTCACTGCATTTTTTCCGGCTCGAATTTTCTCATGTTCTCTCTCTCGCATGCCTAACAAGGGGGCTAGGCAGGTGCCCTCGCAAGCATTTTTTCTCCTTTCTCCCTTCTCGCGAGCCACCCTCATTCGAGCCCAAAAGCTGGCGCACCTCTCCTAGTCCATGCCCCTCGGGTACTATGATACAAAGCTCCAGGTCAGGACCAGGATGAATGGCAAATCTTTTAATGCACTTCCTAATGAGTTTTTCGCAGTTCCTGAGCGAATGCAGGCCACCAAGGCAAGTGATGGAGCGAGGAGAAAGGAGAAAGCAAGCAAGGAAGAGATGGGCAACGGGGGCTCCGCCCCCTCCCCATTTATAGAAAGAGAAGGCCAATCGGCGTCTCCCACGATCGCAGGTAATGATGGTTTTCCTTGCATGTTGTAGGGACTTGTCAAGTCGTGCAATTGCTGAGGCAACGTGGGGAAGCGGAGATGCCCACGTCCAATCAACCACCACACATCAACCGAGGCCGCAGGCTTTTGGGGCCCGCGGTGCTCCGAACATGACCCTTGGCTTCGCCGCGAAGCCAAGCCCGAGCGCACCTTGAGCCCGGGGGCTACTATCAGTGTTCTGGGAACGAGGTTCCCCAGACTTTCCTGCCTACGGCCCATGGCGTGGCTGAGCCAGCAGGCCGTACGACCCATCTTAATCAACAAGGCATCCAAGACCCTCGCGAGGGTCCAAGCCTCGCAAGGCGGATGATGCAAGACCTCCTTTGGAGTAGCCTAGCCAGGAAGGCTCACAAGGAGCGGAGATATCAAGGCGGGGCAAACCTCACGAGGCCCTCGTGATGTGAGCCATGACGCACGGCACCAAGCGGGCACCAGGCGGGCGCCAGCGTGCACATCGTCCTTATTTCCTTTTTGGTGCTAAGGAGGCCAGCGTAGACAAAGAGTACCGAGGCATCAGGCAAAGGTTGCTATATTTGTGCAACGAGACCAAGACCAGGAGGACGGCAAGACAGGGGTCATCATGGAGCCCAAGACGGCGTCACCGCCAGAGCCTTCCGCAGGCAAAGACCGCTTTTGTTAGGATAACTTGTACTAGCTGTCCCCCTTCAAATTTACCCTCCATTGTTGGCTCCCTTCCTTCTCGATATTTGGGAAGAGGACCTGGGCCTATATAAGTAGAGCTAGCCACCATAGTAGGGGCATCTCATCTTAGCTTGATCCATCCCGACCGAGAGCCTACTCACAAGAACACCTCAACCTCAGGAGGCTGTTCTTCCCTTGTACTGTTCATCATCAGCTCCAGAGGCAATCTACCACCACCACACTGGAGTAGGGTATTACACCACAACAGTGGCCTAAACCTGTATAAACCTCGTGTCTTTCTGTGTTGCGAATTCGTCGAGTTCATCCGCGAGATCTTAGCGAGCTAGGGCGTAGATCGGTAGGAAGGAAAGACCGCGCGCACCCCAGTGTTCGAACCTTAAGGGTTTGCCGGAACCCCACATCCGACAGGAAGGCCTTGGATACAAGAGATTTTAACCCGGCATGATGGCCACAATCTCGTTCATGGATCTCTCGAAGAATTTCTTGACCTTCTTCAGGAGAAACACAACGTTGAAACGCTCCGGTGACACTACGGTGATACAACTCACCATTGGAAATTGTCATTGACTTAGACCGTCGGGTTATCTGTCTAGCCAAGGTCTCATCCTCCGGCAACTCGCCCCGGGTCATATAAGCCAAATACGGCACTGTCCAATCTGGAATGACATGAAGAGCCGCCACCAATTGTGCTTCCGGGTATGGAACGACCAAGTCTTCCTCTGTAGGAAACTTGGCAGAAGGGTTATGCAGAACATCTAAAGAAGTGTTAGGTGGCACCGGCTTACGCTGAGATCCCAACCGGCTTAAAGCTTCGGCCGCTTCGTTCTTTCTGCGGTCAATGTGCTCCACTTGATAACCCTTGAACTGTCCAGCAACAGCGTCAACCTCACGGCGATAAGCCACCATGAGAGGATCTTTGGAATCTCACTTGCCTGATACTTGCTGAGCCACCAAATCTGAGTTGCCGAGGCACCGTACCCAGCTTAAACTCATTTCTTTAGTCATTCGAAGACCATGGAGTAAGGCCTCGTACTCATCTGCATTGTTAGTACAAGGAAACATCAATCGCAACACATAACAAAATTTGTCACCTCGAGGAGAAGTTAAAACAACTCCAGCGGCCGAGCCTTCCAATTGTCTAGACCCATCAAAATGAATCGTCCAATATGTGTTGTCTGGCTTCTCTTTAGGTATCTGCAACTCCGTCCAATCGTTAATGAAGTCCACCAGTGCTTGAGATTTGATGGCAATACGTGGCACATACTTTAAACCATGAGACCCAAGTTCAATGGCCCACTTGGCGATTCGTCCCGTGGCTTATCTATTTTGAATAATATCTCCTAAAGGAGCAGAGCTAACCACAGTGATAGGATGGCCCTGAAAGTAATGCTTAAGCTTCCGGCTTGCCATTAACACCCCATAAACAAGCTTCTACCAATGTGGATATCTCTACTTGGACCCAATGAGCACCTCACTGACGTAGTAAACCGGCCGTTGAACTGGATATTCCTTGCCAGCCTCCTTGCTCTCTACAACAATGGCCACACTGACAGCATGTGTGTTAGCAGCCACATATAACAATAGTGGCTCATTCTCAACGGGAGCAGCAAGAACCGGCGGCTCGGTGAGCTGTCGTTTCAGATCTTCAAAGGCAGAGTTAGCAGCATCACTCCAAACAAAATCATCCATATTCTTCATCATTTGATACAATGGCATAGCCTTCTCACCTAACCGGCTTATGAACCGGCTTAAAGCCGCGACACGACCCGCCAGCCGCTGAATGTCATTGATGCACGCCGTCTTAGCCAAAGACGTAATCACCTTAATTTTCTCCGGGTTAGCCTCAATGCCTTTGTAAGACACCAAAAAACCCAAAAGCTTGCCAGCTGGGACTCCAAAAACGCACTTGGCCGGGTTAAGCATCATCTTGTAGACCCGGAGGTTATCAAAGGTTTCCTTCAGATCATCTACCAGAGTTTCCTTCTCTTTGGATTTCACCACTATATCGTCCACATAAGCATGAACATTACGCCCAATCTGATTATGAAGACAGTTCTGGACACACCGCTGATAAGTCGCCTAGGCACTCTTAAGCCCAAAAGGCATGGACACATAGCAGAAGGCTCCAAACGGGGTAATGAAAGTCGTCTTCTCCTGGTCCTTAACTGCCATCTTGACCTGATGATAGCCAGAATAAGCATCCAAAAAACTCAAACACTCACAACCCGCCGTAGCATCAATGATTTCATCAATACGAGGGAGAGCAAAAGGATCACCTGGACAAGCCTTGTTTAAATCTGCGTAATCCACACACATACACCAGACGCCGTTCTTTTTGAGCACAAGCACCAAGTTAGCCAACCACTCTGGGTGAAAAACTTCAACAATAAACCCGGCCGCCAAGAGCCGGGCCACGTCCTCACCAATAGCTTTCCGCCTTTCCTCATTAAACTGTTGAGGAAACTGTCTAACCATCTTGAATTTTGGATCAATATTGAGAGTGTGCTCAGCGAGTTCTCTCGGTACACCCGGCCTGTCAGAAGGTTTCCATGCAAAGATGTCCCGGTTCCCACGGATGAACTCGATGAGCGCGCTTTCCTATTTGGGATCCAGATTGGCACTGATACTGAACTGCTTGGATGAATCTCCTGGAACAAAATCAACAAGCTTCGTGTCATCGGCCGACTTAAATTTCATCACCGACTCATGCTCCATGGTTGGCTTTTCAAAGACGTCATGTCCGCCGGGTCAACATTATCCTTGTAGAATTTCAATTCTTCTGTTGCACAAACAGATTTGGCGTAAGCAGCATCACCTTATTCACATTCCAAGGCTATCTTCCGACTTCCATGCACTGTGATGGTGCCCTTATAACCTGGCATTTTAAGTTGCAAGTAAACATAACACGGCCGTGCCATGAACTTAGCATAAGCCGGCCGTCCAAATAGAGCATGATACGGGCTTTTGATTTTGACCACTTCAAAAGTTAACTTCTCAGCCCTAGAATCATGCTCATCTCCAAAGCCTACTTCCAGTTCAATCTTACCAACTGGATATGCCGACTTACCAGGCACTACTCCATGGAAAACAGTGTTGGACATCTTAATACTCTTATCAGTCAACCCCATGCGTCAGAAAGTCTCATAATACAAAATGTTGATGCTACTACACCCGTCCATGAGCACTTTTGTGAACTTATATCCACCAACCTGAGGTGCCGCCACCAAGGCCAGGTGACCCGGATTATCAACCCGGGGAGGGTGATCTTCCCTACTCCACAAAATATGCTACTCAGACCATCTCAAATAACATGGAACCGCCGGTTCAACAGCATTCACAACTCTCTTATGAAGTTTCTGGTCCCTTTTGCATAAACTGGTGGTGAATACGTGATACTGCCCACTGTTCAGCTGCTTTGCGTTACTCTGATACCCGGATTGCTGCTGCTACTGACTACCTTGGCCAGATTGCTGATTATAGCCTCCTTGATTTCCTTGAGGGCCCTGGCCATGAAAGCCGCCATCGTCGCATGAGCCGCCACCCAAGCCATGAAAGCCGCCTTCGCCTGAAGCGCCGACCGGACCATGATTACCATCGAACATGTTAGAATTCTTGAAAGCCTTCATGATCGTATCCTTCCATAAGTGAGTGGCTGTTTCTATCGACTACCGTGCCTTGGACAAGGCTCATTTAACAGCTGCTCAAGAGTGGCACCTGACCCGCTGGACCGAGGGGGTGGCCTCCCCTTACGTCGTTGATTATTACCCTGTGCATTGGTGTTAGCCACAAACTCCAGACTACCATCAACCTTACCTTTATTATTACATCCTTGATTTGTCGGGTTATGCTGGTGGCCCTTGCTATTGCCATTCTTCTTTCCCCTCCCTATCTTCTCTTCGTCAGAGGCGGGATCCTTGGTACTATTAGAGTCGGCATATTTGACGAGAGCCACCATCAGCTGGCCCATGTCATTACAATCGCGCTTGAGCTGCCCCAGCTTCTGTTTCGGAGGTTCAAAACGACAATTTTTCTCCAACATTAAGACCGTGGAGCCGGCATCCATCTTATCAGATGAATGTATTATTTCCTTCACCCAGCGCACCCAATGGGTCATGGATTCACCTTCCTCTTGCTTGCAGTTAGTTAAGTCCACAATCGACATGGGTTGCTTACACATATCTTTGAAGTTATGAATAAACCGGGCTTTTAACTCTGCCCATGAGCCGATGGAATTGGGTGGCAACCCCTTCAACCAAGTGCGAGTTGTTCCATCCAACATCATGGTGAAGTACTTGGCCATCGCTGCGTCACTGACCTCCAATAACTCCATGGCCATCTCGTAACTTTCAATCCATGCCCCGGGCTGTAAGTCAGCTTTGTAATTAGGCACCTTACGAGGCCCCTTAAAATCCTTTGGCAAGCGCTCATTACGCAAAGCCGGCACCAAGCAAGGGACACCTCCAGTCCTCATGGTCACGCCCGCTTCAACAGAGGTCGTCGGATAAACCGGAAAAGCCTGGTGAGCCGCCTGCTCAGCTGCATGTTGAACCGCCCGCTCAGCCTCCTGGCGGATCCTATCCTGGTCAACCAAGTTAAGAGCTCCATCACTCACCTGGTCATGCCTGCGCGGCTGGTTACGGCGCTGGGCGTTGCTTGACACGGCCGCTGAATCCATATGCCTGCTATAGCTCGGGCTCCGGCTTGGGCGAGGGGTTGAATGAATCTTGTCTCGACTATAAGAGTATGACTCCTGCTATGCCAGAGTCCTCTGAATAAGTTCTCTGACCCTTCGCATTTCGATCGCCGTCGGGGAGTCGCCTTCCATCTGGAGAGCTGCCAAACACGCTGATGCAGCTATCAGATTCCCCAAAGGATTAGAGAAATGACCCGGTGGTGTTGGTGTATAATGAGGTTTAGCAGTATTCACTCGAGGGGGTTCCATAGCCCACGGCTGAACCGGCGCCCCGGCCCCGGGTGTTGTAATCCGGTTTACCTCCGGCGGGTTACTAGGCCCGGCCCCGGGTGTGTGGAAGAGGTTCTTAGGATCATAAGGAGGCAGACGTGATTGAGTCTTCTGGTGCCTTCTCCTCATGACCTCGTTTGATGCGTTCAGATCCATCGTGAGCCAAAAATCCTCTGATTGAAGCTGCTGAGCCCGAGCGTCCAAAGCCGCCCGCTCTGCACCCATCCCGACATTCCGCCGCCAAGTTTTCCTTAGCTTGTGCTACCTCCCCATGTAACCGTGCCAACTCCACATCATGCTGAGCCTTATCCGGTGGTTCGACCATGACGGTCAACAGGGCCATCATCCTATCCATGAGATCCGTCAGCACCTGAGCCGGTGGTCGCGCGGGATCTCCTGACCCGGCTGCTGCCGACCCGGTGGTTATCGCTGCCGCAGCCGTAGAGTTTTGAGCGGGCTGCGTACTAATCATGAAGATCCCCGCTCTGTTCGGCGGTTCAAAGGGGTCCAGAATACTGCTGCCATCGGAACAGCCCCCAAGCCCGCCATCTTGTAGTTGATACAATGAATCCGTCTCACCTGTGGATGACTCACCGTCAGAGTAGACAACCGTCTCACCGCCATCCACAGATCCTTCAGAAAACTCCCCTCCAGGGATGCAACCCACGAAGGCACGCTTCACGGCGGGCCGAGTCTGGGCGGGTCTCGCACGCTGAGCCATTTCGATGTGGTCGGTGCAGATGTCTGGCTCAGGGCCCGGCTCACCGATCCGGCCGATGAAGACGTGGATTCCGTCGAAGGGGACCCGGTACCTGTACTCAATTGAGCCGGCGTCGGGGCCCCAGCCTGCGTCGTTGATGTAGAGCTTGCCGTGACGACTCTTGGTCATCCGGCCCACAGCGTATCCCTTGAGCCCTTCGAAGCTGCCCTTCAAGAACTCAAAATCCACCGTGCGCTGGCCCCACGGTGGGTGCCAACTGTCGTGGAATTGTCACGCCAGATGTCCTAGTGAAAGGACTTAGTCGTGGAGCCATCACAACTAGGAAGCTTAAAGAGGTTAATTGGGACAAAGGACACAAGGGTTTATACTAGTTCGGCCCCTTACGATGAAGGTAAAAGCCTAATCCAGTTCTTGGTGATATTGCTAGGGTTTCAATGACTAGGGAGCAAATACGCTAAGCCTGGCTCTCGATTCAATGTTAGATGCCCTAAGCCGCCGCTGGGTCATCCCCTTGTATACACGGGTTGACGCCCTGCGGCCTACAGAGTCCCGGCCGGCTCATACAATGTGTCCGGCTCGGTGACATCTTTTACATGCCTTACTTTACAAGTCTTATTCATACATGCAGTTTATACTTACGGGCCTTAAACCGCCTCTGGGCTTGGGCCTATTATAAGCCTAATCGTAAACCATCATCTTGTATACTCTTGGGCTTTATTCTTTTAAACCACCATTGTAGTTGACCCGGCCCCTCCTGGGCGGGTCATTCCTGGTAGTCATATCCTCAACACATATGGTGTTATTTCAGTACAAATTCTTAGATAGATCGATCGGAGAGGACAACTTGGTGTTATTTTATTACGAACTCTTGGATAGATCGATCGGAAAGGATAACTTTGAGGTGGTTTCGTACCCTACAAACAATCTTTCTTATGTTCTTCGCTAGATAGGAACTTTGGAGTGATTCTTCATCGCACGTTGAGGGATGGTTATATGATCCAATTATATTAGCATTGTTGAGAGATTGCACTAGCAAAAGTATGAACCCTAGGCCTCATTTTAAAGCATTGCAATACCGTTTGTGCTCACTTTTGTTACTTTCTACCTTGCTATTTTTTATTTCCTATTACGAAAATCCAATATCTACTATCATTACTACACTTGTAACACCACCATCTTCATCGAACTAGTGCACTTATACAATTTACCATTGTATTTGGTGTGTTGGGGACACAAGAGATTCTTTGTTATTTGGTTGCAGGGTTGTTGAGAGAGACCATCTTCATCCTACGCCTCCCATTGATTGATAAACCTTAGGTCATCCACTTGAGAGAAATTTCCTACTGTCCTACAAAACTCTGCGCTTGGAGGCCCAACACGATTCTACAAGAACAAGTTTGTAGTGGACATCACCCATATGTGGAGAATAAGCTTGGATGTTACAAGTGAACCACCCATAACTTTGAGAAGAACACTAACCCCGAGTGTAACCAGGTATTTGCCTTCCCGAAAGAACGCATTCAATCCTACTATATCATAGTCATTGTTCAAGATGATTTCATTGGGTGAGTTGTGTTTAACCTGAATGAAGTTCCAAAGAGAGGAGTGACCTAACTACATATGAAAGTGTATTACACATATGCAATGCTATCCTTTTTTTCTTTACATAATTGTACAACCCTATCATGGATATTTGCTAAATATTTGTCCGTGCTCTGATGTTCTCAGAGTTATATATTTCTTACACAAAACCTGAAAGTTTTGGATCTTGATCCACCCATTTAATTTAACCATACTCTATGATAAATCCTACTATTATACAAGATATTGGAAAATGGTGGCTTACTATAAGAATTGAAATTACATTAAATGAATAAAAATAGCATGCAATTTCAATGTTATAGCGTCTCGATAGCATATTTAGAAGGTCCAGATTACATTTTTGCTAACTTCCTAACTGCAGCGCTATTCACATATAACATGCTATTTCAACACTAAACGAAATAACGTTGTAGTGTTTTTGCGTGTATCACGCAACAACCCACCAAGCATTGTTAGCCCAACTCGCTCTCACTCTGAGATGCAACACATCCAAAATCCCATACAACAATGCAGGCAACCTAATGATATCTCCTTTTTATTAATCCAGTATTAGAACAAGAAAGGGTATCCTGCACCTATTTCCCGAGAGGTGACCCTTGGTATTCAACCCACGAGAGGAAGATAACCTTGAAGCAATTATCTCTAGGAAGCTTTTGCCGAAGTGTCAAATCCAGCTTTTGACCGGATCAACAAGCAAATAGTGATTCAAGCACTTATAACAAAAAGAAGATACGAGGATGAGGTCTTAATGCTTACAACCATGTATTGGTGTTGGGATAAAAAATGATATTAGTTTGTGCTCGGGAAGTCACCCATCAAGAGGAGCTTGCTTCATTAGGAGTAGATGATGTGTCCAAATAACATATTGACCGGCTCGAGTCCCGGATTAACATTTTGTTGTCCTACCGAAGGCCCTATCCATCTCTTGGGTTTGCCCTGATAATTAAGATAATAATATCAAACAAAAACTTTGGGCGTTAGTGACTACAACTCATGAACCCCCAAGGATATTGTTGGTGTCAAAACCGGCGGATCTCGGGTAGGGGGTCCCGAACTGTGCGTCTAGGCCGGATGGTAACAGGAGGCAGGGACATGAAGTTTTACCTAGGTTCGGGCCCTCTTGATGGAGGTAAAATCCTATGTCCTTCTTGATTAATATTGATGATATGGGTAGTAGAAGAGTAGATCTACCACGAGATTAGGGAGGCTAAACCCTAGAAGCTAGCCTATGGTATGATTGTATGTTGTGATTGTTGTCCTACGGACTAAAGCCCTTCGGTTTATATAGACACCGGAGAGGGTTAGGGTTACACAAGGTCGGTTAAAAAGGAGGAGATATCCATATTCGTATTGCCTAGCTTGCCTTCCACGCCAAGTAGAGTCCCATTCAGACACGAGATGAAGTCTTCAATCTTGTATCTTCATAGTCTAACAGTCCGGCCAATGGAGATAGTCCAGCTGTCCAGAGACCCCCTAATCCAGGACTCCCTCAGTAGCCCCTGAACCAGGCTTCAATGACGATGAGTACGATGCGTAGTATTGTCGTCGGCATTGCAAGGCGGGTTCCTTCTCCGAATATATCACAGAAGAATTTGAATACGAGGATAGTGTCCGACCCTGCAAAATAAGTTCCACATTCCACCGTAGAGAGAATAATATTTTTGCATATCTAATTTGCTAGATTGTTTTGGCAGCATGATGTTACGTCATGGCCCGGTGATCATTCGAACTGTTTCTTTTAACCAGCCCCGCACATAAAGCGAGGCAGTTTTTCGACACGTCTTGTCAAAGCAGAAATCGTGTCCCCTTATTATGGGATTCTCATCAATACGGGCATGGGTAACCCAACCGCGCCATCAATTGCGGCGCTTGGGGGATAAGCGAGTTTTACCAAGCAAGTGGGGACGCTTAGTTTCGTCTGCCCATATAAAGGGATAAGGATTCACCTTTCTATCCACGCCTTCTTCCTCCTTTGCTCATCCGTTTCCGCACACTCGTGCTCTAGCGCCCAAGTCCTCACTTCCACCTCAACCTTATCCAACCATGTACGGAGCAAGAGGCAAGTGGATGGTCTCCTCCGTCACGGAGGGAGACATCAAGAAATTGAGGAGAGCCGGATACCTGCCCGACGACATCGCGCACCGGCTCCGAGATGAGGGGCAGCTCATCCACACCCCCAGGCCCCACGAGAGGGTGGTATTCCTCACCCATTTCCTCCGCGGACTGGGATTCCCTCTCCATCCCTTCGTCCGGGGGCTCATGTTTTATTACGGCTTGAATTTCCATGATCTGGCCCCGAACTTCATCCTCAACATCTCGGCATTTATCATCATGTGCGAGGCCTTCCTCCGCATCAAGCCCCACTTCGGCTTATGGCTGATGACCTTCAATGTCAAGCCGAAGGTGGTGGGCAGCCGCCAGGCGGAGTGCGAAGGCGCCATGGTGGGAAAGATGCCCAACATAACATGGCTCGAGGGCTCCTTTGTGGAAACCATAAAGGGGTGTCAATCGGGGTGGTTCTATATCACCGAGCCGTGCGATCCCGCATGGGTAGCGGCCCCCGAGTTCCGATTTGGCTTCCCCATGCGGCTCACCTCCTGAAAAGAGAAGGGCCTGTCCTGGGGTAATTCGAAAGAGCTGACCGTTCTCCAAACATGTATTCAAAACATGGTGGACAAGAAGCTCAAGCTTGTCATCATAGTCCAAGTTATGCTCATCCGTCAGATACTCCCGTGCCAACAACGGGAGTTCAACTTGTGGGAGTTCAATCCTGCGCAGCACCGAACTCTGAACAGGCTCTTCGACACGACTCATGAAGACGCCTAGAGGGTGCTGTTCAAAAGTTTCGAGGTCCCTCCCCCTATTATTGAGGATCGCGGATTCAGCGCGAAGCGCCAAGCCAGTGCGGTAAGCTGCTTTACATTTCACAGGATACTTTTTTTATATAGAATGACTCTATGCGGGATCTAAACTCCCGTACCTTTGACAGGACTGGCAGAAGATGGCCGGACAGATCGACTGTCCGGCTCCTTTGCTCGAAGGCCCTGCAGACGCTCTTCTGGCGAAGATGTTGACTCTGGCCCCTTATAAGGTGTCGGAGAATACCAAGAAGGCCAAGGGAGCTCGAAAGAGTTCCCGACGCCAGGCGTCGTCAGACTCACCGTCCGATGACTCTGCGGCGCACTCTTCCCCCGAAGACGAGGAAGAAGAAGAAGAAGATGCTCCCCCACCGACTGGGGGAGACAGAAAAAGGAAGGCCGCCCCAACTGGGGGGCCGAAGGGTCCAAGAAGGGAAGGACTCTCCTTCCGATCAGCTCCACCGCCGCCGACGAAGGCGAAGACGAGTGGTTGCCCAGGGCCAAGCCCCCGGGGAGATCGTAAGTATTCAGATACCAAAGTAACCCATAAGATTCCTTGGTCGCACTACTTTCCCTAATCCCCGAACATAATTACGTAGGCCGCCACAAGCCAATATCGAGGTATCATCGGACGGCTCCCTGGGCTCATCGGACATGGATAGCGATCCAGTCCCGACCGCCACCTCCCCTCATCCTGCCAACGACGCTGAGGTGTTGTCTCAAGAGGCACCGGATCGAGGGGAGACAGTCCCGGAGGCGCCTCAAGGTGACCTTCCTGACTCCAGGAGCCGAGGGGACGGGCCCCCCGAGAGCTCCGAGTTCGGCCCTCAGCCGAACACCGCGCTGGACCCTCCAGCGGTTCCGGGCTCGGGCAGGCGGTCTCCTTCTAAGAGGGGCAAAACGCCGGTGCCGGTGACCTCTATCCATCCAGAGGTGCCGGACAACCTGCTGGAAGCGCTTCACAGCGCTTCCATCGACGAGGAGCACGGCACCATCATGAGTGCGGTGATCCAGAAGGTTCAGTCCGCCAAGAGCGGATTGACTGAAGCCTGTGCCAGCCTTCTAACAGGCTTCGAGGTAAGTGTTTTAAAATGTAGTAGAAATATTACTGCATAGACAGTAGCCCCTGATGCTTTGTTCGGTGTTCACAAAGAAAAGACGAACAAAGGATCAAATAATATCACAGGAGTCTAATATAAGTATGTCAATATGCATATGCAGGCTTCGCTGCTGGCATCCGCCGCACTAACTGCGGAGGTCGCCGTACTAAAGCAGGACCTCGAGGGGTCCAAGAAAGAACTCGACCTTGCCAAGAGGCAGCTCGAGGAGAACAAGGGTAAGTAATACCCCGTCTATAGATATGTATATATAAAAAAGGACGTGATTGCAAAATGACAGGATCATTGTACGTTTGCCAGGGGCCACGACCGAGGTGTAGACCCTGAAGCAAGCGCTGGCCAAGGCCGAAGATACAGCGGCCAAGGAGCGCACCGAGCGAGAGAAGCATGAGGCTCGGGTGGGCAGGGTGCAGCAAGAGCTCCAGGCTCTTGTGGCGAAGCACGGGGCGTTGGAGCTGGACTCCAAGACGTGGGAGTCTGAGCTTGCCGCGGCCCTCGAGAGTGTAAAAAGTGCCAAGGCGGAAGCCCAAAAGGCCCTCCAAGAGATCGACGCGATGAAGAAGATAGCGGCGGGTAAGGCTTTCTATATGCAAAGCAAGCATGTAAAAGTAAATTAGCGATTACTTACCCGGATCTGGAGCTCTTCAGGAGCATTCACAGATTTGCCCCGCAGTGTGTCCGATGCCACACAATTTTACCAGGCCGAGGACGGAAGCTCGACGGAGAAGCTATTATGGTCTCAGTATGCCGAGGCCGAACATCCGGTGCCAATGAGCGACCAGCTGAAGCAGATGGTCGAGCTACATAAGGCGGCCGATCAGGCCATGAAGAGCTTTGTAGTCCGGTTGTGGCCTGGCACCTCCCTTCCGAATAGCTTCTTCGGCCTGGTGAGGTGGCTCGTGGATGCCTGCCCGCGGCTTGAGGTCATCAAGCGATCTGTCTGCATTGAAGGTGCATGTCGGGCTTTCGCCCGTGTAAAAATGCAGTGGGTCAAGCTAGACGCCGTGAAGCTGATCAAGGAGGGGCCGCCGGAGGGCAAGGAGCACCGCCACCCCGAGATGTACTATGACGGTGTTCTGCCGGGTGCCCGTCTTATCGCGGATGAGTGTTCAAAAGATGTAATATTTGAATGAGACTTGCTCGTTTTATCCTATATGTATGAAAACTTGTTTCATATGCGCTATGCAACGCATGTTGGAATTTAATTACCTTCTGTTTGGCTGTTTATCCAATCTGAGAGATGGCTAGTCCTCGGCTTCTGCCCCCATGCCACGAGTGCTGGGGTGTTCGGGATAAACCTGAGCACTCTTGTTCCCATGTTTGGGTCCTTCGAGGGAGGTGCTTAGCACAACGAACAAGGCAACCGGACTAATAATGCTTTATCACTCTCACTTAGCCATAGAATTCTATAATTTTAAATTTCGGCGAAGCCCCTGGTATTCGGAAGGCCGAATTCGGTGCGCGATACATGCCTGTAAGCTGGACAGGGCCAGCCCCTCACCCTAAGCGGCATAAGTCTTTAGGGAATTGAAAGACCTCGCCGAACAACGACCAGTCTCTCGCCTTATCATGACAGTCAGTTTTAGCTTTCTCTACTGAGGTGCTCAGCCCGGCAGAACCAGGGCACAATCGCAGTAGTTCTCCTAGCGCTACCTTAGCCGATAGAGCGGAACGTAAGGTACCAAAACATTGGAGCCGGGCAAACCCAACATTTTACCAAAGACATGATTCGGAGCTGATGCATATAATGCTATAAGTTCGGGGTGCCGCACTTGTGAAAGTGTTCGGACTTTTCACACCGCATTGTGGGGTACGTAAGCCCCTGGTGTATTGGCCATACCAGAGTGTACGGTTGCAAGGTGTCATTAATGAACACACACACACACACACATATATATACACATACACATAAACACTATTCTGATCACGGGATCAGAATAATATTCTGCTCACAACCTGACCTGCCCCGCTAGTAGTACGTTGAACTTCCTAGTGAACTCGGTTGAACTTCCGCCAACATTGCCGAAACGGGGCTTGCAATATACCCTTGGAAAGCTATGGACACCAATATCATGACCCAACTTAAATTTTTGACAAAATGTAAGCGGTTTAAGAGCACTTTTGAAAACCGTTTTTTCTTCGCACAAAAAACGTGAATCGTATTTTCGATCGCATTTCTAAACCATTTATAAGAATTAGGCATATAATATGGCATTGGAAAGCTGCTGCAAAACCGCTCCTTCCACATGTTGAAAGTTTTCTCTAATTCCCTATGGTTAAAGAGTAATTTGAAAAAACATAAAATTTTGTCAACCGAACAGCTGAGTTCGTTTTTTCGATGTCATTTCTAAACGACTAATCCAATGGAGGCATATGATATGGCGTTGGACAGCTTATGAAAATGCGCTACTTTTTCATCTTGATTTTTTTTCTAATTTTGAATGGTTTAAGAGTAATTTAGAAAATGGTCCAAGTCCTACCGAGTTCGTATTTTCGACCTAATTTTTTAACCATGCGTCCGAATGCAGCAAATGATATGGCGTTGGAAATCTTGAACAAAAGCGAAACTTTTTGGTATGTATTGTTTCTCCCAATTCTTTACTGTTTTAAGTCAGTTTCAAAAATGGCGAAAAACGTATTTTTGCAATAATTTCTACAAACTTTATCGGAATTGGGCAAATAATATACCATTGAAAAGCTACGGAAAATGCGAAACTTTTTCGTGTTCATGGTTTTCTCTGATTCTTAGCCGTTTTCAAGTAATTTCAGAAACGGCGGGATCATTCGTTCTGCCTCTATGGCAAAACAGATTCTTCGAAAATGCACCGCGTGAAGAACCTGAACTTCTTGGCGCGTGTACCTGAACTTCACTCGATTTTTCACGTGATTTTTTGCTCCTAGGTCTCCATCCACTGCTCGTAACTCTCCATCCACTCACCGGAATTGAGCACGTGATATACCAGTGAAGAGCTGTTGTAATCACATAACTTTCCCGTGTTGATCGTTTTTTCATACTCGCGACGATTTAAAAGTTTTTCATCTGAAATACATTCAGCGTAGTAGTTGAACTTCATGCTGTTTTCACGTTGAATTTCTGTGACGTATTTTCGTTTGTAATTTTCTCATCCATTCGTTAGTGTTACACAAATGCTACTTATTTTGTACAAACCCCTCTCATAATAATTTTTTTAACTTTCTCCGACCGAGGACTTGAACTTATTACACAAATGATATTCGTGCCGTTTTGAAGTAAATTAGAAATATGACGAGATTATGATTTCTGTCTTCATTGCGAATGGGAATGCACTGCGTGAAGTAGCTGAACTTCTTGGGCATGTCTGTTTGAACTTCATTTTGTTTTTGATTGCTGTTTTCGGCCCGTAACTCCCAAACCACTTACCAGAATTGAGCACATGATATACCAATGGAAAGCTATTGAAAACACGCCACTTTTTCGTGTTGATCAATTTTTCATACTCGTGATGGTTCAAAAAAATTTGAATGCGTAAAAATGTGCTGTTAACGGTATTCATAAAACTTTTAAACCATTCATCGGAATATAACATATAATATACCGTTGGAAAGCTTATGAATATGAGCATCTTTTTCATGAGACAGACGTTACAATTTTTTGTCATTTGAGAGCAGTTTTAAAAGTGGCAAAAACAACGTCGTTTTTTGCCTGTTTTTACATGTAATTGAAGGTCGGACGTCTCGCACTAGAGATCTTGAACTTCACTGGGAGGAGGACGTGAACTTCTTGCAACAAAACTTTTAAGCTTTCTGCTTTCTGCTTTCTATTCTTATTTTTCTATCGGAAGCACATTTCGTGTAGTAGCTGAACTCCCGCTGTTTTCATCTTGAACTTCGATCACGTATTTTTGTTCAACCTCTCTCACAAGAATTTTTTAACTTTCTCGGGCCGAGCAATTGAACTTCTAGCAACGAAATTTTTAGAAATGTGAAAATTGAAGGTTTTTAGAAACATCAAACTTCTTCGTTATTTAATATTGAACTTATTCGTTTTATTCTTTAGTAACTAGAAAAATCCATTTTTTAAAAATAAATATCAAACTACTCCGCTTTGTCCAATTGAACTTCTTGGTTTTATTCTCTAGTAACATAAAACCCGAGTTTTTTATATACATTGAACTACTCCGTTTTTTAAAATTGAACTTCTTGGTTTTAATATTTAGTATATGGGAAAATCTGGATTTTTTTATTTTAAGTTCTTGGTTTTAATCTTTAGTATTGCGGGCCCAAAATGACACTATTTTTTGTTTTGTATTTTGAGCTTCTAAATCCTAGGTTTTATTATACTTTTGAACTTTTGTGTTATTTTAATTTGAACTTCACATTCTATTTTTTATTTTTAAATAAACATGATTTTGACTTCTTTTTTTTATTTTTTGATCTTCATGGTTGTTTTTTAATAACAGCAGATATCTGAGTTTTTTAAGTAGGTAAAATCCTAGACTTTTTTAATGAACATCAAACCACTTTGTTATTTTATTTTGTATCTAGTTTTAGAAAAGTGAGAACATTTTAAAAAAATAGCTTTTCCTTTTTATTTTAATTAGAACTTCATTTTATTCTTTAGTAATGAGAAAACATCTGAGTTTTTTTAACCTTCGTACTTCTGTCTTTTTTTACTTTGAACTTCTTAGAAAAAATATGGTTTTAAATAGGTAAACAACTTTATAGGTTTTTAAATTTGAAACTCTAGGTTCTTTGACCTTCTCGGTTATTTATAATTGAACTTCAAGGGTTTTTAACACTACACTAGTGTAAAAAACGCTCTTATATTACGGGACGGAGGAATCATTTTTTTGATAAATATTGAACTACTTTGTTATTTTTATTTGAAATTCTAGAGTTTCTCTAGACACGAGAAAATCTGTTATTTACAACTTTATAAACGGTTTATAAAAATAAACTATATCTTTTCTAGGTTTTTTGTAGAACAAGTAAATTCCATTTTCTCCATATATTTTGAGCTACCCTATTTTTCAATTTGGCCTTCTTGGGTTATTCTTTAGTAACGAAAAAAAATCCTAATGTAGTAATAAGCATTGAACTGCTCTGTTATTTGTATTTGAACTTCTAGTTTTTTTAACGAGAAAATCGCCTTTTTAGGATTTATTTTCCTTTTAGTAATGAAAAAACTCAATAATTTGTAGTAAACATCGAACTTACTTCTCTTTCTCTATTCTTTTCTTCGTTCTACATGAGAAAATATAGTTTATTTTTGGTAGTCAAATGAAAAAGGTTACAGTCCCGCAGGCATAAACAATCGAACTTCCCTGGATTTTTTAGCAGTAATACATGAAATTCTTATGTAAATAATTGTCTTGTCTCTGATACTAGTGGGTGGAGCCTCTCTTTTTTAACTTATTATCTTCTTAAATTTTTAGAAGCGAAAGTTTTCATTTTCTAAAAAAGTGGACTTCTCTATTTATTTAATTTGAACTTCTTGGTTTCATTTTTAGAGAGAGAAAAGATAAATGTTTTCATAATCATCGAACCGCCCTATTTTTTCATAATCATGACGTTCACACCACCACTACACATATTTTTTATCCTTCTCACCACTGCACATTTTTTTTCTTACACACTCTGATTGTTTTTCCCTTCTCTAATTTTAGAATGGTAAAATTGCAACGTTGTCATAGAAGGTAGGAACGAACAACTCTTTTTAAAGAAAACTAGTGACGGGGAAGGCCATTGTAGCGCAATTTAACCAGGCACACAAACAGAGAGAAAAATGATTCGGAACTAACACTTATAGCTTACACACTAGCCTCAACACCTACGCATGGGCAGAGAGAAAAATGCCATTGCCTTTCCAAACTACTGATTCAAACATAACAAAAGCGTGGCCTTGTTTTACTGTAAAAGCAGAGAGAGATTGTTGCTTACTACACGGATGTATAGCAGTAGTAGAACTTGTCACATAGCAGTAGTAGAACTTCACGACGGCCGACGTATAGCTGTAGTAGAACTTGGCTACCAACCATAGTAGAACTTCAGGGCAGCCGTCATACAACCGTAGTTGAACCTGATGTAGCTATAGCAGAACTCCAGTGCAACATCCTTTGACTTTGACATATAGACGAAGTAGAAATTACTGAATCATCCAGCCCAATAGTAATACATGAAGCAGATTCACATTAGCACTATACATTTGTGAAAGAAACAAAACTGTCAGGGCAAGAAAACGAGTACTCCGATAAAGGCATTTGTTATGTGAGAAGAAAAATACCCTGGAGACATGTTATTGATGGCTAATACTACCAAACAAATGCTTCTTGGCTGTTTGTTATGTCAGAAGCCCCAATCCTGATAGACACACATTTATTTTGGAGATTAAAATGATTTCTTTCTTGGCTGTTTACTAAGCTCAATGGAATATTATAGTACATAGGGAGAGGTAGGGAGGAAGGAAGTAGCCCAGGGAACTGGCCTACAAGGACAACCAGGAATCTGGTGGTGCCGACGACCGTGAACAGAAATGTTGCCTGCATGCAAGATGAGACCAAATATAATGCAAAATTAATAGTTTTTATATATCTGAACGTCATGTGGTTCCATGTCTGAACTTCCTCTGTTTTCCCTCAACTTTTAAGTGGTAAAACATTAGAGCTTGGGCATATGCATTTTTGCTAAGTAGGCGCAGAAGTTTGGAATAATAAATACATAGGGAACAGCAATAATTCATCACATATTCTGCCAATTTTGTTTTTTGCAACATCCATTCTTCTGAATTTTTTTAGTAATTAGTCCCAAATAAAAAACAATCATGTTACTAGCTCACTAATCTTGTTCACATATACCTAAAATAAAAGAACTAGCAACACAAAAAATGGATAGTTCAGGGGTTGAAGAGGGAGCAGGTCGGTGTAGCAGGAGCAAGCGTGGGAAGAGGTCGGGGGGAGGATTTGACACGAGCCTCATCACCGTTTCTATCCTCCCGTGCACTGGAGTTCAAGCAAACCCGGCGATGGCTGCATAGGAGAGCTGCAGTACTCGGGGTGTTTAACTGGAGAAATCGAGGCAGCCTCCTCCGCTGATGGCAAGGGCGGGGAAACTGGGTGGCCGAGGGAAGGGAGTGGTACATGAGACGACTCCGGCACGCGGTGCTGAAGGAGGCGATGCCGGTAGAGGCGCAGGGAGCCTGGGAGGCCGAGGTGGGAGGCAGGTGGTGGCGGTGCCGCATGGTGGCAGCCGTATCCCGGGCCTCCGGCGTCCGAGATGCGGGAATCTGGCGGCGGCGCATCTGGCTGGGGGGAGTTGGTTGGGGTGGATGGAGGCATCATGGAGCAGGGACGGTGGCCGTGGGGGAGGAGGCGGCAGCGCTGGTGGCGAAATCCAGGGAGGGTGGCAGCAGGGAGAACGCGGCGGCGTAACAGAGGTAGGCGGCGGGGTCGCGCGCCGGTGCTTGGTGGTGGCTGGAGGCCGCAGGATCTGGCGGCGCACGTGGGGGTTCAGGGGAGGGCGCTCCGCGGTGGGTGGATCCAGGAGGTGGTGCGGCGGCGGGGGCCTTGGGGGAGGGGGCGCGGCAGCGGCGGGCTCTAGGGAAGGCGCGGATGAGGCGTGGGATCGAAGGAGGGGGCTCGGCGGCGGGGGATCCGGGGGGTGCGGGCGGATGTGAGGTGGAGTGCGGGAGACGTGGGGAGAGGATGCGGTTTTTTTCTTCTGTTTTGTCGTTTGGCGCTGGCCGCAATAGTTCGGAGGATCTCCTCGCGCTCTATATAGGCGCCATCATGATCCAAATAACTATTATGATCCTAGGATCAGAATAGTGCCACCCTATATATATATATATAACAAGAATGCAATAATAGTCGTAATTTCATGCCTTTTTATTGGAAAATTGCGTTAAAGCGGAGTGATACAGATAGTGCGATAAGCAAAGAGTAGGACTATGTCCCTTCCAAGGGCGAGCTGAGGAATGATATGAAATCTGTAATCAACCTGGGAATTCCGTTGTATAAC
Source organism: Triticum urartu (assembly GCF_003073215.2). NCBI lineage: Eukaryota > Viridiplantae > Streptophyta > Magnoliopsida > Poales > Poaceae > Triticum > Triticum urartu. Next base: position 54,750,198 of record NC_053022.1, read on the forward strand.
GTAGCTGTCTGCCTCCTTGGTTGCTGCATCATGTGTTTGGCAATAGTGCTGCCGGACAGTGTTTCCAGAGATTAAGGTCCTGAAAGAAAAAGAAAAATAACCAAACGGGAAGCCCCTAGTGCGGTTTGGGCCGTGTTTTGGGGCGTGCCGCAGTTGTGCCCCCCTCCCCACCTGTGCCCATGGTATTTTTAATGCGTAATTATGTACGTGCGGCACGAATATCGCCGATGGGCTGGGGTTGGGGTGGCCGCCGTATTGCTACGCCAGCTCAGATCGCACCAGGCGGTCTATTTGCCGATTGCCCCGAGCGCGCTTGAAGGTGCCCGGGCTTTGAAACGCCGAACTGGTTGATTGCCTTGAGAGGCTTCTTTGCGCTTCTGCTGCGAGGGCCGCGGTGTGCTCCTCTGTTTGGAGGGAGCGCTCTGTGTTTCCATTTACTGTAATAAATCCGCGAGGTCCTGGCATCTTGAGCTTGAGGTATGCATAATGTGGTACCGCATTGAATCTAGCAAATGCGGTTCGCCCGAGCAGCAAGTGATAACCACTACGGAACGGGACTATATCAAAGATTAACTCTTCGCTTCGGAAGTTATCCGGGGATCCGAAGACCACTTCCAGTGTGATTGAGCCTGTGCAGTGGGCCTCTACACCTGGAATGACGCCCTTAAAGGTCGTTTTTGTGGGTTTGATCCTTGAGGGGTCTATACCCATTTTGCGCACTGTGTCCTGATAAAGCAGGTTCAGGCTGCTGCCGCCGTCCATAAGGACTCGAGTGAGGTGAAATCCGTCGATGATTGGGTCTAGGACCAGTGCGGTGAATCCGCCATGACGGATACTAGTGGGGTGGTCCCTGCGATCGAAGTTGATCGGACAGGAGGACCAAGGGTCGAACTTTGGGGCGACTGTCTCCAACGCATATACATCATTGAGCGCACGCTTCCGCTCCCTCTTGGGGATGTGGGTTGCGTATATCATGTTGACCGTCCGCACTTGCGGAGGAAACCTCTTTTGTCCTCCAGTGTGCGGCTGCCGGGGCTCCTCCTCATCATCGCTATGCGGCCCCTTCTCATTGTTTTCGGCAATTAACTTGTCGGCCTGCTTGAACACCCAACAATCCCTATTGGTGTGATTGGCTGGCTTGTCTGGGGTGCCGTGTATTTGACACAAGCGATCGAGTATACGGTCCAAGCTGGACGGACCCGGCGTACTTTGTTTGAATGGCTTTTTCCGCTGACCGGGTTTAGAGACTTTGAATCTGGCATTGACTGCCGTATCCTCAATATTTTCGCTGTTAATGCGGCACTTATGCTTGTTGCGACGTGACCTGCTATTGCCGTCCTTGGTATCTGAGGTACCATGGTTCTTTGATATGTTATTACTGCGAGCCAGCTAGCTGTCTTCTCCCACACAAAAGCGGGTCATGAGTGTCGTGAGGGCTGCCATAGATTTTAGCTTTTCCTGACCAAGGTGCCGGGCTAGCCACTCGTCTCGGATGTTGTGCTTGAAAGCTGCTAAGGCTCCGCATCCGGACAGTTGACGATTTGATTTTTCTTTGTAAGGAACTGGGTCCAGAATTGCCTGGCCGACTCTTCTGGCTGTTGAATTATGTGGCTCAAGTCATCGGCGTCTGGTGGTCACACATAAGTGCCCTGAAAGTTGTCGAGGAATGCGGCTTCCAGATCTTCCCAACAGCTAATGGAGTCCACTGGCAAGCTGTTATGCCAATGCCGCGCTGGTCCTTTGAGCTTTAGTGGGAGGTATTTGATGGCGCGTAAGTCATCGCTGCGGGCCATGTGGATGTGGAGGAGGAAATCCTCAATCCATACTGCCGGATCTGTTGTGCCGTCGTATGATTCAATATTCACAGGTTTGAAACCTTATGGGAATTGATGTTCCATTACTTTGTCTGTGAAGCATAAGGGGTGTGCGGTGCCTCTGTATTGGGCTATATCGCGACGCAGCTCAAATGGGTCTTGCCCGCTATGTTCGGCCCGGACGGATTTGCTTTTACTGTATCGGGCGTGACGTGTGTCGTCTCACAGAGTGGTGCGCCCTCGTGATCCGTAGATTGATCTTGCCTTGTCTCGCAGGTCTGGCGTATCCCCCCATGCCTTTTTATTTGAATGGCGTTGGGGTGGGGGCTGAGCTTTTGGCTGGAATGCCTCTCTATCGCGGCCACGAGGTGGCCGATCAGCCGTATCATATGCTTCTTCCTCCAGTCGGGGTAGTAACCTGCGCCTTGGGTAACTCTTGGAGGGGAGCTCGAGTTTATATTCCTCGACCGCGAGGACTTTAGTCCATTTGTCAGCTAGCAGATCTTGATCAGCTTGAAGCTGCTGCTTCTTTTTCTTCAGGCTATTTGCCGTGGCCATAAGCCGGCGCTTGAAGCGCTCTTGTTCGACGGGATCCTCTAGTATGGCGAATTCATCATCGCCGAGGCTTGCCTCGTCTTCGGAGGGGGGCATGTGATCATCCTCCTGCCCTCCGTCTGCCGCTCTCTCAGGAGAGCTGGCTCCTTCATCCTCCTGCTCTAAATCTTGCTGGAGGGGATTGTTGTTGTCTTCAGCACTATCCGGAGTGTTATTATCTCCTGTGCCGGTATCACCACTTTTGCTTTGGCGGGACTTAGAGCGGCGCCGCTGACGTCAGCGCTTGGGTTGCTTCTTGGAGGGGTCATCCTCCGCTATCTTGTCGCCATTGCCTTCGTTGGGTGTATCCACCATTTATGTCATATGACGAGGTGGCTTTCCAATGCCCTATAGGTGCTGATTCATGTTCGTTTCCTACATCGTCGTCCATACTGTCGATCTCTTCGGAGTCGAAGTCGAGCATGTCGGTTAAATCATCGACAGTGGCTACGAAGTGGGTGGTGGGTGGGCGTCGAATTTCTTCGTCGTCCGCATCCCAATCCCGTTGGCCATAATCCGGCCTGGGCTCTCTTGACAAAGAGAGAGACCTTAGTGAATTCAGGATGTCGCCAAAGGGCGAGTGCTGAAGGATATCCGCGGCGGTGAATTCCTTGACCGGCGCCCAATCGGATTCGATTGGCAAGGGCGCGGATGGTTCGGAGTCAAAAAAAGAGCCCGGCACCTTAGAGTCACGGGCTGCTCAGAGGATTATGCTAGTGTTTGGCTCGATCACTGTTGAGACTGGAGCCCCTGAGGCGGTGTCTAACCACCCGTCCTCGATTGGCGCAGTTGGCTCCGAGCTAAGGGTCGGAGCTGATGCAGGCGCGGCCTCTGGGGTACTGTTCGGCGGCAGAGCTAGGTCATACCCATCGCGACAGTGCGGCGTGCCCGGCTGTGGCTCGAATTCGTCGAAGATCAAGTCTCTGCGGATGTCGGCCATGTAGTTCAAACTTCCAAATCTGACCTGATGGACAGGGGCATAGCTTTCAATCTGCTCCAGATGGCCAAGCGAATTAGCCCGCAGTGCAAAGCCGCCGAATACGAAGATCTGTCCGGGGAGAAAAGTCTCACCCTAGACCGCATCGCTATCGATGATAGTAGGAGCCATTAAGCCTAACGGCGACGACACAGAGGAACTCTCAATGAAAGCACCAATGTCGGTGTCAAAACCGGCGGATCTCGGGTAGGGGGTCCCGAACTGTGCGTCTAGGCCGGATGGTAACAGGACGCAGGGGACACAAAGTTTTACCCAGGTTCGGGCCCTCTTGATGGAGGTAAAACCATACGTCCTGCTTGATTAATATTGATGATATGGGTAGTACAAGAGTAGATCTACCACGAGATCAGAGAGGCTAAACCCTAGAATCTAGCATATGGTATGATTGTATGTTGTGATTGTTGTCCTACGGACTAAAGCCCTTCGGTTTATATAGACACCGGAGAGGGTTAGGGTTACACAAGGTTGGTTACAAAGGAGGAGATATCCATTTTCGTATTGCCTAGCTTGCCTTCCACGCCAAGTAGAGTCCCATCCGAACATGAGACGAAGTCTTCAATCTTGTATCTTCATAGTCTAACAGTCCGGCCAATGGAGATAGTCCGGTTGTCCGGAGACCCCCTAATCCAGGACTCCCTCAGATATGATCCATGTTACCCGTATAACACTTTGCGGTCCCCTTGCTCCTAGTCTCACCGGTGCTGAATCTCCATGATCCTGGGTACCTGTAGGGATGAAGGTCACGAAAAAGACAAGAGACACTTCATTAAACAATTTTATTTCACACATACGAGATGTGGTGTCAAAGACTTCCATTGACCCCTTCACCAAATACATGGGGCTGCAAGGCTCATGTCTCACCCCATAACTTACCGAACTACTCACACATGGATATCAGATCATGAGAAGAAATCATTGAAGTACACATCTTTACACTACAAAAAAATACACTTCCGTGATGATACGTGTTTGTCACAGTAGGTCGCGTTTTTTGTCATGCATGTACATCCATGACGATTTTATGACAGAATCAAGATAGTCATACATGTGTTGTCGTAGAAGTGTTCCATGACATTACCAAAATGATCATCACGGAAGTGTCCACTTCCATGACAATAAATCGCGCGTCACAGAAGTGCTTTCGTCAAGGGTGACTGACACGTGGCATCCACCGTAACGGAACGCCGTTAAGCTATCGGGTCTGGTTTTGGATCTGATAACCCGTTAACAGCCCGGACCAATGGGTATTTTCCATGTGTAAAATCATCATTGGCCGCAGGAAACACGTGTTGCCTCACCGTTCGGACAAATGTCATCCACTCATTGGATAGGAGGATCCTATGATAGGTCGACACATGGCACGGCCCAACAGTGGCCCATTCTGGTGAAAAAGGTTGGCGCAATAAAAATTAGCAGGCCGGCCCATATAAGGCCTACTTGTGTCAGGTCCATTTAAGCCCACGGCCTATACGAGATGTGCCAATTCGGCCTGTCAACGGCCCGTTAAAGATTTGACACCATTGCAGCCCATCGTCAGTTCGAGCCCGTTAACAGCCCACTATATATTTGGGCTCAATATTGGCCCGATGAGATTTCGGCCTGTTAACGGCCCATTTAATGGATGGGCCAATTTTCAGGATGTACATCTTTCGGCCTTTTAGCGACCCATTTAAATGTTGGGCTAATTTCCGGCTCGGTGTGTCTTTCAGCCTGTTGATGGCCCGTAAATCTGATGGGCCATTTGTAGTCGGACCTGAGTTTCGGCCTTTTAGCAGCCCATTTAAGTGTTGGGCCAATTTTTGGCCCGGTGTCACTTTCAACCTACTGACGGCCCATAAATCAGTTGGGCCATTTGTAGTCGGACCTGAGTTTTGGCCTTTTAGCGACCCATTTAAGTGTTGGGCCAATTCCCAGCCCTGTGTGCCTTTCGGCCTGTTAACGGATCATAAATGAATTGGGCCATTTGTAGTTGGACCTTAGTTTTGGCCTTTTAATGGCCCATGCCCTTCATGGTCCAATACCAGCCCAGTTTCTCTTTCGGCCTGCTAAAGGCCCACAACACAATTGGGGTGTTTACAATACGACTTGACTTTCGGCCTCTTAGCGGCCCATGCTCTTCATGGTCCAGTACAAGCCCGTTGTCTCTTTCTGTCTGCTAAAGGCCTACTGTATAGTTGGGCCATATGTAGCCCAAACTTAGTAACGGCCTGTTAACGGCCCGTGAAATAAATTGGGGCCACCTGTTGCCCACTTCGATGTCAGCCTGTTAATGACCTGGGAGGTAAGAGGGACGACCATTAACTTTCGGCCTAGTAACGGCCCATTAACTTAATGATCCCACTAAAGTTCATTCATGTCTTTAGGCCAAATTAGATAATTTGAGCCCATTACGACGAGCAATTATGCACACGACCAAAACCGATCAAGCAAAGGTATGACATACAGGGAATAACGTTGCACATCCAGCATATATTATAGTAAATTACATCCATTGGGCAATCAAAGATTGATGCCAGTGCAAATAAATGAGCAGAACCTAACCATCTACAACGTCACAATCTGCAACCTCAGCACAAATGACGCCCATAAGCATGTGGGCAAGTTCTTGCTGCTTTGCTACACTGTCTCTGAAAACATTGATCAGTTATTGTGTCGCATGACTCTGCACCTCTGATTCATCCACCATTTCCATCATTGCTTCAGCCATTAATTGGTTCAAAAACATACATTTATTCCGTTGCATTCGAGGCAGAGGATACTAAACAGATTTCAGATGGCGATTTTGGCAGGCTTGTATTATTGATAGTGGAGAGTGTCTCGACCACTGCATCATAACATAAATTAGGACTGGAACCAAATAGATTAATCATGAGTTATTGCCATATTACCTGACCTGGATTTACTGGAAATAAACAATGGGGTTGCCTTGCTGTTTTCAGAGTTTGTCTTCTTATCTTCAGCAGTCTGCACAAAATTAACACACTAGCATTGCTATCATTGGCCAAGTTAGATAATAGGAAAGCAACATTGACACAACGAACGTTTGGGCAACTAGCCTACACCAAATTAACACAATATGGCATAGCTATCATCATCCAGGTAAGGTAATACGAAAGCAACATTGACACAATGAATGAATGGGCAACCAGAGAAGCACTACAATTCAGTAATGTGCGTGATATGAGATAGTACATTCATGCAGCTTAGTATGCAAAACTACCAGGCAGTTTTCCTTACAAAAATAAACATTAGCGCCTTTAACATTTTGCTACAACTAATTTTAGATCAGATAAAGGTTAGATTCACGCCAATTAACAAAATACAAGCTGATGTAATAAAGGTTAGATTCACGCCGATACAACAGGTACTTACATCAGCATTGGAGCACAGAGAATTCCCGCAAGATATTTTCCTCAAATACGATCCCAATGGAGGAAGTCTTGTATCGTTTAACCTTATTTTCTAAAAGAGAGATGGGTAAGAAACATGTAGAAAATATGATCAAAATGCTATAAAATTTGATGATGCGAGGATACGCACACGCTTCTTAGAATGGAGTTGACATTCTTTTGCTGGACTGGAGTGGACTAGTTCTTTGGCCACTGGAATCTGCTTATTATCAGTGGGAGTTGGGTTTCTCTGTGCTGGAGCAGTATCTATGAAAAATGGTGTTGGTTTATTATCTCCTAGCGTTTGGATCTTTTGCAAAGACCTGGTTTGTAACCCTTCAGATTCTAACATAGCCGTCTTCCCCATGCATGCCTTATATAGAAGAATGGTGATTCAGTTATAAAACATGCTACAACAGAGATGGAATAGGTACTGAAGAATAGAAAGGCATGACATATTGACATGTATTCCCTCCATCCGGAAATAAATGGATGGGTCTACGCGTATTTCAGTTCTAGATACATCCAGTTTTATCCATTTCTGCGACATTTAATCCGGACGGAGGGAGTATGATGTAAGAGCTAGGGATACGACAGGACAACACAGTAAGAAAACACTGAAAAACCCACTGCAGAACCAAAGTATTCAAACCCACTGATATGAGATAGTACACTCATGCAGCTAAGGATGCAAAACTACCAGGCAGTTTTCCTTGCAAAAATCAACATTGTGACCTTTAATCATACATTTTGCTACAACTAAATTTAGACCAGATAAAGGTTGGATTCATGCCGATTAACAAAATACATGCTGATGTAAAAATATAGTGATATAGAACAGGTACTTACATCTACATTGGAGCACAGAGAATTCCTGCAAGAATCTTTCCTCATAAACGATACCATTGCAGAAATTCTTCTATCTGTTAAGCTTATTTTCTAAATGAGAGATGGGTAAGAAACATGTAGAAAATAGGATCAACATGCTATAAAATTTCATGATGCAAGTATACGCACACGCTTCTTAGAATTGAGTTGACATATTTTTGCTGGACTGGAGTGGACTAGTTCTTTGGCCACTAGAATATGCTTATTATTAGAAGGAGTTGGGTTTCTCTGTGCTGGAGCAGTATCTATAAAAACTGGAGTTGGTTTATTATCTCCTGGCGTTTGGATCTTTTGCAAAGGCCTTGTTTGTAACCCTTCAGATTCTAACATAGTCATTTTCCCCTTACATGCCTTGTATAGAATAATGGTGCTTTAATTATAAAACATGCGACAACAGAGAGATGGAATAGGTACTGAAGAATAGATAGGCATTACATATTGACATGTATTCCCTCCATCCGGGAAAAAATGGATGGGTCTAGGCGTGTTTCAGTTCTAGATACATCCTTTCTTATCCATTTCGGCAACATGTAATCCGGACGGAGGGAGTATGGTGTAAGAGCTAGGAATACGACAGGACAACACAGCAAAAAAACACTAGTTGAATGTAAAACTGTATGCTAGCGGAATACGTACAGAAATAACTAAGGCAACATACACGTGTATGATTGGGAAAATAAGATGGCATTTCAACAGAGCACTAAAACATGGTATGGTAGACAGATGAAGTACATACTGATGAATAACAATGCATAAGATATTCAGAAGCATGATGTCCAAATTAAGCAGATGGCATTGCGATAGAGTAGAATGATAGTACTTGAATTTGAAAACATGTTGTCATGAATGGAATAGGTACTGGAAAACAGGAAGGCATGACATATTTACATGCATGATCAGCATGCTAAGCGCATGGCATTGCAATAGAGTAGATACACTCCAGGACATTATATGCACTAGTCATCAACCTGTGCTTCTGCACGGGCTAGTGATTTGGAAAGCACGTAAGTGTTTTATAATGTTGAACTTATATGTTAATATAGCAAGTTATAGAAATATATAGGATTTCTATTGGAGTTAGAATTTTTGTATCAATTTATGGAGAGCAGAGAGTAACACATATTAGAAGCCATGAGAATTTGAACCTAGTTATTTTGATTATACATATATCCCCAATGGAAAGTAGTGGTTGCACCGCACCATACCGAGGAAAAATTATGAAGAAACAACTTATTCTAGATGTCTATGATTATGCATAGAGGCATTTCGGCTATGTGTATACATGCCCCGGGTGAATACTGAAATTAGGAAGAAAAATTAAAATAAAGAAAAACTGTAGTAATTAGGCTTTTGCACGTTCGACCCTTTATCATCTTTGTAGAGATTTTCTCATAAGCATTTTTGTCCTAACAAAGGAAGTTGAGTGCTCTATTAGAAACTCAATTTTACTGTACAAAATTTCTTTTGTCTTTACAGCACAAAACCATGTGATCTCATGCATCGACATTGGCATATGTCACTTTTAAGTTCCTGGTTAGCTACTTACTTATCAGGTGCTTGGCCGGACTTGGCATCCCTATGCTTGCCACATTGGGACTTGCTTTGTTACATGTATACTAACCTATCGGTTGTGATTCCTCTAACTACATTTACTGTCTGATTTTTTTAGAAAAGGAAGATGACCCCCGGCCTCTTGCAACATTTACTGTCCGATACTTGTCCCTAGTTTTAAGTACGGTTATCAAGATCTATCGATTAAATCCACTACAATAAGGTCCACGTGATAGTTGACATTTATTATATGCGGAACTTTGTAAGGCTTAGAAAATAGGAACAATTTACAATATGGCATTCTAGTTGTGTAATGCAAAATTTATTAAGAATGTATTCCCGGGCTGCATGTGTAGTTGTTTATCAGAAATCTGCTGTGCACGTTTTATACTCTCCTGAACTCGGTGATTATAAAAGTTCAAGGAAATAGAATGTAGGTCAATCAATATTGATGCGTATGGGAGGCTAAGTTAGTAAAAAATGTAATCGCTTTCTTCGAGCTATATTCTAGTATACGTTTGTTCCTTTTGCCATGAAAATATTATTAATTTTATGTTAAAACTCTGCATTATATTGACCATTACTTCTCCCGCCTATAAAAGTTTTCCTAACCTTTCATGACTAACTTTTATTTTATTACTTTAGCAACTACGGGTTGGGCATGCCTACGTTCTATCAGTATGGTAAAAGGATATATCTTTTTGTTTTGATTCTAGCCATACCAAATGAGATGGCTTTCTCATGTTCATTTATATCTATTTTTACACTAATGCGGGTTGGACGACCCTGTGCATACTGATGTACTATATAAGAGATATTTTTCATGCATGATTTCATACAGAGCGATGTCTTAACTGTCTCCCCTTTTAAGTATGGCAAGTCCTGGATTTGACACATGTTTTTTCCTGCGTACATGCTCAAAGTAAATGCATAGAACATATGCTTATACATACCAATATCACACCGGCAATACTTCCTTAGCTTAGCTCCCAGCAACCAATCATAGGATCAGGATCTCAAAATCATATGAGCTCATGCATCATCTACGGAACATGCAAAAAAGTGTAAATTAGTGATTATAATTGGTCCAATAATCAAGCCTGCAGCCCAGCACATACATGTATAAAATAGAACTCTGCATGAAGCCAATTGCTTCCCCTAGAGACAGGTGTTGCAGCCGGGGCGTGGATGCAAGCTCATTCACCCACTATACATCCTCGTTTAATTACTCTGCTTGATTATCCTTATGGTTGGTTGGGCTTTTCGCTGGGTAATCTGCAAGGACGTACATCTTGTACTCTGTTATAAGAAGATTTAGCCAGATAATATTCGGTCATTGTCAAAGTGCACAATTCACTGCTACAAATATGAACTGTGTGGGACTCTAAAAACACATACATAATTTCTGAAAAGAAAGATCACACATATTATTAAAGATAAACCAAGAAATATGGTTGATCTGTACACATAACTTGCCACCCAACGTCAGGAAAAGTGTAGACCAACCCCAGCTGCTTGCTTCCACTCCCTAGATTGCAAACTCTGGTCATGTGCCGTGTTCTAAGACTGTAAGGCCATCTCCAATTGCATGACGCTTATGCTTGAATCAAAAAACTGAGCAAGCACCTGCAGCAGCGCCGCAACTTCCAACGTTAGTTGCCTGTTTAGAAGGGCTTAGCCTGTTGTCTGCTTCAAACTGTCCTTAGTACAGTCCTCCTCCTAAATCTAACTCATCTAGTAATCCAAAAATACCTCCTTCTCCACTTCATTGCAGTTTGGTCGGGGCATGGCAACTAAGGGGATTAAAAGGACCTTATCCTAGCCAAGATGTGTTGCTCCGTGGTAGGGTAGTAGAGATTGAAAGATAATGGAGCAAAGGGATGGGGAAGAACAGTTTTAGATGGCTACAACAGAAGACAACAGATTGGACAGGAGGAGGAGGAGGAGCGCTAGAGTTTGGCTACAACGGAGGAGGAGCGCTACAGATTGGATGAGGTTGACTTCTAGGAGAACAGTATTAGGAGGAGCAGCCTTAGGGCTCGGTGTGTTGGTAGTTTCTTTAGGATGTACGTGGGAAGGGTTGGATCAGCGGATGAAGGAGACCACCAGAGATGGATTCTATTTTTTTCTATCTATACGTGGGCCTAAGATGGATTCTTTTTTTTTCTGTTGTAGATGGTTTAATTTTTTCTAGCTATACGTGGGCTAGAGATGGAATTTTTTTCTGCTGTAGATGGTTTAAGGTGGGACAGAATTCGAGGACTCCTTGAGGCATAACATCCGATGGTGGAAAATACACAATTTGAATATCGGATGGCTAGTTTTCTTAGTTCCCGAGAATTAACGTGGTTACTCGTATGGTGCCTCCAATTAGTAAATATAAGATGTTGTACCCATTTCACAGGCCAAGTTAGAGCAAGGACCTTGTGGGGTGAAGAGGATTCATCATCTTTCTACAAGTCTTCTGAAGAACTGCCTTTACATGTTCCATCATATTGGGTATCATTGACATAAAGTTTATTGGCCTTTACATTGCTCCGTGAGGTTCTTGTGGATATATCAGTGTGTGCAATTATATCTGACATGCATGAAAGACAACTAGTAGTTAGATTTATGTAATGAGTTCCTGTAGGAGACGACGTAAATAGTAGGACTGGGGTTATGAGCAGCAACAGGTCTCATAAACTAAAGGGAGAACACAGATGAAAGCTACAGAATATGTATCGTTTGTACTCGAGATTAACTAGATGGCACACAAAAGTATTAAAGAACAACATAGGTAATACTAGAAGTGGTATAATACTATAATCACCAGCCTGTGGGATAGCATTGGCTAATGGATGATAACTATGGAACAACGTTACCTAAAGAACAAGTATCTTAGCTGAACTATGGAACAACATTAACTCCTAAACAAGACCCGTAAGAGATCAACATGAATATATAGTGAAATGTGATGATCTATTTTCCATGCTTAGATGAATAACAAAGCCATAAATGTTGCACACAAGTAAGATGAGGGTACAACCTACCTGGCTGCCATCCATAGGAGTGACCATCATGTGCTGACTTGTCGATTGCCCTGCAGTTGTTGTGGCTGTCCATGTCGGGCACGCACATTCGATGCAGGGAACTGTTGAGTGGGGACTATAGCTCCCTTCTGGTGTATGCTTCCCTTGTTGGAGCAGCTGCGGTCAGTCGGAAGACGGTGTGTCTAAAGATGCAGATAACACATAATGTTAAGAACGACATATCTCTTTGATCTGAAGAAATACACTAAGAGATCAACAGCAAGGTACGAGAGTGGTCACACGTCTATTGACTGAAGACTAAATTGGGGTCACACGATTTTATTTTATTTTTGTATTGTCCGATCTACGCCGGATGGCTGGCCGTCTTGTGCCTCCTGGCTGACACTGTTCGGAATCTTCCCCGAAGAGCCAGCGACCAACGGTAGAGCAGCCTGCCTCCGCCGTCCGTGGCCCCGGCCGAAACCCCGCTCCTCGCCCCACCGCACTACCGTGGTTGCGCCGCCCCCGGGCCAATCCACAAAGACTCCCCGTCATCCAGATCAGGCGGCGGCAGTACCTTCAACCCACGCAACTCTAAAAGATAGCCATCTAAGCACTGCTTCCGCGGCGAACTTGCGGCCCCGCACCCTTATGTTAGACACCAGCCAACCGGCAGCCTAGGAGCTCCGCCGCCTCGAGGGGAGCTTGATACGTCCATTTTGCATCATGCTTTTATATCGATATTTATTGCATTATGGGCTATTATTTCACATTATGTCACAATACTTATGGCTATTCTCTCTTGTTTTACAAGGTTTACATAAGGAGAGAGAATGCCGGCACCTGGAATTCTGGGCTAGAAAAGGAGCAAATATTAGAGACCTATTCTGCACAACTCCAAAAGTCCTGAAACTCCACGGAATACCTTATGGTAAATAATGAAAAATCCTCGCCAAAGATGAAGACCAGGGGGCCCACACCCTTTCCACGAGGGTGGGGGGCGCCCCCCTCCTAGGGTGCGCCCCCTACCTCGTGGGCCCCCTGGTGGCTCTCCGATGACCATCTTCTACTATATGAAGCCTTTCGTCGAGAAAAAAACTAGAAGCAACCTTTCGGGACGAAACTCCGCCGCCACGAGGCGGAACCTTGGCGGAACCAATCTAGGGCTCCGGCAGAGCTGTTCTGCCGGGGAAACTTCCCTCTCGGAGAGGGAAATCATCGCCATCGTCATCACCAACGCTCCTCTCATCGGGAGAGGGCAATCTCCATCAACATCTTCATCAGCACCATCTCATCTCAAAACCGTAGTTCATCTCTTGTATCCAATTCTTGTCTCCAAGTCTGGGATGGGTGCTAGTAGGTTGCTAGTAGTGTTAATTACTCCATGTAGTTGATGCTAGTTAGTTTAATTGGTGGAAGATCATATGTTCAAATCCTTTATGCATATTATTACCCCTCTGATTATGAACATGAATATGCTTTGTGAGTAGTTACGTTTGTTCCTGAGGACATGGTAGAAGTCTTACTATTAGTAGTCATGTGAATTTGGTATTCGTTCGATATTTTGATGAGATGTATGTTGTCTAGCCTATAGTGGTGTTATGTGAACGTCGACTACATAACACTTCACCATTATTTGGGCCTAGAGGAAGGCATTGGGAAGTAATAAGTAGATGATAGGTTGTTAGAGTGACAGAAGCTTAAACCCTAGTTTATGTGTTGCTTTGTAAGGGGCTGATTTGGATCCATATGTTTCATGCTACGGTTAGGTTTACCTTAATACTTTTGTTGTAGGTGCGGATGCTTGCAATAGAGGTTAATCATAAGTGGGATGCTTGTTCAAGTAAGAACAACACCCAAGCACCGGTCCACCCACATGTCAAATTATCAAAGTACCGAACGCGAGTCATATGAACGTGATGAAAACTAGCTTGACGATATTCCCATGTGTCCTCGGGAGCGCTTTTCCTTATATAAGAGTTTGTCCAGGCTTGTCCTTTGCTACAAAAAGGATTGGGCTACCTTGCTACACTTTATTTACTTTTGTTACTTGTTGCTCGTTACAAATTATCTTATCACAAAACTATCTGTTACCACTTATTTCAGTACTTGCAGAGAATACCTTGCTGAAAACCGCTTATCATTTCCTTCTGCTCCTCGTTGGGTTCGACACTCTTAATTATTGAAAGGACTACGATAGATCCCCTATACTTGTGGGTCATCAAGACTCTTTTCTGGCGCCGTTGCTAGGGAGTGAAGCGCCTTTGGTAGGTGGAATTTGGTAAGGAAAATTTATATAGTGTGCTGAAATTTACTGTCACTTGTTACTATGGAAAGTAATCCTTTGAGGGGCTTGTTTGGGGTATCTTCACCCCGACGAATAGAGCAAAGAGTTTCTCCTCAACCTACTGAACCTATTGAAAATGAAATTCCTTATGAGTATCCTTCGGGTATGATAGAAAAACTGCTAGCTAATCCTTTTACATGAGATGGAACAAAGCATCCTGATGAACACCTAATATATGGGGATAAAGTTTGTGGATTATTTAAGCTTGCAGGTGTTGAGGAACGTAGTAATTTCAAAAAATTTCCTACGCACACACAAGATCATGGTGATGCATAGCAACGAGGGGAGAGTGTGATCTACGTAGCTTGTAGATCGACAACGGAAGCATTAGCACAACGTGGTTGATGTAGTCTTACGTCTTCACGGTTCGACCGATCCAAGCACCGTTACTCCGGCACCTCTGAGTTCTTGGCACACATTCAGCTCGATGACGATCCCCGGGCTCCGATCCAGCAAAGCGTCGTGGAGGAGTTCCGGCAGCATGACGGTGTGGTGACGATCTTGATGTTCTACCGTCGCAGGGCTTCGCCTAAGCACCGCTACAATATGACCGAGGTGGAATATGGTGGAGGGGGGCACCGCACATGGCTAAGGAACGATCACGAAGATCAACTTGTGTGTCCATGGGGTGCCTCTTGCCTCAGTATATAAAGGATGGAGGAGGAGGAGGCCGGCCAAGGCTTGGTGCGGCGAGGATGTGGAGTCCTACTAGGACTCCAAGTCCTAGTAGGAGTCCACCAAGAGGGGAGGAAGGGAGAAGGAAGTGGAGGAGAAGGAAAGGTGGTCGGCCAGCTTTTCCCTAGTCCAATTCGGACTAGAGGGGAGGGGGGCGCAGTAGCCCCTTGGCCCTTTCTCCTCTTCCCACTAAAGCCCATCAAGGCCCATTGCTTCTCCCGTAACTACCCGGTACTCCGAAAAATACCCGAATCACTCGGAACCTTTCCGATGTCCGAATATAGTCGTCCAATATATCGATCTTTATGTCTCGACCATTTCGAGACTCCTCGTCATGTCCCCGATCTCATCCGGGATTCCGAACTCCTTCGGTACATCAAAACTCATAAACTCATAATATAACTGTCATCGAAACCTTAAGCGTGCGGACCCTACGGTTCGAGAACAATGTAGACATGACCGAGACACGTCTCCGGTCAATAACCAATAGCGGGACCTGAATGCCCATATTGGCTCCTACATATTCTACGAAGATCTTTATCGGTCAGACCGCATAACAACATATGTTGTTCCCTTTGTCATCGGTATGTTACTTGCCCGAGATTCGATCGTCGGTATCCAATACCTAGTTCAATCTCGTTACCGGCAAGTCTCTTTACTCGTTCCGTAATACATCATCCCGCAACTAACTCATTACTTGCAATGCTTGCAAGGCTTAAGTGATGTGCATTACCGAGAGGGCCCAGAGATACCTCTCTGACATTCGGAGTGACAAATCCTAATCTCGAAATACGCCAACCCAACATGTACCTTTGGAGACACCTGTAGAGCTCCTTTATAATCACCCAGTTACGTTGTGACGTTTGGTAGCACACAAAGTGTTCCTCCGGCAAACGGGAGTTGCATAATCTCATAGTCATAGGAACATGTATAAGTCATGAAGAAAGCAATAGCAACATACTAAACGATCGGGTGCTAAGCTAATGGAATGGGTCATGTCAATCACATCATTCTCCTAATGATGTGATCCCGTTAATCAAATAAAAACTCTTTGTACATGGTTAGGAAACATAACCATCTTTGATTAACGAGCTAGTCAAGTAGAGGCATACTAGTGACACTCTGTTTGTCTATGTATTCACACATGTATTATGTTTCCGGTTAATACAATTCTAGCATGAATAATAAACATTTATCATGAAATAAGGAAATAAATAATAACTTTATTATTGCCTCTAGGGCATATTTCCTTCAGCAGGTGTACCCGATGATGTTGCTAAGAAGAAGGTCTTCCCTTTATCTTTGAAGGGAGACGCATTGACATGGTATAGGATATGTGATGATATGAGATCATGGAACTATAGAAGATTGAAATTGGAATTTCAGCAAAAGTATTACCCTATGCATCTTGTTCATCGTGACCGCAATTATATATATAATTTTTGGCCTCGCGAAGGAGAAAGCATCGCTCAAGCTTGGGGAGGCTTAAATCAATGTTATATTCATGCCCCAATAATGAGCTCTCAAGAGAAACAATTCTTCAAAAAATTTATGCTCGGTTTTCTGAAAATAAACGCACCATGCTCGATACTTCTTGTGCTGGCTCTTTTATGATGAAGACTATTGGATTTAGATGGGATTTATTGGATAGAATTAAACGCAACTCTGAAGATTGGGATCTCGACAAAGGTAAGGAGTCAGGTATGACACCTAAGTTTGATTGTGTTAAATCTTTTATGGATATCGATATTTTCCGTAAGTTTAGCACTAAATATGGACTTGATTCTGAGATAGTAGCTTCTTTCTGTGAATCTTTTGCTACTTATGTTGATCTCCCTAAAGAGAAGTGGTTTAAATATCATCCTCCCATAGAATTAAAAGTAGCTGCACCTATTAAAGTTGAAGAAAAGACTGTCACTTATAATGATCCTATTGTTCCTACTTGTTATGTTGAGAAACCACCTTTCCCTGTTAGGATAAAGGATCATGCTAAAGCTTCAACTGTGGTTCGTAAAATCAATATTAAAACATATACACCTCCTGAGTAAGTTAAAGTAGAACCTAATATTGCTATTGTTAAAGATCTCTTGTCTGATAATATTGATGGGCATGTTATTCAGTTCTGCGGTGAAACTGATAGAATTGCTAAACCTTGTGCTAAAGATAAAAATAGACATGTGGTAGGCGTGCCTGTTATTTCTATTAAAATAGGAGATCAGTGTTATCATGGCTTATGTGATATGGGTGCTAGTGCTAGTGCCATACCTATTGACTTATACAAAGAAATTATGCATGGCATTGCACCTGTTGAGTTAGAAGAAATTGATGTTACTATTAAACTTTCTAATAGAGATACTATTTCACCAATGGGAATTGTTAGAGATGTTGAAGTCTTGTGTGGGAAAACTAAATATCCTGCTGATTTTCTTGTTCTTGGTTCCCCACAAGATAGCTTTTGTCCCATCATATTTGGTAGACCCTTCTTAAATATTGTTAATGCTACCATAGATTGCACAAGGGATGTTGTTACTGTCGGCTTAGATGATATGACTCATGAGTTTAATTTCTCTAAATTTAGTAAACAACACCGTGAAGAAGAATTTCCTAGTAAGGATGAAATTATTGGTCTTGCTTCTATTGCCGTACCTCCTAGTGATCTTTTAGAACAATATTTGCTAGACCATGAGAATGATATGTTTATGAATGAAAGAAGGGAAATAGATGAAGTATTCTTTAAACATGAACCTATTCTGAAACACAATTTTCCTGTTGAAATCCTAGGGGATCCCCCTCCACCTAAGGGTGATCCCATGTTTGAGCTTAAACCGTTGCCTGATAATCTTAAATATACTTATCTTGATGAAAAGAAGATATATCCTATTATTATTAGTGCTAACCTTTCAGAGCATGAAGAAGAAAGATTATTGAAAACTCTGAAGAAGCACTGTGCTGCTATTGGATATACTCTTGATGATCTTTAGGGCATTAGTCCCACTCTATGTCAACATAAAATCAATTTGGAAGCAGATGCCAAACCAGTTCGTGATCCTCAACGACGTCTGAATCCTAAAATGAAAGAAGTGGTAAGAAAAGAAATACTAAAGCTTCTGGAGGCAGGTATAATTTACCCCATTGCTGATAGTCAGTGGGTAAGTCCTGTTCATTGTGTCCCTAAGAAGGGAGGTATTACTATTGTTCCTAATGATAAAGAAGAATTGATTCCACAAAGAATTATTACAGGTTATAGGATGGTAATTGATTTCCGCAAATTAAATAAGGCTACTAAGAGAGATCATTACCCCTTACCTTTTATCGCTCAAATGCTAGAAAGATTATGCAAGCATACACATTACTACTTTCTAGATGGTTATTCTGGTTTCTCTCAAATACCTGTGTCGTCTAAAGATCAATCAAAGACTACTTTTACATGCCCTTTTGGTACTTTTGCTTATAGACGTATGCCTTTTGGTTTATGTAATGCACCAGATACCTTTCAAAGATGCATGATGGCTATATTCTCTGACTTTTGTGAAAAGATTTGTGAGGTTTTCATGGATGACTTTTCCGTCTATGGATATTCTTTTGATGATTGCTTGAGCAATCTTGATCGAGTTTTGTAGAGATGTGAAGAAACTAATCTTGTCTTGAATTGGGAAAAGTGCCACTTTATGGTTAATGATGGTATTGTCTTGGGGCATAAAGTTTCTGAAAGAGGTATTGAAGTTGATAAAGCCAAGGTTGATGCTATTGAAAAGATGCCATGTCCCAAGGACATCAAATGTATAAGAAGTTTCCTTGGTCACGCTGGATTTTATAGGAGGTTCATTAAGGACTTCTCAAAAATTTCTCGGCCTTTGACTAATTTATTAGAAAAAGATATACCATTTGTCTTTGATGATGATTGTGTAGAAGCATTTGAAATACTTAAAGAAAGCATTAGTCTCTGCACCTATTGTTCAGCCACCTGGTTGGAATTTACCCTTTGAAATTATGTGTGATGCTAGCGATTATACTGTAGGTGCTGCTCTAGGTCAAATAGTTGATAAGAAATTAAATGTTATCCATTATGCTAGTAAGACTCTAGACAATGCTCAAAGAAATTATGCTACTACTGAAAAAGAACTTTTGGCAGTTGTATTTGCTTGTGATAAGTTCAGACCTTATATTGTTGATTCTAAAGTAACTATCCACACTGATCATGCTGCTATTAAATATCTTATGGAGAAGAAAGATGCTAAACCTAGACTTATTAGATGGGTTCTCTTGCTACAAGAATTTGATTTGCATATTGTTGATAGAAGAGGAGCTGAGAACCCCGTTGCAGACAACTTATCTAGGTTAGGGAATGTTCTTGATGACCCACTACCTATTGATGATAGCTTTCCTGATGAACAATTAAATGTCGTAATTACTTCTCGTAGTACTCCTTGGTATGCTAATTATGCTAATTACATTGTTGCTAAATTCATACCACCTAGCTTCACATACCAACAAAAGAAAAAGTTCTTCTATGATTTGAGACATTACTTTTGGGATGACCCACATCTTTATAAAGAAGGAGTAGATGGTGTTATTAGACGTTGTGTACCCGAGCATGAACAGGAACAAATCCTACGCAAGTGCCACTCCGAAACTTATGGAGGACACCACGCGGGAGATAGAACTGCACATAAGGTATTGCAATCCGGTTTTTATTTGCCTACTCTCTTCAAGGATTCCCGTAAGTTTGTCCTATCTTGTGATGAATGTCAAAGAATTGGTAATATTAGTAGACGTCAAGAAATGCCTATGAATTATTCACTTGTTATTGAACCGTTTGATGTTTGGGGCTTTGATTATATGGGACCTTTTCCTGCCTCTAATGGATATACACATATTTTAGTTGTTGTTGATTACGTTACTAAGTGGGTAGAAGCTATTCCAACTCATAGTGCTGATCATAACACTTCTATTAAAATGCTTAAAGAAGTTATTTTTCCAAGGTTTGAAGTCCCTAGATATTTAATGACTGATGGTGGTTCACATTTTATTCATGGTGCTTTCCGTGAAATGCTTGCTAAATATGACGTCAATCATAGAATTGCATCTCCGTATCACCCACAATCTAGTGGTCAAGTAGAATTGAGTAATAGAGAACTCAAATTAATTTTGCAAAAGACAGTTAATAGGTCTAAAAAGAATTGGTCCAAGAAACTTGATGATGCATTATGGGCCTATAGAACTGCATATAAAAATCCTATGGGTTTGTCTCCGTATAAAATGGTATATGGAAAAGCATGTCACTTACCTCTTGAACTAGAACATAAGGCATATTGGGCTATTAAAGAACTCAACTATGATTTCAAACTTTCCGGTGAAAAGAGGTTATTTGATATTAGCTCACTTGATGAATGGAGAACCCAAGCTTATGAAAATGCCAAGTTGTTTAAAGAAAAGGTTAAAATATGGCATGACAAAAGGATACAAAAGTGTGAGTTTAATGTAGGTGATTATGTATTGCTATACAACTCTCGTTTAAGATTTTGTGCAGGAAAACTTCTCTCTAAATGGGAAGGCCTCTATGTTATAGAGGAGGTCTATAGTTCCGGTGCCATAAAAATCAACAACTTCGAAGGCACAAATCCGAAGGTGGTAAACGGTCAGAGAATTAAACATTATATCTC
This sequence comes from Triticum urartu, assembly GCF_003073215.2. Taxonomy (NCBI): domain Eukaryota; kingdom Viridiplantae; phylum Streptophyta; class Magnoliopsida; order Poales; family Poaceae; genus Triticum; species Triticum urartu. Next base: position 54,771,127 of record NC_053022.1, read on the forward strand.
AGGTAATCCCATAAATATTGAAACCAATATTATTGAAACCGTAACCCCGGAGGAATACATAAGGGACACTTTCCAGAACGTTTCAGACTCCGAAAAGGAATAGGTATGTGGTATGGTAAGTAAACTGACTCCAAAACAATTTTTAAGGCAATATTTCTCCGTTTTGGAATATTTAGAAAAATAGAAAATTAAATAGCAGCCCGGGAAGGACACAAGGGCCCCACGAGGGTGGAGGGCGCGCCTCCTACCTCGTGAGCACCTCGTGTGCCTTCCGGACTCCGTTTTCTTGCACGATATGTATTTTGGTTGGTAAAAAATCACTATATATTCTCCCGAAGATTTTGACTCCCGTATCACGCAATTATCATCTGTTTTGTTTCGAGCTGTCCCGCTGCAGATTAGATCAACATGTCTTCCCAGGATTCGGAAGGAGAAAGCTATGTGGATGATTACTTAGCTAATCCTAAGGTCTATGGAGATGTGGAGCACGATGGTTGGACCACGGAGGAAGAAGAGGACTATGAACCCAATGGGAAGGAGGAGACGAGCTCAGATGAAGATGAAGCCCCATTACCTCAACCTGGGGATATGCACGTGGAGTTCAAAAAGTCAAGTCTCCCTGATAGGGTAAAGAAACCAAAATTCAAGTTTATTCCTTTTCGTCTCTTGCAGGAAAATAAGCAGGACCTATGCAAAAAGATATTAACCCTGGAGTGGGAGATTGATGATCTGAGGGATCAAAATGCCGTCCTCAAGCATAAATTAAGGGAGAAGTCTATGCCATCAACTAAGGCAACAACACCTCCACCTTCTTCACCAACCAAGGAGATATATTCACATGGGTATGGGCACTCCCTTTGGCAACAGCCAAGCTTGGGGGAGGTGCCCGGTATCGTATCACAATCACAACTCCTATCTTTACCATTTTCCTTAGTTCGATCCTATTAGTAGTATTTTGATCTAGTAGAATAAAGTTTATGGCATGATCTAGTTTTGAGTTTTGCCTTATGATCTCTCTATGTAATCGAGTCCGTGAGCTATATAATAAAGATTAGTATTGAGTCAAGGGCTTGATTTTCTTGCTATGATCTTGGGTGAATAAAATAAAAGAGAAAAAGAATAAGAAGAAACAAAAGTTCATATTAATCTTATTGATAGTAATGACTTCACATAGAAAGAGTGTGATGATTAAAAGTTGTTGGGAGTTGGCAGACATAACTTTGGTCATCGTTGCAATTAATAGGAAGTAATAAGGAAAGAGAGGTTTCACATATAAATATACTATTATTGACATCTTTTATGATTGGGAGCACTCATCAAAATATGACATGCTAAAGAGTTGATGTTGGACAAGGAAGACAACATAATGGGTTATGTTTTCTTATATCTGAGATAAAGTATGTTTTTTTTGACTATATACTGCAAGGCAACAGCCTCACAGTCCTTTATTAAAACCAAGAGGTAAAGAATACAAAGTTACAAGAGAGAAACAAATAAAGAGAAGAGGCTACTTACAATGAGAGATTAGGGTAAGGAGGCTATCCAAGAAGTTAGTCTATCTCTATATTTACACTTGATTCTATGAGCTAAAAGAGAAATATCATGAATAAAATTCCTCCTCCAAGATCTGAAAGTGGGCAACTCATTTCTGAAGATCCTTCCATTCCTTTGAGTCCAAATATTCCAAGTAGCCGTAAAGACTACCTCAGTGAAAAAAGGATGACCAAAATCCCTCCTGGCTACGCAAGCCATTTCAAAAGTAGTCTGGTTAGGGTGAACACTCCATGAGATGCCCAAATAATTCCAGACACGTTGGCTGAAGTTGCAAGCAAAGAAGAGATGAGCTCTATCTTCATGCAAAGCTGAGAAGCACATAGCACAAGTATCATCCTAGATAATCCAATGCCTTCGCTGCATCATATCCCTAGTGTTTAGGCGATCCATCAAAAGAAGCCAGCCAAACACCTTGAGCTTGAGAGTGCAAGAGCATTTCCAGATCCACCCAAATATGGGGTCAACCACGACATCAGAAAAACAAGACAAATAATAGGTCCTTGACCGATAATCCCCAGATTTTGAAGGCCATTTCCAAACATCATTTACTCCCTCATGCAAATTGATCAAAGTCATTAAACCTGAAGCTGATTGAATTCCTCGAAAGCTTCAACTGATAAAGGCAGGTGAAAATTGTCGGTCAGGTCAGACAGCTCCATCACCTCCTTAATGGTAAGCGTGTCATCAATCACAAAAGAGCGGAGCCTCGGGAAACGTTGTTGCATGATAACCACAGCGTTATTAAGTTGCCACCGATCCAGCCAAAAAACCACCGAGTCCCCCGAGCGCACGTGAGGGACAGCCAATTTACAAAATTTGTTGTACAACTTCAGCATGTCACGCCACCAGAAAGAACCACAACTTTGAGTTACTTGGGGCGGTGCAGCAGCATAATATGTGTCCCAGATGAGAGAAACCCAGGGCACATCCAACTTATTAAAGAATTTGAAGAGATGCTTGATCAACAAGGCATCGTTTTGTATGCCAAGGTCGAGAATCCCAAGGCCTCCATGATTCTTGGGCCGACAGACTAACTCCCAAGCTGCCAATGATTGCCTTGGTGTATCAGAATTTCCTCGCAACAAACATTGCCGCATGATACATTCAATCTGCTTCAAAATTCCTTGAGGCAATGAGAGGGTGCAAAGGAAGTATATTGGCATGGAACAAAGAACAGATTTCAAAAGCTGCAGTCGGCTGCCTTGGTTCAACAGACAAGAGGAAGCAGACAATCTTCTCTCTATGCGGTCCACTAAGGGGAGCAAGTCATAAAATGTGGGCCGAGAGGTACCCATTGGCAATCCAAGATTGGTAAATGGCATGGAACCAACATCACACCCAAGCAAAGCAGCCACATGCTTACCCTCATCCTCGGATAGATTTATTGGAATAAATGAGGATTTACTAAAGTTGACCCGCAAACCCGTAGACTGAGCAAAGACCTCAAGCATCTCCTTGAAACCAATGAGCTGGCTGTCCACCGCAGGAAGAACAATTAGTGTGTCGTCAGCGTATTGCACAGTCGGATAGTCCCGCGAAGAGGTTGGTATGGGAAGTGTGAGAATGTTCCTTGCACACATCTCATTAACCACTGACTGCAATAAATCCACAGCAATCACAAATAATAAAGGGGATAATGGATCTCCTTGACGCACATCCGAATGGCAGACAAAGTGGTTACCAGGCACACCATTTAAAAGAACCAAAGAGGATCCAGAGGACAAGATGCTATCAATCCAACCTGTCCAGCGATTATCAAAACCCTTACATTTCAAGATCCCAAGAATCAGTTCATGCTCAATGGTATCAAACGCCTTCATGAAATCCAACTTGAGAAGGATTATAGGCCTTTTGGATGCCTTGCACTGATGGATATATTCAAAACACCATGCAAGACAGTCCTGAATGGATCGACAACGAAGAAACCCATATTGATTGGGGTGAATACATTTTAAGATCACACTCTGTAGACGATTTGCCAACAGTTTAGTTAAAAACTTCAGGCAAGTATTTGTCAACGAGATGGGCCTAAAATCGCCAATATACTCCGGGCTCAACTTCTTGGGAATGAGGGTAATGATAGATGTATTCAGATACTCCAGGTCACACTTTCCCTCATAAAATTCCTGGACTAGCTTCATAAAATCCGGCTTCAAAATATTCCAACACTTCTTTAGAAAAAGACCAGTAAACCCGTCAGGGCCCGGAGCGCGATCAGAGGGCATGTTCTTAATCACCGTATCCACCTCGGAGTCCGTGAAAGGCAAGGACAAATTCTCCAGACCATCAATCCGAGTAATTAATGTGTCAAGGTCGAAACCCATTTGAATACCTTTTGCCTGGCCCATTCTTTGATTGAAATGAGACCAAAACATCCCCGCTAACTGTTGATGATCAGAAATCACCTCCCCATTCACAAACTTGATCGAGGAAATGGTGTTTCTCCGATACCTTTCAGTTTCCATAGCATGGAAAATTTTTGAATTTTCCTCGCCAACTTTGATATTTCTGATCGTGCAACGTTGTTTCCAATAAATGAACTACCAATGCAGAATATCTTCGAGATGCAATTTGACAATCTTGCGAAAATTGAACTCCGGCCAACTCAAGGGCCTAAATTCCTCAATATTATCCAGAAAAAGAATTACTTTATTGCAATCAGCAATGAGAGCCTTGACTATGGATAGGTTGAGATGCCATTTCTTAAGAGCATAGCAAAGAGATTTGAACTTACCAGAAATGGTTAAGGCAGTTGAAGATTTACCCATAGACCTGTTCCAAACCTCATATACACAATCCATAAAACCAGGCAGATCAACCCAATAGTTTTTAAAGCCTCAATTAAGTTGCCATATGGTTTAGATTGAAACTTCACAATAATACCATATGGTTTAGCCTCAATTAAGTTGCCTATGAAGAAGGAAGAATTCCAAATGACCACCATACCAGCGGATGCCCCAGCCGAGGGCACATAGACAAAGTTATGAAAACGCCGTGGACAGAATTTTCTAATGAAGCGTTGATCAATATGCATGCATTTGGTTTCCTGGAGGCAAACAACAGAGCACCCACTTTCATCGATCTTTTGCCTAACCGCAAGCTGACGCGCTTCAGAATTCAGACCCCTAACATTCCAACAAAGTACTTTCCACTCTCTAGACGAAGTTTGATTCATTACAAACCAAAAGGGAACACATTTAAAAGTAAGCCACACAATGACCTACAACCCACTAAACAGACGAATACTGCAAGGTTCCAAACATATAAGAACAGATAAATGGCGATTATGGTACGCCATGGACCTAAACCCTGGATGAAGAAACTAATCATCGGAACTTGTGCTGTTGTTGGAGCAGGTAGGATTAGCTGCAAGCTTATCCATCGTGATCTTGTCCGGCGCAATGCGAAGACGAGCACCAATTCTCTGAAGATCAACTATGGCCGTCAGAGGAGGCACTGCAGAGTTGTCGCTAGACTGGGAAGACATAGTTTTGCGCTTCTTTAGAGTGTGTGGCCTCCTAGATGGTGTGCCAGCAGTTACCTGGCGGTATCCATCACGTAGGGCATTAAGACGAGCACTGCGCCTGACCTGAGAATCAACAATGACCCGAGAGGACTTGGGTTTTCTTCCACGCTTCAGAGTAACTTGAGGAACAACCGTAAACTCAAATGCTTCAGCAACAGGCTCATCAATGTCATCGAAACAAAGAGCTCGAGCTACAGGCCTTTTAACAGGTGTCACTTCCTTAAACTGGGTCACAGGAACAGGTGCAGGCAGGTGCAGCAAATTTGGAGCTGGAGCATTGAAAAGAGGCTCCCACGACTGCTTGTTCAGAAAAGCACCGAGATCAGACTGAAAGACAAACTTTGGGATGTCATAGATCCCAATAACCGGCAACACCTTCTCAAAAGTACGCTTCCACTGCATGACAGGAGGCAGGACCGGCCCAAAAACAGTTAAAACTTGTCCAATCATCAATGGAGGCTGCTGTGGTCCCATTGGGTGCTGGAAAACAGCAATATCAGTAGCACCATTCTCATTGTTAACTGAATCTTCAAACAGCTGGAGCACAATGGACTCCTGAGACTGAACTTCCTCAACATGATCCTCCTGCTCAACTTCCTGGACCTGTGGGGGATCATTCTGTGGCTGCTCATTGTCAGGTTCAGGCACATCGTTCCAACCCATCTCTGGGAATTCAGGCAAGACCCAATTATGATTGTTGAACTGCATATTGCCAGGGAGAGGGTGAGGATTGCCATTGAAGGGCATTCGGTCCTCATCAATAGGTAGGATATCAGCAAAATCCGTAGATAAGATGTAAACTGGAGCAGACCAAGAAATCCGAACCCCTCCAAAGTCAGCAAATTCTTTGTATGTCACAGATCTAGGAACCATAGTCGGTGCAGGGAAAGACACATAGGCCAAAGATCGGACCATCATCGGGTCATCCTGATGCCAATGGTGGAAACGGCCAAAAGTACTGATAACATCTGCAAGATATTGAGAGCGCCTATAATCCAGAGGAACTCCTAGCAGCATAACTCATCCCCTTCGAAAACCCTGCGCAGCTCTGTAGTTGATACCTTCATCATGCGGAATAAACCTGACAAATCTATCGTTGCCCAGATTGAAAGGAGGATGATCAACTAATGCTTGGAGGGCCAGAGCGCTACGGAAACGAAACAAACCAACCCCTTGGATCCACGGCCGAGCATCCAGCATAGCTCTCTGCAGATTATTGACGACATAATCACTGACCAGATTCCGAAAGATGGCGACTTCTTCAGGCAGAGTAGCCGGCTCGACAATGGCGATGGCATACTCCTCATGTTGTCGATCCGGAGCCACTGCCGGCGCAAAGAAAGTGCGAGGCAGGCGCAGCTCCCCACCGTCAATGATGTCGAAACCATGCGGGAGGAAATCCATCAGGTCCAGTGGAAAGTTGGCCATTGCCGGAGCTAGGGAGGAGTGATCCAAAGACGGAGGCAATGTGATGGCAGGCGATGGTCAGGTGGGCGGCAGAGGAGTTATGGGCGGCGGCTCAGCGGGCAATGGTGGAATAGACGGGGTGGCAAGCTTGATAGGACTGGGCATAGACCCCGCCGGACTAGCTATGGGAGAAATCGAGGAGTCCTGCTCTGAAAAACTAGTTGACCGGTTAGATACGGGGGATTTGCTCCGCGGGACCCACCTATAAGAGGGAGATAGACTAGAATCTGAACAGTCCTTTGCCCGGTGTCCCAACCGAAAGCATCTACGGCACCTAACCTTACTGGTGCACGGGCTGGATAAAAGCCTCATGGACAAACAATTTTGACATTTCCAAACTTTGAAAACCATGTCATCCACAAAATCATTAAATTTATCATAATCAGCAGGTGATTCCGGTGTCGTGGAAAGAATAAACTCCTCATTTCCAGTAACAGGTTGAGAGGCAGATTGAGATACGGAGGCAGCTTGGGCCTAAGCAAACTGGGCCGGGGAAACATCCTGGGGCGGGGAATTATACTGGGCTGGAGAAATAACCTGGGCTGGAGTTGCAGCTGGACCAGCCCGTTCCCTCCCATGCACATGCAGATTCATGTCCGAAAAGGTTGGAGTAGTCCCAGAAATCCCGGTCGAAGAAATAGCTTGGACGTTGACTGTTCCGAAAATGATGGGTGGTTCTGCCACCGTCCATCGGAGTTCAGTCACCGGCGGCGGAGGTACGATGTCTCTCTCACGAGGCAGCACAACGTACCCAGCATCCGAAACTGCATCAACAAGGCCTGGCGAAGCAGGATAAGAGTATCCCTTGCAAGCATCATACTGTTTGAAACTGGCAAAAGAAATCTTCTTCGGAGGCCTAGAACCCGAACTTAAGGCAGATTTGGAAGGTGGCTTATGCATAGCAAGCAAACCAAGAGAAGCACGCCTCTTAGAAGGACTGATGATAATCCATTCAGCATCACACTCTTTCTTCCAAATAACAAACTCACGTTTCCAATTAGGGCCACCATTACCCCATAGATGAAAATAGCATCTGAATTTCGGGCACGCGAAAGATCGCAAATGAAGAATAAAAATGCCAACACGTTTGCATGAGACCATAAATGAGAATACCTTGTCTGCAATGAGTTGCACAGATAGATCAATTGTAGATCCTCCAATTGCACATTCCAATGCCGCCGCCACCGAATCCTCATCAAGACGGAATCTATGTCTGCTGAAAGACACGACCATAATAAAATGGCTCGTGTCATTCGAGGGATGAATGGTTTTCCCACAAGATCTAAAAACCTCCTCCGCAAAAGCCACTCCTTTGGAGAAGTCCAGATCCAAAGTTGATCCACCATGAGAACCCATGTGAGATGGGTATAGGGTGGTAGATCAGAGAACGCCGGACAAGATGGGTGGAGGGAGGACAAGATTTACTGGCTGGAAAGGAAGATCGCCGGAGAGCCTAGGGCACCGGTGGGAGGAGAGGTGGGACTCTCATCTGGTGCCGCTTTGAGATAAAGTATGTTGTCATGGATCATCCAACATATTGAGCTTGCCTTTCCCCCTCATGCTAGCCAAATTCTCAGCACCAAGTAGAGATACTACTTGTGCTCCCGAATACCATTAAACCAGTTTTGCCATGAGAGTCCACCATATCTACCTATGGATTGAGTGAGATCCTTCAAGTAAATTGTCATCGGTGCAAAGCAATAATAATTGCTCTAAATATGTATGATTAGTGTGGGAGAAATAGGCTTTATACGATCTTGTGATGTGGAAGTAATAAAAGCGACGGACTGCATAATAAAGGTTCATATCACAAGGGGCAATATAAAGTGACGTTCTTTCGCATTAAGATTTTGTGCATCCAACCATAAAAGCGCATGGCAACCTCTGCTTCCCTCTGCGAAGGGCCTATCTTTTATTATTATCTTCTACCTTATGCAAGTGTCATGGTGATCTTCACCTCTCCTTTTTTCATTTTATCCTTTGGCAAGCCCAGCATGTTGGAAAGAACCTGATATATATATATATATATATATATATATATATATATATATATATATCTAATTGGATGTAGGGGGGCATGAGTTATTATTGTTGACATTACCCTTGAGGTAAAAGGTTGTGGGGCGAAACTATAAGCCCCTATCTTTCTCTGTGTCCGATTAAAACTCCGTAACCACAAGTATTGCGTGAGTGCTAGCAACTATGAAGGACTAGATGATAGTTGAGTATGTGGACTTGCTTTTTAGCTCTGACATAGACTCTTTCTGATGTTATGATGAATTGCAATTGCTTCAATGACTGACGTTATAGTTTGTTGGTTCTCAATAAGGTTTCTGATTCATACTTTTGCATTGTGAATAGACCATCACTTGAACATAAGTAATCATATGACAATATCAATATGTGTTGCTGTTATGAGAATAATCATGATGCCCTCATGTCCGTATTTTATTTTTATCGACGCCTCTACCTCTAAACATGGGGACATATTTATTGTTATCGGCTTTCGCCTGAGGACAAGCGAGGTCTAAGCTTGGGGGAGTTGATACGTCCATTTTGTATCATGCTTTTATATCGATATTTATTGCATTATGGGTTGTTATTTCACATTATGTCACAACACTTATGGCTATTCTCTCTTATTTTACAAGGTTTACATAAGGAGGGAGAATGCCGGCAGCTGGAATTCTGGGCTGGAAAAGGAGCAAATATTAGAGACCTATTTTGCACAACTCCAAAAGTCCTGAAACTCCACGGAATACCTTAAAATAAATAATAAAAAATCCTCGCCAAAGATGAAGACCAGGGGGCCCACACCCTTTCCATGAGGGTGGGTGGCGCGCCCCCAAAGGGCGCGCCCCACTACCTCGTGGGCCCCCTGGTGGCTCTTCGATGACCATATTCTGCTATATGAAGTCTTTTGTCGAGAAAAAACCAGAAGCAACCTTTCGGGACGAAACTCCATCGCCACAAGGCGGAACCTTGGCGGAACCAATCTAGGGCTCCGGCAGAGCTGTTCTGCCGCGGAAACTTCCCTCCCGAAGGGGGAAATCATCGCCATCGTCATCACCAACGCTCCTCTCATCGGGAGAGGGCAATATCCATCAACATGTTCATCAGCACCATCTCATCTCAAAACCCTAGTTCATCTCTTGTATCCAATTCTTGTCTCCAAGTTCGGGATTGGTGCTAGTAGGTTGCTAGTAGTGTTAATTACTCCTTGTAGTTGATGCTAGTTGGTTTAATTGGTGGAAGATCATATGTTCAGATCCTTTACGCATATTATTACCCCTATGATTATGAACATGAATAAGCTTTGTGAGTAGTTACGTTTGTTCATGAGGACAAGCGAGAAGTCTTGCTATTAGTAGTCATGTGAATTTGGTATTCGTTCGATATTTTGATGAGATGTATGTTGTCTAGCCTCTAGTGGTATTATGTGAAGGTCGACTACATAACACTTCACCATTATTTGGGCCTAGAGGAAGGCATTGGGAAGTAATAAGTAGATGATGGGTTGCTAGAGTGACAGAAGCTTAAACCCTAGTTTATGTGTTGCTTTGTAAGGGGCAGATTTGGATCCATATGTTTCATGCTATGGTTAGGTTTACCTTAATACTTTTGTTGTAGTTGCGGATGCTTGCAATAGAGGTTAAGCATAAGTGGGATGCTTGTTCAAGTAAGAACAGCACCCAAGCACCGGTCCACCCACATGTCAAATTATCAAAGTACCGAACGTGAATCATATGAACGTGATGAAAACTAGCTTGACGATATTCCCATGTGTCCTCGGGAGCGCTTTTCCTTATATAAGAGTTTGTCCAGGCTTGTCCTTTGCTACAAAAAGGATTGGGCCACCTTGCTGCACTTTATTTACTTTTGTTACTTGTTGCTCTTTACAAATTATCTTATCACAAAACTATCTGTTACCACTTATTTCAGTACTTGCAGAGAATACCTTGCTGAAAACCGCTTATCATTTCCTTCTGCTCCTTATTGGGTTCGACACTCTTACTTATCGAAAGGACTAAGATAGATCCCCTATACTTGTGGGTCATCAGTGCTTCTTCCCATTGGGAATCGATTGGCCCAGAATAACAATTCAGACAACTGACGCCTAAATAAAGTGATTTGGGATGAGGGTGCGACCTATCTGGCGGCAGGGTGAGGTAGGCAGGTCCAGCTGCCGAGTCGGTGAGGCCGGCGCGATTGCGGTGCCGACCGGCGGCATGGAAAGAGCGATGTCGCGACGATCGATGGCTACGCGGAAGCAGCGCCAGGACTCTGGACGGATCCGAAGTTGGAGCCGCTCCGGCGCCGTGAACAACGGCGGGAGTGAATCGGCTCCAGTACGGTTCACGCGGCACCAGCAGCATGGAGTAAGAGGCACACGACCCAGTGCACGACGGCAAATGGACAGCGTCTCCAGCATTAGGGAGGAGGGAGGCTGTGAAATTGGTGCGGTGGGGGCGCCATGGAGGTGGGGCTGTGGTTTCACGGCTCGGGAGAAGGGAGATTCCTGGGGAGAAGGTGATTTGGCGCCCACGAGGTATGAATGGGGGCGGGCGGGGGGGGGGGGATTGGGAGGGGAGTTATAGTTCTACCCTTGCCTATAGGCTTCTCGGCTTGGGTCTATGTACTGAAGGTCGGGGATAGTAGAGTAACTTTGCTTCTTCCCAAATAGTGGGCGGGAGCGATTTCGGGCGAGGAGGGCGTGTTTTGAACTTTAGTGTGCGCGAGCGATTTCAGGCGAGGAGAGTGTGTTTTGAAATAGTGGGTGCGAGCTATTTCGGGTGAGGAGAGCGTGTTTTGCCGACCATGGTTTATGAATTATTCGGGACATGTCATTTTGGCCGAGGAGAAGGCGCGCTTGGATGAAGTTACGAACCTACCCTCGATGTACAACAGGCCAATTGATGTGTGTCCCACATAGGACGGTAATTTCGCGTCTCCCATTTATTTGCTCGGGCGAATTCCACCGAGCAGAGAGGATGTTTAACGTTCGTTCAAATTTTTGTAGAACGAGCATCCACGTCTACCTTACCAAGTCGATTCGGATCAAATTTTGAAATATTAGCTTGCCACTTCTTTTTTAGATGGAGAGATGATGCTCGGGAGTAATGTGTTTTTACATGCTCATTGCTAGCGATTTACTATATGACAAATAGTTGACCCACTCAAAAACGCGAATCAAACCCAAAATGAAATATCTCGATAAAATGAAATAGCTCGTTCAGTAGGTTAAAATAGTTCACTAAATCCAAAATTGAACACCTCAATCGAGTAGCATGTTGTACAGTATTATAGTACTCCATGAACATGTTGAAAGTAAAATTAATGAACTTGTTTGATATACGCATATATCTGTTCATGTGTGGATTGCAGAAAACATGTTCTCCAATTTAAATAATTGAATGCAAGTTTATATCGAAACATGGTTTATATCAGTCTTTGATGCATAAAACATGACCTCCCCCTCTCCCGGACTCCTGTTCTCTCTCTCTCACTCACTCTCGCCGACAATCTTCAATTCTGTTGCACACATCCGACACAAAAACCTTGTTGGTCCCTTTCCCTTTCTCTCCATCTCTCTCTCTTTGTGTGTGTGTGTGGGGGGGGGTCTTTCTAGTTCGCATGCATATATACACCATCTATAGGTCTCTCTCGCACACTATGTATGATACTCTAGCTAGTCCAAGCTAGATATCTTGGGTGCACTCATCGTACACACACAAATTCCTTGGCTCTTTGCCCTTAACTCTCTCACGTACCACTATGTCGTCTCCGAGCTCTTCCCCCCCTCTCTCAAACTCTCCATCCACCTGGGTCACACATACACATGAATATATCACTTGCACTCGATAGGCCCATCTAAAACTATATCTCTCCCCCTCGTTCTCTCTCCATCTCACACGCGCACACACACAATCTCATGCCCAGCTAGCCAAGTATGATGGTCTCTCACTCAATTGTAGGCACACGCAGTCCCCCCTATATGTATATGACTAGCTAATCTTAGTCTCCATCACAAACATGTCATGGTTTATCTCGATTTCTCTCGGGGCATCTTTCTATAGCGCACGCACTCCCTCGATCTCCCACCATATAGTCCCCTCATGATCTCGACGGGATCTCTCTATCACAAACACACCCTCTCTCCCTCCCCATGCGTCCATTCCATCCATGTGTCCCTCTCGACCTTTGTTCCTTGTTGGCCAGACCTCTATTGGACATGTGCTACAGGGGTGTCTCTCTCCGTTGCAAACAATCACACACTAGCTATCTTTGTGTATCTCCTCGCCTCGCTTTTCCATCTCAGAGATGCATGCGTGATATGTTTGCATAAGAAACAAAAAACACACACTCTCTCTCTAATTTATCATTTGTTGTCACTTTCTCTTTCACACACATACTCTTTTTGAAGGAAATATGCCCTAGAGGCAATCATGAAGTTATTATTTATTTCCTTATATCATGATAAATGTTTATTATTCATGCTAGAATTGTATTAACCGGAAACATAATACATGTGTGAATACATAGACAAACAGAGTGTCACTAGAATGCCTCTACTTGACTAGCTCGTTGATCAAAGATGGTTATGTTTCCTAACCATAGACATGAGCTGTCATTTGATTAATGGGATCACATCATTAGGAGAATGATGTGATTGACTTGAGCCATTCCGTTAGCATAGCATTTGATCGTTTAGTTTGTTGCTATTGCTTTCTTCATGACTTATACATCTTCCTATGACTATGAGATTATGCAACTCCCATTTACCGGAGGAACACTTTGTGTGCCACCAAACGTCACAACGTAACTGGGTGATTATAAAGGTGCTCTACAGGTGTCTCCGAAGGTACTTGTTGGGTTGGCATATTTCGAGATTAGGATTTGTCACTCTGATTGCCGGAAAGGTATCTCTGGGCCCTCTCGGTAATGCACATCACTTAAGCCTTGCAAGCATTGAAACTAATGAGTTAGTTGCAGGATGATGTATTACGGAACGAGTAAAGAGACTTGCCGGTAACGAGATTGAACTAGGTATTGAGATACCGACGATCGAATCTCGGGCAAGTAACATACCGATGACAAAGGGAACAAAGTATGTTGTTATGCGGTCTGACCGATAAAAGATCTTCATAGCATATGTGGGAGCCAATATGAGCATCCAGGTTCCGCTATTGGTTATTGACCGGAGACATGTCTCGGTCATGTCTACATTGTTCTCGAACCCGTAGGGTCCGCACGCTTAATGTTACGATGACAGTTTCATTATGAGTTTATATATTTTGATGTACCGAAGTTTGTTTGGAGTCCCGGATGTGATCACGGACATGACGAGGAGTCTTGAAATGGTCGAGACATAAAGATCAATATATTGGACATCTATATTCAGACACCGGAAGTGTTCCGGGTGATTTCGGAGAAAACCGGAGTGCCGGAGGGTTACCGGAACCCCCTCGGGAGAAGTAATGGGCTTTATGGGCCCTAGTGGAGAGAGAGAGAGGGGCGGCCAGGGTGGGCCGCGTGCCCCCTCCCCCTCTGGTCTGAATTGGACTAGGAGAGGGGGGCGGCGCCCCCCTTTCCTTCTCCCTCCCCCCTTCCTTTCCCCCTCCTAGTAGGAGTAGGAAAGAGGGTAGTCCTACTCCTACTAGGAGGAGGACTCCTCCTCCTTGGCGTGCCCAAGGGCCGGCCGGCCTCCCCTCTTGCTCCTTTATATACGGGGCAGGGGGGCACCTCTAGACACACAAGTTGATCCTCGTGATCGTTTTCTTAGCCGTGTGTGGTGCCCTCTTCCACCATACTCCTCGATAATATTGTAGCGGTGCTTAGGAGAAGCCCTGCGACGGTAGAACATCAAGATCATCACCATGTCGTCGTGCTAGCGGAACTCTTCCCGGCACTTTGCTGGATCGGAGTTCAGGGATCGTCATCGAGCTGAACGTGTGCTAAAACTCGGAGGTGCCGTAGTTTCGGTGCTTGATCGGTCGGGCCGTGAAGACATACGACTACATCAACCGCGTTGTCATAACGCTTCCACTGTCGGTCTACGAGGGTACGTAGACAACACTCTCCCCTCTTGTTGCTATGCATCACCATGATCTTGCGTGTGCGAAGGGAAAATTTTGAAATTACTACGTTCCCCAATAGTGGCATCCGAGCCTAGGTTTTATGCGTTGATGTAATATGCACGAGTAGAACACAAGTGAGTTGTGGGCGATATAAGTCATACTGCTTACCAGCATGTCACACTTTGGTTCGGCGGTATTGTTGGATGATGCGGCCCGGACCGACATTACGCGTACGCTTACGCGAGACTGGTTCTACCGACGTGCTTTGCACACAGGTGGCTGGCGGGTGTCAGTTTCTCCAACTTTAGTTGAACCAAGTGTGGCTACGCCCGGTCCTTGCGAAGGTTAAAACAGCACCAACTTGACAAACTATCGTTGTGGTTTTGATGCGTAGGTAAGAACGGTTCTTGCTCAGCCCGTAGCAGCCACGTAAAACTTGCAACAACAAAGTAGAGGACGTCTAACTTGTTTTTGCAGGGCATGTTGTGATGTGATATGGTCAAGACGTGATGAGATATAAGTTTTTGTATGAGATGATCATGTTTTGTTGAAGTTATCGGCAACAGGCAAAAGCCTTATGGTTATCTCTCTATTGCATAAGATGCAAGTGCCAAATAATTGCTTTACTTTATCGCTATGCGATAGCAATAGTTGCAAGAGCAATTGTTGGTGACACAACCATGTGACGACACATTGATATAGATCAAGATGATGGAGATCATGGTGTCATGCCGGTGACGATGGAGATCATGACGATACTTTGGAGATGGAGATCAAAGGCACAAGATGATGATGGCCATATCATGTCACATATTTTGATTGCATGTGATGTTTTCTTTTATACATCTTATTTTTCTTAGTTCGACGGTAGCTTTATAAGATGATCTCTCACTAATTATCAAGGTACAAGTGTTCTCCCTGAGTATGAACCGTTGCGAAAGTTCTTCGTGCTGAGACACCACGTGATGATCGGGCGTGATAGGCTCTATGTTCAAATACAACGGGTGCAAAACAGTTGCACATGCGGAATACTCAGGTTAAACTTGACGAGCCTAGCGTATAACAGATATGGCCTCGGAACACTGAGACCGAAAGGTCAAGCGTGAATCATATAGTAGATATGATCAACATAGTGATGTTCACCATTGAAACTACTCCATCTCACGTGATGATCGGACATGGTTTAGTTGATTTGGATCACGTGATCACTTAGAGGATTAGAGGGATATCTATCTAAGTAGGAGTTCTTAAGTAATATGGTTAATTGAACTTTAATTTATCATGAACTTAGTCTTGGTAGTATTAGCATATCTATGTTGTGGATCAATAGCTCGCGTTGTTGCTTCCCTATGTTTTATATATGTTCCTAGAGATAACTAAGTTGAAAGATGTTAGTAGCAAAGATGCGGAATGGATCCGTTATCTGAGGTTTATCCTCATTGCTGCATAGACGAATTATGTCCTTGATGCACCGCTAGGTGACAGACCTAATGCAGGAGCAAATGCAGACATTATGAACGTTTGGCTAGCTCAATATGATGACTACTTGATAATTTAGTGCACCATGCTTAACGGCTTAAGAATCGGGACTTCAAAGACGTTTTGAATGTCATGGACCATATGAGATGTTCCAGGAGTTGAAGTTAATATTTCAAGAAAATACCCGAGTTGAGAGATATGAAGTCTCCAACAAGTTCTATAGCTAGAAGATGGAGGAGAATCGCTCAAGCAGTGAGCATATGCTCAGATTGTCTGGGTACTACAATCGCTTGAATCAAGTGGGAGTTAATCTTCCAGATAAGATAGTGATTGACATAATTCTCTAGTCACCATCACCAAGTTAGTAGAACTTCGTGATGAACTATAATATGCAAGGGATAACAGATACAATTCCCAAGCTCTTCGTGATGCTAAAATCGACGAAGGTAGAAATCAAGAAAAACATCAAGTGTTGATGGTTGACGAGACCACTAGTTCCAAGAAACCGGCAAAGGGAAGAAGGGGAACTTCAAGAAGAATGGCAAGCAAGTTGCTGCTCAAGTGAAGAAGCCCAAAGTCTGGTCCTAAGCCTGAGACTAAGTGCTTCTACTGCAAAGGGACGGGTCACTTGAGCGGAACTGCCCCAAGTATTTGGTGGATAAGAAGGATGGCAAAGTGAACAAAGGTATATTTGATATACAGATTATTGATGTGTATTTTACTAGTGTTCATAGCAACCCCTCGGTATTTGATACTGGATCAGTTGCTAAGAGTAGTAACTCAAAATGGGAGTTGCAGAATGAACAGAGACTAGTTAAGGGTGAAGTGACGATGTGTGTTGGAAGTGGTTCCAAGATTGATATGATCATCATCGCACACTCCCTATACTTTCCGGATTAGTGTTGAACCTAAATAAGTGTTATTTGGTGTTTGCGTTGAGCATGAATATGATTTGATCATATTTATTGCAATACGGTTATTCATTTAAGTAAGAGAATAAATTGTTGTTCTGTTTACATGAATAAAACCTTATATGGTTACACACCCAATGAAAATGGTTCGTTGGATCTCGATCGTAGTTATACACATATTCATAATATTGAAGCCAAAAGATGCAAAGTTAATAATGATAGTGCAACTTATTTGTGGCACTGCCGTTTAGGTCATATTGGTGTAAAGCGCATGAAGAAAATCCATGCTGATGGGTTTTTGGAATCACTTGATTATGAATCAGTTGATGCTTGCGAACCATGCCTCATGGGCAAGATGACTAAGACTCCGTTCTCCGGAACAATGGAGCGAGCAACAGATTTGTTGGAAATCATACATACTGATGTATGTGGTCCGATGAATATTGAGGCTCGTGGCAGGTATCATTATTTCTCATCTTCACAGATGATTTGAGTAGATATGAGTATATCTACTTGATGAAACACAAGTCTGAAATATTTGAAAATTTCAAAGAATTTCAGAGTGATGTGGAGAATCATCGTAACAAAAAAAAAAGTTTCGACGATATGATCGCAGAAGTAAAATATTTGAGTTACGAGTTTGGCCTTCAGTTAAAACAATGTGAAATAGTTTCACTACTCACGCCACCTGGAACACCACAGTGTAATGGTGTGTCCGAACGTCATAACTATACTTTATTAGATATAGTGCGACCTATGATGTCTCTTACCGATCTACCACTATCGTTTTGGGGTTATGCATTAGAGACAGCTACATTCATGTTAAAAAGGGCACCATCTAAATCTGTTGAGACGACACCGTATAAACTGTGGTTTGGCGAGAAACCTAAGCTGTCGTTTCTTGAAGTTTGGGACTGCAATGCTTATGTGAAAAAGTTTCAACATGATAAGCTCGAACACAAATCGGAGAAGTAAATCTTCATAGGATACCCAAAAGAAAATGTTGGGTACACCTTCTATCACAGATCCGAAGGCAAGTTATTCATTGCTGAGAATGGATCCTTTCTAGAGAAGGAGTTTCTCTCGAAAGAAGTGAGTGGGAGGAAAGTAGAACTTGATGATTTAACTGTACCTGCTCCCTTATTGGAAAGTAGTTCATCACAGAAATCTGTTCCTGTGACTACTACACCGATTAGTGAGGAAACTAATGATGATGATCATGTAACTTCAGATCAAGTTACTACCGAACCTCGTAGGTAAACCAGAGTGAGACCCGCACCAGAGTGGTACGGTAATCCTATTCTGGAGGTCATGTTACTTGACCATGATGAGCCTACAAACTATGAGGAAGCGATGATGAGCCCAGATTCCGCGAAATGGCTTGAGGCCATGAAATCTGAGATGAGATTCATGTATGAGAACAAAGTATGGACTTTGATTGACTTGCCCAATGATCGGCGAGCCATTGAGAGTAAATGGATCTTCAAGAGGAAGACGGACGCTAATAGTAGTGTTACTATCTACAAAGCTAGAATTGTCGCAAAAAGGTTTTCGACAAGTTCAAGGTGTTGACTACGATGAGAGTTTCTCACTCGTCTCTATGCTTAAGTCTGTCCGAATCATGTTAGCAATTGCCGCATTTTATGAAATCTGGCAAATGGATAAACAAAACTGCATTCCTTAATGGATTTATTAAAGAAGAGTTGTATATGATGCAACCAGAAGGTTTTGTCAATCCTAAAGGTACTAACAAAATATGCAAGCTCCAGCGATCCATCTATGGACTGGTGCAAGCATCTCGGAGTTGGAATACATGCTTTGATATGTTGATAAAATCATATAGTTTTATACAGACTTGCGGTGAAGCCTGTATTTACAAGAAAGTGAGTGGGAGCACTACAGCATTTCTGATAAGTATATGTTAAAGACATATTGTTGATCGGAGATAATGTAGAATTATTCTGCAAAGCATAAAGATAAAGGAATGTTTGAAAGGAGTTTTTCAAAGAAAGACCTCGGTGAAGCTGCTTACATATGGAGCATCAAGATCTATAGAGATAGATCAAGACGCTTGATAAGTTTTTCAATGAGTACATACCTTGACAAGATTTTGAAGTAGTTCAAAATGGAACAGTCAAAGAAGGAGTTCTTGCTTGTGTTACAAAGGTGTGAAGTTGAGTAAGACTAAAAACCCGACCACGGCAGAAGATAGAGAGAGAATGAAAGTCATTCCCTATGCCTCAGCCATAGGTTCTATAAAGTATGCCATGTTGTGTACCAGACCTATTGTATACCCTGCCGTGAGTTTGGCAAGGGAGTACAATAGTGATCTAGGAGTAGATCACTGGACATTGGTCAAAATTATCCTTAGTGGAATAAGGATATGTTTCTCGATTATGGAGGTGACAAAAGGTTCATCGTAAAGGGTTACGTCGATGCAAGTTTTTACACTGATCCAGATGACTCTAAGTCTCAATCTGGATACATATTGAAAGTGGGAGCAATTAGCTAGAGTAGCTCCATGCAGAGCATTGTTGACATAGAAATTTGCAAAATACTTACGGATCTGAATGTGGCAGACCCGTTGACTAAACTTCTCTCACAAGCAAAACATGATCACACCTTAGTACTCTTTGGGTGTTAATCACATAGCGATGTGAACTAGATTATTGACTCTAGTAAACCCTTTGGGTGTTGGTCACATGTCGATGTGAACTATGGGTGTTAATCACATGGTGATGTGAACTATTGATGTTAAATCACATGGTGATGTGAACTAGATTATTGACTCTAGTGCAAGTGGGAGGCTGAAGGAAATATGCCCTAGAGGCAATAATAAAGTTATTATTTATTTCCTTATTTCATGATAAATGTTTATTATTCATGCTAGAATTGTATTAACCGGGAACATAATACATGTGAATACATAGACAAACAGAGTGTCACTAGAATGCCTCTACTAGAGGTATCTCTGGGCCCTCTCGGTAATGCACATCACTTAAGCCTTGCAAGCATTGCAACTAATGAGTTAGTTGCAGGATGATGTATTACGGAACGAGTAAAGAGACTTGCCAGTAATGAGATTGAACTAGGTATTGTGATACCGACGATCGAATCTCGGGCAAGTAACAAACCGATGACAAAGGGAATGTTATGCGGTCTGACCGATAAAAGATCTTCGTAGAATATGTGGGAGCCAATATGAGCATCCAGGTTCCGCTATTGGTTATTAACCGGAGACATGTCTCGGTCATGTCTACATTGTTCTCGAACCCGTAGGGTCCACACGCTTAACGTTACGATGAAAGTTTCATTATGAGTTTATATATTTTGATGTACCGAAGTTTGTTCGGAGTCCTGGATGTGATCACGGACATGACGAGGAGTCTCGAAATGGTCGAGACATAAAGATTGATATATTGGACGGCTATATTCGGACATCGGAAGTGTTCCGGGTGATTTCGGAGAAAACCGGAGTGCCGAAGGTTTACCGGAACCCCCCAGGAGAAGTAATGGGCTTTATGGGCCCCGCGCGCCCCCTCCCCCTCTGGTCCGAATTGGACTAGGAGAGGGGGGGGCACCCCCCTTTCCTTCTCCCTCTCCCCCCTTCCTTTCCCCCTCCTAGTAGGAGTAGGAAAGAGGGGAGTCCTGCTCCTACTAGGAGGAGGACTCCTCCTCCTTGGCGCGCCCAAGGGCCGGCCGGCCTCCCCCCTTGCTCCTTTATATACGGGGGTAGGGGGGCACCTCTAGACACACAAGTTCATCCTCGTGATCATTTTCGTAGCCGTGTGCGGTGCCCCCTTCCACCATACTCCTGGATAATATTGTAGCGGTGCTTAGGCGAAGCCCTGCGATGGTAGAACATCAAGATCGTCACCATGCCGTCGTGCTGACGGAACTCTTCCCCGACACTTTGCTGGATCGGAGTCTGGGGATCGTCATCGAGTTGAACGTGTGCTAAAACTGGGAGGTGCCGTAGTTTCGGTGCTTGATCGGTCGGGCCGTGAAGACGTACGACTACATCAACCGCGTTGTCATAACGCTTCCGCTGTCGGTCTACGAGGGTATGTAGACAACACTCTCCCCTCTTGTTTCTATGCGTCACCATGATCTTGTGTGTGCGTAGGATTTTTTTTGAAATTACTACATTCCCCAACACTTTTTGCACACTTAGTCATTCTCCTTGACACGCACTTGATCTGTCTCGACTGAGGCACTCTCCTCGGTCCATAGCATATAGATTTATTGAAAAGTCAAACATCACAAAGTTTGACCATGTACGTGGAGAAAAAGAATTACATCTAGTACGGCAAACATATACCATTAGATTCACCATGAGATGTAGTTTTGTATGATGTATCTTTGGTATTGTAGATATAAATAACATTTGCGTCTACCTGATCAAAGTTTCCAAAGTTTGACTTCTAAAAAATTTACATGCACTACATTATCGAGCGGATGGAATATCTCTTTCCCCCTCTCAACTATCTGATGCACCACTCAGCCTTATCGGGGCTCCTCAATCTCTCTCAAACTTTATTGGTCAGTTTGGTTCATGACCTGACTCTCATGCCTTGATGGCCGGTACTGCCTGGTGTGGACATGAGATGTAAAATATTTCTGCCTGGGTAGGCTTGTGTGGTGCTGAAGCATTTGGTTCATGCTTGGGCCAGGCAAAGCATCAACGTCCCATCAATCAATCCACGCATCAATTATTTAATGCTAATATCCATCCATGTTGCTGCTAGCCTCGTGGACACACGACCAGGCACGGCCAGGCGTTCGAAATCGGTCGCCTGGGCCAGGCTACTTGCAGTGTCTGGAGTTCAGCCAGGCTAATTAAAGTGCAAGGGAACCCAGGCCAGGTGGACTTTCTTTTTCACAAGGTAGCAACCAAACAAGCGTGCATGAAATCCAGCCACAACCCCAGGCCAGGCAAACGATGCTCAGGATGCAAGCCAAACAGGCCTTATATCTCCCTGGTTCACAGATACACATGTCTCGCTCGCGCTATACATATATACCCATCCAACACTCTCCGCCCTTGTTCTCTCTCCATGTGACACGCACCCCCCTAAGTACCATAATCCCTCACTCCATCATAGGCACAAGCACTCCCCCCCTCCTAAGTATGATTATCTCTTACTAGCCATCAGGAACACACGTATTGTCTCCTTCCATCCATACGTCTATCTCGATATCTCTCGGGGCATCTTCTATCGCGCACACACCTTGTCACTCGATCTCCCACCCATGTAGTCCCATCACGATCTCCAGGGGATCTCTCTTTGACAAACATACACTCTCTCCTCCCCATGTTTGCATTTTCTCCGTACGTCTCTCTCGACCTCTCTCCCTTGTTTGTCAGACCCCTCTTGGCCACGTGCTAGGGGTCTTGCTCTCTTGGTTCCAAACAACCACACAGTGTCTCCTCACCTTGCCTCCGTTGTCGAAGATGCATGTGTGATATGTTTGCATAAGACACGCATGCTTTTTCTCTACTTTTATCATGTGTTGTCCACGTCTCTTTCACACATGCACACACACTTTTTTCACTCACTGTCTCTCTCTCTAGTTAGGGACTTTGTCACGTCCATAAGCATATGGATGTTTTGAAAAGTCAATCCTTAGAAAACTTTGGCCAGGTATATGTGGAGAAAAACATTTACATCTGGAATGATCATTAGATTCATCACAACATGTACTTACTTCATACTATCATTTATCTTTGGTATTGTGGATATAAGTAATTTCTTTATAAACTTGGTCAAAATTTCAAAAGTTTGACTTAAAAAAATGTTAGAACTACATTATCGAACGGCGGGAGTAGCTCTTTCTCTCTCTCTCTCTCTGCTATCTCTCACGGGCCTCCCCTCTCACTCGAACTCTCTATACTAACGGATTATACGCTCACTGTGTCAGCGTATAACTCCCTATATTGTTTAGTTGACCGGTCAACCAATCCACATGCTGCCTTGTAGCTCATGTTCTGTATCTTCGTGTGCTGGCCCATGTGGCAGTGGGTGAAAATAAGTAAACTAGAGGCCCATCTGACACGCGGTGAAGTAAACAAAGTTGAAACCACTCGGGGTAGCACCCCGCATGCTAGTAAATTGAGGGCGCATTGAGGACAAATTTCTTGCGCGCGAAGGACGCACACGTGCACAATTCACCACTGTGCAGCGGCATGCACAGAAGGATGCACTCGCGCACACCCAGCACACAACACACACTAGCACATGTGTACACCGACGTCGCCGCCGGTTGAGATGGACGGCGAGGCAGCCAACAAGCGGAGGCGACTCGAGCCAAAACCACATCCGGCGAGCCTGGACTTCATTAGCAGCCTCCCCGACGACATGTTGCTCGTCAATATCGGCCTCTTCCCGACCAAATCTGCCGTGCGGACCGCCCTGCTCTCCAGGCGGTGGCGCCCCCTCTGGTGCTGCGTCCCTCTCAACCTCACCATCGACAGCTACCTCTTCGATGGGGATTGCAAATGCATGGCCGCATTCTCCAAGATCCTTTCATCGCACCCTGGGCCAGCCAGACGCCTTGACATCTGCATGTTCAGTACCAACTGCAAGGTCCAACCCAAGTTCGACGAGTGGTTCTTATCCTCCGCCCTAGATCAGCTCGAGGAGCTCAGCTTTGAAGCTGGACGATGTCGCTCTCTGCCGCTGTCCGAGCTCCGCCTCACGCCAACGCTGCGCCGTGCCAGCTTCAGCTCCTGCTATCTTCCCCAGATTAATGCCGCACCCGCCCTTCTTCTCCCTCAACTCAAGCAACTCGACCTCTTCAACGTTGTCCGCAACTGTACTCGCTTGAGTACCTTCATCTTGAGCAGATCCACGGGTTCATTAGCCTCCACATCGCCTCGACGAATCTCTGATGGATTTATGTGTCTTGTTGGCCCCGCAACAAGACATCAATTGGGAAGAGATCACTCCAGCTGTTCCACGTTATGGTCATTGAGAATGCGCCTTTCCTTGAGAGATTGCTTGTATCGGATCTAGAAGGTCCAACAAAAATCTGCGTTGGTGTACTCATCTGCCAAAATCTCCGACCTCTTTATTGGATCCGTAATCATTCAGGTTCAACACTCATCTTCTTCTCCGTCTTCTTGAAATTCACATTTTTAAATTTCTTCTTGATGTATTTACGACCGTCTTCCAGAAAATGATTCCCACAAGCTTGACCTAGTCCATGCGCATAGTGATGATCTTAGCACTAAAATCTATCGGCCCCAATCTGGATCAAGTTGTTGGATTGCTTACATGCTTTCCGTGCACGGAGAAGCTACTCATCGAGGTGAAACTTCTTTCCTATAAGTAAACGGTAATCACAACGTAGCTCAATTTTTTCATAATTTTCCCAAATTACGATGACAAGTGTAGTGTTCAAAACTGCATCTACGCACTGCACCGAAAGAAATGATTTTAGTATTTTTTCTCACGTGATCACCTGCATCGTTTTTATGCTGTACTACTATAGTAGCCTAGGCTAGTCATAGTGGAAAGTAACTTAGACTACTCCAGTAACTCTATGGTTACCCTAAGAGCAAGTACTACCTCCGTCCTGGTTTACTCTTCCAATTTTGTAGTATCAAAATTTGACCATAGATTTAACTGACAAAATGTTAATGCATGTCACAAAGAACTATATCGTTGGATTCGTATTTGAACATAATTTCAATTGGTGTAATTTTTAGCAACATGCATTGGCATTTTCTTAGGTAAATCTATGGTCAAAATTTTATACTAAATACGAGGTAGTATTCCCTCCGTCCCAAAATTCTTGTCTTACATTTGTTTAGATACGGATGTATCTAACACTAAAATGTAACTAGATTCACTTGTGATGCATTTGCCATTGATGCCCCTCCATTGCTCACCTGGTGTCCCAATCTGGATCACCTCCTTTGCTCCGGTGCCTAATTAACTCACGCAATGAAAAAACACTACGTGGGAGAGAGAGAGGACTGAGGCAATAAAAAACACTTATTTGGGGAGTGAGAGGCTAGTGTAGTTGGTTTGATTGATTTGTTTATACATGTGGGTCTGTGTGCACAGCGGTGCCAACTCTCTCACATCACGAGAGTGGTGCCAAAATCTTTTGAATTGACATCGATGTGTATTATGTGGCATACTTTTGCGAAATATGGCATCGGCCACATAGTGGAAGGCAACAAATGCCCAAGCTCTTCACGTGCTCCTAGTTAAAAGAGAGGAAACAGAAAGAGAGAGAGAGAGAGAGAGAGAGAGAGAGAATATCACTAGCCAGCCAACCCTATCGTATGAGCGAATGATATTGGTACCTCTTGATGACACAGCAATCTTATGCAGCCAGCTGCTCTAATATGTTCTCTTCTTTTGCAGATAAAAAAAGACCCGAAAGTGAAAAATGTGCTGCACTATAACAATCTCATCGAATGCCTTGATCCCCATCTTACAGAAATTGATTCAATCGACTACTGAGGCAGTCTGAGATTAAATTGGCTAGGTTCTTTGATCTGGAGGCAAGTGTGCTCAAGGTAATGAGGTTTGGCGTTCTCTGGCGCAACAATGAATGGCGTGCTGATCACCGCAAGCGTCTAAGCCTAAATGACAAAGTCTTCGCAGAAGCTGAATTTGTTTTTGAAACATCAAGTGGCCAGAGACTCAAAAACTTATTTGCCCATTGGTGACTTGTCAGGGCGGTGGATTTTAGTTTATACGATAATGCTGCATCCACCTAAAGTAATGAAAGTTCTTACGTAAACTTCCTAATAATTCCCTCTTTGTAGGTGCAACATTACTCCTAACATTTGTAATATCAGTTTGAAACTTGTAATATTGTCGTGTCCTATTCCTGCGCTTTCAAAATCCTGCGAATCAAACAGGTCCTGAGTTGGTGATGATGTTGTGCCTCCCATCTTTCACCAATAGCCATCGGATCTAGATCTGACGCATACAAACGAAGCTTCTCCATTTTTGCAAAAAGATGCCCGCACTTGTTCCCTATTTACAAACAACTCCTTGTCTCTCACAATCAGCCTTATCTCTTCCCCACCACATCTAGAAGGCCGTGGAAAAATCTGGTGCGATGGCCGCTGCCGGAGCCGTCCACCCCCAATCTTGGTGTTCCGTGCAATGCACAGGCATCTACGCACGGGAAATTATGTCGAACAATGCTAGTTGGAAAGAGGCTAGCTCTACAACCATGATGATAGTGACTGCAGACGGTGAGGCTGACTATGGTATGCCGAACACGGGGCCTATACTCAGGTGTCATCTCCGGCGCAGGGTCTTGTCACTTCACTGTGAGGAGGAGCACGTAATAATTTGACCATCGGGTAGTACAGTGCTAGTACTCCTACTGCTACTACATTAGTAGTAGTACTACTAGTAGTACTAGTAGCACCACCGTCTGGATTTAGGAGTACTACCATGTCCATCTCGATTTTAGTATTTGACTAGCAATATCTAGTAATGCATGTCACAAAAAATGTGCTACTCCCTCTGTAAATAAATACATGGTGTTTTATTCCTATCGGCGAGAGAACTTAATGTTTTTTTGCTAACTAGAGTACTAATAGGATTACATGCAATGAACTAAACACTGCATGTCATGTTTGGTAGTCTCAAGTCATTGAAAGCATGCACGGCCCACATCTCTCATTGGTTGATATGTCACGAAATAAGAAACAAGGAGGGAGTTAATGCACCGTGCCTAAGTATTTTAGGATTATTTGGTTTTCCTAAGGTAACTTACACAACATTTTTGTTTACATGCATTAACATTTTATTAGTTAAATCAAAGGTCAAAACTTGGCGCAAAATGCAAAGGGGACCAATAAACCAGTAAACATCAAACTTCTCTTGTTTGGCCCCAACTAGAGGTCCGGTGAGATGACTATACTGCACCGACACGGAGGGGGACGCAGCTTCATTGACTTACGGCAACTGCCTTTGGGTGAATCACAGTGGGCCCAGGGGGTGGCTGGCCCACCTATCATACAGCCAAAGGCAGGAGCAGTAGAGGGCCGAGGAGTAGTACGAAATCCTACGCACCTACGCACGCTAAGCAAGGGCAAGGGTGATCACTCGAATCACAAGATCAGTTGACTAGAAGCTAAGCTAGACCCATGGAGGCGATGAGCGCGAGCATCAGCCGGCTGTGCCAAATGGTCCACGACGCCGGCCTGCGGCCCGGCACTGAGGAACGTCTCCAGGTAGTATTGCTTGAGGGCGCCAGGGTGAGGGGCCTCTTGGACGACAGTTTCGTCTCCTTGTTCGACGAGGTCCTCATCAGTTTCCTCGATAAATTCACTGTCGTCAAGAAGCTCGCGGACGACTTTGACGTAAGCCTCCAGCCGACGCGCACAGGCTCTGCGATGCCCACCACCCTCAACAGCCACTATGGTGACATCCTCTTCGACACACTGGTGGCCCTGCGACTGCCCATCATCACGCCGGAGAATGTCCACACCTCGAGGTCATGCTCGCCGCGCAGCGCCTGGCGCAGCAAGACACCACCGACATAATCACCCACGTCTATGTGCAAATCGTCCACAAGGACTACTACATGCAAGAGGAGGACGATAGGACGCTGGCCTTA
Source organism: Triticum urartu (assembly GCF_003073215.2). Taxonomy (NCBI): domain Eukaryota; kingdom Viridiplantae; phylum Streptophyta; class Magnoliopsida; order Poales; family Poaceae; genus Triticum; species Triticum urartu. The sequence continues at coordinate 54,798,741 of NC_053022.1, forward strand.
TTGGACCGCAGGGCAACCTTGGACGGCACTGTTCAGAAGCAAGTTGAGCTCGCTGCCAACGCCGCTACTCCTCACACGTCGGTTGGTGACCCGGCGCACTAGGGCGTGAGGATGTCGTTGATGGATCCGTATGTATTTTTAACTTTTCGTCAAATCCATGTAGTAGTATATGATACTACAGTAATTATCTTACCTTTCACACCAACTTCATAATTTTTGTACGTACTCCATGCAATAACGGCGCCAGAACCAAACTTCTCATTACTCTAGGCAAAATCTTTATTTTCTATCTATCGGTCCCGCCATGGAGCAGAACCAAATTTTAGAAGTTACGAGTTCAAAAGGAAAATCCTGCCGTGTTCTCGTCGCACCCCCACACGGTTGGTCCGGCACGCCTCTCAAGCGGGAATGCATGCGGTGTTGCATTTTCACTTACAAGTGGGACCGCAGTTGAGCAAACCGACTATCGACAAACCCCCACCCCGCCCACCGCGCGATGGCTGAGAAAACAGGAGGGAGAAGAGATGGCTGTAGCATGGACTCCAAGAAAATTGGTGTCGGATGGGACTCATATGGGTGGTGTGTGCCGTACTGCTAGACGTGAATGCTAGTTATGGCCCATGCCACCCCACTATATCGAGCCTATATCGAGGTACGTAGAACAAATTTCCTGCAGTTCATGCTCAGCCCTCCTCTATCTCTCTTCTCAGCCAGCCAGCGGATGCGTGGAGCCCATCGTCTGTTTGCTCACATGCGGCCCCACATATCAGTGAAAACGCAAGAGGACCCACTGAACCTGCACATCTTTCACCTCGACGTGCTGGTGATGAAAAACAAATCCAATAAAGATCTTCGGTGGCCGCTTTTGGAGTTACACAAGAGTAGTAAGATTCTATTTATAGTTTAACCCAAGATGCACATCTCGTGGCTTCAACTACCACTCTATTTTCTTTCATGACACGACCTGGATGCTGGATGTCCCACGTGTCGGCAAAAGGAGGAAGAACCCGACCAAATCTTCGGTCGTGCTCTCGGATTAGACTAGTTGTGCTAACTTCAATTTTTTATTGTGTACTCCCTCCGTTCCAAAATACTCGACTTCCATTTGTCCAAAAATGGATGTACCTATATACTAAAACATGTCTAGATACATATATATTTTGACAAATAGAAGGCATTTATTGTGCAAGGAGGGAGTAGAATGGATGCAAGTTTTTGTATTGAGAAGAAGAGTACATCCATATATTGATAGAGCACAATTTAGTAGATGTTCTATCACTTTTAGCTAGCACAGAGGCTAGAGATGAGATTAGTGCAGTTGTTGATACTCCTACTAGAATAGAGGCTAGACATGAGACTAGATGCGAGGAAGCAACGTCTACTTATTTACACTCGAAGAAGAAAGAAGCACGCAAGATCGAGCCTCCGCAGATCAACAATGAATGCATCGAGAAGGCACTAATCCAACTTACAGGAGTAGTAAAATGTATTCTTGTGGTTCTTGTTTTCTTTGGCCTTGCTTTTCTAGTCAAAATTATCGTTGGAGTTCGTGCAAAACGAAGGTTTGTTTGGGGTCGTGCGTTGGAGTTGGCCTTACGACTGGGACTGCAGTTAAGGAAACCGACTATCGGCAAACCCCACCTCGCCCGCCGCGCGATGGCTGAAGTTAGAGAAATGACGAGGTTGAAGAGATTGCTCTAGCACGGACTCCAAGAAATAATATGGTGTCAGATGGATGTCGTGGTGGTGACGTGTGCCGTACTACTGGACGTGAATGCTTGTTCTGGCCCATGCCACCCTACTATTCCTACTACTTACTCCTACTATATAGTACTAGTATCGAGGATTCGAGGTGCTGGTTACGTACAGTGAACACATTAACATATGGCTACAGTAAAAACACCCGCCCGACGCGCGAAGCATGTGAAGCTAGTACAAATAGTGTACTACTATTGTTGATTGGCCTCATCCGATGACCTGTTGCAATGCACGTACAATTATGTATTTGGAAAATATTTTTTTGCCTCATCGCACCACTCAGAGAAGCGACTCGAAAGCCATTCATAAATTTAGTAAGTTTATCACAGGCATATAATTTTATTACATACAATAGGTCATCAACCCACATCAACAACGAGGATACATTATAAATACTAAAGTTTTCACCACACAACAAATAACAACAATGAAATGAACTTCAACTCAACCATTCCTCGGTGTTGGAAACGCTTGCTTTGAACCACAAGTGATTCTCTGGGACGGGCCATCTATTGTCGATCTAGAGACCAACGCAGGACTGATCATCCAGGCTAAAGCAGCCTACTATATCAGTACCAGGGTAGGGAACCACCCAAATGTCCGAGGTATAGACAGAGTTGCTTCTCATAAATGGTACTAGTAATGTTGTTTCAACAGCAGTTGGATCTCCTTTCACCATCATCGGATAGTTTTGTCCAAGGAAGAGCAAGATTTCTCCAAGACTATCAATTCTGTACCAGGGAGAAGGAGTTGGCGCTAGCACACTAGTATCCATCCCAAATACCATGCAACGGGTGTTGGAATAGGTCCGGAGAGTGCAACCATGGGAGACTACACCTGCTTCCTTAGCAGCAACATCATCAGTGGGTTGTATACACACAAGAAGAGGTGATCCATCGGAATTAGTTGCCAGGCGCCACAGAGTATATGGGCGCTGCTCGTCCTCATGCTCGTGATCACCACCATCGTCAGCTCCCCCTTGGTTATAAAAATTTTCAAGTATAGGTGGTGGGATGTTCACAGGACCTTGGAAACACAAGAAGAAGGTTAATTAGTAAAGGGAAACTTGCTAACCCGCATGCATGTGGATGAAACAATTATAATTATGGTGGAAGACAAACGTACCAAAACTACGAGGATCCCATGCAAAAATAGTGCCATGAGTGCTGGCAGCAAACACAAGGCCCTCGTATTGAATTGCATCACAGTACTCATCCGTGTACAGAAACTGATTTTTGAGCAATATCCATCGAGTCAAACCACTAATGACGGCAACAAGCTTGTTGAAGATAGCAACAACTTGATAGTTGTTGTAATTCCAAGAGTGGTTGGGAACTCGACAAATTGCTATCTTCCGTAGAAGACAGTCACCATGATCGTATTTGAACGTGCGTACAATACCGGTGTGCTCAACCTCTGGGCAGTCTGCTGAGATTTTTGGAAGTGGAACCCGGTCACGAGTGTACACATTCACAAGTTCCCACTCGCAGTTGGACCCAATGTAAACAACCCAATCTCCATTTGCGCCCACCCAAGCCTTGCCCTCAAGCGATGGCATCTTAACATGATACGTATCATTATCAAGCGGCATCAACTTGCACAGGGCGAGGCCTCCGTTGTGCCGACGCCAGTCATCAGGGTCACGACAAAGAAGATAGGGGAGATCAAACCGCTCCTTGACTCTTGGGTTCTTTGTAATGATGTTATTAGTTGAGTCGAGAATGGGCTTGAACGAACCTACCATGCTAGCCTAGGTGATGACGTCGCACCAATCAATGAGTTCCTCCACCATGTCATCTTTCAGATTGGGGCAAGAATAACGGGGTCGTTTCTGGCCTGTTCCCTCCATGGAGAAGACGATCGAACAATGGCAGAAGAAAGGGTGAAGGGCTGAAGGAAAATGGAGGAGGGAGAGGAAGAGCATGTGACATCAGTTCCAAATCAAGAGGGAAAGGCGAAGAGTCGGTGGACGGTTGCGAGTTTGCCACGGTTCACGAAGAGGCGCCCCGACCTACACGTTCGTTCAGAAATACTCCTACTACTCGCTGTCGTCTCACTGATATGTTGGAACGGGACCACATGCCAATGAAACATGGTGTGTAATTTCTCGTGCAAAATGTGATCTGGTCACGTTGGCCCGAGGTGCCGCATTAGTTATCGACCTTTATTTTTTTAATGGCGTGCCGATCAGTTTTGAAGCATGACTAACTAGTACTGTACGCAGAGAAAATATAAACTACTCTAACGCTACTCCACCTCCAGTACTAGTAGTATAAAAAAGATATATAGGATGGAGCTTGAGCGCTTTCTTGCTAAGGGCTGCCCACTTGCTTCTCACACTGCCACCCTCTCTCCAGATCTAAAAAAGATGTCCCCTCTCTCCCTCCTCACCGGTGGTCACAGATCCGCCGGGGAAGAAAAGGACGTGCAGCGTTGACGCACTCATCGTCGGTGAGCGAGGTCACGCACTGACGACAAGGCCGTCCTCTCAGACCTAGCGCCCGCGTGGGATGGCCTCCGTCCCCAAGCTCATTTTTGTAGTGTGTGCGGAGGACGACGACCATGAGTGAAGCCACTTCCCGCCGACCCTCAGGTATGCTACCTCTTTTTGAACCATAACATTGTTCTATTGCCCCATCTACCACGTCGTTACATGTGGATCTTTTTCCACTCCACCATCTTCCCAATTTGCTATCCTCTGCTCTTCTAGCCACACAGATGAAAACCATAATTTGCACTATTAAAGGAAACCCTACTTCATGCAGACTAATCCATGTCTGGGTTGAATAAGGAAAGGAAGGGAGACTGTACTGTCCAAGAGAGTAGGCATCGAACCCGCATCTAGGATGAAAAGGGGAAAATCAGTAGCTAAGGAACGGGTCTCGTGTCTCTTGGTTGAAGAACAGTAGAAAGGCATGACAACGCAATAGAGAATGACCAGGTCGATCGGTTTTTTGTCCTCGCATAGGAAAAAGGTGGCTCAAGAGAACAAAAATGGGACGTAATCCACATATGCTGCCTGGATATTTGTTGTTCTGGGCAACCATACCTCCCTCACCACTCTGCGTCCGTGGAGGTACATCGTACTGGTGTGCCCACTGCACGAATGGGCCTCCCATGCTCTTATTGCCACTTTTTTTGCTGTTACTATAATACCAGCAGTCAAATCAAGCAATGCTGCTGCTAAAGTGATGCCACATTTAACTAATGCCGCTCTCAGTCTAATGCCATCGATAAATTTAAGCAATGCCATTTAATGTCACTGGATTATTTCAGGGTTAGCTGTTGATTGTGGATGTATTAAATATTTTTCACCTAAGGCATTCTAATGTTGTTGCACAGCCAGTATACCAACGATGAAACTTGTTACTACCTTCAGATTTTTGCACTGTTAATGCTTATAGATTACATACCTCACTTTCATGAGATAAATTAATTTTTTTGTACAGTGTCACCAAAATGCCAAGGCGCTGATGTCATTTGATTTTGGTTAAACTGCATAGACAATTATGAAGACAAGAGGAAAGGTCAAGAGTGGGCACCTCCTCCTCCGGTTGTTCTCTTGATTCGTTCGATCAAGTTTTTATGTTTGATCGATTATCAAGATTGGGATAGCAAGTTTTAAGGTCTCCCCGAGTTCGAAATGATATTTACCTTGGAGGTACATGGTTTGCAAATTTTTTATACTATCATTAGTTAATAATGCTAGTTACCTTCAGACTTTTGTATTTGGTTTAATGCTCATGCACAGCTAGTATACCAATGCTGAAACTTGTTACCTTTACATTTTGTATTGTTAATTCTTATAGAAACCTTCCAGTGCTAGAGTTTATTGAAATCTGTTCAGTAAAACCATTGTACTGTACCCTGTAATAAACTAACTACTCTACTATTGCACTGGCCACTGGATTATTGTATATTTGTAGTATTCGAATGGTATTGCATTAGCATATGGACATAAATAAACTGTGGCAAGCTTTCGCAGATATGTGCTCAAGAAAACTACTACCTGTTTTTCTAAATACTAGACGTTTGGGTACTTTAAATTGAACCGCGAAAACGTCTTATATTAAGGAACAAAGGGTGTAGAGTTCACTCAAATTATCCCGGTAAAGCTAGTCACACCTTTGTTAAAATTAATGTTCATTATGTTATCGGTGGAGGTCTGTATGTTTGTCTCTAATGCATGTCCACTACATACCTGACATCATGATGTAATGTTAAGTCATTTCCTTTTGTACAGTGTCACTGAATTTTCAAGGCGGTGATGGCATTTTATTTTAGTAGAACTGCATAAAATTTGCTTAAAAGAAGAGGAAAGGTCAGGAATGGCTCAGTTCTTTTAGAAAAAACTATGTATGCCTTCCTGACATCAGCCGCTGTTGCTTTATTTATTCCTTCAAACAGGTGGTTAGAAACAGTCTTGCTACCTTTTACCATTAAGAAATTGGAATGCTTATATTTGTGAGTCTATGCTTCAACTAGTGCCACTTTTAGAGCAATCACACTTTCAATATCTATGCAAACAGGGATGCTCGATTTTAGTGGAACTGCACAAAAAATCCAACTGGTTCAACATTAGGAGCATGTTTTTTTCCAAACCTTTATATCCAATTGGTGGCACTATGAGCTGTTCATTACGAAGGTACATGGTTTGCTACTATCTTGCTACTCTTTTTGTACTGTCATTAGATAGTAATACTAGTGGTTTCCATGTGAATTTATTTGCAGGGTGGACCTACATTGGAGGTGCAGGACAGGATTCAATGATTGGATGCTCAATTTCGGTTGTATCAATTTCACCTCTTCCATCACTACGAACATGGATATCCTTGGTATGATGAAGAATAGGCGCTATATTTCTGCTCTGAACCAGCAAATCAATTCAGTATGAAATTGTCCAGGGAAAAACATAATTGTATCAGATTGTCCAGTGCAGAACATGACAAATGCTAAGCGGAAGAGACATGTTTAAACCGAAAATACAAGGTGTGGTATATGTTTACTAGCTGCTTGATATTTGTGCAGACAGAGATGTCTGCCCGTTGCTATTTGGCAAACAAACAAAGTGTCCGCAATTTTGGTTGAAGTGCACAAGAGAATAGTATAGTCACTGCATGCAGTGCCATTTGAAAATAGAGACAAAAAGATTGGATAGTCACTTCATGGACTGCAAAAAAGTAGTATTGTACTATTTATTGGCCAACACTAGGTGCTTCATTGCTTTGGTTTGATTATACAATGGGCATCATTTTGCCTAAGTTAAAGTTTGTATTCCGAAAATAGTCTCACGGTGTGATCGAGAGAAAACCAAATCATATTGTAGTGGATGTTCCTCCTCCATGCGTGGTTCATTCTCATAGTTCCAGCTGTTGGTGAAACCACTTACGTTTGCAAGAGGAATTGTAGACTTCACAAACAAATTTTTCTTTCAGTGTGTACTGAATGTTGGCCAAGAGAAGCATCCATGTTAGTAGGAAGAACAGATGTTTTTTCTAGAACTTTGCTTTTGCAGCTACATATTTGTATATGATCTGTGAATCATTGAGATTCATTAACATGTTGATATTATGTATGAGAATCGTACTAGTTAGTTTTAGTTGCGACGCAAGATCCGAAGTGGCTGATCTTTGCTTTCGGGGCTACATATTTGTATATGATCTATGAATCATTGAGATGCATTAATAGTTACTTATTTCTATTTGCTCAGTGTTTACAAGTTACTAATCGATCACTAGCTAGCCTACAAATGCGTTGCTGGTAGTTTTATTTGTGACGCAAGATGCGAAGTGGCAGTTTTTTGAATAAAAATGCCTACCTCTGAAGAAACTGACAAGCTACACTATCGATCCTACATGGATAAAAGTGTCTACCTCTGAAGAAACTGACAAGCTACACTATCGATCCTACATGGATAAATAGCGGATCACGCATGTACTACCTCCTTTCTGGTTTGTAGGGCTCAATTCAAGAAATGACCTACTCGATCCTACACGAATAAATAGCGGATCACGCACGTACTAGTACCTCCTTTCCGGTTTGCAGGGCTTAATTCAAACCTCTCACCAACCAAGGTACTCCCTCCGTCCGGGTTTATTAGTCTCGTGAGCAAAGCAGCAAGACCAAGGCATGGCGATAATTAATGGCATGCAGAAGTTTAAGCCTAATTAATTCCAGCGATTTAAGTGGCTGCATGCGTGCCCTCGGCTGCGACTCATTGCATGCTACTTCCCGTACTGCCTGTGAGCGATTCTGAGTGCCTGCATGCAGCCGGCCGTAATTAAGGAAGCTAACTGATGCGAAAAAAGATACGCTTTAATTGTTGCGGGCTTTTTAAATCCGTGAAATCATTATTAACAAGGAGGGAGATGATTCGAGTGCACTCATTTGACCGCCATGCCGGCGTGCGATCGAGACGGGACGGGACGGCACAATCATAATTTTAGTTTCTCTAGTTTTCCATGGCAAGCTGGCGTGCTAACATATTATCAATTGAATTCCGATGTCCGTCGCGCTACCTTCCGCCTATAAGTATTGTTTCCCAGCCTTCTCCGGTGCCACCGTGACCCAACTCGCCATATCCTCATAAGCCCCCACCGGCCCGATGTCGCTCGCCACGTTCGCCATGCCCCCAACCGTCCACGATAGGCAACGCCGGAGGCGATCACCGCTGGAACTAGTGTTCGGGTTTTCACCGGAAGGCAGACGGAGGGAGGAGGCATTATTTCTGTCTTTAGATGGCAATGGGGAGATCGAGGAGTTGTTGGAGTGCGACCGCATGGCGGAGGAGCAAGAGTTGTTGGAGCACGACCGCCTGGCGGAGGAGCAGCGTATCGCCGATTTGCGCCGCCAGCGGGACAAGGAGCAGCAACGCACCGACGCTCTGAGTCGCGAGCAAAGCGCCCGCAACTGGGCCGACTACGTGGAGGCCGGCGCCCGGCAAATAGCCCTGGAGGCTGTCAGGCACGCACGCGTTCGCGACGCTGATTTTTACTACCAGCTCGTCAAGTGGGTTTCCCGCTTGGAAGCCGAAGCTTCGGTGGACCACACCGGCATGGAAAGGGCCAACGCACGCGAGCAACATGCCCTATCGCACCTCTTGCAAGTCTGAGGCGAGGCGCACGACGTTGGTGCCGGCATTTAGCGTGTACCACAGATGGCGGCCGGCATCGTCTAGTTAGCTAAGAGTAAATTAGTACTTGTACGCTACTAGATTATTAGTGGGAGTAGATAGTTAACTTGGCTATGATGGTTGGCAACATGGAAGTTCTGTACTCTATATGTGGATCAGACCGGTTACTTTGCTCTGAATGTTGAACTTTCCGTTTGAACGTATGGAATGGACTGTTGTTTTTTTAAATGGGTTGTATTTGTCCTCCACGGGTTTAGAGGCTGACTTGTGGGCCTAGCAAGTTGACGCGTACACAATCAGGAGATGATTGTACGTGGAGAGGATGACAGCAGGGACCCGCCCAGGTCATGGCAGTACGCAAGCAAGTGCCTCCTTATTTCAAGCCAATAAAAAATGGCTCCTCCTAGTAGATTTCTGACATCTGTGTCCCATGCCATTGTCAACATAGTTAATAAACGAGAGAATTGCACAACGAGCGGCTGACACCAGGGACCCAGCAGCTCGCCCAGTTATTTTTTATTTTGGGTTAATTTGATAAATGCCACTACAAATCTGGTGTATCCGAGAAATGCCACTGCAATTTCCAAACTTGAAAAATGCCAGTTCATGCCATTTCTAGTGGCATTTTTCGAAGTCTGGAGTGGCGTTTTTCAAAGTTTGCAAACTGCAGTGGTGTTTTTCAAAGTTTGGAAAAATTGCAGTGGCATTTTTCAAAGTTTGGAAATTGCAGTGGCATTTTTATGTATCGCCATAATTGGAGTGGCATTTATCTAAGTTGTTTTTGAGACGGAAGCAGGGTGTCAACTGGGCTGTGCAAGACACTCTGCCTGTCTAGACAGCGTTTTCTTTTATGTTTACCACAGACCAGCCCAGTAGTTTTTTTTCTAAAAATGGCTAGCCCAGTTTTTTTGTGATTTGGTAAGTAAGTCGCTTTATCAGGCCTGTTGGGTTGCAAATCTTTTAAGATGAGGAGAGCTTCATTCGGCTGGCCGAGAAAATGGCCTATCAGTAATGAGAAATGGGCTGTACATTTTTAAAACACATCAAACCGACAATTAGTTTAAAATATCTTTTTTCATTTCGAGATTGTAAATTGCATTGATTTTTTTGCGTGGACAATTTATTGGATTTTATATTGATATACATTTATTTTTAAAATCAGTCTGAATGTGACTCGAAATTTCGGGATTAAAAACAGTTCAGACCGCACCGACATATGCAAAATTTCGTATAATTTTTTAACCGTGGCCACAATATGGGCTGTAATGCTAACAAAAAGAATATGAGCTCCAAAAATACCTGTAAGAATTAGCAAATGGGATGTAGATTATTTGAAATAATGACAGATGGGCTGTATGCTGTTTTCCACAGATTTGAGGCTTTCCACAGATGGCCTGTATACTGTTGGATGTCCATCCAATGGCCGTCGTGCTTCTTCAATCTCTGCTCTTCCTACTCTATCCGCTCAAACAAGCACCGGCGGGACTGCCTGCTCCCTCCTCCCCACGGCCGGCTGTGCTGCCGCGCAGGCCTCACCGCCCCACCGTACTCCCATCGCTGGCATAGCCATCCCTCTACTCACCCACACCTGCTGTTATTCTCCGGGGATGGCAGACGAACCAGTAAACCCTCGTACAGTCGTACTCCCCTCCGCGTGGGAAACAAAAACAATTATTGAGTCTTCCCTGCCTCCGTGTCGTTCCCTTCCTAGGCCTCGCCGTCGTCCACCGCCCTGGTGCTCTCGGCGTGGCGTGGTCAACGGGGTCAACGACCGACATGCATCTGAAGTGGCCTGTATGTGGAGAGGCTGACAGCTGGGTCCACGGCCACACGCAAGGAAATGCCTCCTCATTACGCGCAAAATAATGATTCCTCCACCTGAGATCTGGGACCCATCGAAAGGGCCTCTGTATTTTGTGAAAAAACATTACCACCGCTGACAGCTTGGACCCACCAGCTATATCTTCGCACGCAAGGAAGTGCCTCCTTATTACGCACAAAAAATGAATACTCCCCCTGCTAGCTGGGACCCAGTATTGTGGGCCTACTAAGTTGACAGGGACGAAGGGCTTTGTCAACTTAGTCAATATGCACGATTCTACCTCGACTGACCGTATGATGTCCATCCAACAGCCGTAGTGCTTCTTCAACCTCTGGTCTTCTTGCTCCAGCCGCCCAAAGCAGCACTGGTCGTGCCTCCTGCTCCTGCCTCCCATGGTTGGCTGTGCTGCCGCGGAGGCCTCACCGCCCCCATACTACTCCCACCGCTGGCCAGGCCATCCCTCCACTCCACTCACCTACACCCCCTGTTATTCTCCGGCGACGGCCGCGCAGCCGAACCAGTGAACCCTCGTACTCCTTCCTAGGCCTCGCCGTCGTCCACCGCCGTGGTGCTCTCGGCGCGGCGTGGTCAATGTGGTCAACGACCAAATTCCATCGGAAGAATACTGTACGTGGAGAGGCTGACAACTGGGTCCACGGCAGCCGCATGGAAGTGCCTCCTTATTACGCGGAAAATAATTATTCCTCCACCTCACAGCAGGGACCCACCGGACGCCCACCAGTATTTGGCGAAAAAACGTTTGCCCCTGACTGCTGGGACCCACCCGACGGGCCACCGTATTTCGCAAAAAAAAAACGTTCCCCCTGCTGTCAGCTCGGACCCACCGGAAGTGCCTCCTTATTACGCACAGAAAAATGAATACCCCCTACTAGCTGGGACCCACCTTGGTGGGAGGCTGACTTGTGGGCCTACTAAGTTGACGGGGACGGAGGGCTTTGTCAACTTAGTCAATATAAACGATTCTAGCTCCAGTGACCGTACGATGTCCATCCAACGGCCGTAGTGCTTCTTCTACCCCTGGTCTTCTTGCTCCAGCCGCCCAAAGCAGCGCCGGTCGTGCCGCATGCTCCTGCCTCCCGTGGCCGGATGTGCTGCCATGGAGGCCTCACCGCCCCCTACTATTCCCACCGCTGGCCAGGCCCTGTGGCGACGGCAGCCTCACACCGCAGCCGAACCAGTGAACCCTCGTACTCCTCTCCGCGCGGGCTTCCACTGCCGCGTCTTTCCCGACTCCGCGTCGTCCCCGTCCTAGGCCTCGCCGTCGTCCACCGCCCTGGTGCTCTCAGCGCGGCGTGGTCGGACGTGGACTGTACGTGGAGAGGCTGACAGCTAGGTCCATGGCCGCAGCAAGCAAGTGCCTCCTTATTACGCGGAAAATAATGATTCCTCCACATGACAGGTGGGACCCACCGGACGGGCCACTGTATTTCGCGAAAAAAACGTTTCCCCTGACTGCTGGGACCCATCAGCTACATCTTCGCATGCAAGGAAATGCGTCCGGGCAAAAAATAATAATAATTCGCCCCCCTGACTGCTGGGAGCCACCAGCTACATCTTCGCACGCAAGGAAGTGCGTCCAGGGAAAAAACGATTCGCCCCCCTGAATGGTGGGACCCACCAGCTACATCTTCGCATGCAAGGAAGTGCCTGACAGTCGGGACCCACCTAGTCGAAGCATACGTAGCGTTGTCATTCTGGTCGCTAATGTGTATGTACATATATACTGGTGGATGTAGAGGCGCGCACGTGTCGTAGTAGAGGCGCGCACGTAGCATGTACACGTACGTACATCGGCCAGGTTGCAAGAAAGAAAATACGGGCACGTATGTGTACATACGGGCGGGGTCTCGAACGCCTACTCGTGCATACGTACGGCGAGTGCTCGTGTACATGGCTGGGTTGGAGCGGAGAAACATCGTCGTGGTCGTGTTCATGGGGAGGCAACGGAATGCGTCGTGTGCATTGGGAGGCAACGGAATGCGTTGTGTTCATCGGGAGGCAATGGAACGCATGGGAGCCAACCAGCTGGGTTAGAACATAATGCGTGGTCGTGTTCATCGGGATAGCTTGGACGGAACAGGCGATGGAAAGGAGGCCTGGCATACCGCAGAACGGAGGAAACGGACCTCTACGGTTGAAACGGGGGTCCTGTTCATCGGGAGGGGTGTGGCGTACCGCAAAACGGAGAAAACGGACCTCCTACGGTCGAAATGGGGGTCCTGTTGATCGAAAGGGGTGTGGCGTACCGCAAAACGGACAAAATGGACCTCCTATGGTCGAAACGGGGGTCCTGTTCATCGGGAGGGGCGTACCGCAAAGCGGGACTCCATGGGATACTGTCCATCTCCACCGTCGACCTCCTCCAGCCTCCACGGGCTACCGTCGACCTCCTCCAGCCTCCACGGGCTCTTGTTCATCCAGTCTCCACCGCGCGCTACTCCACCGGCTACTGTTCAACCAGCCCTCCACCGTCTACTATTCATCCAGCCCTCCACACCACGGGGTCCTGTTCAACCACCCCTCCACGGGCACCCCTCCATCGTCTACTGTTCATACAGCCCTCCACACCACAGGGTCCAGTTCATCCAGAGGCAACGCCACCGCTCACTGTTTATCCAACCCCCCCCCCCCCCCCCCCCCGCCACCACAACGCTCACTGTTCATCCAATCGATCGGCTTCAGTTAGCAGCAGTAGCGAAGGAATCACTCGATCAGGTTCAGTTAACAGCCATCGATCGATCGCTCGGGTTCAGTAACATGTAGCCTGCAGTGCAATCACTCGGGTTCAGTTAGAGCCCAACGCCTCGCTCGGGTTCACTTAGAGCCAACGCCTCGCACACACGCGCGTACGTGTACGAGAGAAATGCGCATCGCTCGGCCCTCGACCTCCCACCGTAACCGGGAACTCCCCAAAATTTTCCTCCCCCTCGCTTCTACCATGGTTTTTTCCGTCATGGACGGCCCAAAGAATGTCATGCAGCTGCGTCTCCGGCCCGCCCAGGACGAAAAGCCCATTTTCTATCATGATATTTTGTCATAGAAGCAGGATCCCACCACATCTATGATGATACCGGGTTTTGTCACAATTATCGTCATAGAAGTGTCATATGTATGACAGAATTTTTTTCGTTTGGCCCAAAATGTCACGGATGTGTCTTTTTTGTAGTGTTGGACTAATTGATTGCAATATGTCTTACAATGGATGCCTTATGCGACACACAATTAAAAGTATGAACTAGAGGAGAGAGCACTATGGTGGTGGAGATGGATATGGAGGTGAAAATGTTGGCGGCTAGGGTTTGTGGATGAAGATGATGATGAACAGGTTGTGGCTATGCTTGACACTCCTCCTCTGCCCCCTATTGACAATTCGACGAGGTCCCCTTAATAAAAAGTTGTTTAAGTGGATGACCTGCATCGGTTTCCATGCCAAACGACCTCTCATGCGAGGACGTGCGGTTGCATGGAACGTCGACATTGGCTATGGTGGCCTTCTTACGCCTCCTATTGATTTACTTCTTCTCCATTTCCCTTCCTTTCCCTTCTCCCACATGATTTCTTTCCTTTTTAGCCAATTCATGTGGAAAAAAATATCAAAGAGAGGATTTGTGGAATTCTTTGCATTCATTAGTCACTACTGGCAATATTGGAGCAATATCTCTCTTTTAACGAAACATCTCAGTTTAAACATGGTTGAAATGAGTGTAAAAATCTCTACCTAATAATAAAGCACGTAGGGTTTCTGCCCGTCCGTCGCGCCAATTTAAAGAAAAGCCCCTGCGTTTTCATGAAATCAACCCGCGTTCAGATTTAAATCACACCGAACCGTTTTTTTTCCAGTTTTCAAACCCCCCCCCCTGACTTTTTAGGTATTCCATCCGCGAATCATATTTAAGTCAAACAAATGCTTTTCTAAACCATCCATATCTTTTAAGCCGTAACTCCGATTTAAACATGTTATATATGAAATTTGATTAGAAAAATATGTACAATATGAATATAAGATTATTTTAACCTGTTAAGCATTCATAAATATTATTTTGAAAGATATTTAATTCAGAGAAATGGTTTACTAAATTATATGTATCTTTTAAATCGTAACTCCAATTTTACTATGTCATATATGAAATTTGATTAGAAAAATGTGTGAAATCTGTATATGATGTTAATTTTACCTATTAAATATTGTTTTGAAAGCAAACTTATAACTATAGCACATGATTCATTTTTCTTTCATACAGGCGGCGATCCGGATTGAAAGTACACACCGACTATAATCATATAGAGAAAAAAAAACATCGAGAACTACACATGCATAACTCTGAATACGTCGTAGGGGAAAACAACAGATTTCTCATCGTGAGTGTGAGCGAAAGCGAGAGAGAGGGAGAGAGCGACGTCTTATGATTAATCACATTCTAACACGTTTTGGTTTGTGTGAACACTAAGGCCTCCGCCGGCGAGGATGAGAAGAAGGATAAGCGGCAACGCAAATATGATGCACCGCTAAAATAAAGGAGATGGATCTATTGTGGTCTTGAGTGATGGTTGTTTGGTTAAGAGTGTGTGTTGTGTTTTTTCTCCCGTTGCAACGCACGGGCTCTTTGCTAGTCTAAACCACAAAATGAACGAAGAAAACCAAAGATAATTCAAAAAACCGAGTGAAAACAGAGAAAAAATCAATTAAAAAATAACAGAATAAAAACTCACATGTAGCTACAATAGCCTGTCCAATAGCGTCGTTGTAGGCAAGACCAATGAGGAGGATATATTATGGGCGATAGGCTCTCGCGAGGTTGCACTGCGTCCGTGCCTTTCTTCCTTTATTCTCGCTTGGACCCCTTGCCTGCGGTAGTTCTCTATCCTGGGCGTTTGTGGATTTGACATCATGACTTCCGAAATCCACAAAACTCATGCCGTAGTTGTCCCAGCTGCAGCGCGGCGCTATTCGATTGGCCCGATACAATTGTTGCGCATGAGTTTTTTCTGTGGTTTTTTATCTCGTTTTTTCATAGTTTTACATAGGGTTTCTTTGTTTTTTCGCATTTTTTTATATTTTATTTTATTTCATTTGTTTCATTTCTAAATTTCTCACGCACATTGTATATTTTTTTATACATAAGAACATATTTTATACATATTTAGCATTTTTCAAATACCTATTTAACAGTTTTTAAAATTTAATTTTGATTTCTATGCTTTTCGTATATATTGTATATTTTTGTATACATCTAAAAATTTTTTATATAAGTTTATCTTTTTCAAATACTTGATTATTTTTTTAAATACATGATTTTACATTTATTTTGAATAGGTATTAAACATGTTCCCATTATACTTTAAAACATTTTTTAGAACTATGCAACCATTTTTTTTACATTCTATAAACATTTTCTCAAAGTCACAAACAATTTTTTGAAATGAGTGACGATTTTGTAAAATGCAACTGACATCTATTTAAACAATTATATTTTCATAACATATGGTTTAGTATTTTTCAAAATATAAACAAGAGTTCAAGAAAAAATACACACGCGCGATGTCAATGTTGCAAAACTACATGGCTACTAGGCCAGCCCTCAATCGGCTCCTAGTTGACCAGCTCGGCTTGGGTCTTGCTAAAGGCGAGACAACCACTCAAGAAAAACAAATACTAAAGGCGAGACATAGACTAGACCTTGATACTGCCCAAAATATCCAATCGTCTTTTCCCCCTCCGGATGCAAGGGCAATATATTTTCGCTCAACACTGACTGACTGGGATTAATGTGCATTTGTATCAACATGTCCTTGCACGGGACACCGGGGATAGTTTTGTGCTGAGAGGGCATGTGCATTTTGTTTGTCCTTTGTTCGGCTTCGTATAGCTACCTAGAGCTAGAACTC
Organism: Triticum urartu; assembly: GCF_003073215.2. Classification (NCBI taxonomy): domain Eukaryota; kingdom Viridiplantae; phylum Streptophyta; class Magnoliopsida; order Poales; family Poaceae; genus Triticum; species Triticum urartu. The sequence continues at coordinate 54,815,360 of NC_053022.1, forward strand.
ATCAACTCCCCAAAGCTTAAACTTGGTCATCCTCAACATAGAGATAAATCCTAAGCATAAGGAATTCAGTTGTTTAAACCAAAATAAAAAGAAGGTTTTGGTTCACTTACGATCAGTATGCCTAAATAGATATAGCGGTGGCTGGTTATGGTGCAAGTGTTAGTGAAGTAAAGATAATCAACACAAAGTTTCTGATCTACTAGATAAAACAATTTTGCAATGCTTCATTTCATTTGATCTAGACAACACTTGCTTGCCTGGAATGCGTGGAAGAGTTTCTTAATATAGAGCCATGAAAACATAAGTTAGGAAGTACAAATGTAGCGACCAGATCTCAAACAGTCTGATCTCTGTGCTCCGGTGTCATCCTTGAATCAGTAATGCTGACACCACACAGTACTCGAAGGATTTATAGCAGAGTAGCAATCACACACTTATTACATCGAGTGTCTCAAAAGAGAACTTATTACAATAAATATGGCTTAAGGCCATCTAATAATAATAACAGCGGAAGGCTTGGAAGATAAGTGAGTCCATCAACTCCAACGGCATCACTGAGTATAGAACCACGACCTAAAACTCCTTAATCGTCGTCTGAAAAGTCTGCAACATTAACGTTGCAGCCCGAAAACGGGTCAGCACATGGAATATGGTGGTAAGGTAACACATAGAGAGTAATGGAATGCAACAGCTATACTATATGCATATTTGGCTGGTGGAAAGCTCTATGGTTACAATTTTTCATAAAGCCAATTTTTCCCTACTTCAAAAGGAATAAATTTAATTACTATCATGGTGGTTGTTAAACATAGAGAATGGTTGAGAGCATTCTCAATCCCAATTAAGCATCATCATTAACCCAACAACATTAATTTTAGAGTAACATGTTGAGATTCACATGATAATCCAGATACTAGATACTCAAGATGTCCATAACCGGGGACACGGCTAATCATGATTAGTTTGTTACACTCTGCAGAGGTTTGCGCACTTTTCCCCACAAGGCTCGATCGTATCCGTTGGATTTCTCGCACTACATGGTGTTTGAGAAACGGATGACCGAGACACAGTCTTTCAGAAGCGCTAGCACCTTACGATGGATAGACCGGTACACCTAATTTCCCCTACATCTGCTAGTCTACCCTGTAAGAGTTCGCACGAGTTAATCAACTATGCCAGAGCCCATAATTGCTTGTGGCTGCACACGGAAGTTTCTAGTTTAAAAATCTCATGAACCCTTTGAGTCTGGGTGGCGGTCCAAAAGAAAATAGGCATGTCCTGGAATACCCAGGTGCCTCAATCCACCCAGATGTGTATTTAAGTTGCCACCTTAGATAAACCATTAATTATCAATCTCACATCTGTCATGGATTTCACTCACCCAATCCACGTCTACTAGCATAGCATGGCATAATAAGCAAACGTAGAAGTAACTCCCAAAGGTTTGATAATAAACAGGTAATAGGTACTACCTCATCTACTTCCCATCCCACAGTTTAATTAGATCCTAATCATGCAATGTGTGAAGATTGATCTAATGCAAAAAAACTGGGTTGTAGAAAAGGTATGATCAAAGTGTTACTTGCCTTGCTGATGATCTGTGAAACCTAACGATTCGAAGTAATAGGCGGCGCTCTCCGGGTACTCTATCGCAGGCAAACAAACAAGCATACAATAAGTACTCATCTAATGCACAGGTAAAACTCAAATAAGAGATCTAACCAGAAGGTTCAACTTAAGAACTCCGGTTGGCAAAAGGAATCAATTTGAACGAAGCAAAGAAAGTCAAACGGCGATAGAAAACAACTTCGTTCTAGTAATCTGAACCTAAGTCAAATTTTACAGTAGCAAAAACTTGTTTAAGTTGATTATTCGGATAGAGGGTTTCGAGACGAAACTCCAGGCGCTTGAATCGCCTGATTCCAATAAACGAGCGAAAAGAAACACTAAAACGAAAATCGGATCAGAAATCGCGATCAGAATATAACCGCGGAAAATCCGACGAAAAAGAAAAACGATGAACGGATTTTTTTTTAAAACGGCACGGAATTCAAGGTGCGGCGAACCTCGGGCGACGTGCGGCTACGGCGGATCGGCGGCGGCGGCTGGCGGTGGCGGCGGGCGGCTAGGGTTAGGGTTCGGGCGGCGGCTGCTGGTGGGCTGGCTCAGGCCCGAGGCGCGGCTTATAAAGCCCCCCGGCCGGCAGAGTCCTGGCCGAGTACGGCCCATAGTCGGTTCTGTTTTTTTTCGCTCGGAAGAAAGATAAAAAAGAAATACTAAACGGACTCCAAAAATCCGAAATAAATTTTCCCGGGCTTCTAAAATCAAGCCCGACAAAGTGAACATTTATTTGGGCCCTAAATGCAATCTTGAAAAATGCGCATTTTTCCTAATTCAAATAAAAACAACAAAAAAACTCCGAAATAAAACTATTTGATTTTTTTTATTAAATCCTCAATATTTCTATATTTTGGGAAAGTCATTTTATTCCCTCTCTCATATTTTTGTAATAGAAATAATTGATGATAAAATAAATAAAATCAAATGATCCTATTCTCAAAATTTGAGAAAAACTCAAATATGAAAATAACGAAATTCCCAACTCTCTCCGTGGGTCCTTGAGTTGCTTAGAATTTTCTAGGATCAAAACCCAAAGCAAATAAAATATGATATGCATGATGATCTAATGAATAACATTCCAAATTGAAAATTTGGGATGTTACAAACCTACCCCCCTTAAGATGAATCTCGCCCTCGAGATTCGGGTTGGCTAGAAAATAGGTGAGGGTGGTCTTTGAGCAAATCTTCCTCTCGTTCCCAAGTGGCTTCATCCTCCGTGTGGTGGCTCCACTGAACCTTGCAAAACTTGATAACTTTGCTGCGGGTAACTCGGCTGGCAAACTCGAGGATCTTAACTGGTTTCTCCTCGTAGGTCAAATCGTTGTCCAACTGAATAGTTTCCAAAGGCACTGTGTCTCTCAATGGTATGTCAGCTATCTCCGCGTGACACTTCTTTAACTAGGAAACGTGGAACACATTATGAACTCCTGACAATCCTTCGGGCAATTCCAACTTGTAGGCCACTTCTCCCATACGCTCCAAAATTCGATATGGTCCTACAAATCGTGGCGCTAACTTCCCTTTAACTCCAAAACGCGTTGTTCCCCGAAGTGGAGATACTCGAAGATAAGCTCTGTCTCCAACTTCGTAAACTGTCTCCTTGCGTTTAGAATCTGCATAACTCTTCTGTCTGGACTGGGCTACCTTGAGCCTATCGCGAATTAACTTCACTTTCTGTTCAGACTCCTTAATCAAGTCAGGTCCAAAAAACTGACGATCTCCAACTTCGTCCCACGACAACGGTGTCCTGCACCTTCTTCCGTACAAAGCTTCGAAAGGGGCCATCTTCAAACTGGTTTGGTAACTGTTGTTGTAAGAGAACTCTGCATATGGCAAATTATCGTCCCAGCTAGATCCATAATCTAGCGCACAAGCTCTCAGCATATCCTCCAAAATCTGATTGACTCTCTCGGTCTGTCCATCTGTCTGCGGATGAAAAGCTGTACTGAATTTTAGCCTGGTTCCCAAAGTTTTGTGCAACTTCTTCCAGAACTTTGAGGTAAACTGGGTTCCTCTATCTGATACGATACTCCTCGGAACTCCATACAGACATACTATTCTTGTCATGTATATTTTTGCCAACTTAGGACTGATATAAGTGGTCTTTACTGGGATGAAATGAGCTACTTTCGTCAATCGATCAACTACAACCCAAATCGAGTCATAGCCTGAACGAGTCCTGGGCAATCCCGTGATAAAATCCATGCCTAACTTATCCCACTTCCATTCGGGTATCGGCAATGGTTGTAACAATCCTGCTGGCTTCTGATGCTCTGCCTTTACTCTCTGGCATACATCACAAACTGCTACATACTCTGCTATTTCTTTCTTCATTCCGGTCCACCAGAAAATATCCTTCAAATCTAGATACATCTTGGTATTCCCTGGGTGAATCGAATAGGGTGAATCATGGGCCTCTTGCAGAATTAACTTCCTGATCTCCGGGTCATTGGGCACATAGACACGGTCTTCAAACCATAGGGTATCATGCTCATCCTCACGAAATCCCTTAGCTTTTCCTTCTTTCATTTTCTCCTTTATGGAAGCAATCTCCTTGTCAGTGTTCTGAGCTTCCCTGATTCTGTCCATCAAAGTTGACTGAATTTCCAACGTTGCTACATAGCCTATCGGAACTATTTCCAAACATAGTTCACGAAGATTTTCTGCTAACTCCTTGGGTATTTCTCCCGTCATTAACGTATTGACATGGCTCTTGCGGCTTAATGCATCAGCTACTACATTAGCCTTCCCGGGATGATAATGCAATTTCATATCATAATCCTTGATGAGCTCCAACCATCTCCTTTGTCTGAGGTTCAACTCCTTCTGTGTGAAAATGTACTTCAAAATCTTATGATCCGTGTACACCTCACAATGATTTCCGATGAGGAAATGTCTCCATGTCTTCAAGGCATGCACTACGGCTGCTAACTCCAAATCATGCGTAGCGTAATTCAACTCATGGGGCTTCAGTTGTCTTGAGGCATATGAAACAACTCTCCCTTCCTGCATAAGCACTGCTCCAAGTCCTCGACGTGAAGCGTCACAATACACCTCATAATCCTTGGTCTGATCTGGCAAAATCAACACTAGTGAGGTAACCAAGCGTTTCTTCAACTCCTGGGAACTAGCCTCACACTGCTCAGTCCATTTGAACTTGGTATCTTTCTTCAACAACTCCGTCATAGGCTTCGAAGTCTTTTGAAAAAAAATTCAATAAACCTCCGGTAGTATCCTGCAAGTCCAAGAAAACTCCGGATCTCTCCAATGGTAGTTGGGGCTTCCCACTTGGTCACGGTATCAACTTTAGTGGGATCAACAGCTATACCTTCTCCAGATATAACATGTCCGAGGAATCCTACTTCCTTCAACCAAAACTCACATTTGCTGAACTTGGCATATAATTGATGTTCTCTGAGCTTTCCAAGTACCAAACGCAAATGCTCCTTATGTTCCTCTTCATTCTTTGAATAAACCAGGATATCATCAATGAACACTACGACGAACTTATCCAAAAACTCCATAAACACTTTGTTCATCATGTTCATAAAATAGGCAGGCGCGTTAGTTAGACCAAATGACATAACGGTATACTCATACAGCCCATACCTGGTGGTAAAAGCTGTCTTCGGAATATCTTGTTCTCGAATCTTCAACTGGTGGTACCCTGATCGCAAATCGATCTTGGAAAACACTTTAGCTCCTTGCAATCGATCAAACAGATCATTGATCATTGGTAGCAGGTACTTGTTCTTGATTGTTATTTCATTCAATCCTCGATAATCAACAACCATCCTTAACGATCCATCCTTCTTCTCCACTAGTAGAACTGGTGATCCCCAAGGTGAAGAACTTGGGCGAATGTAACCTTTATCCAGTAATTCCTTAATCTGTTTCTTAATTTCCACCAAATCCTTTGCTGGCATCCTATATGGTCTCTTTGATATTGGCCCTGTGCCTGGCAATAGCTCAATCAAGAACTCAATATCTCTATCCGGTGGCATGCCTGGCAACTCCTCTGGAAATACATTAAGGAATTCCCGTACCACTGGTACTTCCTCCTGCACAACTCCTGTTAATGAATTTACTTGTGTCTTGTTTGGCGCATGCCGGGATACATACTTGATCCTTCTCCCTTCTGGAGTGGTAAGCAAAATTGAATTACTAGCACAATCGATGTTTCCTCCATACATCGACAGCCAATCCATACCAAGAATCACATCCAGACCTTGGGATTCCAGAATAATTAAATCTGTTGGGAAAACATGCCATCCTATACTTAATGGCACTTGAAAACATCCTTGACTGGCCATGTACTCTGCTCCTGGTGAGCTTACTAGCATAGGTGTTTTGAGAACCCTAGTGGGTAGGCTATACTTTTCCACAAATCCCCTTGATATGTATGAATGCGATGCACCAGTATCAAAAAGAACGAGTGCAGTAAATGACTTAACCAAAAACTTACCTATTACTGCATCGGGCTGAGCTTCAACCTCTTCCACATTAACGTGGTTCACCTGTCCCCTGTTGAAAGGGTTTGGCTTCTTTCCAGAACTTCCATTGCCGTTTTGGCCTTCAGGGCATTCATTGGCATAATGTCCGGTCTTGGAACACTTGAAACAGGTGACTTGACTCAGATCTCTCTTGGCTGGGGTTGATGGGGTGCTGCGGTTCTGGCCATTGCTTCCTCCATTCCCATTACCATTCTTGGTGCCATTGTGATTGTGGGAGCTACCTACTCCATGGGTATGCTGAAAATGTCCTCCCAGTCTAGGGGTAAAACGTGGCTTCTGCTGAGCTCCTGAATTATACTTTCCTTGTCCATACTTCCTCTTGCGGTTCTCAATTTGCTGCTGCTTCCCTTCAATCATAAGAGCACGGTCTACCAACTCCTGGTAGTTGTTGAAGGTGGCTACCATCAACTGCATACTCAACTCATCATTCAGTCCTTCCAGGAACTTCTCCTGCTTAGCTGCATCCGTAGCAACGTCGTCTGGGGCATAACGTGCTAGCTTACTAAACTCCTCCCCATACTGGCCAACTGTCCGTCCTCCTTGGCGCAAGTTACGAAACTCACGCTTCTTCATGGCCATTGCTCCTGCTGAAACATGGGGAGTACGGAAAGCCTGCTGAAATTGATCCCATGTGACAGTGTCGACTGGAAAGGTGGCTGTGAAATTCTCCCACCATGATGCTGCGGGTCCTTCTAACTGATGTGCGGCAAACTTCACCTTCTCCGCATCTATGCATCCTGCTGTGGTCAACTCCCTAGCTGTCTTGTGGAGCCAATCATCTGCTACTATCGACTCGGTGCTACTGGAAAACACCGGCGGATTCAGCCTAAGAAAACGGGCTAAGTGGTCAACAGGTGGTGGTGGTGGTGGGTTGTTGTTGTTGTTCCCCTGATTCTGATTCTGGACTAGCAACTGCATCAAGGTGTTCTGCTGCTGGATCAACTGGGTGAGCTCCGGCGGAAAGGCAAATCCGGGGTCACGTCTCGGAGGCATCTGAGGGTTTAGAAAAGATGAGATATAAGAATAGAGGGGTCTAAAGAGAAAACTCTACCCATATGCACATGAGGCAAAAGCAAACAATTCACTTCATTCAATCAAACAAAGGCATACAATCGATCTAACTATTGCAAAGTGCTCGGACTACTATATTTACATGGTGGACTACTACTACTGATGAGGTGGTCTACTAGAAATATTCTACGGTTGTAGACTCAACAATATCTGCTCCTGCTTCATCAACATAGTCATCATCGCTACTATCTGCTTCCGAGTCAGTGCCGTCGATGATGACGTAGTCTTCCGGGCTAATCTCCTTGGGTTCTTCGTCTTCATCTACTGGTGTCGGGCCTCCCATAAATATTCCAATCTTCTTGATCAGGTCGTCATTCTTCTCCACCAATACTTCAATTTCTTCTTCATAATCTTCGCGTGTAGCCTTGAGTTCTTCCTCCAATTCCTTGATTCTAGTCTTAGTCTTCTTCAGGTCTATCATGTCGGCGCACATCTGATTCTCCTGTCATCGAATGTGCTGGTTTAACTCCTGGATAAAAGCTACGATTGATCTATCCTTCATGGTGCTAATCATCTCCCAGTGTTCATCTCGGCGCCCACAAATCTGGTAGATACTATCCTTGAGATCCTTGTGGTATACTTCTCCAATGCGTCCCATGGCGATGTGAGCTGCCATACTCTTTCCTAGACTCCAAGTTGGTGCATCAAAAGAAAACTCTATGGGCTCAGTGACTGGCATGAACGTCCTTCCTGGAACTTGAACTTGAATCATCCAGTGCTCTTCTTCAGGTAAAGTGGCATTGTAGGTTCCCGTGAAGCTTGGTACTCCTATGTTCAGGTATCTAGTGACTTCCTTCAAGTGGCGTCCAAAGGGTGTATCTTCATCCGGTTGGGTGAACTTGTTCCTTACATCCGCCATCCTAAAGAGTAGAAAAGATGAGAGGTCAGAAGGGAAGAGAGTGAGTAGTGATCTAGGTCTTTAGCTTAGTGGTCGTGTCCTACAGTCAGCGTGTGCTATGATACCATCTCTGTAGCGACCAGACCTCAAACAGTCTGATCTCTGTGCTCTGGTGTCATCCCTGGATCAGTAATGCTGACACCACACAGTACTCGGAGGATTTATAGCAGAGTAGCAGTCACACACTTATTACATCGAGTGTCTCAAAAGAGAACTTATTACAATAAATATGGCTTAAGGCCATCTAATAATAATAACAGCGGAAGGCTTGGAAGATAAGTGAGTCCATCAACTCCAACGGCATCACTCAGTATAGAAGCACGACCTAAAACTCCTTAATCGTCGTCTGAAAAGTCTGCAACATTAACGTTGCAGCCCGAAAACGAGTCAGCACATGGAATATGCTGGCAAGGTAACACATAGAGAGTAATGGAATGCAACAGCTATACTATATGCATATTTGGCTGGTGGAAAGCTCTATGGTTACAGTTTTGCATAAAGCCAATTTTTCCCTACTTCAAAAGGAATAAATTTAATTACTATCATGGTGGTTGTTAAACATTGAGAATGGTTGATAGCATTCTCAATCCCAATTAAGCATCATCATTAACCCAACAACATTAATTTTAGAGTAACATGTTGAGATTCACATGATAATCCAGATACTAGATACTCAAGATGTCCATAACCGGGGACACGGCTAATCATGATTAGTTTGTTACACTCTGCAGAGGTTTGCGCACTTTTCCCCACAAGGCTCGATCGCCTCCGTTGGATTTCCCGCACTACATGGTGTTTGAGAAACGGATGACCGAGACACAGTCTTTCAGAAGCGCTAGCACCTTACGATGGATAGACCGGTACACCTACTTTCCCCTACATTTGCTAGTCTACCCTGTAAGAGTTCACATGACTTAATCAACTATGCCAGATCCCATAATGGCTTGTGGCTACACACGGAAGTTTCTAGTTTGAAAAATCTCATGATCCCTTTGAGTCTGGGTGGCGGTCCAAAAGAAAACAGGCATGTCCTGGAATACCCAGGTGCCTCAATCCACCCAGATGTGTATTTAAGTTGCCACCTTAGATAAACCATTAATTATCAATCTCACATCTGTCATGGATTTCACTCACCCAATCCACGTCTACTAGCATAGCATGGCATAATAAGCAAACGTAGAAGTAACTCCCAAAGGTTTGATAATAAACAGGTAATAGGTACTACCTCATCTACTTCCCATCCCACAGTTTAATTAGATCCTAATCATGCAATGTGTGAAGATTGATCTAATGCAAAAAAACTGGGTTGTAGAAAAGGTATGATCAAAGTGTTACTTGCCTTGCTGATGATCCGTGAAACCTAATGATTCGAGGTAACAGGCGGCGCACTCCGGGTACTCTATCGCAGGAAAACAAACAAGCATACAATAAGTACTCATCTAATGCACAGGTAAAACTCAAATAAGAGATCTAACCAGAAGGTTCAACTTAAGAACTCCGGTTGGCAAAAGGAATCAAATCGAACAAAGCAAAGAAATTCAAACGGCGAAAGAAAACAACTTCGTTCTAGTAATCTGAACCTAAGTCAAATTTTACAGTAGCAAAAACTTGTTTAAGTTGATTATTCGGATAGAGGGTTTCGAGACGAAACTCCAGGCGCTTGAATCGCCTGATTCCGATAAACGAGCGAAAAGAAAAAACTAAAACGAAAATCGGATCAGAAATCGCGGTCATAAAATAACCGCGAAAAATCCGACGAAAAAGAAAAACGACGAACGGATTTTTTTTAACGGCACGGAATTCGAGGTGCGGCGAACCTCGGGCGACACGCGGCTCCGGCGGATCGGCGGCGGGGCGGCGACGGCGGCTGGCGGCGGCGGCGGCTGGCGGCTAGGGTTAGGGTTCGGGCGGCGGCTGCTGGTGGGCTGGCTCGGGCCCGATGCGCGGCTTATAAATCCCCCCGGCCGGCAGAGTCCTGGCCGAGTACGGCCCATACTCGGTTCCGTTTTTTTTCGCTCGGAAGAAAAATAAAAAGAAATACTAAACGGACTCCAAAAATCCCGAAATAAATTTTCCCGGGCTTCTAAAATCAAGCCCGACAAAGTGAACATTTATTTGGGCCCTAAATGTAATCTTGAAAAACGCTCATTTTTCCTAATTCAAATAGAAACAACAAAAAAACTCCAAAATAAAACTATTTGATTTTTTATTAAATCCTCAATATTTCTATATTTTGGGAAATTCATTTTATTCCCTCTCTCATATTTTTGTAATAGAGATAATTGATGATAAAATAAATAAAATCAAATGATCCTATTCTCAAAATTTGAGAAAAACTCAAATATGAAAATAACGAAATCCCCAACTCTCTCCGTGGGTCCTTGAGTTGCTTAGAATTTTCTAGGATCAAAACCCAAAGCAAATAAAATATGATATGCATGATGATCTAATGTATAACATTCCAAATTGAAAATTTGGGATGTTACAAACAAAGCATGTGGTAGAACATGATGCTCAAGTGCTCTTGAACACACCAACAATTTTCTCCTCCTCTAGGTTCTTAAACACTTTGTTTCAATCATTCTTTGTTGGAACTTTGATTGTCACGTGAAGGAGATTATGCCAAATAAGTGATCATGCATAAGTTTTCGATGTGGCCTAATGTTTGGGAACTATGGACCTTTGGCAATAATGTGTCTTTCGAGCTCTTTTGATCGTTCCCCTTTATTTACCACATACACACCCATTCAAGAGAAAGTCGAATAATATTCGTTTGTAGTGTTTCCACTACGTATGGTAGCAAACTCATAGCCAAAACCTGAGATATCCCTCTTGGTGGATCATTCATTGGCCAGCGGAGTCCTCAGCATAACATCAAGAACGGTGATGAAGCCACATTTACACACGTAAATGCGCATATAGTAGCAAAGGTCGTGGCACAAACCGGAGGCTGTAACACCACGTTCAGATATACAACACAGATTTTTGGCATAATCTTACTCACCTTTCAAATAATTTCCTCTAGACATTTAATCCACAAGTGCTATCAAGTCTATTAAAATTAACAACATGGGGTTGAGCATGTTAAACATCACTTCCACTACAATTTCTCAACTCCCAAGTCTTGAAAGACTTCCTCTTATGCAAAGTTATACTTGGTTAATTTCATTTCATTTTAAAAACTGTCCCACGACAAGTCTTAGTTGTCTAAACTAAGGAAAACAAAGGCTACAAAATTATTTCAGCTACTAGAGCAAAACCTTTGTATCAACTATCAAGACTCACTCCCATCCACACATATCACACACACAACTACTACATCTACTCTAAGTATCCATGTGCAAAAGATGGGGATCGTATGACATACCTTCATAGTTGCGAACTTACACACTTCTCTTCCTTACTGTTGCATTCCTCATTATCCTGGCATAGATTAACTCCTCTGAAAACAAAATGCCAATGGGCTCAAAGGGGCTAAATAAGAAAAAGAGCAAATAAAATCTTACTTTATTTTGTTTTGGTTTTTGGGTTTTTGAAAGCTAACTTGCAACCAAAAAATTGCAAAGGCAAAAGCAAACTAAAAAGCAAAGTGTTGGAACAAACCAACACGAGTGTTTTGAAGCTCCTCGAGCTTAAGTATAACCTCATTACAATAAATTCAAATACCTCCACATCTTGATGTAGAATTCGTGATAACCTCCCCCAAGCTTAGGCTTTTGCAATCCCAAACCAGCGAGATCATTGCGGCGGTAGGTCAAGAGCCCACTCTTGGCTCCAGTTGGAGAAGTTCATGTTCATGTAGGCGGACGTGCTCCTCAGGGACGACGCGAGGTTGCTCATATCATCAATAGAGCCCTGGAGGTTGATAAGGTCCGTGTAGGTGGTGTAGTCTTGTTGGGGCTGCTCCTCCTCTTCGTCGGTGGCGAGTTCTTCTTCATCTAATTGTTCAGGTTCTGGCCCTTCTTGGTCAAAAGCTGCATCTCCTTCATCTGCAGCATAATGCAATTGTCCATTCTCAATGGAGAAATGATTAGGCATATGTGTGGGTAATAAGTACACCACTCTAGAATCTTGATACAATGACGGCCATTACGAACTACTACCATACCAACGCTAGTAAGAACACAAATGTTAACATGGGTGTTACCGACAATGGGGCGGAGATGACTGTAGTCAAGGCCAAGGGAGTTGGCCAGCATGGTGATCACTCCTCCACACATGATATCTCCTTGTGCATCATTTTCTTGATGTGCGAGGTGTATCAAAAGTACTACCCCTAGGTTGGGTGAATAACCGACGTCCATGTTTGCCGCTTTCCCGAGAACTAGCAGGTTCTCATCATTCACCTTAGAAACTTATCCTCGTGCCTGCAATGAGTTAGTGATAACATAGTAGAAATAATGTATAGCAGGACTTTCAATACAAATGGTTCTTTGCTCAGAGCCACGGTGACTCATCCGAATATAGGATTGCCTTGGGTGCGGGCTAGTGAAATCATAAACATATGTAATATCGGCATCATTGTTGGGGAAGACAAAGTAGTTACACCACTCAACCAAATTGATGTCAAAGTCTTGGTCCAGGAGATGGTAAGTGATCCTCTCCTCCTCATATCCATTTGGTACTAACCCAACATTATGTGAGAGCGTACTAAGAAACTCAAGCGTCAATCGTTCATAAGTCTCACATCCTTGATAAACAAAATGGTGCAACCAGGTGTTATGATGAAGCAAATTAAAATCATGAGTGATACCTAGCTTGGCGAGAGTATTTGCACAAGCCCATTTGGTTGCTTAGATCTTCCTTGTTGTGAGCTTTTGGAATTTTTTCCTTGCTCCACGGTCGGTTAAGACGATCCCCTCAGTGAAAACTTGTTGTGGTTGTGCGGTGGATGAACTCGAATCACCACGTACGCGAGAAGACCTCCATGTAAACATATACAAAACAATATTTCAGTCCAAGATGATGAAATAATAACGATCCTGCTACAACAATCACAACATCATACTCCTCTAAAACCTTCAACAAATCCAAGCCAAACTCAAGTTTAAATAAAAAATATGCATCTCCTAGTCATGGAAATTCTAGGCATGTAGAACACGGATTTGCGAAAAATAAATTGGGGATGGAGGAGAAATATACCACAGATAATTCACACGGAAGGATTCAAACTAAAAATGAATGAGAGATCGGGTGAAGTTTTGCTAGAGTTTGGAGGAAAAAGAAGAAGAAAAGAGAGAGATGGGGGTGAAATACCTCCTTCCTCGGGCTTACTGGAGCCATCGACGTGTAAAATGAATGCTCAAACGGGCGAAAGCGCCCGCATGGAACACCATCTTCAACTTGATTTAACTCACCATTGCCCGAGTGTGCAGATGAAATGACCACTGAAATGGACCTTGACACCCGTTTTAAACGCCGTCGGTGATGATCTTTTAATAATTGCAACATTAGAAGTTGCACGAAGTAGAGAGCGCCTAAAATAACCTGTGAAAACCACCTTTTATTATTAAAAAATGTATTAGTAGAAACACTATGATTATGCATTTTTTTAATGAAAATTTAATGGACCAGGACAGGTAAGTTTAACTTTGTGAATCAAGAACTTTGAAGATGGTTATTCCTGGTTGAAAATTTGATCTTCCATTTGTAGGAGGTGAAATTTGCTAGCTACTACTTTGTGAACAATTGTCTCTATTAGCATAGCCTAGTCTACATGTTTCAAAGCTGCAGACACTTTTTCTTCCCTAGGTGTAGGATTAGTCTTAGTAATGTCAGCCAAAGTTAAGTTCTTTTGTGTAACCGGGATGTCGGACAACAATGTATTTGTGTGTGTCAAGTTTTGTAGCTATCCTTAAGCAGTCATTATACAATTTATTTTGCTTTCTAAAAATTTCTCATTCGTGTTTAGATGTGTTGTTGCAAATACCTATTGTTGTATTGTTGGTAAAATTTTCAGGTTCGCTTGATGTTGTTTTTGCTACAAAGAAATACAATTTAGGATCATGCCTTGAACAAGGGGTGAAAGGATATTGCCTTTCTGATATATCCGCAAAGAACTACTGAGTAATAGCCAATGACTTGCCATATTTTATCATCCATCCTACTCCATTTTTCATAGTGGTGCGTCACTTCTGCCATACTTGAAGCTCTTTTTGGTAATATCTTGTCATGGATTTTGTTGCAGGAAGAAGTGTGTCCTTCTATGAACTAGTAATATGGAGCCACGACAACCGTGACCTAGAAACTACTCCTTGTAAGATACATCATCCCACCATGGGTTCTTCTGGTAGCAGGTGACAAAGCACAAGAACATATGACCTTCTGGAGCAGATGTCATATCTCCATGTCCGTGTTGTCAAGGCCAAAGACCTCCATGCAAAGGACGTGACTGGGATCTGTGACCCACATGTGGAGATTAAGCTTGGATATTACTAGTGCACTACCCATTAGTTTGAGAAGAACACTAACCCCGAGTGTAACCAGGTATTTTCCTTCCCAAAAGAATGCATCCAAATCCTTCTATATCATAGTCATTGTTATAGATGATTTCATTGGGCGAGTTCTGTTTGACCTGAATGAAGTTCCAACGAGAGGAGAGAGGCAAATTCACTATAGCCGTGTCATTTAATTCAAGTCTCCACATAGATTTTTCAGGGCATTTCTATACAAACTACATATGAAACTATATTACATATATGCAATGCTATCCTTTTTTCTCTTTACATAATGTGAAGTACATAATTGTACCACCCTATCATGGACATTTGCTAAATATTTTGTCCGTGCTCTAATTTTCTCAGAGTGATATTTTTCTTATACCAAATTAAACTTGAAAATTTTGGATCTCAATTTATTCATTTAATTTAACCATACTCTATTATAAATCCTGCAATTATACCAAGGATTGGAAAATGGCAGCTTTCTTCAAGCATTGCAATTACATGAAATGAAAAAAATAGCATGCTATTTCAATGTTATAGCATCTCTATAGTGTATCTAGAAGGTCCATATTATGTTTTAGCTATTTTCCTCACTACAATGCTATTCACATATACCATGCTATTTCAATACTAAACGAAATAACCTTGTAGTGTTTTGTGTGTATCACACAACAGCCCATTAGGCACTGCCACATTAACCCAACTCGCTCTCACTCTCTGACATGCAACACATTGAAAAACCCATACAACAATGCATACAGCCTAACATAGCCAACTTCTCACCAGTTTTCCACCAGCTCGCGATTGAGATCGGCGGCGGCATCTCTTGACCGGCAGTGGCGGAGTTGTGACTTGTAAGAGATAGTTGTGGAGGTGGTTCGTGAGTGGCAGTGGCTTCTCTTCATCCCATATCCAATCGAGGGGTCGGCCACACCTCCAACTCTAGCAAGTAAGAGTCGATGTCAAGCATGCGGACGGTGCCAGCAAGTCAACCACCACATTAGAGCAACTTCTCTTCATCCTATCTCCAAGTAGCAATGTCGGTCTTATTATTATTCCTCCAAAAGTATCCATCCTTGAAAATTATGCAAGCTTTAATTTTGTGATATATTAGAAAAACCAAAAGGTTATTTCCAAATATAGCACACTATTAGCATGCTATAACTTTTATAGCAACCATAGAAGGGAGGCGCTACATTTTGTAGCATGCTATTTCTAACATTGATTTAATGTAGTGGACGATGAAAAGTTCACATTTTCTAAGGGGTGTTCCATGGGGTGACGGACATAGCATGCCGCATGTGTGTTCTCTTTTAGGTCAACCCTCCGCATCTTCAAGAATGGTAACGTGTTGTACGATCAATCATTCACACAACATGGATCGTCTCACATGAGAAGATCACACTCCACACATGATTTACCATGTATATAATGCTCTAAAATAAAATAAAATATATAGGGGACAAATGAATGATATTTCCTTACTAAAAGGCTGATTATACAACTTTGGGATGGAAGAATATTGCCTAGTTACTCATGCGCAGACTACTAGTGAATGCACACAAAGAAACAATTGGACAAAATAGGTCATTGATGTCACAAATACTTTCTCCTTTGTCAAAAATTTAATTGGACCTAAAGGAAAAGAGAGATAACTTGGGCACACCGAGGAGGGAAAATGACAGCCATGAAAAAGCTTCCTAAGTAGATAACGAAGTCCCTCTTCCATGGTCTACCACACATGTAGTGAGCCAATACATGCTTGAGAACACTAGGTGGGGATGCCAGGACATTAGTTTCCTCGTTGTTTGTGCTAGAGAGCTGACGTGGAGCGGTGTTGGGGTCACAATGTAAGGGAAGGCGTGGAGACCACCACACTTGTATGCGGCCAAAGCTGGCATGGAAGAACCGCATTGCCGAGACAAGGGTGAGGCCAAATATATGCGTGCACTGCAACAACTGGCATGCTTGAGCTACGACATCTGCATAGGGAGTTGGGACGAAAGAAGGCACTTGTGTTGCAACTAGAAAGCTGGAGCTATCGCTCTAGGGGATGGGGCCCATGCAGGCACATGCGCTGAAATAGTTGGAGTCATGTCGTCAGGCTATGCGTTTGGGACACACAGGCGCGTGCGCTTGAATAGTTGGTGCGCTGTCGGGCCAAGTGTGGGGCCCATGCAGGCACGTGTGCTAAAACAACAAGTGCTCTTTGGACGCGTTGCCAGGCTAGGGTGAGGCCTGATAGACATGGCATTTTGTCAGTTGTTGATCCGTGGAAATTTTGAATTCCCATAAGTTCATATTTTTTCAAAAATCAATTTTCATAAGTGCAAATTTAGAAAGTGAAATATTCATGAGGTTGAAATTTCGTTAGTTTCAAATTATAAAACTTGTCAGAAGATTTTTTTAAAGTTGGTAAAGCAGTTTTAAAAATTGCCAAAATTGAGAAGTTCTCCGAAATAGAAAGCCCCGAAAACATAATCTCACAACCACCCTTTATTATTAAAAATGTATCAGTAGACAAACTTTGATTATGAATTTTTTGGTTTAATGAAAACATAATGGGCCACGTTAATTAAGTTTTATCCCTCTGCTTCGTGGACTTTTAAAATGGCTTGTTCTTGGTTGGAAATTTGAAATTCCATTTGTAGGAAGTGAAATATGTTAGTTAGTACTTTGTGAACAACAGTCTCTATTAGCGTAGCCTGGCTACATTTTATGAAGTTGTAGAACTTTTATCTTCTCTATTACTACGATCTGACTAAACTATGCTAGCAAAAGTGAAGTTCTTTAGAGTAATTGGTATGACAAACAACAAAGTATTTTTGTGTGTCAAGTTTTGTATCTATCCTTAACAATGCATTATACAGTTTATTTAGTTTTCTGGAAAAAAATCATTCTATTTTATATGTGTTGTTGCAAGTACCTATTTCTCTATTTTTGCTAGAATTTGCAAGATATATTAAGGTTTTTAGGCTGCAACTAAATACAATTTAGGATCAGGCTTGGAATGAGGGATGAAACGATAATGCATCTATTATCTATTGGCGAAGCATTACTGACTAATAACCCATGACTTATCATATTTTATCATCTGACCTACTCTGTTGATCATAATGATGTTTCACTTCAACCATCTATCTATCTATCTATCTATCTATCTATCTCTATATCTATATCTATCTATCTATCTATCTATCTATCTATCTATGTCTATCTATCTATCTATCTATCTATCTATCTATCTATCTATCTATCTATACCTATACTAATTACAGACTTCCTAAAAATTCCCACGTTAATTAGAAAATTAGAGCCGTTAATCTCTGGTGGGACCAAAATTATTACGGTGTAGATTAATCCATCTAATTTTCCATCTCTAATATATCTGTAAAAAAAAGTTCTCACGTGTCTCTCCCCTCATGAGTCAACCATCTCAATCTTTTCTTTTTTGACTCAAAAATTTCACGTATCTTTCTTCCAACCTCTCACGTATTTCTCTGGAAAAATACTCTCACGTGTCCCTCTCCCACATATCTCTAAAATAAATACTATCTTCATGTATCCCTCTCAAACTCTCACGTCTTTAGAAAAAAAGGCCCGACTTCCCTAATCTCTCACGTATCTCCCGAGCTCCATCATATTATTAATTAGGCTAACGCATGCCTGACTCGTAGGATATAGGCTCCCCGCCGCCGCCGCCGGCAAAAATATCACGCCAGCAATCGCCTTTGTTGCCGAAGAGGACACGAGCACTTGGAGGACGTGGTGTAGCGGGAGGCAAGCGTTCAAGTGCCCCAACGACAGCAAGGACTAGTGCCAAGCTGTGGTTGACCTCTCACGGCAGATCGGGAAGGCCATGCGGACATGGGACGATGCGGGGAGTGAGTTCGCGGCTGAAGCAGACAGTCGCTGAGTTCGAGGTAAAGCTTACATCCCCACCCTGCAGAACCTCACCCGTGCTCTCTCCCTGTAGCAAGCTGGTCCGAGACGTCCATGCATGGATAGGCAGACGTGCCCAAGCATCCAGCATTGCTGTGCTAATATGTGGTATGTTTGTTTGTTTCCATCCTTAATTGCTTCGAATCAGATAATCAATTAATTAGCAAAGCAAAGTAGGCATAGTGAATTAGGGATAGGAGAGATATGCACAGAAGGCTTCAGATTTTCTCAGCGGAATAGAGATGAACCCTAGACGCTGCTATGTGTTTTGGCTGAAGCGCCAGGCAGGAGACCGCGCCCCCGCAGTCTGAGGTACTGCTGGTCATGGCTGCTGTTCAGGTGGCGTCCATGTTTTGGATTATGATGATAGTAAGTATGCTCTGACGCTCCTCTGTATTTTCTCTTTTAAATTCTCTCCTCGGCTAGAAAACGCTTTAACTGAAGTCAGCAGACCAAGGTTTGCTGCATGTTGGACGTTGGAATGTAGCCGGCCACATCGTTGCGTACCCGATGGAATTCGAAGTGTCGAGCAGACTCACCGGAAGCTGAGATTAGAGCATCTCCAGCCGCGCCCCCAACAGGTTCTTCCCAGGCGTTTTTGCCACACCGGCGCCAAAAAAACGGCCCAGTCGCGCCCCCAGAAGCCCGTTTTTCGCCGGCTCGGGTCAAAACTGGTGCGGGCGGACCCAGGCCGAACCCGGCGCCCTGGGGGGCGCTTGGGAAGCCGGCACAAGTGAAAAAGGCGCGTGGGTCCGCCTTGGCGGCGACCCGAGGGCCTTTTCCCGCTGTTTCTTGACGCTTTTCCCTTGCATCCCTCCCGCTCGCTCTCATTCCTCCCGCCATTCCCTCCCTTTCTCCCGCCAAACCCCCTCCCGCTCGCCTTCCAGTCGCCGCCATGCCACCGAAGAAGTACGCCATGTCGCGCGCGGCGGCAACCACGACTGGCACCGTGGCCCAGCCGAAGCAGAGGAAGCCGAGGGCGCCGCCATTGAAGCCACCGGGCATGTCGAACGCCGAGTGGAGGGTGGAAGTTCAGCGACGCGAGCAGTCACCGCCGACCGGCGGAACAGGGCCATCGCCAAGAAGGCCCGCGACAACGCGGTGCGCGCGGCGGCGTCCTCCTCATCGGTCGACCATGCGGGGATGATGAATCCACCCGTTGTCAGCCACGCCCAGTACGTGCCCTCGGGACAGCAAGGCCTCGGGTCTCCATGGGGATCGTCATCGCCCGGCTACGCCGACGGCGACGCGCACGGTGCGTTCAACCCAAACGTGACCTTCCCCCATGGCCACCCCGCGACGCGCACACCCTCGCCCGCCTTCGTCGGCGTGCAGTACCCTCCATACAACTACTCACCGCTCGCCTACGCGTCCACACCAACGCCCCATCTCCACCGTGGACCGCTGCCCTTCTCGCACCTCGGCGACACCGACGACACAGGAGTCGACATGGACGACATCATCGCGACAGGAACGACCGCGGCCGCCGCGTCTCCCGGGTTCGCCACCCAGGACGAGGTAGTGGATCTCAGCGGCGACATGGAGGCCGAGCTCGGCTACGTCTACGGCGAGGACGCGCACGAAGCGCAGGAACCCGAGGAGGAGGAGGAGGAGGAGCCGGCTCCTGATCCGACGAAGGGGCGCCAGAAGAAGAAGCGGGCGGCTAGGCCAGGCGGACCGCGCATCAAGTGGACGTCCAAGGAGGAGGAATGCCTCGCCAAAGCATGGAAAGTCATCTGCCTCGACCCGACCACCGGCACGAACCAGAGCTTCGAGACATACTGGGACCGCATCAAGGCCGAGTTCGACGAGCGGAAGCTCGTCGACCCCTACTTCAAAGGCATCTACATGCAGCGCGGCTCCAAGGCGATGGAGAACCATTGGGGGCGTATCCAGGGGGCGTGCAACAAATGGCATGGAATCGTCGAGGAGGTCGCGGCTCGCCCGGAGAGCGGCGCCAGCGTTGAGGATCAGGTACGCACGCCGTTCCCCGCATCTCTTCGTCGTCTACGCCCGCCGCCCACCAACTGTTTGTTCCTCCGCGCAGTTGCTGTGCATGTTCACCATGTATCGGCGCTACAACCTCGACGCCGACTTCAAGCACCTCCACGTCTACAAGCGCATTGACAAGTGCGAGAAGTGGGCGGAAGTCCGACGTACCCTCAACAAGGCCAAGGAGACATACAAGCCGGACGCGATGACTCTGGGCGCGTTAGAGGGGCGGCCGGACGGCCACAAATTGGCAAAGAAGGGGAAAAACGCCGACGCGGCAACCGCACGAGTGCAGGAGTCCATCGAGCATTGCCTCGCCGACGCCCAGGCCCGGGCCGTCCTATGTGAAGAGAAGACCGAGGCGCGGTGGTCGTCGCTGATGACGAACAGCGCCATCAAGCTCGACCTGCTCCGGACAAACGTCGACCTGCTCCGGACCAACATCGCCGCGAAGAAGAGGAACACCGACATGGCTTTTCTGATGGGCGGGGCGGACATGCTCCAGAGCGACGACGAGCAGCTCAGGGCATGGTACATGGCGGAGCGCGGCCTCATCCTGAACCAGATGCAGACGGCAACGCCGACGACACCGACGACGCCAGCTCCAGCGCCCACGGCCACACGGACGCCAACCCCGACCGACGCCTCTACATCGCCGCCCAGCAGTACCGAAGCCGCACCGACACAGCCTAGCACCGAAGCAGCTCCGACACCGCCGAGCCCGCGCATGCCGACTCCGCCAACGCCTGGAGCCGACCCCGCCGAGTGATTTGTTGCGCACGCGAACTTGCGGCATGCGGCGCTCTGTTTTTTGTAACGTCAGACTACGTCCGATCGCCGGATTTGTGGCGTCTTTTGTTAGCGGGAACGACCTAGTTCAAATTTCCCGCATCATGGGGCCGGCGCTTGGGGGCGTGACTGGGAGCTAGGTTGCCCCCAGGGGCCGAACTAGCGCCGGCACGCCCCTAGGCCGCTCTATTTAGGCGCCCTGGGGGACCGAACGGCTGGAGATGCCCTTAGGTACTGTCCGGATGATCCTCTGCACGCCAGGTTACATCCTTTGTATTTAGATGAACCCATATAACCTACATGTTCAGAATTTGAGAAGCAACCTGTAATTTGTCAAGTTGGTTCATTTTCAACTAAGGTTAGTTACAAGCTTAATAAGAAAAAAATATTTCTTTTTGTTTGCAGCCTTTGCGTAATGGGAATTTCGTCATAAATCTATTGCTTTCTACAGGATAGACACGTGGCATGTTCATAAAAAAAGAAGTTTCCTCTACTGGGTGCATGTATTCCTGTCACATCTCAGGAATATGATGTACACAACTCCATGTATGTACAATGTTTTTTTGTTTATCCTTGCACATAGTTTTTCAGTGTAATCATCAGAAGATCTATTAAGATGTACATGAAGTCATGCACCAAACGAAAAACCACCCGAAATGTCAGATTGGACTATATATATAAAATGAGACCACTAGATCATGTATATGAAAGAGTGATGATGCGTATTAGTTCATTTTCTTGAAGTTAACCCAACACAACAATGATTACAAAGACGCCTAACTGGTGATTTATTGATGCCTGCCTCATGTCAAGTTGAACTGGCTAAAGGATATAATGAACTAGGAACATATGCATGAATGAATGACCCACGGTTGGTAGGATGACACTTCTGTAGGCATCTTGCCATTTAATAAAATTAAGAGTAAACCATAAATGCCAGGTATATATATCTACAGCGTACAAATTAGTTTCTTTTACCACTTATGTTAAAAGTATCTATCATAGCAGAAACAAATGTCAACCAATATTTCAGGGTAGGGAATCGTGATTGCTCTCATAAGTTTGGTTAGAAATATTTCTCAGTGCAGGTGGTGGATCACGATTCCTCAGGTTTAGGTTAATATAGTTGCTGCCTAATATTAGTAAGAATGCCCCAATTCCGTCAAATATTCAATATATTTTAAACTGAGCAAACATTCAATTTTTAGTCCATGATATATGAGGAGTGGGAGTATGCTCCCAGGAGTACACACACACACACACAGACACACCTATATATATCTACGGCATACAAAAAATCCCAGGCATATATATCTACGGCATACAAAAAAGTTTCTTTTACCCGTTATGTCAACAATATCTATTGTAGGAGACACAAATGTCTAACAATATTTCATGGTAGTGAATCTTGATTGCTCTCATGAGTTTGGTTAGAAATATTTCTTAGTGCTAATCGACCAAGATTACTTTCATGGATTCAGTGGGTATAGTTTCTGTCTAATATTAGTAAGAATGTTCAACTTGTATTTAGTATCCAATATATTTTAAGTAAGAGCAAATACTTATTTTTTGTCCTTGATATATATTCTCCCGTATTCTTTTTTCATATGTTTAGGTGCTAATTTAACCTGCGATGGATATCAAAAGTTCTATTCTGCAGAAGCAACAATTAAGCGAATTGATATATGAGGTAAGTGGTACTACATATAATGCGGCAAATATAATAGAAAAACTGTAGAAAAGAAGGGAACCACTTCTGCTGTCCAAAATGTGAAAAAGAACCTGAGAAGACATGTCCGAGGTAAATTTGCTAATATCTCATTGTTTAGGTAGAAAATTATGTTGCACTATAACCACATGTCCCATTTTATGGCTTAGGTGCAAACTCAAGCTAGAGATACGTGATCTTAGTGATATGATGACTTGCACCATGTTTCAGGCAGAAACACACAAACAAAATGATTAATCAATCTGCATAATTCTCGATACATAGGGATGATTGTGATATACTTAACGAGTAAGTTGTGTGCACATAAACCACACATGAAGGTAACAAATTAACTAGGCGTTATACACAGAACAAGGCTGCACTTCTTGACGAGCATTAGCAAAGCCCGTTAGAAGAAAGACAATATTTGAGGGTATTTATTTGATTATCTACTTTATATTGTTATCAAATAATATATAGTATAATTTACCTCCTAGCTAACATAGAAGATGCAGATAGTTATCCAATTAGCATCCCATGTTCTGCATATCAATCAGTTTTTTCTAATATATATGTCGTCAACTTTTCTAAACTATGTTTCCACAAACTCAAAGTAAGTCAATATATAACACATTACAATAACTACAACATTGTCCCTTTGAGTAGGAAAAGTGTGTTTGATAAAACAAGAAATAAACAACATCAATTAACTAGCCCGTGCGAATGCACGGGTTGACGACTAGTACTAGAAGTTCTCCTTGGTAATGTTTATTCCTGGATTTTGTTGCCGCAGAAGTGTGTTTTTCTACGAACTGGCAAGATGCAGCCACCGTAACCATGGCTTGGGTACTACTCCTTGAAAGAGACATTATCTCACCTTTGGGTTTTTCTAGTAGCAGGTGACAAGGGGAGATTTGAGCCTCTAGAGCAGATGTTCGTATGTGCATGTAACAAGGCCAAAGATCTCCATGCATAGTATGTGATTGGGAACTGTGACCCATATGTCACCGAAAGGAATGCATCAAATCTTGCTATATATCGAGGTCATTGTTAAATACAAAAGGACTTTGTTATGGATGATTTCATTGGGCGAGTTGTGTTTGACCTGAATGAAGTTCCGAAGAGAGGAGTGAGGCAAACACACTATAGCCGCGCCGTTTAATTTAAGTCTCCATGTAGATTCTTTTTCAGGGTGTTCCTATACGGACTACATATGAAGTGTATTACACATATGTAGTGCTAACCATTTTTTCCTTTACAAAATGTGAAATACATAAATGTAAAACAAAAACTTGATCTGTCACCTCTGCCATAGTTGAAGCTCTTTTTGGTAATACCTTGTCATGAGTTTTCTTGCAGCACAAGTATGTCCTTCTGTGAACTGACATGATGCAGCCACCGCAGCCCCAAGCTGGATACTACTCCTTGAAAGAGGCATTATTCCACATTGGTAGTTTTATGGCAGTAGGTGACAAAGAGCACAAGCACATATGACCTTCTAGAGCAGATGTCGTATCTCTATGTGCGTGTTGTCAAGGCCAAAGACCTCCATGCAAAGGATGTGACCGGGAGTTGTGACCCATATGTGGTGATTAAGCTTGGATATTAGAAGTGCACCACCCATCACTTTGAGAACAACACTAACACCAAGTGTAACCAAGTATCTGCCTTCCTGAAAGAACGCATCCAATCCTACGATATCATAGTAATTGTTAAAGATGATTTCATTGGGCAAGTTGTGTTTGACCTGAATGATGTTCCAAACAGAGGAGCGAGGCGAACCCACTACAACCGTGTCATTTAATTCAAGTCTCCACATAGATTTTTTAGGGCATTTCTACACTAACTACATATGAAAGTGTATTACACATATGCAATGCTACATTTTTTTGCTTTACATAATGTGAAGTACATAGTTGTACAACCCTATCATGGATATCTGCTAAATATTTTGTTTGTGCTCTAATTTTCTCGAAATGATATATTTCTTATACCAAACCTGAAAGTTTTGGATCTCAGTTCATTCATTGAATATAACCGTACTCTATGATAAATCCTACAATTATACAAGAGATTGGAAAACGGCCGCTTACTACAAAGCAATGCAAATTTAGAACGGCAAAATTATCAAGAGGTCCCATTTTTTTATAGATCAAATTTCATAATTTCAAATAATAAAATTTGTCATAAGTTTTTCTTAAAGTCAGTAAAGATCTTTAAAAAATTGCAAGAATGAGAAGATGTATGAAATAGAAAGCGCCTAAAACAGCCTATCACAACCACCTTTTATTGTTAAAAATGTATTAGTAGACAAACTATGATTATGTATTTTTGTTTAGTCAAAATGTAGTGGGCCAGGACAGGTATGTTTTACCCTGTGAATCAAGAACTTTGAAGATTGTTGTTCCTGGTTAGAAATTTGAGCTTCCATTTGTAGGAAGTAAAATATGCTAGCTACTACTTTGTGAACAATAGTCTCTATTAGCATAGCCTGGTCTACATTTTTTGAAGTTGTAGACATTTTTATATTCTCTAGGAGTAGGATCAGTCTTAGTTATGTTAGCCAAAATTAAGTTCTTTAGTGTAACCGGGATGTCGAACAACAATGCATTTGTGTGTGTCATGTTCTGTATCTATCCTTAAGCATGCAATATACAATTTATTTTGCTTTCTAAAAATTTCTCATTCGAGTTTAGATGTGTTGTTGCAAGTACCTATTGTTCTATTGTTGGTAGAATTTGCAAGTTCTCTTAATGGTTTTTTTGGCTACAACAAAATACAATTTAGGATCATGGCTGGAATGAGGGATGAAAGAATACTGTGTTTGGGATATATCAGCAACACATTACTGAGTAATGGCCCATGACTTGCCATATTCTATCATCCATCCTACTCCGTTGTTCGTAATGATGTGTCACTTCTGCCATACTTGAAGCTCTTTTTGGTAATACCTTTGTAACATCCCAAATTTTCAATTTGGAATGTTATACACTAGATCATATGCATATCATATTTTCTTGCATTTGGTTGATCCTAGAAATTTCACGCAACTCAAGGACCCTCGGAGAGAGTTGGAGATTTCGTTATTTTCATATTTGAGAGTTTTCTCGAATTTTGAAAAATAGGATCATTTGATTTATTTATTTAATCTTCAATAAATTTTCCGGTGTCAAAATATATGAGAGAGGGAATAATATGACTTTCCCAAATTTAGGAAAAATGAAGATATAATAAATAGATCAATTTTGCTTTCCGGTGTTTATTTGCATTTTATTTGGATAGGGAAAAATGCGCGTTCTCAAAAATTGCATTTTAGGTCCGGAGAAAAGTTCATTTTGTTCGGCTCATTTTTAGGAGTCGGGGAAAATTTACTTTTAATTTTTCGGAGTTCGTTTAGATCCCTTTTTGTTTTTTTTTTCTGCGCGAGGAAACTATTTAAAAAAAAAATTGAGCAGCGCCTTGGGCCAAAGGCCCAAGCCAAGCCACCTACCGCCGCGCTCCCAGGCGCCAGGCGCCGAGCCAGGAGCCGGTCGGCCGCCGCCGCCTCTTGCTAGGACCGAATCCTTTTAGGATTCTAGGGCGCCCCCTTGTCCCCTTTTCCTTATTTCGTTTTCTTTAGTCCTACTCCGTTTATTTTCTAGATCTTTCCTACTCCTATTCTAATTCCTTGTCCTCTACCCCAAGTAAACCCCTCCCCTCCTCAATATAAATACCCAAGCACCCCCCCTCTAAACACATCAAATCAAAGCTCTCCTCCACACCGCGCCTTGCACCGCCGCCGCGCCGCATCACACTGCGCCCTGCGTCACCGCCGCCGCGCCGCCTCACCCGCGCCGCCACCCCACACCCCGCGCCGCCGCCGCACCTCGCCGCCTCACCCGCGCCGCCACCCCACACCCGCGCCGCCGCCGCACCTTGCCCACGCCGCCGCCCTACGCCGACGCCGCCGGAGCCCCGTTCACCGGAGACCTCGCCAAGGTAGCCCCGCGCTACATCTATTCTTTTCCTCGGATCGTTCTCTTCTAATCGTTCCGATTCTTTTCTTCTCTAAACCGTTCCGGTTTTCTAGATCAGTTTTTCGATCGGTTTTTCTTCTCCGAAACCCTAGATCGGATTCGTTTTCTTCTCCGATTTAGTTGCCTTTGGACCGTTCGCCGGACCGTTCGTCCTAACGAACGTGATCACCGGATTCTTCTAGTTTAACGACGTCCGTTCGTTTAACCGTTCTTCTTTTTCTCTTCGTCGGATTTATTCCGCGATCGCGATCTCAGATCCGATCTTCTTCCTAGTCTATTTTTCCGCTCGTTTATCGGAATCAGGTGATTCAAGCGCCTGGAGTTTCATCTCGAAACCGCCGTTCCGTCTAACCAACTTGAACAAGCTTTTGTTAAGTAAAATTTTGACCTAGTTTCAACTTGCTAGAACCGAGTTGTTTTCTTCCGCCGTTTGTTTTTCGTTCTTTCTTGCAACCGGAGTTCTTAAGTTGAACTACCTGGTTCGATCTCTTGTTCGAGTTTTACCTGTGCATTAGATGAGTACTTATTGTATGCTTGTTGTTTGTCTGCGATAGATTACCCGGATTGCGCCGCTTGTTACTTCGAAACCCTAGGACTCGCGGATCATCAGCAAGGCAAGTAACACTTTGATCATACCTTCTCTACAACCCATGTTTCATTGCATTAGATCAATCCTCACACATTGCATGATTAGGATCTAATTAAATTGTGGGATGGGAAGTAGATGAGGTAGTACCTATTACCTGTATTATTATGAAACCTTTGGGAGTTACTTCTACGTTTGCTTATTATGCCATGCTATGCTAGTAGACGTGGATTGGGTGAGTATATCCATGACAGATGTGAGATGATAATTTTAATGGTTTATTTAAGGTGGCAACTTAAACACACATCTGGGTGGATTGAGGCACCTGATGTCTATCAGGACTTGCCTGTTTTTTTTGGACCGCCACCCAGGCTCAAAGGGATCATAAGATCTTTCATGCTAGAAACTTCCGTGTGCAGCCACATGCTACTATGGGCTCTGGCATAGTTGACTAAGTTGTGCGAACTCTTACGGGGTGGACTAGCAGATGTAGGGGATGTAGGTGTACCGGTCTACCCCACATGTAAGGTGCTAGTGCTTCTGAAAGACTATGTCTCGGTCATCCGTCTTCTCAAACACCATGTAGTGCGAGAAACCAAACGGAGGCGATCGAGTCATGTGGGGAAAAGTGCGCAAACCTCTGCAGAGTTTACAAACTAATCATGATTAGCCGTGTCCCCGGTTATGGACAACTTGAGTATCTAGTACTTGAATATCATTGTGAATCTCAACATGTTACTTCTAATTAATGTTATTGGGTTTTAATTACTTTTAATTGGGATTGAGAATGCTGTCAACCATTCTCAATGTTTCACAACCACCACGATAGTAAATAAAATTTATTCCTTTGCAGTAGGGAAAAATTGGCTTTACGCAAAACTGTAACCATAGAGCTTTCCACCAGCCATATATGCATGTAGTATAGCTGTTTCATTCCATTACTCTCTATGTGTTACTTTGCCAGCATATTCCATGTGCTGACCCGTTTTCGGGCTGCAACGTTAATGTTGCAGACTTTTCAGACGACGATTGAGGTGCGTTTAGGTCGTGGTTCTATACTCAGTGATGCCGCTCGAGTTAATGGACCCATTTATCTTCCAAGTCTTCCGCTGTTATCTTTAAAATATGGCCTTAAGTCATATTTATTGTAATAAGTTTTTTTTTTGAGCCATCGATGTAATAAGTGTGTGATTGCAACTCTGCTATAAAACCTCGATGTACTGTGTGGTGTCAGCATTACTGATCCAGGGATGACACCGTAGCACAGTAGACGTGATCCATTCGGGTCAGGTCGCTACAACCTTGTCATGGTTTGTTGTAGGGACAAGTGTGTCCTCCAATGAATTGGTATGATGGAGCCACCACAGTCATGACCTGGAGACTACTCCTTGAAAGGGACATCATCCCACCATGGGGTTTTCTGGTAGCAGGTGACAAGAGCACAAGCATATATGACCTTCTATAGCAGATGTCATATCTCTATGTGCGTGTTGTCAAGGCCAAAGACCTCTATGCAAAGGATGTGGCTCTCGTTGTGACCCATATGTAGAGATTAACATTGGATACTACAAGTGCACCACCCATCACTTTGAGAAGAACAATAACCCCGAGTATAACTAGGTATTTGCCTTCCTGAAAGAATGCATCCAAATACTACTATATCGTAGTCATTGTTAAAGATGATTTCATTGGGCGAGTTGTCTTTGACCTGAATGAAGTTCCAAAGAGAGGAGCGAGGCAAAACCGCTATAGCTGTGTCATCTAATTCAAGTCTTCACATAGATTTTTTCAGGGCAGTTCTATACTAACTACATATGAAAGTGTATTACACATATGCAATACCATCCTTTTTGTTTTACATAATGTGAAGTCCATAATTGTACAACCAAATGATGGATATTTGCTAAATATTTTGTCCGTGAGGCAAAATATGTGTGTGCACTGCAACAACTAGCATGCTTGAGCTACGACGTCGAGATAGGGCGTGGGGACAAAGAAGGCACTTGTGTTGCAACTAGCAAGCTGGAGCTATCGGTCCAGGGGTTGGGGCCCAAGCAGGCACATGCACTAAAACAGTTGGCATCCTAGAGTCATGTCGTTAGGCTACACATTTGGGCCACACAAGCGCGTGCGCTTTGGTGTGCTATTGGGCCAAGGGTGGGGCCCACACATGCATGTCTTCTATAACAACTAGTGTTCTGGAGCTGCGTAGTCGAGCTAGGGTGAGGCCAAATAGACATGGGATTTTCTTCAGTTGTTGATCCATGGAAATTCTGAAATCTCATAAGTTTGTATTTAAAAATAATCAATTTTCGTAAGTGCAAATTTAGAAAGTGAAATGTTCAAGAGGTTCAATTTTTTGAAGTTGAAATTTCATAAGTTTCAACTTATAAAACCTTCCATGAGATTTTCTTAAAGTCGGTAAAGCAATTTTCAAAATTGCCAAAATTGAGGACTTCTCCGAAACGGAAAGCGCCTAAAACAACCTCTCACAACCACCTTTTATTTGTTAAAAATGTATCATTAGAGAAACTATGATTATGATTTTTTTGTTTAATGAAAATGTAATGGGTCACGTCAGTTAAGTTTTATCCCTCTTCTTTATGAACTTTTAAAATGGCTTGTTCCTGGATGGAAATTTGAACTTCCATTTGTAGGAAGTGAAATATGTTAGCTAGTATTTTGTGAACAACAATCTCTATTAGTGTAGCCTGGTCTACATTTTTTGAAGTTGTAGACTTTTTATCTTCTCTAATACTAGGATTTGACTAAACTATGCTAGCCAAACCGCATTTCTTTAGTGTAACTCAGATGTCGACAAACAAAGTTATTATGTGTCAAGTTTCGTATCTATCCTTAAGCAGGCATCATATAGTTCATTTAGTTTTCTGGAAATCTCTTATTTGAGTTTAGATGTGTTGTTGCAAGTACTTATTTCTCTATTGTTGCTAGAATTTTCAAGATATCTTAAGTTTATTTTTGGCTACAACTAAATACAATTTGGGATCATGCTTGGAATGATGGATGAAAGGGTAATGCGTCTATGATCTAGCGGCGTACCATTACTCAGTAATAACCCTTGACTTACCATGTTTAATCATCAATCCTACTATGATTGTCGTAATGATGTGTCAATTCTACCATGCTTGAAGCTCTTCTTGGTAATATTTATTCATGGATTTTGTTGCACACACAAGTGTGTCCTTCTATGAAATGGCAAGTTGAAGCCACCATAACCATGGCCTTGGGACTACTCCTCGAGGGAGACATTATCTCACCTTGGGGGATTCCTAGTAGCAGGTGAGAAGAGCACAAGGACAATTGACATTCTGGAGAGGAAGTATGTGTGTGCATGTAACAGGGCTGAACATCTCCATGCAAAGATTGTGATCGGGAGCTATGACCCATATGTTGAGATTATGCTTGGAAATTATAGGTGCACCACCCATCAATTTGAGAAGAACACTAACCCTGAGTGTACCCAGGTACTTGCCTTCCCGAATGAATGCATCCAATCGTCCTATATTGCGGTCATTGTTAAAGACAAAGACTTTGTTAAGGATGATTTCATTGGGCGAGTTATGTTTGACCTCAATGAAGTTCCAAAGAGACGAGCGAGGAAAACCCATTATAGTCACACCGTTTAACTCAAGTCTCCATGTAGATTCTTTTTTAGGGTGTTTCTATACGGACTACATATGATTTGTATAATAGATATTTAGTGCTAATCGTTTTTTCCTTTTCAAAAAATGTGAAGTACATAAATGTACAACCATAACTTGATGTGTCACTACTGCCATACTTGAAGCTCTGCTGGGTAATACCTTGTCAGGGATTTTCTTGTAGGCACAAGTGTGTCCTTCTATGAACTGACAAGATGCAGCCACCGTAGCCCCGACCTAGATACTGCTCCTTGAAAGAGGCATTATTCCACGTTGGGGGTTTTATGGCAGAAGGTGAAAAAGAGCACAAGCACATAAGACCTTATGGAGAAGATGTCGTAACTCTATGTGCGTGTTGTCAAGGCGAAAGACCTCCATGCAAAAGATGTGACTGTGAGTTGTGACCCATATGCGGAGAATAAGCTTAGATGTTACAAGTGCACCACCCATCACTTTAATAAGAACACTAACCCCAAGTGTAACTAGGTATTTGCCTTCCCAAAAGAACGCATTCAATCCTGCTATATCGTAGTCATTGTTAAAGATGATTTCATTGGATGAGTTGTGTTTGACCTGAATGAAGTTCCGAAGAGAGAGCGAGGGAAACCCATTACAGTCGTGCCATTTAATTCAAGTCACCAAATAGATTTTTTGAGGGCATTTCGATACTAAGATACATATGAAAGTGTATTACACATATGCAATGCTATCCTTTTTTGCTTGACATAATGTGAAGTACATAATTGTACAACCCTCTCATGGCTATTTCCTAAATATTTTGTCCATGCGATGATATTTTCGGAGTGATATATTTCTTATACTAGACCTGGAAGTTTTGGATCTCGATTCATTCATTTAATTTTACCATATTATATGATAAATCCTGCAATTATACCAGAGATTTGAAAATGGTGGCTTACTACAAGCATTGCAATTACACGAAATGAAAAAAGCATTCTATTTCAATACTATAGCGTCTGTATAGCATATCTACAAGGTCCAGATTATGTTTTAGCTAATTTCCTCACTATAATGCTATTCACATATAACACACTATTTCAACACTAAACTAAATAATATTTTAGTGTTTTGTGTGTATCACATAGCAGCCCATCAAGCATTGCCGTATTAGGCCAAATCGCTCTCACTCTTGGATATGCAACACGTACAAAAGCCATACAACAATGCATACAACCAAACATAGCCAAATTCTCAACAGTTTTCCACTAGCTCATGACCGAGGGCAGCGTCAGCATCTCTTAACTAGCATTGGCGGAGTCCTGACACGTGAGAGATGGTTGCGGAGGTCATTTGTGAGTGGAAGTGGCTTCTCTTCATCCCATCTCCAATGGAGGGGTTGGCTATGCCTCCATCTCTTGCAAGTAAGAGTCGATGTCAACCATGCCGATGGTGCCAGCAAGTCAACTAGCACATTAGAGCAACCTCTCTTCATCCTATCTCCAAGTAGCTGTGTCATCCTTATTCTATTTCCTCCCAAAGTTTTCATCCTTGCAAATTATGCAAGCCTTAAATTTGTGATATATTTAAAAAATTATCCAAAAGGCTATTTCCAAATATAGCACACTATTAGCATGCTATAACTTTAATAGCATCTGGAGAAGGGCGGTGCTGAATTTTATAGCGTGCTATTTATTACATTGGTCTAATGTAGTGGATAGTGACTCATTCGCATTTTCTAAGGCGTGTGTCGTGGGGTGATGGACATAGCATGCTGCATGTGCAGTCTCCCCCATATTAACCCTGCACATTTTCAAGAATGGTAACGTGTTGTACGATCAATCATTCGCACAACACTAAGGGTCTCACATGAGAATAGCAAGCTCAACACATGATTTACTATGTTTATAACGCTCTAAAATAAAATAAAACATAAAGGGGACAAATGAATCGTATTTCCTTACTAAAAGCCCGATTATACAACTACGGGATGAAAAATATTATCTATTTACTCGTGCGCGGACTACTAGGGAATGCGCACAAAGAAACAATTAGGCAAAATAGGTAATTCATGTGACAAATACTTTCTCCTTTATCAAAAATTTAATTGGACCTAAAGGTAAAGAGAGATAACTTGAGCACACTGAGGAGGGAAAATGACGGCCAGGAAGAAGCATCGTAAGTAGATAACAAATTCGCTCTTTCATGGTCTACCACACATGTAGTGAGCGAAGACACGCTTGAGAACACTAGGTGGGAATGCCAAGACATTATTTTCCTCATTGGTTGTGCCAAGGAGCTCACAGGGAGCCGTGTTGGGTAGCGATGTAAGAGAAGGGGTGGAGACCACCCACACACACATGGTGCCAAAGCTGGCAATCAAGAGCCGCATTGGCAGGTCAAGGGTGAGGCCAAATATGCGCGTGCACTACAATAGCTGGCATGCTTGAGCTACGAGGTTGACACAAGGAGTGTGGACGAAGAACACACTTGTATTGCAATTAGCAAGCTGGAGATATCAGTCCAGGGATAGGCCTCATGCAGACACATGCTCTAGAATAGTTGTCGTGCTGGAGTCATGTTGTCAGGCTATGCGTTTGGGCCGCACAGGTGCGTGCACTTGAATAGTTGGCACACTGTCGGGCCAAGGGTGGGGCCCACACAGGCACGTCTGCTAAAATAACTCAATTTTCATAAGTGCAAATTTAGAAAGTGAAATTTTCAAGAGGTTCGATTTTTTTAAAGTTGGAATATCATAAGTTTTAAATTATAAAACTTGCCGTAAGATTTTCTTAACATCAATAATGAAAATTGCCAAAATTGAGAGGTTCTTCAAAATAGAAAGCACCTAAAACAACCTCTCACAACCACCTTTTATTGTTAAAAATGTATCAGTAGACAAAATTCTATTATGAATGTTTTATTTAATTAAAACATAATGCACCACGTCAGTTATATTTTATCCCTCTGCTTCGTGAACTTCTAAAATTGCTTGTTCCTAGTTGGAAATTTGAACTTCCATTTTTAGGAAGTGCAATATGTTAGCCATTACTTTGTGAACAACAATATCTATTAGTGTAGCCTGGTCTACATTTTTCGAAGTTGTACACTTTTTATCTTCTCTAGTACTAGGATCTAACTAAACTATGCTAGCCAAAGTGAAGTTCTTTAGTGTAACTGGGATGTCGAACAACAAACTATTTTTGTGTGTCAAGTTTTGTATCTATCCTTGAACATGCATTATACAATTTATTGAGTTTCCTGAAAATTTCTCATTTGAGTTTAAATGTGTTGTTCCAAATACCAATTTCTCTATTGTTGCTAGAATTTGCAAGATATCATAAGGTTTTTTAGGTTACAGGTAAATACA
This sequence comes from Triticum urartu, assembly GCF_003073215.2. Lineage (NCBI taxonomy): Eukaryota > Viridiplantae > Streptophyta > Magnoliopsida > Poales > Poaceae > Triticum > Triticum urartu. The sequence goes on from NC_053022.1 coordinate 54,849,929, forward strand.
ATTTGGGGTCATGCTTGGAATGAGGGATCAAAAGATAATGAGTCTATGATCTATCGGAGTAGCATCTCAGTAATAATCCCACGACTTATCATGTTTTATCTTCAATCTACTCTGTTGGTCGTAATGATATTTCACTTCTACTATACTTGAAGCTCTTCTCGGTAATATCTATCCATGGATTTTGTTGCACACACAAATGTGACCTTCTATGAAATCGCAAGATACAGCCACCGTAACCATGGCCTAGGGACTAATCCTTGAAAGAGACAGTATCTCACCTTGGGGTTTTCTAGTAGGACATGACAAGAGCACAAGGACATTTAACCTTCTAGAGCAAATGTTTGTATGTGACTGGGAGCTATGACGCATATGTGGAGATTAAGCTTGGAAATTAAAGGTACACCATCCATCACTTTGAGAAGAGCACTAACCCTGAGTATACCCAGGTGTTTCCCTTCCCAAAGGAATGCATCCAATCTTGCTATATCGAGGTCAATGTTAAAGATAAAGACATTGTTAAGGATGATTCCATTGGGTGAGTTATGTTTGGCCTGAATGAAGTTCCAAAGAGAGGAATGAGGCAAACCTGCTACAACCCCACCGTTTAATTTAAGTCTCCATGTAGATTCTTTTTTAGGGTGTTTCTATACTAACTAAGTATGAAGTGTATTACACATTGCAGTGATTACTTTTTTCCTTTACAAAATGTGAAGTACACAAATGTACAACCATAACTTTATCTGTCACTTCTGCCATACTTGAAGCTCTTCTTGGTAATACCTTGTCATGGATTTCTTTTGCAAGCACAAGTGTGTCCTTCTATGAAATCACGAGATGCAGCCACCGCAGCCCCGGCCTGGATACTACTCCTTGAAAGAGGCATTATTCCACATTGTAGATTTTATGGCAGTAGGTGATAAAGAGCACAAGCATGTATGACCATCTGGAGCAGATGTCGTATCTCTATGTGTTTGTTGTCAAGGCCAAAGACCTCCATGCAAAGGATGTGACTGGGAGCTGTGAGCCATATGTGGAGAATAAGCTTGGATGTTACAAGTGCACCACCCATCACTTTGAGAAGAACACCAACCCCAAGTGTAACGAAGTATTTTCCTTCCCAAACGAACGCATCCAATCCTACGATATCATAGTCATTGTTAAATATGATTTCATTGGGCGAGTTGTGTTTAACTTGAATGAAGTTCCAAAGAGAGGAGCGAGGCAAACCCACTATGGTCGTGTCATTTAATTCAAGTCTCCACATAAATTTTTTCAGGGCATTTCTATACTAACTACATATTTAAGTGTATTACACATATGCAATGCTATACTTTTTTGCTTTACATAATTTGAAGTACATAATTGTACAACCCTATCATGAATATTTGCTAAATATTTTGTCCGTGCTATGATGTTCTCGGATTTATATATTTGTTATAGCAAACCTGAAAGTTTTGGGTCTAGATTCATTCATTTAATTTAACCTTACTCTATGATAAATCCTGCAATTATACAAGAGAGTGGAAAATGGCTGCTTACTACAAGCATTGCAATTACACGAGATGAATAAAAACAGCATGCAATTTCAACATTATAGCGTCTCGATAGCACATCTAGAAGGTCCAGATTACGTTTTAGCTAACTTCCTCACTGCAAAGCTACTCACATATAACACGCTATTTCAACACTAAACAAAATAACGTTGTAGTGTTTTTGCGTGTGCCACACAACAGACCATCATGCATTGTTAGCCCAACTCGCTCTCACTCTCTGAGTTGCAACACATACAAAATCCCATACAACAATGCAGACAACCTAATGAAATCTCCTTTTTATTGATCCGGTGTTGGAACATGAAAGGGTATCCCACACCTATGTGCCAAGAGGTGATCATGGGTATCGAACCCATGAGGGGGAGATTCCATTGAAGTGAGCATCTCTATAGCAAGCTTTTGCCAAAGTGTCAAATCTAGCATTTGACCAGATCAACAAGCAAGTACTGATTCAAACCATTATAATAAAAATATGGTACGGGGATGAGGTCTGCTTACAACCACGTATTGGTGTTGGGATAAAAAATGATACTAGTTTGTGCTCGGGAAGTCACCCGTCAAGAGGTGCTTGCTTCATTCAGAGTGGGGGATGTACCCAAATAACATCGTGACCGGCTCGAGTCCTACCTCAAGAATCAGTTGTCCTACTGAAGACCCTATCTGCCTCGTGGGGTTTCCCCGATAATTAAGATAATAACATCAAACAAAAGATGTGGGCATTCAGTGACTACACCTCATGAATCCCCAAGGATATGATCCACGTTACCCTACTAATCCTTATTGTCACCGGTGTTCGGTTTAACACTTCGCGGTGCCCATGCTCCCAGCCTCGTCGGTGCTCAATCTCCATGATCATGGGTACTTGCAAGGATGAAGATCAAGGACAAGACAAGAGACACTTCATGAAACAATTTTATTTAACACATATGAGACATTGTGTCAAAGACTTCCATTGATCCCTTCACCAAATACCTAGGGCTCGAAGGCTCATGACTCACCCATATCTTACCAAACTACTTACACAAGGAGATCAGATCGCGAGAAGAAATCATTGAAGAACACATCTTCAAATTGATTGATTGCAATATGTCTTACAATGGATGCCTTGTGTGCACGATTACAAGTATGAACTAGACGAGAGAGAACTATGGTGGTGGAGATGGCTATGGAGGTGAAAATGGCGGTGGCTAGGGTTTTTGGATGATGATGATGATGAACAGGTTGTGGGTATGCTCGACGCTCCTCCTCTGCCCCCTGTTGACATTTCGATGGGGTCTCCTTAATAAAAGTTGTTCAGGTGGATGCCCTGCCTCGGTTTCCACACCAAACGACCGCTCATGCGAGCGCTTCCTGTCACATGGAACGCTGTCTTTGCCTCTGCTGGCCTTCTGACGCCTCCTGGTGATTTATTTCTTCTCCATTTTCCTTCCTTTCCCTTCTCCCACGTGATTTATTCCCCTTTTAGCCCATTTCCCATTGAAAGAATATCAAGAAAGGATATATGGAATCATTTGCAGTCATTAGTCATTAGTGGCAATATCGGAGCGAATATCTCTCTTTTAATAAAATATCTTGGTTTAAACAAGGTCGAATTGGAATCATTTGCAGTAATTAGTCATTAGTGGCAATATCGAAGCGAATATCTCTCTTTTAATGAAATATCTTTGTTTAAACAAGGTCGAATTGAGTGTAAAAATATCACTCATCGCCTAACATAGCAAACTTCTCACCAGTTTTCCACCAACACGTGACCGAGGGCGCTGGATGTGTCTCTTAACTAGTAGTGGCCGAGTCTTGACTCGTGAGAGATGGTTGTAGAGGCAGTTCGTGAGTGGTAGTGGCTTCTCTTCATCCCATATCCAATGAAGGGGTCGGCCACGCCTCCAACTCTAGCAAGTAAGAGTCGATGTCAACCATGCCAACGGTGCCAGCAAGTCAAGCACCACATTAGAGCAACCTCTATTCATCCTACCTCCACGTAGTAGTGTCGGTGCCAGCAAGCTGGAGCTATCAGTCCAGGGGATGGGCCCCAAGCAGGCACATGCGCTAAAATAGTTGGCCTGCTGGAGTCATGTCGTCAGTCTATGCGTAGGCCACACAGGCGCATGTGCTTGCATAGTTGGCGTGCTATCGGGCCAAGGGTGGGGCCCACGCAGGCACGTCTACTAAAACCATTAGCTTTCTGGAGCCGTGATGTCAAGCTAGGGTGAGGCGTGATAGACATGGAATTTTTTCAGTTGTTGATCCATGGAAATTTTGAATTACCATAAGTTCACCTTTTTTCAAAAATCAAATTTCGTCGATGCAAATTTAGAAAGTGAAAATTTCAAGAGGTCCAATTTTTCTAAAGTTGAAATTTCATAAGTTTCAAATTATAAAACCTGCTGTAAGATTTTCTTAAAGTCAGTAAAGCAATTTTAAAAATAGCCAAAATTGAGAAGTTCTCTAAAATAGAAAACGCCTAAAACCACCTCTCACAACCACCTTTTACTGTTCATAATGTATCAGTAGACAAACTTTGATTATTAATGTTTTTAATGAAAACATAATGGGCCACATCGATTAATTTTTATCCCTCTTCTCCGTGAACTTTTAAAATGGCTTGTTCCTGGCTGGAAATTTGAACTTCCATTTGTAAGAAGTGAAATATGTTAGCTAGTACTTTGTGAACAACAGTCTCTATTAGTGTAGCATGGTCTATATTTTTCGAAGTTGTAGACATTTTATCTTCTCTACTACTAGGATCTAACTAAACTATGTTAGCCATAGTGGACTTCTTTAGTGTAATCGAGATCTCGAACAACAAAGTATTTTGTGTGCCATGTTCTTTATCTATCTAAGCATGCATTATTCAATTTAATTAGTTTTTTGAAAATTTCTCATTCAAGTTTAGATGTGTTGTTGCAAGTACCTATTTCTCTATTGTTGCTAGAATTTGCAAGATATCTTAAGGTTTATTACGCTATAACTAAATACAATTTGGGATCATGCTTGGAATTAGGGGTTAAAGTATAATGCGTCCGTGATATGTCAGTAAAGCATTACAGAGTTATAACCCATGACTTACCATGTTTTATCATTAATCCTACGCTATTGGTCGTAATGATGTGTCACTTCTACCATACTGGATGTTCTTCTTGGTAATATTTATTCATGGATTTTGTTGCACGCACAAGTGTGTCCTTCTATGAAATGGTAAGATGAAGCTACATTTGACCTTCTCGAGCAGATGTCTGTATGTGCATATAACAAGGCCAAACACCTCCATGCAAAGTTTGTGACTGGGAGCTATGACCCATATGTCGATATTCAGCTTGGAAATTATAGGTGCACCACCCATCACTTTGAGAAGAACACTAGCCCTAAGTGTACCCAGGTATTTGCCTTCCCGAAGGAACGCGCCCAATCCTGCCATATCTAGGTCATTGTTATAGAAAAACACTTTGTTAAGGATGATTTAATTGTGCGAGTTATGTTTGACCTGAATGAAGTTCCAAAGAGAGGAGCGAGGCAAACCCGCTACATCCGCACCATTTAATTTTAGTCTCCATGTAGATTCTTTTTCAGGGTGTTTCTATATTCACTACATGTGAAGTGTATCACACGTATGCGCAATGCTATCCTTTCTTTCCTTTGCAAAATGTGAAGTACATAAATGTACAACCATAACTTGATGTGTCACTTCTGCCATACTTGAAGCTCTTCTTGGCAATACCTTGTCATGGATTCTGTTGCAGGCACAAGTGTGTCCTTCTGTGAACTGACAAGATGCAGCCAATGCAGCCCCGACCACAAAGTGATATATTTCTTATCACAAACCTGAAAGTTTTAAATCCCGTTTCAAGAATTTTAATTTAATTGTATCTCTGCAATAAATCCTTCAATTACAACATGGCTAGAAGCATTGCAATTAAATGCAGTGGAAAAAACATGCTTTTTAGGCATTATAGCATCGCCATAGCATATCTGTAAGGGACACGTTACGTTTTAACTAATTCCTCACTATGGCGTTATTCATGCTATAACATGCTATTTTGACGCTAAATGAAATAATGTTGTAGCTTTTTTGTGTGTATCACACAACAGCCCATTAGGCATTGCTTCATTGACCTAGCTCACTCTCACTCTCTCAGACACTACACGTACAACAACCCATACAACAATGCATACAGCATAACGTAGCCAACTTTTCACTAGTTTCCCACCAGCTCCTGGCCGAGGGCGGCAGCAACATTCATCACTTCTGACAGAAGGTGGCAGAGGCAGTTTGTGAGCCATAGTGGGTTCTCTTCGTCCTGTCTCCAATGGCGGTGTCATCCACGCCTCCAACTCCAGCAAGTAAGCGTAAGTGATGACCAAATGTCAGTCCTGCAAACAAGTCATCCACCACGTGAGAGCAACCTTTCTTTGTCCCGTCTCCAAGTAGTGCAAACTTAGAAAGTGAAATGTTCAAGAGGTTCAATTTTTTTAAAGTTTAAATTTCATAGATTTCAAATTATAAAACCTCCCATAAGATTTTCTTAAAGTCGGTAAAGCAATTTTCAAAATTGCCAAAATTGAGAACTTCTCTCGAATAGAAAGCGCCTAAAACAACCTCTCATAACCACCTTTTCTTGTTAATAATGTATGAGTAGACAAACTTTGATTATGAATTTTTGGTTTAGTGAAAAGTAATGGGCCACGGTAGTTAAGTTTTATCCCTCTAAATCATGAACTTTTAAAGTGGCTTGTTCCGGGTGGGAAATTTGAACTTCCATTTGTAGGAAGTGAAATATGTTAGCTAGTATTTTGTGAACAATAGTCTCTATTAATGTATCCTGGTCTACATTTTTCGAAGTTGTAGACCATTTATCTTCTCTAGTACTTGGATTTTACTAAACTATGCTAGCCGAAGTGAAGTTCTTTAGTCTAATTGGGATGTCAAAAAATAAACTATTTTGTGTGTCAAGTTTTGTATCTATCCTTAAGCATGCATTATATAGTTCATTTAGTTTTCTGAAAATTTCTTATTCGAGTTTAGATGTGTTGCTGCACATACCTATTTCCCTATCGTTGCTAGAATCTGCATGATATCTTAAGATTTTTTTAGGCTACAACTAAATACAATTTAGGATCATGCTTGGAATGAGGGATGAAAGGATAATGCATCTATGATCTATCGGTAAAGCATTACTGAGTAATAATGACTTACCATGTTTTTTCATTAATCCTACTCTGTTGGTCGTAATGATGTGTCACTTTTACCATCCCTGAAGCTCTTCTTGGTAATTTTTATTCATGGATTTTGTTGCACGGACAAGTGTGTCCTTCTATGAACTGGCAAGATGCAGCCACTGTAACCATGACCTTAGGACTACTCCTTAAAAGAGACATTATCTCACCTTGGGGGTTTTTCTAGCAGCAGGTGACAGGAGCACAAGGAGATTTGACCTTCTGGAGAAGAAGTATGTATGTGCATGTAACAAGGCCAAAGACCTCCATGCAAAGTATATGACTGGGAGCTGTGACCCATATGTGGAGATTAAGCTTGGAAATTAAAGGTGCACCTCCCATCACTTTGAGAAGAACACAAACCCTGAGTGTACCTAGGTATTTGCCTTCCCGAAGGAATGCATCCAATCATGCTATATCGGGGTCATTGTTAGAGACAAAGACATTGTTATGGATGATTTATTGGGCGAGTTATGTTTGACCTCAATGAAGTTCCAAAGAGAGGAGCGAGGCAAACCGGTTTCAACCACACCGTTTAATTCAAGTCTCCATGTAGATTCTTTTTCAGAGTGTTTCTATGCTGACTACATATGAACTGTATTACCCATATTCAGTGCTAATCCTTTTTTCCTTTACAAAAAATGTGAAGTACATAAATGTACAACCATAACTTGATGTGTCGCTGCTGCCATACTTGAAGCTCTTCTGGGTAATACCTTGTCATGGATTTTGTTGTAGGCACAAGTGAGTCCTTCTGTGAAGTGACAAGATGCAGCCACCATAGCCCCGACCTAGATACTACTCCTTGAAAGAGGCATTATTCCACATTGGGGGTTTTGTGGTAGCAGGTGAAAAAGAGCACAAGCACATATGACCTTCTGGAGAAGATGTCGTATTCCTATTTGCGTGTTCTCAAGTCCAAAGACCTCCATGCAAAGGATGTGACTGGGAGCTGTGACCCATATGTGTAGATTAAGCTTGGATATTACAAGTGCACCACCCATCACTTTGAGAACACTAACCCCGAGTGTAACCAAGTATTTTCCTTCCCGAAAGAACGCATCCAATCCTGCTATATCATAGTCATTATTAAAGATGATTTCATTGGGCGAGTTGTGTTTGACCTGAATGAAGTTCCAAAGAGAGGAACGAGGCAGACTCACTGCAGCCGTGTCATTTAATTCAAGTCCCCAAATAGATTTTTGAGGGCATTATACTAACTACATATGAAAGTGTATTACAAATATGCAATGCTATACTTTTTTTGCTTAGCATAATGTGAAGGACATAATTGTACAAACCGTATCATGGATATTTGCTAAATGTTTTGTCCATGCTCTGATATTCTTGAAGTGATATATTTCTTATAGCAAACCTAAAAGTTTTGGATCTTGATTCATTCATTTAATTTAACAACACTACATGATAAATCCTGCAATTATACCAGATATTGGAAAATGGCGGCTTACTAGAAGCACTGCAATTACACGAAAAGAAAAAAAAATCATGGTATTTCAATGCATAGCGTCACTATAGAATATGTAGAACGTACATATTATGTTTTAGGTAATTTACTCACTGCAGCGCTATTCACATATAAAATGCTATTACAACAATAAACGAAATAATGTTGTAGTGTTTTGCATGTATCGCACAACAGCCCATCAGGCATTGCCGCATTAGCCCAAATCGCTCTCACTCTTTGAGATGCAACAGATACAAAATCCCATACAACAGTGCATAAAGCCAAACATAGCCAACTTCTCACCAGTTTTCCACCTGCTCGTGACTGAGGGCAGCGGCCGCATCTATTGATCGGCATTGGCGGAGTTGTGACTCATGAGAGACGATTGCGGAGGCAATTTCTGAGCGGCAGTGGCTTCTCTTCATACCATCTCCAATGGAGGGGTCGGCCATGCCTCCAACTCTAGCATGTAAGAGTCGATATCAACCTTGCCGACGGTGCCAGCAAGCCAATCACCACATTAGAGAAACCTCTCTTCATCCTATCTCGAGGTAGAAGCGTCAGCCTTATTCTATTTCCTCCCAAAGTCTTCATCCTTGTAAATTATGCAAGCCTTAAATTTGTGATATATTGAAACTTTTTATCCAAAAGGCTATTTCCAAATATAGCACACTATTAGCATGCTATAAATTTTATAGCATCTGCAGAAGGGCGGTGTTAAATTTTCTAGCGTGCTATTTTTTATATTGATTTAATGTAGTGGACGTCGACTCATTCGCATTTTCTAAGGCGTGTGCCATTGGGTGACGGACATAGCATGACACATGTGTGGTCTCTTCCATATCAACCATGCACATCTTCAAGAATGGCAACGTGTTGTAAAACCAATCATTCGCACAATGTGGTGTGTCTCACATGAAAATACCACAAGCTCCGTAAATGATTTACTATGTTTATAACTCTCTAAAATTAAATAAAACATAAAGGGGACAAATGAATGATATTTCCTTACTAAAAGGTCGAGTATACAACTTTGGGATGAAAAAATATTGCCTATTACTCATGCGCGGACTACTAGGGAATGCGCACAAAGAAACAATTAGACAAAATAGGTCATTCATGTGACAAATAGTTTCTCCTTTGTCAAAGATTTAATTGGACCAAAAGGTAAAGAGAGATAACTTGAGCACACGAAGGAGGGAAAATGACGGCAATGAAAAAGCTTCCTAAGTAGATAACGAAGTCACTCTTCCTTGGTTTATCACACATGTAGTGAGCCAAGATACACTTGAGAACACTAGATGGGGATGGCAGGGCATTATTTCCTCATCGTTTGTGCCAGAGAGCTCACTAGGAGCCGTGTTGGGGTCGTAATATATGGGAATGGGTGGAGACCACCCACACACGTATGGTGTCGAAGCTGGCATGCATGAGCCGCATTGCCGGGTCAAGGGTGAGGCCAAATATGTGCCTGCATTGCAATAGCTGGCATGCTTGAGCTATGACGTCGGGACCAAGAAGGTTCTTTTGTTGCCACTAGCAAGCTGGAGCTATCAGTTTGGGGGATGGGGCTCATGCCGGCACATGTGCCAAAATAGTTGCTGTGCTGGAGTCATGTCGTCAGGCTACGCGTTTGGGTCACACAGGCGCGTGCGCTTGAATAGTTGGCGCATCATCGGGCCAAGGGTGGGGCCCATGTAGGCATTTCTGCTAAAATATCTAGTGTTCTGGCGCCGCATTGTCGGGCTAGGGTGAGGCCTGATAGACATGTCATTTTTTTAGGTCCGCGGAAATTTTGAATTCCCATAAGTTCATCTTTTTTTTTCAAAAATCAATTTTCGTAAGTGCAAATTTAGAAAATGAAAATTTCAAGAGGTCCGTTTTTTTAAAGTTGAAATTTCATAAGTTTCAATTATAAAACCTGTCATAAGATTTTCTTAAAATCAATACAGAAATTTTTAAAATCGCCAAAATTGAGAGGTTCTCCGAAGTAGAAAGCACCTAAAACAACCTCTCACAAACCACCTTTTATTGTTAAAAATGTATCAATAGACAAATTTTGATTTTGAATTCTTTTGTTTAATTAAAACGTAATGGGCCACGTCAGTTATGTTTTATTCCTCTGCTTCATGAACTTCTAAAATTGCTTGTTCCTGGTTGGAAATTTGAACTTCCATTTTTGGAAGTGAAATATATTAGTTATTACTTTGTGAACAACAATCTCTATTAGCATAGCCTGGTCTACATTTTTTTGAAGTTGTACACCTTTATATTCTCTAGTACTAGGATCTAACTAAACTATGCTAGCCAAAGTGAAGTTCTTTAGTGTAAGCGGGATATCAAACAACAAATATTTGTGTGTGTCAAGTTTTGTATCTATCCTTAATTAAGCATGCAGTATACAGTTTATTTAGTTTGCTAAAAAATTCTCATTCGAGTTTAAATGTGTTGTTGCAAGTACCAATTTCTCTATTATTGCTAGAATCTGCAAGCTATCTTCAGGTTTTTTAGTCTACAACTAAATAAAATTTTGGGTCATGCTTGGAATGAGAGATGAAAGGATAATGCATTTATGATCTAACGGTGTAGCATTACTCAGTAATAACCCCATGACTTACCATGTGTTATCAGCAATCCTACTCTATTGGTCGTATTGATGTGTCACTTCTACTATACTTGAAGCTCTTTTCGGTAATATCTATTCATGGATTTTGTTGCACGCACAAGTGTGACCTTCTATGAACTCGCAAGATACAACAACCGTAACCATGGCTTGGGGACTAATCCTTAAAAGAGACAATATCTCACCTTGGGATTTTCTAGTAGCACGTTACAAGAGCACAAGGACATTTGACCTTATGGAGAAGATGTTTGTATGTGACTGGGAGCTATGACCCATATGTGGAGATTAAGCTTGGAAATTACAGGTGCCGCATCCATCACTTTGAGAAGAACACTAACCCTGAGTGTACCTAGGTGTTTGCCTTCCTGAAGGAATGCATCCATTCCTGCTATATCAAGGTCATTGTTAAAGACAAAGACTTTATTAAGGGTGATTTCATTGGGCGAGTTATGTTTGTCCTGAATGAAGTTCCAAAGAGAGGAGTGACGCTATACCGCTACAACTGTGTCGTTTAATTTAAGTCTCCATGTAGATACTTTTTCAGGGTGTTTCTATACTGACTACATATGAAGTGTATTACACATATGCAGTGCTAACCTTTTTCTTCTTTACAAAATGTGTTGTACATAAATGTACAACCATAACTTGATGTGTCACTTCTTCCATACTTGAAGCTCTTCTTGGTAATACCTTGTCATGGATTTTGTTGTAGGCACAAGTGTGTCCTTCTGTGAACTGACAAGATGAGGCAACCGCAGTCCCGACCTGGATACTACTCCTTGAAAGAGGCATTATTACACACTGGGGGTTTTATGGCATTAGGTGAGAAAGAGCACAAGCATGTATGACCTTCTAGAGCAGATGTCGTATCTCTATGTGCGTGTTGTCAAGGCCAAAGACCTACATGCAAATGATGTGAGTGTGAGTTATGACCCATTGATACGTCTCCAACATATCTATAATTTATGAAGTATTCATGCCATGTTTACAAACATTTTATATGGTTTTGGTATGATTTGAATGGAACTAATCGGGACTGACGGTGTTTTTACCAGAACTATTGTGGTGTTGTTTTTTGTGCAGAAGTAAAAGTTCCCAGAATTGGATAAAACTTTTTGATGATTTTTTTGGAAGAAAAGAGACATAATGGAGAAAAGAACCACTAGAGGGAGCCTGCTGCTGCCCACAATACACCCGTGCACGGCAGCCCCCCTAGCGTGCCATGGTGGGTGGTGGACCCCCTGAGGCCCATCTTCTTGTGATTCCAACACTGAAAAATCCTATATATTCAGAAACCTCAGAAAGTTAACCAAGATCAGAAGTTCCGCCGCCACAATCCTCTGTAGCCACGAAAAACGAATTTGGACCCTATTTCGGCACTCTGCCGGAGGGTGAAATCATCACCGGAGGCCATCTTCATCATCCTGGCAGCCACCATGATGAGGAGGGAGTAGTCCACCCTCGGGGCTGAGGGTTTGTACTAGTAGCTATGTGTTTAATCTCTCTCTTTCTCGTGTTCTTGATTTGGCACGATCTTGACGTATCGTGAGCTTTGTTAATATAGTTGGATCATATGGTGTTTCTCACTCTCTATCTTGTTGTCATGAATTGAGTTTTCCCTTTGAGGTTTCATTATTATCAGATTGAATACTTTTATGGATTTGAGAGCATTTGACGTATGTCTTGCTATGAATACCCATGGTGACAGTGGGGTATCATATAGATTAACTTGATATTTGTTTTGGCACTAAACTTGTGGATTCCTGAGGTGACATTGGGGTAATCTATGCATAGGGGTTGATGCACGTTTTCGTCATTCTTTCTCCGGTAGAAATCTTGGGGCACTCTTTGAGGTTCTTTGTGTTGGATTGAGTATTATGAATCTGAAATAGTTTGATGCATATTGTATAATCAACTCACAGATACTTGGTGATATTGGAGTATCCAGGTGACATTAGAGTTGGTTGATGTGTATCATATGGTGTTATTTTAGTATGAATTCTTAGATAGATCGATCGGAGAGGATAACTTGGTGTTATTTTAGAACGAACTCTTGGATAGATCGATTGGAAAGGATAACTTTGAGGTGGTTTCGTACCCTACAAACAATTTCTTCTTATGTTCTCCACTACATAGGAACTTTGGAGTGATTCTTCATTGCACGTTGAGGATAGTTATATGATCCAATTATATTAGCATTGTTTAGAGATTGCACTAGCGAAATTATGAACCCTAGGTCTCATTTTAAAGCTTTGCAATACCGTTTGTTCTCACTTTTGTTACTTGCTACCTTGCTATTTTTTATTGTTCCTATTACAAAAATCAATATCTACTTACATTACTACACTTGTACCACCACCATCTCTTCAGCGAACTAGTGCACCTATATAATTTACCATTTTATTTGGTGTGTTGGGGACACAAGAGATTCTTTGTTATTTGGTTGCAGGGTTGTTGAGAGAGACTATCTTCATCCTACGCCTCCCATTGATTGATAAACCCTAGGTCATCCACTTAAGAGAAATTTCCTACTGTCCTACAAAACTCTGCGCTTGGAGGCCCAACACGATTCTACAAGAACAAGTTTGTTGTAGACATCACTCATATGTGGAGAATAAGCTTGGATGTTACAAGTGAACCACCCATCACTTTGAGAAGAACACTAACCCTGAGTGTAACCTTGTATTTGCCTTCCCGAAAGAACGCATACAATCCTAATATATCATAGTCATTGTTCAAGATGATTTCATTGGGTGAGTTGTGTTTAACCTGAATGAAGTTCCAAAGAGAGGAGTGACCTAACTACATACGAAAGTGTATTACACATATGCAATGCTATCGTTTTTCGGTTTACATAATTGTACAACCCTATCATGGATATTTGCTAAATATTTTATCCGTGCTCTGATGTTCTCGGAGTTATATATTTCTTATACGAAACCTGAAAGTTTTGGATCTTGATCCACCCATTTAATTTAACCATACTCTATAATAAATCCTGCTATTATACAAGAGATTGGAAAATGGTGCCTTACTACAAGAATTGCAATTACACAAAATGAATAAAAATATCATGCAATTTCAATGTTATAGCATATCGATAGCATATCTAGAAGGTCCAGATTACATTTTAGCTAACTTCCTCACTGCAGCGCTATTCACATATAACACGCTATTTCAACACTAAACGAAATAACGTTGTAGAGTTTTTGCATGTATCACACAACAACCCATCAAGCATTGTTAGCCCAACCCAGTCTCACTTTGTGATGCAACACATACAAAATCCCATACAACAATGCAGACAGCCTAATGATATCTCCTTTTTATTGATCCGGTATTAGAACAAGAAAGGGTATCCTGCACCTATTTCCCGTGAGGTGACCCTTGGTATTCAACCCACGAGAGGAAGATAACCTTGAAGCGATAATCTCTAGCAAGCTTTTGCCAAAATGTCAAATCCAACTTTTGACCTGATCAACAAGCAAATAGTGATTCAAGCACTTATAATAAAAAGAAGATATGAGGATGAGGTCTTAATGCTTACAACCATGTATTGGAGTTGGGATAAAAAATTATATTAGTTTGTGCTCGGGAAGTCACCCATTAAGAGGAGCTTGCTTCATTAGGAGTAGATGATGTGTCCAAATAACATCTTGACCGGCTCGAGTCCCGCATTAAGATTCTGTTGTCCTACCGAAGGCCCTATCCGTCTCGTGGGGTTGCCCCGATAATTAAGATAATAATATCAAACAAAAACTTTGGGCGTTCATTGACTACAACTCATGAATCCCCAAGGATATGATCCATGTTACCCATATAAAACTTTGCAGTCCCCTTGCTCCTACCCTCACCAGTGCTGAATCTCCATGATCCTAGGTACCTCTAGGGATGAAGATCATGGAAAAGACAAGAGACACTTCATGAACCAATTTTTTTCACACATACGAGATGTTGTGTCAAAGACTTCCATTGGCCCCTTCACCAAATACCAGGGCTGCAGGGCTCATGCCTCACCCCATACCTTACCGAACTACTCACACATGGAAATCAGATCACGAGAAGAAATCATTGAAGTACACATCTTTAGACTGATTGATTGCAATATGTCTTACAATGGATGCCCTATGCGACACACAATTAAAAGTATGAACTAGATGAGAGAGCACTATGGTGGTGGAGATGGCTATGGAGGTGAAAATGGTGGCAGCTAGGGTTTGTGGATGAAGATGATGATGAACAGGTTGTGGCTATGTTTGACACTCCTCCTCTGCCCCCTATTGATAATTCGACGATGTCCCCTTAATAAAAGTTGTTCAAGTAGATGGCCTGCATCGGTTTCCATGCCAAACGACCTCTCATGCGAGCGCGTGTGGTCGCATGGAACGTTGTCATTGGCTCTGGTAGCCTTCTTACGCCTCCTATTGATTTACTTCTTCTCCATTTTCCTTCCTTTCCCCTCTCCTAGATGATTTCTTCCCTTTTAGCCATTTCATGTGGAAAAATATCAAAGAGAGGATTTGTGGAATTCTTTGCATTCATTAGTCACTAGTGGCAATATTGGAGCAAATATCTCTCTTTTAATGAAACATCTCAGTTTAAACAAGGTTGAAATGAGTGTAAAAATATCACTCATCAACTCCCCCAAGCTTAAACTTGGTCATCCTCGAGCAACATAGAGATAAATCCTAAGCATAAGGAATTCAGTTGTTTAAACCAAAATAATGAAAATGTTTTGGTTCACTTACGATCAGTATGCCTAGATAGCCCTCCGCCTCTTAACCTGAGAACTTATCATAGATATATCGATGGCTGGTTATAGTGCAAGTGTTAGTGAAGTAAAGATAATCACCACAAAGTTTCTGATCTACTAGATAAAACAATTTTGCAATGCTTCATTTCATTTGATCTCGACAACACTTTCTTGGCTGGAATGCGTGGGAAAGTTTCTTAATATAGAGCCATGAAAACATAAGTTAGGATGTACAAAGCATGTAGTAAAACATGATGCTCAAGTGCTCTTAAACACACCATAATTGTCTCCTCCTCTAGGCTCTTAAACACTTTGTTTCAATCATTCTTTGTTGGAACTTTGATTACCACGTGAAGGAGATTATGCCAAATAAGTGATCATGCATAGGTTTTAGATGTGGCCTAATGTTCGCGAACTATGGTCCTTTAGCAATAATGTGTCTTTCGAGCTCTTTTGATCATTCCCCTTTATTTACCACATACACACCCATTCAAGAGAAAGTCGAATACTATTCATTTGTAGTGTTGCCACTACGTATGGTAGCAAACTCATAGCCATAACCCGAGATATCCCTCTTGGTGGATCGTTCATTGGTCAGCGGAGTCCTCAACATAACATCATGAAGGGTGACGAAGCCACATTTACACACGTAAACACGCATATAGTAGCAAAGGCCATGGCACAAACCGAATGCTGTAACACCACGTTGAGATATACAACACAATTTTTTGGCATAATCTCACTCACCTTTCAACTAATTTCCTCTAGACATTTAATCCACAAGTGCTATCAAGTCTATTAAAATTACCAACATGGGGTTGAGCATGTTAAACATCATTTCCACTACAATTTCTCAACTCCCAAGTGTTGAAATACTTACTCTTGTGCAAAGTTATACTTGGTTAATTTCATTTCATTTTAAAAATTGTCCCACCACTGGTGCGTGTCGGTCCTAAACAAACGATTTTTAACCCCTTTCTATGACGGCCTTCAGAACCATTGGCAAGTGAGTGTGTGTGATAGGGGGTCCTTCCCACACGACCCAGAAACCGTCGGGGATATGGAACAGTGCTCCAGAGGTCTTCCAAAATGTAATCGTGTGCGATGCAGCACACACTAAATTCTTTTGCACGTGTGGTATCGGTGATTAAGCATTTATAATGACGCAGTGAAACCATACGGTCTATCGTAACGAACCATTTGGGAAATAGTATGTAAGGCACACGGGCCAACATATGAACTATGTGCGATTTGTGCCCTATCGCACACGAGTTTTCTGCATAACGCGTCTGCCATGCTAGACTCCATCGCACACGTTTTCCAACAATTACCGTCTGTGATAATGTTCTATCACAAACGGTTCAGGAGCCCCTTTGCACACATACAAGTGCTGTAGACCATTTGTGATTTGTTAGGTATCACCGACGGTTGCCGCAAAAGTGACATGTGCTTTTCGTTTGGGATGCCACACGTTTCCTGAAAAAAATACGACTGAGATTGTTGGGGATATTACTACTGGACGTAAACTGGCCAAGAGTAGCTGGATTAACTTCATGAAGATTATAAGCCCATGAAGACGTAAGGATGGTGGCGCTTTACGAAGGCCCAAGGCCCAAAGGCGAGTTAAGGCCTGTAGATGTAAACCGACTTTCTCATGTAACTTGCATTGTAAGATAGTAAGGATAGAGACCGATCCAGACACGTTTATGATCCGGCCTCGGGACTCCGTAACCGGCGGGCGTCAACCTATGTATATAAAGGGACGACCCGGCCACGATTCAGGGACAACACACACAACAACTCGAGAGCCAGGCAAAGCGGATTCGCTCCCTGGTCATCGAAACCCTAGCAATACCAACACAACTAGACGTAGGCTTTTACCTTCATCGAAGGGGCCGAACTAGTATAAAAACCCTCGTGTCCCTTGTTCGGTTTAACCCCTTTAAGCTAACCCATAGGGATGGCTCCACGACTAAGTCCTTTCACGAGGACATCTGTCGTGACAAAACCATGACAGAGATTGTATTTTGCATTGGGCACGATTTTCTCCCAGTTCTCATGTGCGATAACATGATATCACAAATGGTTCTGGAGAACCTATGCACACGTAGTAGTGCTGCAAATCGTTTACGATCTATTGTGTATCACCGACGGTTCCGCTAGAATTGACGTATGCTTCCCGATGTGGATCGCACACACTCATTTAGTTGAACCGTGTGCGGAGCAATTGCTAGGTTAAAACAAAAATATCCCATTTTGAATCGGCATGCAAAAAGCAAATTCGCCACAATATTCAATTGAACTAATAAAAAAAATATCCCATTTGAATCGGCACGCAAAAAGCAAATTCGTCACAATATTCAATTGAACAAATAGTGTCCACAGGAAGAACATTCATCAGATTTCGCAACAATTGCAATTGAACATATGGTAGCTAAATTCCAATGATATGTCCACACATATATGCATTACATAATTAATCATAGTGTATGAAATACGAAGACCTCATCAGATGAAAACAATGGATCCATGCGTTATATGTTTAGCGGCTAACTCTTACTCAATGTTTCAGGAGAATGCATGCTAAAATCTTCATTATCACCAGTGGGATTGATGAAGTGATCCAGGAAGAAGTCGTTGATAAATCTCCGAACCATCAGCAATTCACCAGCCGGGAGCGGTTCAGGGGTCCTCGATTTAAAGATGAGCTGCAATATTTTTAAGATTAGAATGTGCCACATGAGTGGAGTAGAAGATATTAATTAAGATAGACTTACTGGTACTAATTCACGAGGGTCGTCACAACTATCAGAAGATTTGCAGATGGAGATCATGTGTGTGCAAACATAGTATAAACAAAGGTTGGTCCCTGCTTCTTGCTGAGGGCACTGAAATGTTTTGTACAAAATTAGTCATGTATTTGTCCTATTAGGAACAACCTAACCGGTGGTAGATGTATTTTTTTTCTTTGGACAAAATAGAAAGAGGTTTATTTAGAAGCTTGAACATTTGACTACTGTAAGGAAAGGTATTTACAGACTGTTGGATAAATTTTCCATGTGTTACCAGGGAAACGATCTCGTGCTATAGAGGTAGTCTCCTCTTGAACAGGTTCCCTGTTTTAGTTTCCCACAATGCGAGCACACTGCTAATGATGATGAATTTTGACAACATCAATTATTGAACCAGATATGAACGCAAATTAATTTCAACATCATAGAATTCTATACCTATCGAAGAATTGCTGAAGATGTGTCAGATCCTGAGCGTTTGTTGACTCTCTGAGAAAATCGATGTAGTAAAATGTGTTCTTTTTTGGAATAATGAATACCAATATCCAGTGATTGCTACATATTAAGAAAGCCATGAACTTACGAATGATGTCGAAATCTGAAAGACAATCTGTGTATGCGTGGTTGTTTACTTGACTTACCGTTCATGATATGGCCAGAGAAATGATTCTGCATGGGACGTTTTTTCGAAGATATGGACGACCGTGTTAACGGCCCAGTCCCGTCGGTCCTTTTCATGTAATGTTGTGCCTTTTGCTAATGCAGGATCTATGAAATACACACTCTCACTTTGTCTTCTCTACGCATTCAATCCGCTGAGAGGAATAAAATGCAGTTAGCTGTTTATCATTTATAGCCTTGTATGGAGAAGTTGATCAGAGTTTGTTAAGTAGTTACAAAATTATGCATCTAACAAGCGTGGCATCGAGCACCTTTAAGTTGAAGAAGAGATGTAAGTCCTTGAAACTCACAATGATGGAGCCAGCATCGTGTCGGAAATGATCTCTGTTGTAGTGGACTAGCAAATGGTGACGACCTTCTAACATTTGATCCATGCAATATTCTTGTAACTCGTGGCAACTGGAGCTGCACTCATAAAAGCATTCGCCAACAAGAAATGGCTGGCCATGGACGTAATTGCGTGCTTCAAGTACGCCTGCTTTTTTTTAGCAAGCAACAAACATACTTCTTCATCACCCATGGCGTCAGAAATAATATTACTCTCCGATTCGAGCAATCTGCTGTTAATTTGGTTCTGGGCAATGAGTGCTTTAAGTAAGAGGCAATCGTTCTCTTTCCTCTTCACTCTCCAGCTGCGCTTCCTCATGGTCGTGGGTGTAGCCTTTTTGGCCACTTCCTTCTTGGTACTTGAAGCATTTCTGGCAGAGCGTCTGGTTGCCTGCACGGTAGACTGCCGAGTAGACGGTGAAGCTTGGACGTACTTCTTAGCAGACGGTTTATCTATGCCGGACCGCTGAGCTGGCGGTGCTGCTGTGACGAACTGCTGGGCTGTAGGAGCAAAGGCATCGGACTGCTAACCATGCATTGAAGCTATGTCGGG
This sequence comes from Triticum urartu, assembly GCF_003073215.2. Taxonomy (NCBI): domain Eukaryota; kingdom Viridiplantae; phylum Streptophyta; class Magnoliopsida; order Poales; family Poaceae; genus Triticum; species Triticum urartu. The sequence goes on from NC_053022.1 coordinate 54,869,887, forward strand.
TTTCTACGCAGGTGGTGCCAACTTGTCGATGTGCTGAGGAGGCCGTGCCAACGCGTTGGTTTGCTGAGCAGGAAGTGCCGACGCATTGGTATGTCGATCACGCGCCTGCAGACCGATGGACTGATGAGCAGTCGGTTCTGGACCTACAGACTACTTAGCAGGCGGTTCCAAAGCATTAGATTGCTTAGCAGTTTGTTCCACCAGGTTGGTCCGCTGAGCATGTGCTGCAGCTGGGTCTCCCCCCACTGCTTCAGCGGCCAGCATCTGAACCGGTGGTGCGTCATCAGCAGTTTTAGGCCTTGCCACTAGCTGCTTGGGGCGGATGATGACATGGCCTGTATGCCACAAAGTCGGGCCGGCTGATCACAGGTTGATACATCAGCCCATGAGAGCTGCTGTGGCAAGGAGAGCATCACCAGTTGAGGGACGACAGTGGTTGCTCTTGGCGGGGCTTCAGGAATCTCATCGACGAACTCTATTTCCATTGGTGGCCACTGGATGTGATGTAACAGTGTTTCTCCCAAGGTCCTTTGCTCATTGAAGTCTCCTAGGACATTCCCCAGGGCAAATTCATTGAATCCAGGATTTACTTCAGTCATGTAGCACTTCACACAGCCTGGCTTCAATGGCACATTATCCAAGAAGAGGCCATCTTCCAAGAAGGGTGGGCAAACCCAGGCTGTCGCACATTTTAATGTACCTTCATAATGTGTAAGCACGCCCTTCAGTCTGTCTTTCATTCCAGATAGATCAGATATAGCATCATCACGAGGAGCTGCAGTCACAGTGTCGCTGGGTCAGCCGATGCACATCTACTCTTGTGTAGTGTTGTCGCGCAATAAGCAGCATCATCCATGCCCGCCTCCCTTCCCATCTGCTGGCTATCTGTCAGTGTTAGTATTCTGCATCATCATTGACTCCTCAACATCCTTTCGAACAACCGGATAAATCTCCTTCTTCAACTTTTCAAACAAAGCATTCTGCTTCATTTCACTCCTTGCTTTTTTCATGCTGAGCCTCTCTTCATTGCTGAGTGTGAAAGCCCTCTTGTGCGGGACATTAACACCTATACCGCTTGCACAGCTATGGGGCTCTTTTGTATCCAGAGCAATGGACAGAATGTCACATGGCCCTGAGTTCTTGTAGAACCTTCCAGGGATCTTGGAAGCCTCTACCATCACTTCATACAAGTTTGGCGTCACGTGCGTTTTCAAAGTAATATGTTCCGTCATCACGCCTCTTTTGCACGTGCCCGCAAGTAGTCTCTGGTGCGTTCGCCCTTGTTCACTAAAGGCCGGATTCCCACCCGCCGCTACTGCTTCTTAATCCTCCTGTTCCCATATCAGTTTCATGCCATAGTATCCTGCCACACCCATACGGTGGGGGTGTATGTTCTTCTTATGAAGTTCTGATTTCTTGAAACTCTTCGCAGCAAACTCTGGAGTTACCCTGACCCTTTTGAATTCTGCCTAGTCTGCCTTTGTAATTTGGGGGTATGCGGGGATTGGGTCCTTGCCTTCACTCAAGTACTTCTTGTACAACACGTGCTTCCAGTTTCTCCAAGCATCCCTAGCCTTCTTCAGTGCAGCGTGTTCCACCTGCATTCTCCACTGCTCTGGAACATTGAAGTGATCCATGATCTCCCGGACTATCCTTCACTGTGTTTCTGTGTCAGCCTTCCGAAACCCCGGCAGATTAATATTGAGCCTTGCCCTGCCAACAAATCCACACACACTCCTGAACCTCATACGAGCTTTATCTAGTCTAGTTAGAGCCCAGGACTTTAAATCAATCTCGGTTACTTCATATACACCTTCAGGCTGTTCTGTGGGCTTCCTTGGAGCGTTCCTTCGTGTCCTGACTGGAAGGGTAATTGCTGCAGCTCTATCCCGTTCAAGACTACTTGATCCCTCACAATCTGCTGAAGACCTAGGGTTGTTCGAATCAGATGAAGATACATGGCCTGGATGAGTCACTACAAAAAAAAGACACATCCTTGACATTTTGGGCCGAACGCATTTTTTTCTGTTATACTTATGACACTTCTATGACAATAATTGTGACAAAACATGGTATCATCATAGATGTGGTGGGGTCCTACTTCTATGACAAAAAATAATGACAGAAAATGGGCTTTTCGTCCTGGGCAGGCCGGAGGCGCGGCTGCATGACATTCTTTGGGCCGTCCATGACGGAAAAAACTGTGGTAGAAGCGAGGGCGAGGAAAATATCAGGGTGTTCTCGGTTACGGTGGGTGGTCGGGGCCGAGCGATGCGCGTTTGTCTCGTACACGCATGCGCGTGGGTGCGAGGCGTTGGGCTCTAACTGAACCTGAGCGAGGCGTTGGGCTCTAACTGAAACTGAGCGATTGCACTGCAGGCTACGCGTTACTGAACCCGAGCGATCGATCGATGGCTGTTAACTGAACCCGATCGAGCGATTCCGTCGCTACTGCTGCTAACTGAAGCCGATCGATGCTGCCTTTAGATGAACAGTGATCGTTGCTGGGGGGTTTGGATGAACAGTTCCTAGTGGGGGTGGATGAACAGGACCCCGTGGTGTTTCCTCTGGATGAACAGGACCCCAATCGATCGAACCAGTTGGGGCTGGATGAACAGGGCCCCGTGGAGGGCTGGATGAACAGGACCACTCCGTGGATGGCAGGATGAACAGTAGACGGTGGAGGGTTGGATGAACAGTAGCCCGTGGAGGGGTGGTTGAACAGGAGCCCATGGAGAGGGCTGGTTGAACAGTAGCCGGTGGAGTAGCGCGCGGTGGAGGTTGGATGAACAGGAGCCTGTGGATGAACAGTCGCAGGTGGAGGCTGGAGGAGGTCGACGGTGGATGAACAGTAGCCCGTGGAGGCTGGAGGGGATCGATGGTGGAGATGAACAGTATCTCACGGAGTCCCATTTTTCGGTACGCCACACCTCTCCCGATGAGCAGGACCCCTGTTTCGACCGTAGTGCTCCAACACAAGTCCGTTTCCTCCGTTTTGCGGTACGCCACACCCCTCCCGATCAACATGACCCCCGTTTCGACCGTAGGAGGTCTGTTTCCTCCGTTTTGCGGTATGCCAGACCCCTCCCGATGAACAGGATCCCATTTTGACCGTGGCCGGTCGAACACAAGGCCGTTTCCCCCGTTCTGCGATACGCCAGGACTTGTTTCCATCGGCTGTTCCGTCCAAGCCCTCCCGATGAAAACGACAATGCATTCCATTCCGACCCAGCCGGTTGGCTCCCCATGAACACGACGCCGACACTGTTTCTCCGTTCCGACCCAGCCATGTACACGAGCCCTGTCCGTACGTACGCGCGAGTAGGCAGTCGAGACCCTGCCCGTATGTATGTACGTGGCCGTATTTAATTTCTTGCACCCTGGCCGCTGTATGTACGTGTACATGCTACGTGCGTGCCTCTGCTACGACACGTGCGCGCCTCTACATCGACCAGTATGTGCATACACGTTTGCGACCAGAATGACAACGCTACGTACGCTTTGACCAGGTGGGTCCCGTCTGTCAGGCACTTCCTTGCGTGCGAAGATGTAGCTGGTGGGTCCCAGCAGTCAGGGGGGCGAATCATTTTTTTGCCCGAACACACCTCCTTGTGTGCGAAGATGTAGCTGGCGGGTCCCAGCAGTCAGGGGGAAACATTTTATTTCGTGAAATACGATGACCTGTCCGGTGGGTCCCTGCTGTCAGGTGGAGGAATAATTATTTTGTGCGTAATAAGGAGGCACTTCCTTGCTGCGGCCGTGGACCCAGCTGTCAGCCTCTCCATGTACAATCCACGTCCAATGGAAGCCGTTCCTTGACCACGTTGACCACACCGCGCCGAGAGCACCAGGGCAGTGGACGACGGCGATGCCTAGGAAGGGGACGACGCGGAGCCGGGTAAGATGCGACAATGGAGGCCCGCGCGAAGAGGAGTATGAGGGTTCACTGGTTCGGCTATGGTGTGAGGCTGTCGTCCCCACAGGGCCTGGCCAGCGGTGGGAATAGTAGGGGGCGGTGAGGCCTGCGCAGCAGCACAGCCGACCATGGGAGGCAGGAGCATGCGGCTTGACCGGCGCTGCTTTGGGCGGCTGGAGTAAGAAGACCAGAGGTTGAAGAAGCACTACGGACGTTGGATGGACATCGTACGGTCACTGGAGCTAGAATCGTTCATATTGAGTAAGTTGACAAAGCACTCCGTCCTTGTCAACTTAGTAGGCCCATAAGTCAGCCACCCACCAAGGTGGGTCACAACTAGCAGGGGGAGTATTCATTTTTTTGTGCATAATAAGGAGGCACTTTCGGTGGGTCCGAGTTGACAGCGGGGGGGGGGACGTTTTTATCACGAAATACTTTGGCCCGTCCGGTGGGTCCCAGCAGTCAGGGGGGAAACGTTTTTTTCGCCAAATACGGTGGCCCGTCCGATGGGTCCCTGCTGTCAGGTGGAGGAATAATTATTTTCATCGTAATAAGGAGGCACTTCCTTGTGGCTGTCAAGGACCCAGCTGTCAGCCTCTCCACATATAGTACTCTTCCGATGGAAGTTGTTCCTTGACCACGTTGACCACGCCGCCCCGAAAGCACCAGGGCGGTGGATGATGGCGAGGCCTAGGAAGGGGATGACATGGAGCCGGGGAAGACGCGGCAGTGATGCCCACGCGTAGAGGAGTATGAGGGTTCGCTGGTTCGCTGCGGTGTGAGGCTGCCATCGCCGCAGAATAACAGGGGGTGTGGGTGAGTAGAGGGATGGCCTGGCCAGCGGTGGGAGTAGTAGGGGGCGGTGAGGCCTCCGCGACATCGCAGCCGGCCACGGGAGGCTGGAGCACGAGGCATGACCGGCTCTTCTTTGGGCGGCTGGAGCAAGAAGACCAGAGGTTGAAGAAGCACTACGGCCGTTGGATGGACATCGTACGGTCACTGGAGCTAGAATCGTTCATATTGACAAATTGACAAAGCCCTCCATCCCCATCAACTTAGTTGGCCCACAAGTCAGCCTCTCACTATTGGGGGTCCTAGCTAGCAGGGGGTATTCATTTTTTGTGCGTAATAAGGAGGCACTTCGTTGCGTGCGAAGATATAGCTGGTGGGTCCGACCTATCAGCGGTGGGAACGTTTTTCGCAAAATAGAGAGGCCCTCCCGGTGGGTCCCAGCTGTCAGGTGGAGGAATCATTATTTTGCATGTAATAAGGAGGCATTTCCTTGGGTGCGGACGTGGACCCACATGTTAGCCTCTCCACGTACAGTCTAGTTCTGATGGTGTCGTTTGTTGACCACGTTGACCACTCGCAGCGAGCGCATCCAAGGTGGTGGACGACGGCGAGGCCCTGGACAGCAATGAGCCGGAGATGGGAAGACGCGGGAGTAGAGTCGTAGACGGAGAGGTGTACAAGGGTTAACTGGTTCTGGTGCGGTGTGGTTCGGCAGTCGGTGGAGAAGAACATGAGGTGTGGAGGGGTGGAGGCGGGAGCAGGTGGTCCTGGCGGCGCTGGAGGAAGAAGACGAGAGATTGAAGATGGATGCTTGTTGTTGGATGTAAATCCAATGGCTAACGATGTCAGAATCATTTGTTGACTAAGTTGACAATGACTTGCAGTGGCTTGGACCTATTGGCCCACATTTCAGCCTCCAAAAATGTGGCACATATTCAACCAATTTTTTCAGAATTTATGGTCTTCTTTTTGCGGGGTAGAATTTACAGTCCATTTGATATTTTTTGGAATTACAGTCTATTAGCTGGGCTGGGTGAACAAATAATGCAGCGTCCATGCGACCCATTTATGTTTTTCCTAAAAAATTACAGGCCATTTGCATTTTCTCGAAATACACGATTTTGCTTGGCTTATTATAATTATAATGTTGGGGTGGGCGCAGCAATGTTATCAAAAAATAAACAGGGGCTGAGCGTTTTGTTATATATATATATAAAATATGTGATTTATTATTACATTGGTCCTTAAATCTTACCAAGCTTTTGTACACAATCACCAGGATTTTCGTTGCCAAAAAAAAATCCAGGATTTTATTGTTAAGAAATTATTTTTATAAGTCAATAAGATGTGGGATATTGTTTTCTTACATATTTAAGTATCTGTTAAATATATGATGACAATAACAATAATACATAATAACATATACAATAATTTATATATATATATATAATATAGTTAGAAGGGAAACATAAGTTGGACCAGGCGTTGCTATTCTTATATAGAAAAGTAGAACAGACCTCTGCGATTTCTTCAAAAAAAACATAAATTAGGCTGCCGATGTTTCAAGAAAAATAAAACCTCGGATGGGAGGTCCATAGGTCAATCGATACATGAAAACCCTCAAGAAAGTACAAACATGCCTATGGACCTCCCATCCGAGGTCGTGGGCTGCGCATGTTAAAAAAGAAAGCCTAGCCGGGGCAGCCCAAAACCCAGCTGAGACTTGCTGCCCCAGTGATAATAAATGATACCCGCCAGCTCCCTAGCTTCGTTGTGAATTTATCTCCTATAGTAACTAGGTTGAAGCACCTAAAAAATGTAACTATGTTGACAAACCCGTGGGCCCCGATGTCAGTATAGCATTAGGAGGAAGTATTTTTTCGATGAGGCACTTGCTTGCGTATGGCCATAGACCTGGTGGGTCCCGACTGTCCGCCTCTCCACATATAGTCCTCTCCAGATTCCTCTCGTTTGTTCAGCATGTTCACAACGGCAGACAACGGTGTCGCGGTGAGCGCACAAAGGCGCAGGAGAATATCCGACCACCTGAGTAAGAGCCTTTTTAGTAATGAAACAACTGAACTAGCCTACTGGCCGACTGACACTACCCGACAGCTGTTCTGCCCGGGTTCGATTCTACCTATGCAGAGAAAATATCTCCAAAAATTTTGCCTCTGCCTTTATTGACATGTGGGTCCCAATTGTCATCTACGCACACCACGTCCAACACTTGCCAAAACTTCGTCCCTCGTTTTCTCTATTTTTCGCACACTCGACATTGTGTGGGCATCTTGAAAATAGCATATCTTTTTGACTATGCATCATATGAAGATGTGCTATGCATGAATGTTGATCAGCATGATGTTAACTGGTTGTTAGTTCCAGTTCCGACCATGAATAAAACTTCCAGCATGATGTTAACACTGTTTGAAAAGGTTGTGTTAATATAAATGCTCTACCTCTGAAAGTTGCAGTTTCTTATCTGAAACTGAACTTGGAGTTTCTTATCTGAAACTGAAACTTGCAGTTTCTTCTTGGAGAATCACCTGTCAGCGACCGAAAGGCAGGGGAACCTCTCCTCTCCATCATCTTCATTCCAAAACCACCGTGTCGCCTCTCACTTTTATCCATTTCAAAACCACCCCCTCTCCTCTCCATCATCTCCATTCCAAAACCACCGTCTCACTTGTCCCTCTTCTCTATTGCAAGACCATCGTCTCTCCTCCCATCTTCCAAAGCTAGCACCGGACCACTCAGAAGGACATCTATGGAGGGGATGCAACAACGAATCAGGCAGATCACCGGCGGCGACCAGGCAAAGTTATCTAGGTTGAACGAGATCCTTACTTGTTTAGACAATGAGTGGGAGATTTCAAGGACGGTGAGGGCCATGTGACAATGTATGCAAAAGAGCGAGACGACGGCAATGAGGGCGGCGATGTACTCCTCGGTGGCAGTCATGCCGCAGTCATTCGAGTACATCGAGTATCTCCTTTGGGCGATGGAGCAGACAGATTCGCCCGAGGCGAAAGTCAGGCGGACGTGGTGGGCATAGAGGTCGAAGGTGGAGCACCCAGAGGATAACGAATCGATCGAGTACGGTGTGTCATTCGTGAGGGTGCAGAGCCATCCGGAGCCACATGAGTATTCGTTCTCCCACCGCAAGAGGAGGCCGGATGGCGCGGCGTCACTTCCCTGCCGTTCTCCACGGTTCCCTCGACGCTCGCCTCATTTCAACGGCGTTAGTTGGTTTTAAGGTGAGCTTCGCACTAACCTAATCTTCCATCTGCTCATGCTTACAATCAGTGTGACAACTAATAAAAATCATGCTTACAATCAGTCTCCGAGTACTACGCCAATCAGCCTAAAATAGCTCTGGACCTTTGGATCAAAGTTGTGATATTGTGTACAAATAAAAAAATAGATTGGTGCTTCTTTCAGAAAAGAGTACACCCCTAGAAAACTGCCAATATAAGCTAGTAGTATTTTTTTAAGTCTAAGCTACTAGTATTTGGTTAGAGGATTTGCTGCCGAGAAAGATCCGTCCACAGTGAGCGCCACACATCCCACTGATGGTGGTGGATGCCAATGCTTAGATGGAGCAGGGTTGGTGTTGGTAATTTTTACTCGGCACCTCGCACTCTACATATATGCCGGTTCCATCCGTACATTTGTGCAGTTCCACCAAAATGCAGCTGAATAACCCTGTTTGCACAGATAATGAAAAGGCGTGATTACATTATAGTGGCACTAGTTGATGAAGCATACACTAATAAACAGAAGAAAATATTACATCATACTGGAAATTGACCCAAGTGTCCCCGATAGACCTTTTTGCCAGTGATGAACATCAGTGTACAACAGTAGTACAAGGAGGGGCCTTGAGACATTCAAATCTCTATTTTTGTGCACATCAACTAAAATTAAGCACCCCAGTTTGCAGAAACGCTTAAACATTAACAATGGGGATAGTTGATGAAACATTAACAAAGAGAAGCACTTTCTTTATCTACATTGGAAATGAAATGATAGAGAGGACACTCGCTCTATTTTAATTGTATTATTACTTCATTTTATCAGTGACACTAGGGTCGAGCAGGTGGCAAACGAGGTGTACCGTGCGTCGCAAGGATGAAGGCTGGGGGTGCTTAGACTGGGATGCTGAAGCTGGCTCTTTCAGTCCCTATCTTCCCCCTGATGTTTGTGTGGTAGCATTTGGGTTGTAATCCAAACTTGGTCGAGCTGGTGCTGCGTCCCCCTACCTGCCTAGCTTATGCGGCGAACTTGTCTCCTACTAGTACTTAGTTCGTTCTAGTAGTAGTTGCATAACTGCCCATTTACATTGAGATGTTGTTAGATAATGGTTCTCTATGGTTGGGTTTCTATAATGAAATCGGAGGGAACCCCCTCTTTCGATATATAAAAAATAGTGGCACTAGAGGTGCCAAAACATTGCCTCAAATTAAAAGTGCCACTAGATTAATGGGCAAAATAATAACATTACTGCTTTATCATGGCACTTCCAAAACAGTAGCACAAGAGCAGGATCAACATGCAGGATCTTTGGCAAACGGTCAGACCAAAAAGGAACATACCTCGTGATGGGAACCATATCTGCAGTCAACACCATCATAGACGGGATGACACCAGTCACCAACATGGATGATTCAATTCATGGGACCTTTTGGTGCAGTTCACCTAAAATGAAGCAATGTCCCATGAGCTAGCAGCTTCTTCTTCTTCTTCTTTTAAGAAAAGGGTTCCAGCCCCGGTTCCATTTCCATCAGAAAACGAAACCCACAGAGCTTCTTCTTCATCAGTTGCAATAAAATTGAGCAACATCAAGGTTGGTCGTGAAGCTCCTGGAGAGTACGCGGACCAGGATAGTTGCATCTCTAACGAAAATAAGCAACTTATCTTGATGGGAAATTTCACAGGACATGAAAAAGAGTTCCATTTATTCCTATTAATGGAGGCATTACATTGAAAACAACATTGGTTTAACGTGTCCTCACTTTTAACAGTGCGATTGCTACATTTTACCAGTGGCATTACATAAGAGCGGCTCGGGGCAACAAACATCAGAAGAGGATATCTGGGTTGGTCCCATTTTTGTTCGGTATATAGCCACCTTATACTGTGTGAGGCTAGCAAATCTAGTGATGGACTTACTCTGTTGACTTGTCTCCAGTCCCCACTTTCTTTCCTTTTTCAACAAATAGATCGGTTTTATATTGAGTTTGTTCCTCGTTCCCTTTATTTTCCTATTAGACCTAGAGACCAGTTGGATAGCCAGTCTCTGCTACATTTCGCCCCCATTATTCAGGTAACAAATCTTCCCCCACCCCACCCCTTTCTTCCTTGTTTGAACCAAGTACTACTAGATTCGAGTGCATGAACTAGTTTTACCTCTTAATAGTAAAAAATTAGGTGGTTTTCGAACAACCGATCGATCCTATCTACATGAGGGGGATGAGAAATAGTAAAAGATACAAATGCAGCGGCGTCAAGAGCTCAGGAAGTAGAGCAAGGCTGGTTTCGAAGGAAGTTATACCTGAGGGTCACCCAGATGTCGCTAGGTGGGCGGCGGGAGGCCGAATCTACCCACACTATGGCAGCGAGGAAGAAGGGGTGGGAGGCCCTCCCTCGCCATCGATGCTTGGGAGAGAACGTCAAGGCACGCTGATCGGGACACACCGGCAGTGGGTAAGAGCCATCGCTGAGGACGACTGCATGAATGTTGCACCTTCTCACCTTCCCCGGCGGAGAGGATCCGACTGGATCTATGACCAGCAGTGAGTAGACAGAGAGAGAGTGTGGTCACCGCTGCCGTGTTTAGATCTGGAGAGGACGAGACAGTGTGAAGAGAGCAACACTAGCAAGCAAGCGCGGAGGATCCTGCCTATATAGTGGAGTACTAGTTTTCTTTTGTCTACCGGCCGGAGCCGGCTTGACCTCAACAATGACTGTCGAGAAGTCTTCATGCACGTGCCCCGGAGGCACAGTTGTCGTCATTTTGGTCTGAAGCACCGGATTATAACATATAACACGAAAAATGCCACATGACAAGAAATCATAACCTCACTGCCCAAAGGAGACAAGATGAATCCCGACGGACAAACTAGACGAGGATCAAAGCTCAAATTAAAGATAAACTCGTAGAAAAGGGGTCCATTGATAGATGTCCTAATTAACATAGCCGGCTTGACCTAGATGGCAGCCGAGTAGTCTTCGTGCATGTGTCCCCAATGACTAGCCCAACTCAGTTGTCGCTGTTTAACCCTCGCAGTGATCCGAAGCACATGACACCTAATTTTGTGAGATGAGAAGAAACCTTTTTTTAGATTTCTCACCATAACTACAACCATGTACAACACAACATGCACGATATGTAGATGATAGCCAATCCAGACGTGTCTGCTGGAGTCCGGTCACATGCATGGACGAACTGATCTTTCGTGTCTTGCAGGGATCGTCCAGGTACCAACGTATGTACTACTTCTATTAACTCACCCGACTTGCGGGGCCGAGGAGTGTGCCTATCGTCGGTTCTCAATTGCGGTCCTACATGTGTGTGGAAACACAATATGAAGCGCGTTCCATTCGGAGAGCGGCGTGCCAGACCGATCGACCATCTGGGGTGCGACGTGAACGCGACGGGCATGCTATATACTCCATACATGTTTACCGCTATTTTCCTGAGGCTTTGCTCCATGGCGCAATCCATGGATATAAAATTAGTATATTGTACTATTTAAAAGTCGAGGGCGGGGCTTTTCCCGCGCGGTAGGCGGGGCAGTTCCGCCTGGTCGGTTCGACAGAGACGCGATAAGATGAGGGAGTAGGCTGCTGCAAACATAGGGCTGTGTGATTTGACAGTGAGTTACTACTGGATAGGTGGGTCCCGGTGATTTGACTTGGCATTATCATTTTAACCGCGGTGGTACGACCAGCTTGAGTCTCCTGATTCCTGACCACCTCCATACAGGTGCCTCTCCTGATGCTCCACCATGTAGATGTTGGCTCTTGCTTGAGAGCCCACTCCTCCACTTTTTCCTTGCCTCTTTCCCCTAGATATGCAAAAAGTCCATGCAAGGCGGGCTTATAGCCCACTATTGTACTTAATCCTACAGGTGCTAAGCCTGCCACATATGCATAAAGTCTGATGTACCAAGTTAATTAAGAAGAGACATACTAGTTTGGTGACCCCAGGAAGAAATGGTGATAAGCGCGTGTACCTAGATGAAGCAAACTTAGCTACAAAAAACTAGGCACCTATGCATTGGGGACTTGAGTTACTAAGCCATTTAATGCACATAACACCTCATCTAAGCACCATTTTATTGGAGGAGCTCACTCATTGGCAAATGCAATAAATACAATGAAGAAAGAGATAGATAGAAGTAAACAAAAAATACTCTTATAGCCAACCTTATAGCTAACCTTGTTGTATGAGTGACTAAGTGATGACTATGTATGACATGCCAACATCAGATAGCCTAACACACCGTTTTAAATGTCCAAGGGCGCGACCGGGCGTGCGAGGCGACGGTCATGGTAGGCTCGACCATGATACGGGCTGCTGGCAGCCCTTGTATCTGAGATCGAACGGTCGCATGCTAAGTTGCTGAAAATTTGCAGAATAACCCTCCAGGATAGGATATTCACCCATAGGTCTAGATCACGCTATGCTACCGTTCGATCTCAGATCCAAGGGCTCTCGGAAGCCCGTATCATGGGAGAATGGAAAGCTTCGTATCACCTGTAATTTTCCCGATGCTTGACATGACATCGAAAGCCATTTAAATGGGCGTCGAGTAGACATGACATCTAATGGCCCCCCATAGTACCGTGCAGGAATCCATTTATCCACCAGGCAAGCCACTACCCTGCTATTCACACGCGCCCCCCACTCAACATTTTTACAATCGATAAATGGCTTCTAGTCGTCCTATCCTTTCACATTACGGCAGTTCCACTAATCCTAACCCTCCTCCCAAATCCATGGCGTCCCAAATCTCCATGATCGGCGGTGAGTACAAGGTTAGAACCATCACCGGTGTTGAGTTTGACGTCATCTACACCCGTTCTTCCGCAACAGTGAAAAATGCCTTGCTCGCTTCAAATGCATGTTCGAAAACTGAAATGATGAGTGGGTCGCTGGGCTAGATGTTGAGTACACCACAGTCCAGGGAAGCGAGAAGAATCTAAAGGAGGCAGAGAAGAAGAAGCTCGCCGTGATACAGGTTTGCATGCATGACTTATGCTTGGTCTACCACATATGCCATGCCGACGTTGAGTGCCAGGATTTTAAGAATTTCCTCAAGGACGACCGAGTCAAATTCGTTACTGTAGACTTTAGGAATGACAAGGAAATCCAGGGTTGGATAGGCCTTGTTGTAGTTGACCCCTTCGACCTCCAGAAGAAACGGCTGGTGCCCTCCCAAGATCAGACTTCAATGCCGACCCTGGTAGGAGCCATGGTTCATCCTTCGTACCGTACACTGAAGAAACCCCCGTTCAGGTTTCATCATGCATGGAAGTGGAATGTACTAGATATAGACCACATCCACTATGCTGCAATCAATGGCTACCTTTGTTTCAATATCTACAAGGGTTGGATGAAGAGCAAGAGCCAAGTGTGCGGTTCAAGCAAAGAAGTATCGGCCAAGAGGAAGAGGGACAAGGACGAAGTCGAGGACGTGGATGAGGAGTCCGAGTAATGTGGCAGTGTCGTTGCTCATGGTGGTTCTAATGCAGTGTCTACCGGATTAGTTGCTTAGTTTAATTTCAGGTGTGCTTAGTTTTATTTGAGGGGTGTGTTGTGCTGAGGCCCCAGCAGAACTATGTTATGTTTCTTCTCATTATATTTCGTACATTTCATCTTTTAGTTGGTATAGTACTACCACTCATTTCTTCACATTATATACATACAATATACATGGCCAACATCGTATAGCTAGTAGTTTAGTTTTCAAAGAATTTCAGGGTGCTTAGTTTTGTCACAGAATTCTAGGGTGCTCAGTTTTATGTGAGGGGTGTGTTGTGCTGGAGACCATTAACTTATCATTGTGAGAATCGGCTTATTTTTGTCATGTAACATGGTCAGCCAGTTTGATGTGAAAATAACAATGTCTAATGGCATTTCTAATATACGCTGTCTCACCCCAGATTTTCTTTACAGGGGCAACATAGAACTATATGAGTGCCCTGTTAAATTTTGGAATTATTCCGGGTTTGTTTGGCCTTTTTTATACATTAATTTAGTTTCTAGTCATTTAATGTGCATAATTCAAATTTAAACTACAAGCACATGCTCCCGTGCACCAAAGTTGATTGAAAAATCACATGTGTGTCCTCGGGTGAATTTCTAGGTCACATGCAAGAAATGGGAATGAAATTCAAACATCTGGGCATCGTGGTTAGGCCGAGAACATTGAGAAGCTTGGTTTTAAAATTCTTGTAAATCCAAAACACGCTTGAAAATCATGAAACTTGGCATGGTGTCATATCATGGTACTACCATGTTGTGGTAAAAAAAATTGCAGAATAGGAACAAGTTTTGGTATAAGTTTCATGCAAACCGGAGCTTCTCTCAAGAAGGCTCGTGGTTCTGAGAGGGAACATGTCACCTTTGTGTGCATAATTCAAATTTTAAATACAAGCACATGCTCCAGTGCACCAAAGCTGGTTGAAAAATCACATGTGTGTCCTCGGGTAAATTTCTAGGTCCCATGCCAGAAATAGGAATGAAATTCAAAGATCTGGGCGACATGGCTCGGCTGGAAACATTGAGAAACTTGGTTTTTTAATTCCTGTAAATCCGAAACACGCATGAAAATCATGAAACTTGGCTTGGTGTCATGACATGGCACCAACATGCTATGGTAATTTTGCTGTCCGATTTGCGAAGGCGCACACATTAACAATCAACAAAGCCATTTTGGAACAAGTGATGTCACGTTACAATCGGAAACACAAGTATTATTGAAACCTTGGGCGTTCTATTTACCATTTACGTGCCGCCACGCGTCCCGGTTCTTTTATTAGCTAGGAGGCGCCGTGTAGGGTAGCTATTTGAGTACGGGAGGCGTGCGAGCCCTTTGACCTCCATCTGCCGTCCACCTCTCTCACAAGGTCTCCATTAATGGCGCTCGAGCCTCTGTTTAATGGCATGGAAATGTCTCACTCGACTGAGATTTAAGAGAGAAAAAAGAAAATCTAAAAAGAAAATTTTGCATGGATCTTGATGTAAGATCCGACGGACCTATATAGCATCTACTGTGACTTATAGCAAGACTGATAAATGTGCGGGCCGCACACGGCACCAACACGACACGAGTTTCGTCTGCCTGGTGCGCATGTAGTCGGGTGAGTTGTGCAAGTATAGACACAACTGGGCCCTCGTTGGTATCCGCGCCTCGAATTTTGCTGGTCATAGTGGATAGTAGCATAGACTAGTTACTAGTCTATGTTACTAGTACCTTCATAGTGGGTAGTGTCATATAGTATATGCATAATTTGGCGACGAGCACTCTCTATATGTACCACCTTTTTTCTTTAATTACATCTTGTTAGTTTTGCTCCATGGTGCAATCCATTGATACTACTACTTTACAAATGTATACATTTTTTAAAAGGCTAGAGGGCGGGGCAGTCTAGCTTGGTCCTTGTCATGAGAGGCGAGAGCCTTTGTGATTTGACGGCTCATTACTGCTGGAAGGCGGGGCCTTGTGATTTGACTGCTTGTATTAATGTGTCGACGACCTAAGGAGGAGCAAAGAACTGTGCGGTATACTCAAGTTTTCCACTTGAGTACGACGGAGGAGCACGAAACACGGTAGCCCAGTGCCATATCCTCTACTCTCTACTCTTATTATATATTACTAGCAAGAGGCATTGTTCTATTGGTGATAAAGAATTATCTAATTTGCTAGTCACCTCATTTTTAGCATTGTTCTTTTCATGCCTCGCAGAGAAGGTGACACGTGCGGCCAAACATCCGAAGCAAAATAAGAAACATAGGAGCAAAAGAAGAAGGAGGATTATCACCCCCCCCCCAAAAAGAAGGAAGACGCACACACAAGTCTGGGGCGCGGATCTCACTACATGAAGGGTTGCTGGCCGTGGAGTCGTAACTGCTTCTTCACCGCCTCCATGACCTCCATCTCCTTGCGCGTCTCCTCCGCCATCTTCATCATTGTTTCCATGATGCAGGATTTCTCGAGGCGAGCCTTCATCATCTGTTCCACGGACGCATTACATACCTTGACAGCAGCCAGGTGCTTGATGTGGAGCTTCGCCAACTCCTCATTCTGTTCCATGACGAGGGCCTGCAACATCTTCATCGAGGAACTACTATTCTCATGCAGCTTCTTCTAGCCGGCGTTCTCTATAACACCCACGATGCGGCTATATCTCCCACGTGTCGAAGCACGACTTAGAGGCATAACCGCATTGTAAGCAATGTTGCAAGTGGGGTAATCTTCACACAACCCATGTACTGAATAAGAAAAAAAGTACATAGTTGGCTTACAATCGCCACGTCACACAATAGCATAAATATAACATTACAATCATCTAGATACAATCAAGGTCCGACTACGGAACCAAAATAAAGACAACCCCAAATGCATAATGTCCCCGATCGTCCCAACTGGGCTCCACTACTGATCGTCTGAAAAGAAACGTAGTATCGTCCTAAGTCCTCATCAAACTCCCACTTGAGCTCAGACGCATCTCCTGGAATGTTATCATCGGTCCCTGCATCTGGTTTTGGAAGTAATCTGTGAGTCACGGGGACTCAACAATCTCACACCCTCGCGATCAAGACTATTTAAGCTTATAGGTAGGGTAAAAGGTATGAGGTGGAGCTGCAGCAAGCACTAGCATATATGGTGGCTAACATACGCAAATGAGAGTGAGAAGAGAAGGCAAGGCACGGTCGAGAAACTATGATCAAGAAGTGATCCTAGAACAACCTACGTTCAAGCATAACACGAGACCGTGTTCTCTTCCCAGACTCCGCCGAAAAGAGACCATCACGGCCACATACTCTGTTGATTCATTTTAATTAAGTTAAGTTTCAGGTTTTCTTCCACCGGACATTAACAAATTCCCATTTTCCCATAACCGCGGGCATGGCTTTCGAAAGTTCAAAACCCTGCAGGGGTGTCCCAAATTAGCCCATCACAAGCTCTCACGGTCAATGAAGGATATTCCTGCTCCCAAGACAACCCGATCAGACTCAGAATCCCGGTTACAAGACATCTCGACAATGGTAAAACTAAACCAGCAAAGCCACCCCAATGTGCCGACAAATCCCGATAGGAGCTGAACATATCTCGTTCTCAGGGCACACCGGATTGTCCAAGGTTCCGGTAGGCTAGCCCAGAGTTGCCCCTGGTGGCCACCGGCAACTGACCCGGTGATTTAAAATAAAGATGACCCTTGAGTCCATGGAACCCAAGGGAAAAGAGGCTAGGTGGAAAATGGTAAAACCAATGTTGGGCCTTGCTGGAGGAGTTTTATACAAGGCGAACTGTCAAGGGGTTCCCATTATAACACAACCGTGTAAGGAACGCAAAATCAAGGAACATAACACCGGTATGACGGAAACTAGGGCGGCAAGAGTGGAACAAAACACCAGGCATAAGGCCAGGCCTTCCAACCTTTACCAAGTATATAGATGCATTAAAGTAGACAAGACATAATAATGGTATCCCAACAATAAACATGTTCCAACAAGGAACAAACTCCAATCTTCACCTGCAACTAGCAACGCTATAAGAGGGGCTGAGCAAAACGGCAACATAGCCAAACAACGGTTTGCTAGAACAAGGTGGGTTAGAGGTTTGACATGGCAATATGGGAGGCATGATAAGCAAGTGGTTGGTATCGTAGCATAGGCATAGCAATAGAGCGAGCATCTAGAACATTAATGCATCAAGATCAACAAGCTACTGCACTCTAACATAACAACAAAGCACATGTCAGCGTTCCACTCAAGATGCTTGACAAAAGATGAACACCGATCTACGGCTAATTCACTCAATAGCAGGTTCAAACAAGCATGGAAAAAGTGCAAAAGATAACAGGTTACAGACTTAGTGAAAATAACAACATGTCAGGAATTTAACATCAGGAAGCAATGTTTAGAGCAAGATAACAACATGCTACAGGAACATAACATGGCAAAGAAAGGCATGGCATGAAGCTACTCAAAGCATACAACAAAAGTCCCTTACTAGCCATAAGCCAAAAGGGATCAGAAAATACAATGGCAACCATGTGAACATAGCAAGTTTCGTTAACAGATTCAGACTTAGCAGAAAACTGGAACATGGCAAAACAGATTCACGTAGGCATGTTTGCGAGCTCGATGCACTCACCACAAGGCATTGGATGAGAAACTAAGCATACACCCAGCAAGTAGACATGATAAATAAGCTAACCATGTCAAGAACACACTCATAGCATGCAAGGATAAACTATAACAACCTCGGCAAAAATGCTTAACACGTAAACATTCTGCGAGGAACATTTTATAGCAAAAGTAGAGCTCGATTGAGTCAAGATAAGGTGCTCCATAATTGCAAACAAAGACATGGATGGATAGAGCATAACATTATCTCAAAAACATCCTTACTGAACATGCTCAAAAGAGGCATGGATCACTCTGTAGCAACAAGAATACATGGCATAAAAATATTAATAGGGCAAAAACAGAAGATTTCTAAGTCCCTGGAATCAGCAACATCACAAGAGCTACTTTGCATGCTTGTGCTAGTCACCACAAATATCACAAAAATACATGGCATACACCCCTGTAAAGATGGCATGGCATACTTCAAAACACATGTAGGGCTCAAGATCATAGGAGGCACACATTAATCATGGCAAAAATGACAAATGTCCAATTACTGATAAGAATATGAAACTAACATTACATAGCACTCTTGCAACAACATTTAGGGCATCAAGAAGAACTCAAATGAACATGGTGCAATGCAATGAAATGAAGTACTCATCGAGACGAACAATTTGACATGCTACACGCCCAAAACGGAGCCACGGATGATGAGTTATGATGCGATGAAGAATGCAAAAAAATACTAGGACTTAGGGAAAAAGTCAACCGGCTAGGGTTTCATCTAGATCTGGATCGGGATCGGGCACGAAAATCGAAGTTCGCAGGGGCTTCGCCAGAAACGCGCCGGAGTTGACGGAGGTGGCCGGAACGTAGTTGGAGGAGGCGGGCGAGGTCGGCGCCGGGCGGTGAGGAGGCGCACGCCGGCGCAGGGCGGTCGGCGACGGTGGCCGCGGTGGCGTGGCGGTGCCGGCGATGGAGAAGCGCGGCGGCCGGCGAGCAGGAGGAGCGGCGGCGCGGCGGAGGGGCGGCGGCTTCGGCGGGGTCGTCAGCGGGTGGCGGCGGAGGAGTACGGGCCCGCGGGGGCCGGATCTGGGCCCTGAAGGCCTCGGCAGCGGTGGGTCGGCGGCGGTGAGGTGGCGCCGCGGGAGAGGCTGAGGCGGTGGGGCGGACGCGTCCGGTCCGATCCAGACGTGTCCAGCGGCGCGGGGAAGAAGAGGCTAGGGTTAGGGATCCGGATTTTTCAGGGGAAGTTGCCTTTTTATAGGTAGAGGGAGCTAGGAGGCTCCAAATTGAGCACGGTTTGTGGCCACGCGATCGTGATGGAACGACCGAGACGATGGAGGGGGTTTAGGTGGGTTTTTGGACACTTTGGAAAGGTGTTGGGCTGCAACACACATGAGGCCTTCTCGGTTCCTCGGTTAACCGTTGGAGTATCAAACGAAGTCCAAATGGCACGAAACTTGACAGGCGGTCTACCAGTAGTATACCAAGGCCGCTTGGAAAGTCTCGGTCCAATCCGACAACGTTTAACACCCGCACATGAAAAGAGGTAAAACGGGACACCGGAGGACATAGGAGCGCCGGAATGCAAAACAGACAACAGGGAAAATGCTCGGATGCATGAGACAAATAGGTATGCAGATGCGATGCACAAGATGACATGATATGGGATGCATGACAAAGACAAAAACAACACAAAGACAAAAACCCAACAACGAGGAAATAACATAACTTAGTGCCGGAAATGGCAAGAGTTGGAATACAACTATGGCAGGTTACATACAGGGTGTTACATTCTCCTCCTTCAGCAGGTCGAGCTCGTGGCAGAGCTTCGCCTTGTCCTCCTGAAGTTGCAGGATTTCGCTGGTCACCTTCTTCTCCGAGGCAATGCTCTTCTTCAGCAGCATCACCAAGCCGGCGGTCAACTCCCCCTGCTCATTGAGCTCAGCGAGCATGTCGTCGAGGCTCTCCTTCAGCAGCTCCACCAAGCCGTGGATGAACTCTTTCTGCTTATTGAGGTGCTTATTGATCTGATCGGGCATGCCATCGAGGGATAACGACTGCAGCGCCGCATGTTCTCCTCCGCGTCTAGGGCGCTGCTGGGAGCCATCTCCTGCCCGTGAGAGATCTTTCAAGGTCTCTGCGTGGCGGTGAGCCCTCTTTTTTTCACAGCCTTGGTTGTTGCTCCCTTGTTACGAGTAGTTCTCGACCTAGAGCGCTGCACACCGGCCATGGCAAGGACGGACGAAGAAGGAGGACTTATGAGGAGGAAGGTAGAGTAATTTTTGGTTAGGTAGTTCCCCTTTTTATAACCTAAGTACTAGCACTAGTACTAAAACCTACATAGTGGGAACACGTTCAGGTTTGGTACGTACTGGTAGGTGTGAGCAGGTTTGCACTTAATTGTAGCACCAGTACTTTCGAATGTGATGGGAACAAGGTAAAGATTAATTGATGGTTTTCGGTTTTGAGGCCCGAAACGGCTCCCGATGAGTTTAGTGGAACATAAATTTCAAGTAGACTACACTGCTCAGATGCATCAATATTATGTTATTGTCAAAAATTGGCACAAAATACGAAGGAGACCAATGGAAGTACTACTACTAGCAACCCATGATTTAACTACTCGCATGCGTGCAGTAGTACGCGCATGTCTTTCTTCCGCCCTCACGTCTACTCAATTTGCATGCACTGTATTAATTGACCATCAATGAAGTGAAGGACTTTACACGTGTCAAATTATCACATGGGGTGGATCTTGGTACAAAATTGCGTCCGCCCGTGTACCCGCGTGTGTGTGCGAGGGAATGAGTGCATGCGTGGCGTGTGTGCACTCTTCGCTTCATGCATGTACCGCTAGTGCGCCTCAGGGAGGACGAGTACATTCTACTGGAACCAGCAGCAAGTCACTGTGATCAATCCACACAAGGATGTCGGGACAACGCCTCCACATGTGCCACGTGGCTTCATGAACTGTAAGAGAGACACTATGTAGCATGCCATTGTGTTTTGCACATACTCGAAGTACTAGTAAGGTACACGTGCATTGCACGCGTCAGAATTTGCAACCAAATTATGAATAAATACCACACTATAGCATGTAAGCTCTGAGTCATATATGCCTGATGTAGACCTTCATTTAATTCTTATAGTTCATCTCATTCAAAATCATTTAGTTTTTATAAAAAACCAAGGGCCTCTTTGATTCGTAGGATTTCCAAAACGCAGGAATAGGAAGAACATGGGATTAGAGTGGAATGTCGTCTTGAATCCTAAAGGATGGTACAAGTGTTTGATTGTGCATAGAAAAAATGCAAAATTCTTTCAAAGAGGTTTGAGTGGATGGGATGTTTCCTATGAAATCTAGTGCAAATGAATCATATGGAAAAATTCCTATGGTTTACAATCCTACAAATCAAACAACCAAGATAGGAAAAATTCTTAAGGATTAGAATCCTCCAAAATTCCTTCAAGAATCCTTTGAATCGAAGAAGCCCTTAATCTATTTTATGATTCATGGAATTGTGCGTTGTAAAGCATAAAGTAAAAACAAATAAAGGCAATTCAACAAGAAAAAAAAGTTTGGGCAGTTATGATACGGAAGATTCTAGAACAAAGGAGAACCACTGTTGTTTTGAGATTTGTGCATTATTCTTAAGTTCAACCATGGAGTCTGCTAGATTGTACATGTGGCAAAATCCGGTGGGGGCTAGAAGATGGTGCGAGGGGCCGAGTGGAGGGAGACTATGAAGGAGTGCACAACTGCGAGATGGATATTTAGAGAGAGGGGCGAGAACATGCGTTGTTGCGCGCAGTGGCGGAGCCATGAAAAATGTTCCATGAGCTAGGGGCCAAGCATTGCTAATCCTTTACGAGGAGGGCCAATTCATCAACTTAAACCATTTTACCAGCAATTGTCTAATGATCACATTCATATTAGCCTCGATATATAGTGATGTTAGGGGGGGGGGCCTTCACTACAAAAAAAATACACTTCCGTGATGATACGCGTTTGTCACAGTAGGTCACTTTTTTGTCATGCATGTACATCCATGACGATTTTATGACAGAATCAAGATAGTCATACATGTGCTGTCGTAGAAGTGTTCCATGACATTACCAAAATTATCATCACGAAAGTGTCCACTTCCATGACTATAAATCGCGCGTCACAGAAGTGCGTCCGTCAAGGGTGACCGACACGTGGCATCCACCGTAATGGAACGCCGTTAAGCTATCGGGTCGGGTTTTGGATCCGATAACCCATTAACAGCCCCGACCAATGGGGAGTTTCCACGTGTAAAATCATCATTGGCTGGAGGAGACACATGTCAGGTCCGCGTTGGCACAGGTGTCACTCATCCAATGGGCGAGACGGGCCTATGATATGTTGACACATGGACCGACCCATCAAGTTTAAATGGGCCGGCCCAACTGAAGGCCCACAAGATTTTGCGGACCATAATGGGCCGGCCCAGCTAAAGGCCCATGAGATTTTGCAGACCATAATGGGCTGGCCCAGCTAAAGGCCCAAAAGGTTTCGCGGGCCTTAATGGGCCGGCCCAGGTAAAGGCCCACAAGATTTTTGTGTGCCATAATGGGCTGGCCCAGGTAAAGGCCCACAAGATTCTTGTGGATCATAAGGGGCCGGCCCAGCTAAAGGCCCGCGAGATTTCGCCAACATTAATGGGTCAGCCCAGCTGTAGGCCCACAAGATTTTGAGGACCCTAGTAGGCCAGCCCATGAACTGGCTGCCATCTTTTGGGCCAAATACCGGCCCATATTTGATCAGGTCCATTAATGACCTGCTACGCTCCGGGCCTAATAGTGGCCGATATGACATCCGGCCCATTAAAAGCCTACCACGTTCTGGGACAAATTACGGCCCACATCTGGTCCGGCCCTTTAAGAGGCTTTGGGCTCAATTATGGCCCATATCAGATTCGGCCCGTCAACTGGACACTATGGTTTTGGGCCCACTTGCTAAAGGCTCACTTAGTAATTCGGCCTGATAATAGTTTTGGCCTGTTAAGGGCCCGTTTAACATTTCGGCCCTATATTAATTTCGGCCTGTTAAAAGCCCGTCATATAGTTGGGCCTAACTATGGCTCGGTTTGCATCCGGCCTGCTCGCAGCCGATATCTGATTGGGCCAAACAAGGACCGAGACAATTTTGGCCTGTTAAAAGCCCATGATTTGATTCGCACAATCATGGGCCGGGGTTCATTTCGGGCTGCTACTGGCCCGTGAGCTGTTCGACACATTTCAGGCCCAACCTACATCGTGATTGCATGACGGCCCGATTATGTACCGTAATTTTACGGTTTAGCCGGTTTACTGTGAAGACAGGATATATATACAGTAAAATAACTGCAGCATCATGAATAAGAAAAAACCTAGACTATACAATAAAGAAATTACGGCATATTACATCCACTGGTCATCAAAGTTTGCCACAATGATAATAAAGCACAAGCAGATAGCAGATTACATACACTGGGCATCAAAGATCACCACCAGTGCAAATAAACACACCAAAAAAATAATATACAAAAACCGACAGCACTTCAATAGAGTTCAAGAAAGGTTAGCCCTGCTGGGGAGCTGCAGTGCAAGCAGCTGAGCAAGATGATGAGATTGCGCTTGTTCAACACTTATATCTTCCTCACTCTGAAAGATAAACAAGGAGACAGATGACAGGTTTTGCACATAAAAGTATCAGTGCTGACAATTCATCACATTTCTTACTGATGAATAAAGTGACACAGTTTAAAATTGCATTAACACAATATGGTATTGTTCAGGTCAAGACATGGCAGGAAATGACATTGTGAAGGAGTTGGCAGCTTCACGACACCACTGGATTATAGATCAAGAACTCATAAGTATCACTAGTTAGTGTGCTGTCAATTTATACCATTTCAGATTGGCAAATAAAGAGACGGTTTAAATAATAGTAGAATGATATGACATTGTTCATAGTTAAGACATTGCAGAATATGACATTGTGCTATAGTGGGTAGGTTCGCCACACCAGTGGATTATGGATGAAGAACAGAAGCATACATGCAGTGCAAAAGAAGCTCACTTGCTCTGTATAGTTTAATTTACAGGGTATGAAGAAGGAACTTGGTTGTATAACTAAAAACTTAAATTGAGAAAGGACAAACTTTTGTTTATGAACTACATAATAAACTTTAAACAAGCAATTTGATGCAAACACCAAAAATAAACAGCTGTTGCAGTCATGCCTAACCAAATATATACAACAAAGTTTGAAGGCTTGAGATGGACAAACTTACATTATTGGTGAAGACAAGCTCTATAAAGGCCTTGTCCATGCTGATGGGGGGGGGGCAATTCAAGAAGTTTACCACAGAATATTCTTCAAAAGCATTGCCTTTATTCTTCAAAAGCATTGCCTTTATTCTACATTTTGTTAAGAGTAAATATAGATGTGATAAATGGAGAATATTTAAGATAAGATGAAGAGTGATGCTACATAACCAAGTAGCTATAGATGTAAGTGCAGCGATACAGGCAAAAGGTAAAGTCAAGAGCAATGCACAGCTAAACTTCTTCAGTACCAACCTTATGGTAAGAGTAAATATAGATCTGATGTGTAGAAAATGGAGGGCAATGGAAAATAAGTTGCAGAGTGATGGTACATGAACAACTACCTGTCATTATAATTAAGTACACTAATAAAGGACATCATGTACTTACAAGAACAATGTAGAGCTAAAAAAACATTGGCATTGGATATATTCTACACTAATGTAACCATTCCTATAGATCAGATAATTTGGAGCGAACAATTGATAAGCAAGCTATCATGCATACTGCTGTCACATAATGAACCAGGTGTGTATGCAAGTACAGTGATACAGGACAAGGGGTACTAACTAGAGCAAAGCAGTGGGCATCATATTTGTGATATCTTGTCATTCTTGTCAAACCGGAATTCTTCTTCGAGCAGATTTTCTGCAAAAAAGATCCGTAAGGCACATGCGGAAAAGTAGAAGTTCAAATTGTCATGTGATTTCATAGACAGTACTTCATCCTGGGAATGAGACCAGTGCATAACAAGGTTTTTCCATTCAATGTCTTCTAAATTTAGCACAGGAGACTTGACCGGAAATTCGTTTATAGACTTGCCATCAAAGTGTGATTTCCTCAGGTAACACCGATACTGCTGCAATGCTTCCTTGAAAAGCACAAGCAAGCTTTGCTCGTCATGACTATCCAGATTGACCCTCGCCTAGTTACAACAATGTATTGTAAATCATTGATGTGTTCAATTAGTAGAAAACAGGAAAATAACAACCATGAATAATAGCACCTACACGTAAGTTGGACAGGAAGATGTGAAAATGGTGTTTGTCTTCATAATAATCTTCCCATGATGGGAATATATGCACGTAGTCCC
This sequence comes from Triticum urartu, assembly GCF_003073215.2. NCBI lineage: Eukaryota > Viridiplantae > Streptophyta > Magnoliopsida > Poales > Poaceae > Triticum > Triticum urartu. The sequence continues at coordinate 54,895,396 of NC_053022.1, forward strand.
TAACAACATTGAAAGCATTGTCTTTTAAACTGGGAATAAATGGAATGGGGTTCCAATCTGCAGGAATTGGCCGTCTCTACAGTTGGGATAGGTCTTCGGCCGGTGGACTTGCTATACTTTTTGCTAGAGTGGGATTTTTCTGTGGTACAGCTGGTGCTATGGCAAAAGAAATCGGTATACCTTTTGCTGGAGTGCAGGTCCAGTGTGGTGGGGCTAGTCGTGTGGCCAGTGAAATATGGGTACAGTCTGCTGGAGTCGGTCCTACGTTTTGTGTCACTAGTTGTACAACCAATATAAGTGGGGTGATGTCTGATTTCTCCGACACCACCACGTTTTTCAAGGACTTTGCTGGTGCTCCTTCAGGTTCGGCAATCACCCTCTTCCTTTTTGATGTCTGATGCACAAGAATATCATTTGAGTGGAAAACATGGTATGATGACAGATGGAGTATATATTGATAATGGATGGGCATGGCATCTCGACATATATGATGAGTAGACTAAGCAGATGGCGGTGCAACAAAGTAGAAGAAATGCAAGACAACATATGAAAGATACCCGCAATCAATAAAACATTGCCAAATTAGAACAAGCACCTTGAGGGTGAACAGGACAGGCCATCTGCCTTTGACTCCTCGAGGTTAGAGTAGTCATGAGGATCATATTCTGAACAAGAATCAACAGTTGGGGAGCGTATGAGTTTCATTGCATCCAGAATGGCACTCAATACCTTGGTGCCAATTTTGTAAGTCATTGCAGTGTTTAGCTTGAAGAGTGGACTGCTGCTAGTGCGACACAAAGCAGCTACACAGATCGTAGTGTAGATATAATGGGAAAACCTTAAGCATCAGAGTAAAATCAGCAAAGTGGAACTTGCTGGAATATATGTGCTAGTATTGCCGGTACGGCTAGAAAGGCTTCGGATACCAGCTCTCTTCAAGTGAAGGTGCGGTACTGTTAATATCAGTGTAACTCTGAAAGGCGACACAGGTCCCCGCATTTCCTTGCTATTATATAGGATTCAAGTGGGCAGGCCTCTACAAATCCTATTCCTATGTTTACAAGATCCTACCAATCAAAGAGGCTCAAAGTGTCCATCACAACCGACCGTATAGACCTCTACACTGCAAGTGTCCCTGCTCATCTTCAGTACAAGGAACATACTGTACTACTATCATACTCCCTCTGTTCCAAAATATAAGTCTTGGTAGAGATTTTCACTATGGATCACATACAGATGTATCCAGATACATTTTAGAGTGTAGATTCACTCATTTTGCTCCATATGTAGTCCATGGTGGAATCTATACAAAGACTTGTATTTAGGAACGGAGAGAGTACATATTAAAGAAGAACGGAAGAGGAACATGGTAAAGAAGAGCAAGCAGATTTTGGATAATAAAATTTTGGTTGCGCAATGCCCACACATGATGAACCAGAGCGCATTAAGAATGCAAATCCCAGCTGTCTCTCGACCATTTCAGGCGGTTGGATGGAGATCCTACGTCTCCTAACCCTTCTTCTTCCTCGTCTCTGATTCTTCCCATACAGAACACCGCACAGGCTGCCGGCCGGACCACCGGGCCCCACCGCCTGTGTTCCTCCGGCACCCCCATCCCCCACCCGCGTCGAGTTTTCTTTGTTCGGTGAGGCCCCACAACCATCCGAGCCACTTCGATCACACCGGAGAACTCCGGTGAGCTCTGAAAAATCGACTAACCCAATTTTGAAATTTAGTCTACTGTGATTTAACTAGTGTGGAATATAAAAGGGGAAAACCATAAGCATTGGGAGTATAGTGTTGAGCGTGCCATGGCGGATCTGAAGGTGCAAACCGGACAAAAGCAACTTCGCAACCAAGACAAGAAATCAGAGTAAAGCAGTGACGATCTATTTTCTTGCTGCGATAAATAAGTTGAGCAGATACGAAAGAGTACCGCCTCTGGTGCGGTGCCGTGTACGCATCTGCTGAGAATTTTATAGTGCAACGGTAGCGATGGCTGTCGGCGGCATGGAAGCAGATCTAGGAGAGTAGACGGTGGCGGCGGGGCACGGTGGACGAGACGGTTGTAGGAGCGGCACCGGCAAGGTGGACGACGGCGGGGATGAAGCGAGAGGACGGGATGCAAGGGTCCCGGCCCGAAGCCGTGGATGAGAGAGGTCGATCTCTTATAATGGACAGCAGCGTCGGGGTATCAGCTCCGGCATGGTGGAGGAGGACGGCGGTGGATGGGGTGGCAGACGGCGGCGGACGGAGGAGGGTGGGCTGGAGAGGGTGTTTTGGCGCCCACGGAGTACGAATGGGGAAAAGGGAGGTAGAGAGGAAGGGGGAACCATGTATTCAGGGCGCGCTTGTCTCAAATGTGAGTAAATTTACAAAATTAGCCCCCGTTTCAAATTTCTACTACATCACAGTAACATTAGTCGGTTGGGGATAGGATGGTAATCTCGCATACACCGAATATTTGCCGACGAGAGTTTGTTTTTGGTGCCCACCGTGTATGAATATGAATCAGGGAGGGAGTCGATTTCGGCCGAGGACACACTGTGTTTTGGCGCCCACCGTGTATGAATCCGGGTGAGAGGCGGTTATGTCACGTTTGGGTGAAATTACAAACCTACCCCTATCGAAACCTATAGAAATCCAGCAGATAGGCTTTGCGTGGCAGGGATAGGCAGTAGTGATTTCCATCTCGCAGATTTTGGTTTCGGGCGGTTACTGCGACTTTCCCCGCTTCGTTTACCATGCCAACTCAATTCGCATCCCGTTTGTATTCTATTTTTTTCGGGCGGGATCCATTTTCAATTGGAATTACATTCTATATACATCATTTTTTATATATACTTTCAAAAGCACAACACCATTTATACATAAATATGGTTTACAAATGGCATGATCTCAGATTCATAAGGTTATATCCATCAATTTGGATTTTCAAATATTTGAAACCACTTTATGTTGAAATCCAATGTATGCATTCCTCGCTAACTGTCTCCAATTAATGTGTGTTTCATGCGGGCTTTTTTTACTTCTCAAACATGTATAATGTGTTTCACACACGCAACATATAGTGTAATCCCGTTTAGACATTAATTGCATATAAACCATGCATTGTTTGTAATTGAAGAATCTATGGATCACCAATATTGATAAACTATATAACATTACACGTGTGCCCAAATTCAAATGAATATCCAGTTTAAATATTTGAATCTCCTTTAATCCAGATATTCGTCTCATATAGCTATCACTCATGCTTATATAGGACTATCTCTCTGGACCTATACGCGTTCATCGTCTCTCAGGTATCTCTCATGCTACCTGTATGTCGACAATGATCTTTTATCTTCGTAACACACTGACGGTACTCTCTCCCTCGACCTTCATCACTCTATCTCTCTCTAAGTATATCTCTCTCCCTGCTATGTGTCTCTAACTATGATTCTCCATGTGGAATCTCTTTCTCTCACACAAACACAAAACTTTGTCTAACGGGGTCTCATTTCTCTCTACTATTCCCATGTGTGCCACTCGCACACCCCTCATACAGAGATGCCTTTCGGTCCTTAGATATGAGAACCTACGACTCTTCCTCTTCAATATCTCTTTCTCACACACAAACACAAACTCTGTCTCCCAGGGTCTCATATTTCTCCATTGTTCTCTTGTATCTCGCTCACACACACCCTCTCTCCCTAGAGATATCTTGCGTTCCCTCGTATGTCTCTCTAGCTATCACCCTCGTTCTGAAATATCTTTCTCTCTCACAGACACAAAACTCCGTCTCTCTGGATCTCATTTCTCTCTGATATCTGTTTGTATGTGACTCACATGCACCCTCTCTCTATCTCTCTCACACCCACACACATAACCCAGCCTTCTGATCCACTCGACTCCTATCTCTAACGCACACTAGCTAGCATATTTATCTTTCTATTTATCTGTTTCTCCATCAACCTTCTTTCTCACCGTCACTATTGATTCATATCACGCACACTACATATGTTTCTATATACATGCAGTCAAGTGCCCTCTCACACACATATATAAATTCACCCTTTGAACCACCCGACGATCATCTCCAACACCCAAACTAGAGGATCTCCCTCTAGCTAGCATCTCCATCTCTGTATCTATCTTTAGTTTCTCCGTCAACATTTCTTTCTCGCACGGAGTCTTGCTTCCTATCACGCACACTATATATGTCTCTCCATACATATGCATTTATAGGTTGGTCTGTTTTGCACAATCATTGCGCCTCACTCCCTCTGCTCGCCATAGATGCATGCTCCAGCCCACGCCACTATCTCTTAAAGACAAAAACACATGCTCAATTGTCGGGCCTTCTTCCCTGCATTCTCACATGCATGCATATTGTCATACCGATCCGTCTCTCCCATGTCGTTGATCTTATGACTTATGTCTTCTTTCTTTTATCTCGATCATGCACTCACACAGACACGCGCATCCCACGTATACATGTATACCTCTCACACATGCCCGTTCAAGGTCTCTATGTCTCCATACATAGTTAATTACCCTCAATCATAACGCCACATCGAATCGTTCTCCTCTTTTGCGCACATAACTTCCGCCTGGATGGGTAAAACTCACACTCACACTTAACAATCTCCTTCTCGCTACCCCCCCCCCCCGCCTCTCACTCTTCCCCTATATCCCCGAAACCAATAAGACCATCCCTTTGTTTAATACCCGCCTACAGGCACCATCGATATATAGTAGTCTTCCTCGGTGTCTCTCGAACAAACATGTTCTCTCGATGTCGACTCCTCTCATGCGCACACACCTTCTCTTCCCTCTCTACGGGCATTTTCTCTCTCGCACCACATCATTGGTGGCCTCTGCCATACACATCACCTCTCTATGATGAAGCCATGCACACTTAAATTACACTGCCACAGAGGACCCCGCGACACACACACACGCACACACACACACACCCACACACTAAGACTCCATCTCTCTCTCACTCTCTCACACACACAAACACACACACACACACACGCACGCATGCATGCACCCCCCCACACACACTAAGACTCCATCTCTCTCTCTCTCTCACACACACACAAACTAAGACTCCATCTCTCTCTCTCCTCTCTCTCTCTCTCTCACAAAGACTCCATCTCACACACACATGCTCTAGGCGGAGCATTTGTTCCTACCACCCTTCATCCAACCTTACCCGTATGATAAACAATCACCTTTATTTACTTGCATAACATGGACAAATTCCACTTTACTTTAGTAGTCAGCAAACTTATCATCTGTACCCTTATAAAAAATGAGCTGGCGGTGATGGTGTGCCTGCCATATTGTAATACAGACCGTATGATCTATATCTGAGGATAGAAAGCAAACTATGATAATTTTACAAAAGATACCCACACCTCTCTCCACATCATTATCTCCCGCAACCTCATTGCTCAGCAATTAGAAAAGGAATAAGTCTCGGGAACAATCTAGCATGCATGGTGGCCGCTGCCACCTGCCGGCGCCGTCCATCGCCATGCAGCCGCCCATTCCGACTACCAGTAACCACCACGCTCCACTCCTCCTTGCCTTATCTCTCATCTTTCATTTTTTTGATGACAGTCTCGAGATACCAGTTTTCCGATAAAATTCTCGAGATATCATTAGTTTTTACACATGGGATTACTCCTGCATGGGTCAATCACAATAGGTGTTTTGTAAAAAAAATGCATATTGATGTTCCCTGCAATGCATGAGAATCTTGCTTGTAATTATATAATGCAAATCATGAGCAGGAAGTGACATTTTTTAACACAACCACGTTAACATGGCCACATAAATCACAAGCTAAAGTAAATACCATTATACTTATATCCCGATGCAAGGTTGAGTACATGTCCGAAGAGTAGAGTCGCACACATGCATTCTGTCTCTCAGAATCTCTCTCACACATACACCAGTTATGTGACGCCCACTTAAGCAGACATGTATGTTACAATTTGTGCACCTGCGGGTAAATGTGATTCTGCACATTTATTTAAGCCAGAAGGTGAACCCAAACAGTAGTTGCATTCATTCCCCTCCCACCGCCTCTTCTCTGGTCACCGTCACCCGGTAGCCATGGGCCGGCCGAAGGTAACAACATACGCCATACTCCCGTCGGAGCGGCGCTTTAATATGGAAATTTTAGTGGTCATGCATGCATCTTTTTGTGCTAGCACTCCTATATAAGGGTTGACCGATCGCTTCCCACGGACGTGCGCTGGCGGTGGAAGAGGAAGGAGAAGGGAAGTGGGCTGTGGAGTAACGTTTTTTACCACAATTTCTTAGGAAACTGCATGCAATAATTGAGTAGTTTTGCAAACTACCAGTACTACACCTGAAACGGTTCAAAACCTATACTCCCTTGCCAGCGCGCGCTTCCCGCGTGAAATGGCCAGCGTCGCCCTGGAGCGTCAGTGCCATATTCATGCCCGGCCAGAGTGGAGGCGACCTCTCACTGGCGCCGGCTTTGAAGTTGCGCAACGGCCGAGAGAGCGCCGCTTCCCGGTGCACGCGACTGCTCCGCGTCGAGACTGGCCATAGGCCCTGTTTGGATCCATGGGTTAGAGTTAGTTTGAGCTAGTTGGGCTCAAATAGCCCAAAAGTATCCAAGCATGAGGGTTTTAATTGGAGCAAGTTGCACCGAACCCACCAAAAAAACTATCTCACCCAAGAGGTGCTAACTGGAGATAGTTCTCATTGGGACCACTGAAAATCACTTTTCTCTCTCCATGAAGTGCATTTATTATCAATCTAACCCTGTCGCCCAAACACCTCTTTGGCTACAGTTAGTTCAGGGTTAGTCATGAGTTAGTCTAACCTCTAGCTAAGTTACAGTATCAAACAGGAGCAGAATAGGACATGCAAGTTGCTCAAAGCATACAGGCAAATTCGTACGTGAAAGGATTTTTTTATTTTTGAAAACGGAACATGAAAGGGATTTTTTTAGAATGCTCTTGGCATGTCACTAACATGTGATAGTTAACCGACCTCAATAGACGGCAGAAACGCCAGCCTGCCGCACTTTGATAGAGACGAGGAGGGAGAAGCGATACGGGCTGTTGGATTACTAGAGATAGGTGTCGCACGGAAGCCAAGAAATATGGTGATAGCCTGGGTTAGCCATGTACTAGTATGATGTAACTACACTGGGCCGCCGTGTTTCGTACTCTTCCAGTCCACTGTGGAGATGATTGGTTAATTTTATATCGCTGAATAATATTAAATATTATGAGTGCAGACGCTCCACCACGAGGTTCCTTGCTCCTTCTCGGTCATCCGGAATCTATGTTCTTCCACTCTATTTTTTTATGTGAGCTTTGTCCATCCTTTTGCCAACACGCGAGACATCTAGCCTCAAGGTGCACGTGTTATGCAAGGATCGTTCCATCTATATGAAGAACACGTGGGACTGGAACTACGAGACGGACATGTACCAAGGAGTGGATGTACGAACCTGAGTAATGTAGTGCAGTAAGTGAAGTAGAAAGGCACAAATGGTATGCACATGCGTGGCATATAGGGTGTGTTTGGTTGCGTTCTCGTCTCAGCATAGTTGTTCCCTCTTCATGCATGCTCAACTCAACACACCTCTTCATGCATGCTTTCTAGTGTATTTGTGCTAAACTAGTGTGGACTCATGCACCCTCCATACACCCTACCAAACACCCAAAATTAGGTCGAGAAGGGAACTCTTCGGCGGCATTTGTCTCTTACTACGTACTACCACTAAACGTTGTACATGCAATGCACGATCATGTTATGGAGTTTGTGCCTAAGTACTCTACTACTACTATATTAGTTGGAGGCACATATTAACTTCTATATTTGTTTACGTGTATGCCCCGAGACCTTCCAACTAGACGTGTCTTTCTCTCCAGGTCGCACTTTGTATCGTTCATAGCACTAAGTACTACTACATGTGGTCTCTGACCCAGAAGTGGAAGAAGTGGAGACGCTCTACCATGCTGTTTTCTTACGATGGGCTCTACCACGCTGTTCATGTCCCACTCCTTTCGCTGACGTGTGGGACATCCAGCACGTGCCGTGCTTGGCACCCTTCGTCGTAAGAGTTGAAACGCTAGCATTCATCAGAAATAAAAAATAATTATAAATCGGCAGTGATACTATTTTTTTGCGAACCAATCAGCAGTGATACTATACCATGCGGTTTCCTTGCTCCTCGATAACGGAAAGAATACTTCCGTTCATCAACATGTGGGACGTCGACCATCCTGCTCCACTTGCCATGCACGCAGAACTCCAAGGGAGAGTCACCGAGGTCATCGCACCGTAGTAACAATGACTAATGAGCCGTCAAATCACAGGCCCACTTCCCTCTTTGAAGTTGCTCGGATGAAGGAAACATCATGGCTTCATTGAATTCCACTTCTTGAAGAAAACTACTGTACCAACAGTACTGCTAGCCACAGTAGTTACTCCAACAGAGGCCTCCTTTCGTTCATAGGATAGGAATATGAAAATCATAGGAAGTGAGATGACATGCATCTCAATTCCTATAGAGAAAGAGATGCCATTTGATGCTTAGGATAGCAATTTTTCCATTTAGTCTAGGCTAATGTACTGGTAATTTGCTCTAAAAACTACAGTAGTAACTAGTTGTATTGGTACATGCTCGTACCCAGACACACACACACACACACACACTAACTACTAGTACTACTACTTCTCACATGCTGGCCAGACGCCGTCGTTCTCCTTCCCGGCTTTGTGGTCGACACCCCACGGTGCTTGGATCTCCACTGACCTCTCCGCAGCAGCGCGTGCCTCCTTTTCTTTCTTGTGGCGGCGGGGCTCTCTTTTCTTGAGTGCTTTCTGACTTTTCCGCTCCCTCTATGCGGTTTTGGCCGCCTCTTGCTCTACCGCCCATTCAGCCTTGGCATCTTCAAATTCCTCCCACATAGTTGTGAGGTCGCGAGCGGCGATGAACTCGGCATGGCGGGATGCTATCGCTTCCCTAACATTTTGTGTGCGGTCGTGGGCAGCGAGGAACTCGGCGAGGTGGGATGCCATCGCTGCCTTACCGGTTAGTGTGCGGCGCGGTGGCATGAACGACGCTTGGTGAGAACTCTGGGGTGGAGTGGCCGGACAATCGTATAGTGCATTGGTTTGTCAAGAGCTCAAGGACAGAAGACAAAGCAAATTTGGATTCCCCTTCAATCCTGGTCATTTATTACCGAGTAAAATGCATTGGAGGTCATCGAACTTGTCTTGATAGCTCACTTTGATCATTATATACGAGATATGGTGATTATACGGTCACTGGCTTAGCGTATAGCTCCGTATTTGTCTGGTTGACCAGTCAAACAGTCCGCATGCGCCTCATCAGCTCGTGTTCTTTATCTATCTACGCGGGCCTACCTGTCAATGCAGAAAGAAATATTGTAAAAACCAAAATTATGCGTATGTGGGGAATCAAACCACGGACTCGTCGCTGCAACGCACCCTCGTCAGCCAAATGAAAATGAAATACTTCATGTCAAACACTCATGCTCATGCTGTCAAAGCATGCTAATGCATGCACGTCGCCCTCTAAATCAAAGTCCTACTCATGGCGCAACGCAAACGGTGAGCCCATCACCTGCGCGCCTCGGCGGTGCCTGACATTACTGTTTAGTTTGATGGAGGCATACGCGAACGCCGAGCATGTATTCACCTGGCTCAACAGCAACGGTCATACTCGGACCGCCTTCCCTCACAACGACAATCCATAAAATAGCCTAAGCTAGAGAGGGTACTATGGTAGTAAGGTACGGAGTATGTACTATCGTGAGCGACCAATCTTAGTGCCACTGCACACCGAAACCCCTTCCATCGCTAGCACGCGCTTCCCGCCTGAAACGGTCACCGTCTCTCTAGAATCTCAATGCCGCATTCACCGGACTTAACTGCAGGTGCAATTGGTGTGTCACTAACATGCAGGCTAGATGCCCGTTGGGCCCACATGTCAGTAACCCAAACGCATCTGCAGTTAAGTCACCGAAGCAGCATCTGCATTCATGCCCGACGAACCTACTCCGGCGCTATTTGTCCATTCGTCTGCTGCGGCTCATTGCCATTCGCCCGCTATATTAACATGAGCCCCAGCTCCCAACCATAGCCAAAGACCCACGCTTATTCTCCTTCGGTCCCTTCCTTCTGTCGGCACCACTTCAACCATGGCCTCCTGGCGCTTCGAAGCTCTCTTGGACGTACTGTCGCAGGTGCACACAAGGGACATCGGCGGCTCCGCTCCGGGCGCGCTCCAAAGCTCTCTTCGACGTACTGTCGCAGGAGAAAACGAAGGAGATCGCCGCCACCCCCCCCGACCACCCTCCGCCGCCATGACCACGAAGCCGGCGCGCGTGCGCGGGCGCAGCCAGTAGCGAGGAAGAGTAGTACATGGTAGGTCGCTGCCGCTCTGGTCCCGGGAAGGCCACCGTAGTCCACTCAGTCGATGCCAAGCTTGTTGGGGTAAACATCGGCGGCCGATTAGCCACTTGACGGTGACGTGGAGGTGGAAATCTTCATTACCTCGTGCTCCGAAGGAGGAGGTTATCGAGGCGGATGAGGAGGAGGCAAAGGCAATGGCCGGCTTTCTCGGGTTCATGGCCGAACATGGTGGTCGGGCGCCAGCGATCATTTAGATTAGGTTTACAGTAGGTTTTAGTACGGTTTGTGCGAAATATTTAATGAATTTCGTCCAGTTTGTAGGAAAAGTTTTCGAAATGTAATGAATTTATTCGGTTAATTTGAAATTTGCTTTGTTTTCACGAATTTCGTCTGGTTAGTTCATATAGTTGTCGAAAGGTATGCGGGCAGCATCGGATGGCATCCATCAGTGTCCTGGGACAGATGCCAGTGTAAGTTTGTGGGCCAGCGCTGGAGATGCCCTAACTATCATGCTATAATCGCTAACAATCCTCCATTATTTGGCAGGGAACATTTATCCCTCGATCAAAATCAGATCCGCGGTGTTTCGCACTCCTCCCGCGTAAGAGTGTAAACTCTTGCTTACATAAAAATGGAGCAAGTGGACGGCACTGTAGCATGTCATATCACTCGAACTAGCCCGCCTAACAAGCGGGAAAGCACCGCCCTCGTCATTTTGTTCTGGATTTCTATCGATCGATCGCGCGAAAATGTTACGCTTCGCAAGTTCTAAAGGAAAAGGCGGCACACTTACGACTCGTACACGTCGCAACCCCCACAGTCCGGCTCGCACGCTGCTCACCAGAGGGGACACGCATTGTCTTGCAATTTCACTGACATGAGGGACAGTAATTGAATAAACTGTCGATAGCCGAAATGTAATCACTCGGCGGGCGTCGACTGAGAAGAGTGAAACGGGGGAGGGAGAAGAGATCGCCCGCCCGCCACGCACGGACTCCAAGAAATAGATGGTGATAATGTGAGGTGGGCCATGCTGGAGTCCGGACCGCTTCTGTAGCCCGCTCTCACCGCCCTGGCCCCTCAAGACGCCAGCTGCATGCCGCATGCATGCATAGCAAGTAGTACTCCTTATGTGGAGGAGAGAGAGGCATTGACAAAGTCAAGGATTGAGCTCTGCAAGAGCCCGTCTCTACACGTGCTCCTAGGTATAAAAAACTTATTCTAAAAAAGGCATAAAAACAATTGTGTCTTAAAAAAAGAAAGGTTAAAAAACATTTGAGAGGAAATAGATAGAGAGAAAGTGAGAAAAAGCTGTAACCTGGGCATTACATGAGGAAGGAGGGAGTGGTGCACATGCCAAGTTCACTAGGCTGCCGGGTTTCACACTCCTCTGTCGTAACAGTGGAGACAACATCTTTCGTAAAAAATAAACAATGAATACTCGTTGCTCGTCCTCTATATCGGAAAGAATACTTTCATTCGCCGACATGTGGGACGTCAGCCATCCTGGTCCACCTGCCATGCAAAAAATTATCCTGGTCTACCCCGGTTGTATAGCAGGCCCAACCTTTCCCACTGTAAGTTGTTCAGACGAAGGAACCATCATGACTTCGTTGAATTCCGCTTCTTCAAGAAAACTTACTGTAACCACAATACTACTACCACACGTGAAGACTGGACGGCACTGTACCACGTCATATCACTAGAACCCAGTAGGCCAAACTAGCCCGCCTAGGTCATCTATTTTGGAATCGATCTGGGAACTACCACAGCACGGACAGCGACATGGGAATCGATTCCTGGGGCGATGTCCACAGGACTGACCGCGACATCGGAATCGATCTCAGGGGCAATGTCCACAGGATCGATAGCAGCATTGGAATCGATCTCCGGGGCGATGCCAACAGGACGGGCCACGTCATCAGAATCATCAAGGAAGTCCACCGGAGTCAACCAATTGTCAAACTCCAAGTATTAGGAGAGTGAACGCCAAAAATATTGCTTGGGGCATAGCCCAGAAAAACGCAGTCCAGTCTTTGGTCCCAACATGTGCCTTTTGGTTATCGGCACATATGGTAGCGAACTATATGGCATGGAGTCTAAAGATTCCAGACAAGTTGGTTGATGCGTATATTCATCTGGCACTTAATTAGTCTGCACGCGAAGGATGCTCCATTTCAGTTGAACTGCACAAAAAAATTGGGTGGTTCATTTTCTCAACCGCCTCCTTTCTCGTCTGCAATGTAGAATTTTGGCGAGATATAGGACCAAGATGAGCCAGTAAACTAGTTGGATGAAAGTAGTGGCTAAGTTGCTCAAACCTCCCTTGGCACGAGGCCAATATTTGAGGATAAACCTACAAGCAAAGTTCAGATTGTCTGTGCTGCCTCTTATGTACTTGAAAGTTTACTCGTACAAGAACTAATTTTAGCAAGAAGTACCTCTAATTGAACACCATTTACCAGTCTGTACCCTAGGTAATTAAAGTTCATCCATGGATCATATCGGCTATGATCTCAATCATCTGGATGCATAAACATACTGAACATGTGTATATATATATCTTTTTGTGAATTATGTATGAATATTATCGTGTGATCTATCAATCATTTGGATGCATAGATATGCTGAGCTTGTGTATATATGAATCTTTTGAGTTGTTGATAGTGAATGTTGGCTATGAATATGAACGTGTCCTATGAACCTGAGTTTGATATGAATGTTTCCGTTTTCTGTTGTATTTGTGTGTGAACTTGTTAGTATGCCTACTGTAGGGTATAAAACGTAGGTCTCTTATAAAAGTAATGTTGTGTCCAATTTATGTTTTCCCTTCTAACCACATTATATGTACTAGCAATGGGAAAAAAATATGGCACACACAAACGTTCTATTCTTCTTTACCAGGTCTGTCATTACATGTGCTCCGGTGTAATAACATCATAAATTACCAAACTGCCTTAGGAGTTTTTGTCTCAGTCACCACAGTGAGAATGATTGACAATATGAGCATCACCAGCCTGAAGAAAGTTGTTGTTGTTATGACCGGCATGGCCAAGAGGATATATGATGTGCACTGACATCCAACAACAACATTTCTCATGGTTTTGGTTTTTTTCTGAACCAGTGCTATATTTGATTATGTGGCACAAAAAAGTTGTAATTATTTCACTCCAACTACGGCCAACATGGCTGGTTATTGTTCCAAAAGATGTCGCTTATGATATTTTTTCAGAAAAAAGGAGTGCATTATCTCCTTGCTGTCGTCTAACTGAAGGAAACTGGATGTGAAAATTTAGGTGTATGTAGACTGACCCACTCGGAGTGCATACAAAAATATTTTTATCCAAGTCGTCAGTGCCAACACTGTACCTCAAATGTCCATCTGCATCTACACAGCTAGGTCTAATCTTAAGCAAGAATGAAACTACCAAGCAAACTGAGATAACAGCATGTAGCCGACCCCGGGCAGCAGGTGGTCCGGGATCATCAGCAGAGAAACAGGAAGTCGGTTGACGACTGCCGAGCATGGCCAGGCCCATCTCGCTCTCGTGGTGGCTCCCGGGAATCTCCGTGGCTCCTCCACTCTGAGTCCACAGCCCAACCTCGGCGTTCCGCCTGCATCCACATCCGCCCCGCTTCCTCACCCCGGCGAGCGCCGGACTAAACAGCTTCGCGCCAGACTGCCGTTTTGTTGTACAATTTCCCTTCGTTCTCATTCGGTGTTTGTTGATTCAAGAGGCTCGTTGTTGATATGCAATTTTCCTAGGTATATAAACTGGTAGACTTTCATGTAAGCAACCGAGGTGGGATTACTCCGAGTACATGTGTGAAAATCAGGTAAGGTACAGATACAGAAGCGTGCATGCAGGCCGAAACATGCGTGCAGGCCCAATAAGAGAATGTGGACGTGGACCAATTGGATGGACAAAGTTTTTAGTACCGCCTCACAGCAATTGGACGGACTATCGATCAAAACTAACGGAAAAAACTGAAACCGTAAATTCAAAAAAGAAGTGTATTGTGACGGTGAACCCGAAGAGTCAATCCGTGCTTTATTATTAGGGAAAGATTTATATTATTACTATTATCGTATATTTTATAGAGACTTGTATATACATTATAAATACATCCCATGTGTTATTAACCTATAAAAGTAAATGTTGAACGGAAGTTGGCAAGGAAAATCCTGGTTGTTTTTGACTCACGGGCAAGGAAAGTCCTGGTGATTGCGTACAAAAGCTTGCGAAGATTTTAAGGACCAATTTAATAATAATGCGCTCATTTTTATTTTGAGCAATAACTCGCTAATTTCTTAATTGTATAAAAAAATGTGCCTCTCTGGTTTATTCCTTGATATTAATTTCTCCTTCTAACATAACATTATATATATAACGAGCCCACCTAATACGTGTATTTCAAGGAAGTGCAAATGGGTTCGGATTTCTTAGAAAATATAAATGGGCCTGATTGACGCAAAATTCTTTGTTCACCCAGCCCAGCAAATGGACTATACATTCTAGAAAACATGGGTTAAATATATGCCACATTTTTGCAGGCTGATATGTGGGCCAATAGGTCGAAGCCTACGCAGCGCGTTGTCAACTTGGTCAACAAATGATTGTGTCATCCACAGCCATTGGATTTATATCCAACGGCCGGCATGCACCTTCAATCTCTCGTCTTCTTTCTCCAGCGTCGCCTGGACTGCCTAGTCCAGCCTCCGGCGGCTAGCGGCTCTTCTTAGCATGCATCGCTGCGAAGCGCTACCCCATCGCTGGCCAGGCTATGCCTCCACCCCTCGACACCTCCTGTTATCCTCCTCTCAATCTGCGACTCCACTGCCACGTTTTCCCATCTCCGAGTCGTTCCCGTCCGGAGCCTCGCCGTCATCCACCGCCTCGCTGCGTTCGGTGCGGTGTGGTCAACAAACGAGTCATCGGAAGAGGACTGTATGTGGAGAGCCTGACGGCTGAGACCCACGAGGTCCATAGTCGCATGGAAGGAAAGTTCCTCCTTATTAAGCTGAAAAATAATGTTTCGTCCACCTACAGCTGGGACCCACCGGCTGTATCTTCGCACGGAAGGAAGTGCCTCCTTGTTTTGCGAAAAAAATTATTCATCCCGTTGACAGCTGGGACCCGTCAGATTTGGTGACTGACTTGTGGGCCTACTAAGCGGATGTGTATGCACTGCTTTGTCAACTTAATCAACAAATGATTCTAGCAGCTCGACCGTTGGATATTAATCCAACAGCCGTGCTCCTTCTTCAACCTATGTCTCCTGTGGGCGGCACCGCGGCTGTGCTGCCGCGCACCCGAACCAGTGAAGTTTCCCACTCCTCTCCATCTGCGACTCCACTGCCCCGTCTTCCCCATCTCCGGGTCATTCCAGTCTGGGTGCGCTCGGCATGGTGTGGTCAACGTAGTCAACAACCGAGAGTCATCGAAAGATGACTGTACGTGAGAGGCTGACAGTGGGGACGCACCACGCCCACGGACGCTTGCATGCAACGGAACGCGGCGAGGTCAACGTGGTCAAGGAACGACTTCCATCGGAAGTATACTATACGTGGAGAGTCTCAGCTGGTTCCAGGACCGCAGCAAGAAAGTGCCTCCTTATTACGCGGAAAATAATGATTCCTCCAACTGACAGCAGGGACCCACTGGACGGGCCACCGTATTTTGAGAAAAAAACGTTTGGCCCCTGACTGCTGGGACCCACCTGACGGACCACTGTATTTTGCGAAAAAAACATTCCCCCCCGCTGTCATCTCGGACCCACCGGAAGTGCCTCCTTATTACGCACAAAAAATGAATACTCCCCCGGCTAGCTGGGACCCACCTTGGTGGGAGGCTGACTTGTGGGCCTACGATGTTGACGGGGACGATGGGCTTTGTCAACTTAGTCAATATGAACGACTCTAGCTCCAGTGACCGTACGATGTCCATCCAACGGCCCTAGTGCTTCTTAAACCTCTGGTCTTCTTGCTCCAACCGCCCAAAGCAGCGCCGGTCATGCCGCATGCTCCTGCCTCCCATGGCCGGCTGTGCTGCCACAGAGGCCTCACCGCCCCTACAATTCCCACCGCTGGCCAGGCCCTGTGGCGACGGCAGCCTCACACCGCAGCTGAACCAGTGAACCTTCGTACTCCTCTCCGCGCGGGCTTCCACTGTCGCATATTCCCCGGCTCCGTGTCGTCCCCTTCCTAGGCCTCGCCGTCGTCCACCTCCGTGGTGCTCTCCGCGAGGCGTGGTCCACGTGGTCAAGGAACGACTTCCATCGGAACAGTACTCTACGTGGAGAGGCTGACAGTTGGGTCCATGGCCACATCCCATTTTTTTGTGATTTGCCAAGTAAGTCGCTTTGTGAAGCCTGTTGGGCTGCAAATCTTTCAAGACGAGGAGAGCTATCATTCGGCTGGCCGAGAAAATGGCCCATCAGTAATGAGAAATGGGTTGTACATTTTTAAAACACATCAAACCGGCAATTAGTTTCAAGTATCTTTTTTCATGTCGAGATTTTAAATTACATTAATTTTTATGCATGGAGAATTTGTTGGATTTTATATTGATATACATTTATTTTTAAAATTAGTTTGAATGCGAGTCGAAATTTCGGGATTAAAAATAGTTCGGACCGCACCGAAATATGCAAAATTTCGTATAATTTTTTAACCGAGGCCACAATATGGGCTGTAATGCTAACAAAAAGAATATGGGCTCCAAAAAACCTTAAGAATTAGCAAATAGGCTGTAAATTATTAGAAATAATGGCAGATGGGTTGTATGCTGTTTTCCACAGATTTGAGGCTTTCCTCAAAAAAGGTTGATGCACAAGCAGTGACTGTGGATGTCCATCGAACGACCGTCGTGCTTCTTCAATCTCTGCTCTTCCTCCTCCAGCCGCTCTAACAAGCACCGGCGGGACTGCCTGCTCCCTCCTCCCCGCGGCCGGCTGTCCTGCCGCATAGGCCTCACCGCCCCACCATACTCCCATCGCTGGCCTAGCCATCCCTCTACTCACCCACACCTGCTGTTATTCTCCGGCGACGGCAGACGAACCATTAAACCCTCGTACAGTCGTACTCCCCTCCGCATGGGAAACAACTGCCGAGTCTTCCCTGCCTCCGTGTTGTTCCCTTCTGAGGCCTCGCCATCGTCCACCGCCCTGGTGCTCTCGGCGTGGCCTGGTCAACGTGGTCAACGACCGACACCCCCTGTTATTATGCGGTGACGGCAACCTCAGACTCCGCTATGCGTGGGCATCCACTGCCACGTCTTCCCTGTCTCTGCGTTGTCCCCTTCCTAGGCCTCGCCGTCGTCCATCGCCCTGGTGCTCTCGGCGCGGCGTGGTCAATGTGGTGAAGGAACGGCTTCCATCAGACATGGACTGTACGTGGAGTTGTTGACAGTTGGGTCCACGGCCGCAGCAAGTAAGTGCCTCCTTATTACGTGCAAAATAATTATTCCTCCACCTGATAGCGGGGACCCACCGGATGAGCCACCATATTTCACGAAAAAAACGTTTGCCCCTGACTACTGGGACCCACCAGCTACATCTTCGCACGCAAGGAAGTCTGTCCGGGCAAAAAAAAACGATTCGCCCCCCTGACTGCTAGGACCCACCAGCTACATCTTCGCAGGCAAGGAAGTGCCTGACAGTCAGGACCCACCTGGTCGAAGCGTACATAGCGTTGTCATTCTGGTCGCGAACGTGTACGTACATATATACTGGTGGATGTAGAGGCGCGCACGTGTCGTAGTAGAGGCGCCTACGTGTCATAGTAGAGGCGCACGCATAGCATGTACACGTACGTACATCGGCCAGTGAGCAAGAAAGAATATACGGCCACATATGTGTACATACGGGCGGGGTCTCGAACGCCTACTCACGCATACGTACGGCCAGGGCTCTTGTACATGGCTGGGTCGGAATGGAGAAACAGCGTCATCGTCGTTTTCATGGGGAGGCAACAAAATGTGTCCTATTCATGGGGAGGCAACGGAATGCGTCGTGTTCATCAGGAGGCAACGGAACACATGGGAGCCAACCAGCTGGGTCGGAACGGAATGCGTGGTCGTGTTCATCGGGAGGGCTTGGACGGAACAGGCGATGGAAACAAGGCCTGGCATACCGCACAACGGAGGAAACGGACCTCTTACGGTCGAAAGGGGGTCCTGTTGATCGGGAGGGGTGTGGCGTACCGCAAAACGGAGGAAACGGACCACCTACGGTCGAAACGGGGGTCCTGTTGATCGGGAGGGGTGTGGCATACCGCAAAACGGACGAAACGGACCTCCTACGGTCGAAACGGGGGTCCTGTTCATCGGGAGGGGTGTGGCGTACCGCAAAACGGGACTCCACAGGATACTGTTCATCTCCACCGTCGACCTCCTCCAGCCTCCACGGGCTCCTGTTCATCCAGCCTCCACCACGCGCTACTCCACCGGCTACTGTTCAACCACCCCTCCACAGTCTACTATTCATCCAGCCCTCCAGACCACGGGGTCATGTTCAACCACCCCTCCACGGGCACCCCTCCACCGTCTACTGTTCATCCACACCCCCCGCAACACTCACTGTTCATCCCAGAGGCAGCATCGATCGGCTTCAGTTAGCATCAGTAGTGAAGGAATCGCTCGATCGGGTTCAGTTAACAGCCATCGATTGATCGCTCGGGTTCAGTAACGCGAGCCTGCAGTGCAATCGCTCGGGTTCAGTTAGAGCCCAACGCCTTGCTCGGGTTCAATTAGATCCAACACCTTGCACACACGCGCGTACGTGTATGAGAGAAACGCGCATCGCTCGGCCCCCGACCTCCCACCGTAACCGGGAACTCCCCGAAATTTTCCTCCCCCTCGCTTCTACCACGGTTTTTTCCATCATGGATGGCCCAAAGAATGTCATGCAGCTGCGTCTCCGGCCCGCCCAGGATGAAAAGCCCATTTTCTGTCATGATTTTTTGTCATAGAAGTAGGAGCCCACCACATCTATGATGATATCGGGTTTTGTCACAATTATCGTCATAGAAGTGTCATATGTATGACATAATTTTTTTCGTTCGGCCCAAAATGTCACGGATGTGTCTTTTTTTTGTAGTGCTTGCTGCCCCCTTTCTTCGCCATTGTGCGCACGTCTGAGAGATGAAGCGGAAGGCATGGATGATGAGAGGGGGGCGTTGGATATATAATTAATGTGGGTGTATTAGCTATATATGTAATCCTATATAGAGAGGTATAGATTGATCGATGTGGACGTGGGACAGAGGGTGAGACCTCACTAGATATATAGATTGATTGGTTTATGTGGAAAACTATGAAAGACCTAGGTATACACACACGTAGAGGAACATCAATCGTTGCGCATGCACGTGAGAGATAAGGAATGCCCGATATGATGGAGAGGGATGTGTGTCTGTGCGTGTGCCTTCATGCGAGACCGACCTGAAGAAAAAAATTGCATGTGTGCGATGGATAATGCCGACTGGTAGTGTGTGTGCATGCATGCACGAGAGAAAGTTAGCGGTACAATTATAAAGAGAAAAGCAATGTGTGGGTGTAAAAGACTAGGTGAGGTCATAATCAATGTAAACTTGAATTCAAATATTTTAATAAGAGATCATGATGTTTGAAACCCATGCATGCATGAATATAACGGAGATCTGCGCGGTGTGGTTTGGAAACGAGCATGTTGTAATGTATACACATTGAACAAGGTCAGACTGGTTTGAATTTGAGATACCGATGGCAGACATCGTTTGGCCACGTTGTATCCGTGCATGGACACACTATTCTAATTGGAGATGATGGGTGGCTTTCGCATCACATATCTATATCTATACCCCTATATATATTTATATAGTGTGCGGATAACTTTAACTTTGAAAGATGGTCGTTGGATGAGGCCAATCCGATGGTGCAGAGCTGGCAAATTTGAGCACTACTGGCCGTTGGATATCATCTAGATTCCACCAGATTTTGCCACATGTACAATCTAGAACACTCTATGGTTGAACTTAGGCATAATGCACAAACCTCGAAACACAAGCACTTCTTCTTTGTTCTAGAATCTTCCGTATCAGAATTGCCCAAATGTTTTTCTACATGAGTTGTTTTTACTTTATGACTTACAACGCACAATTCCATGAATCTTAAAATAGATTAGCTTTCTTATAAAAACTAGATGATTTTGAATGAAATGAACTATAAGAATTAAACGAACATCTACATCATGCATATATGACTCAAAGCTTACATGCTATAATGTGGCATTTATTCATAATTTGGTTGCCAAATCTCATGCGTGCAATGCACATGTACCTTACTAGTCTAAATGGTGTCTGTGTGTGTTGTGCGTGTTAAACACATTGTACGTAGTATATCATACTAGTCTAAATGGTCTTTTTTTCTTTTTGGGTACACATTAAGCTTGTTCTCTCGAAATTTCAAGTCGTGCCTTGTTATGCCGAAATTTCAAGCTAGCATCTCAGTCTATCGTGCTGCAAAACTCCCGCCTCTTCAACCCGCGCCTTGTTACCCCGAAATATTTAAGATAAATCTTTGTCTCGTTGTGCTCCGACAACTCCCTCCATCTCAACCCGCGCCTTGCTATTCCAAAATTACAACGCGCGTGAAAACTCCCACCTCCTATGGAATCCCGACTCGTGAAATGCCCGTGATACCCCTGAACCGAAAGAACCGCCTCAAATCGGTGGGGGTACTTTCATAACTTACCCCACATTTCGGACAAGCGCGTCCCTAAGCCACGGTTCCCTCACTCCCATCGCATCTGCCCACCCATTCGTACACCGAGGCCGGCAAAACCCGCGAAGCCTCAAACCCTCCTCCGTCCGCCACCCAGCCGGAGCCTCTTCCCCGACGACGTCGTCCACAGCCGCACCTCGACGTCCCTCGTCCACCATACCGGATGAGGATCCGTCATCGATCTGGTCGTCCCGCCGGTTCAGCCACCCTGTCCTCCACCTCCAAGGAGCTTCCCCGATGTTCCCCTTGTCTTTCGCAGAACCTCCATTCCCACACCGTCGTCTTCACCTGTCGAAGAACATCATCATTACCGTTTCCTCGGATGAAGCTGCGGCCTAATCGGCGCCATCAAAGAGGTTGTACACTAATCACCACATTTTCTTTTTGATTCGATCTCATGGTGCCGCCGGCTCTCGGTCCCGAGCCGACACGGTGCGGCTCCATCCACGGTGGCATCGCCGCCCACTTCCTCCATGGCGTCGCTCCCTCGACGGCGATGCCCACATCAGTAGGAGTTGCTGCTGCTTTAGCTCTCGCTCGCGCTACTGGTCTGCTCTTGCTCGCGCTGCTGCTCTTGCTCTTGCTCTTGCTTGTGATGCTGCTCCCATTTAGCTACACTTTAGTCGACTGAATCGACTTTTGGGTCAGTCGATTTTCAATGGATGGGGGGCTCGTCGGAGTTAAGGAAGAACCAGCCGCAGCGGGGAGGGGGGCTCGCCAGAGAGGTACCCCACTATCTATCTTAGGGTTCAGGGTGGGGGCAGTGGTCGCCGACAGTGGTGGGGCGGTGGCGTGGAGATTGCCGGAGAAAAATCTCTGCACCGGGGGGCCTACAAGGATGGCCGAGGCGGCGGCGGACCGGCGGTGTGGATTGTTTTTGGGGCGGCCTGGGCAGCGCACTGCCAGCCACGGGCGGCGGGGGGTGGCTATTTGGCCGGTGCTGGCTCGTGGCTCAGGGGGGTGGAGGTTGAAGATGAACTGCGGACCCTTGATTTCGTATCCAACGGCTGCAAAGTCGACTGACCAGATATGAAAAAGTCAGTCGACTGATGTGTAGCCTCACCTCTAGTGCGTTCAGTTTCGACAGTAAAATTTAGTTTCGACAGCAAAATTCAGTTTCAACGGTTAAGTTCAGTTTCAAAAGTTAAATTCAGTTTCGATAGTTAAGTTCAGAGATGAGCGGCTGATGTATACATCTAGCACTTTGTGGTTATGTATTTTACGTCACCTATTAGAGATGCTATTAGAATTCCACTCAGGTTAATGTTGTCTCTCTTGTCCTGCTTCAGCCTCAGTGTTGTACAACTCACCGGAGCTGCTCCAACGATGAAACCCTCCATCACAGCGGGGCAGTACCTCGGGCTCCATCTCCAGACGCCTAAGGTCTTCTTCCTCTCCTCCGACAGCCAAGTCAGCCAGAGCATCCTCATCGGCCAACCCAATCATGCTGAGATCGACATGGCTTCGCCAAATAGGTTGTACACTTCTTGTGGTTTGACTTAATCTCACCATACTTCTTTGCATCCTGTGATCTTCCAATTCTTGTGAACCAAACACCCAGATTGGCAGAAATCATGTGTTTTTAAATTCTCTGTTTTGCATGTGCATTCCTATCCTATTCATGTCTATTTCTTATCCCTGCATAGTTAGAATCCTCAAATTCAAACAAGCCCTTACACAATTACTTCTGTTACAGATATGTGTCAAGAAAACCTTGTGTGGTTTGTCCTAGTCCTGCGGTGCTGTGTTCCACCCCAGCTTAGTTGCTCCAACGACGGAAGGGTTCACCACAGCAGGCATCCGCTCTTCAGACTGTCTTTCGCCGCCTTAGATCTTCTTCCCCACCGCCGGCAGCCATGACAACTGCATTACCATCATCAACTAAGAAGATGACCTTGAGGACTACACGGGTCCGCAAGAGAGGTCGCACTCTTCCGTGTCTGCTTACCTTATGCATTGCTTAATATGATGCCATGATACTTTATCGACGTGTTCACCTATTATACTTCGACTAGGTCCAAACTTATACTGAAACTTGAGTTTTTAAATGGTTGTGGGGTATATATTGGGGCAGCAATCTGTCTACTATATGGTTAATCTCAGGTGTCTACTATGAGTTTCATGTTGGGTGCAAATAAACATTAAAGGAGCCATTATCTATATTTTTAACTAAAGCTGTTATCTACCTGCTATCATTTGTTTTGGTTCTATCCACAGTTTGCTACCATCACTCTGGATTTGTGCATGCACTCCTTAAATAATCTCACTCCGTTTTATACCTATGCATGTGAGTTATTGTACACAATGGAACTGAAAATGTAGAGCAAAAGAGACGAGCCTTGCGTGGCAATCAAATTTCATGCAGACGTCACTCCATGGTTGGTGCAAAGGCAGTCCCGCTCCACCCATTTTGGATCATAATCAAGAGGAAGATAACTGTTCTCAGGGGGATTCAGAAGCATAAGACCACTCCTATTTACCCCATGAGGTCTTCGCTCTAACTTGACATGCTGATGTTGGTAAAGTCATGCATATGGTGCCTTGCATTGCTTACTGTATACATAAAAGATGTCATCTTCTTAGTTTAGACATGCTTTGTGTCAATGCCATCTGTTTAGTTTCTTTGTCGTATATGTGAATCATGCAATGCCATCTTGTTTAGCCAAGCATCATATATGTGAATTTTGCAATGCCACCCTGGTTAGCCAGTCATCTTATATGTGAATTATATCATGACATCATTTTTTTATTACGTGTTAAATTTGTCAACAATTTTAGTACATTCAATTACTCTTCCTGTGCATCAGCCATTCGGCACGGTCATGGAAAAATATGGAGTGGAAACAAGGTCTTCAGAGCAGACAATGCTATCCGAGGAAGCGCATGTCTTGCTGATTACAGATAGCTCCTCAGAGGAGGATTCAGAGACAAATGACCAGTCCTATTCCTCCCCCCAGAGGTGCATGCTCTAACTTGGCAGGGTTTTGTTGCTCAAATCGTGCGTATGGTATCTTGCATTGCTATGTCATTTGCTTAGTTTAGACATGCTTTGTGTGAATGCCACCTGTTTAGTGTCTAATTACCATATATGTGAATTATGCAATGCCATCTTGTTGTAAGACATTATATATGTGAATTATGCAATGCTATCTTGTTGCAAGGCATTATATATGTGAATTATGCAATGCCATGCTGTTTAGCGACGCGTCATATATGTGAATTATATCATGTCATACTTTTTTTGTATTTCTCATTGCTTTTGTCGACAATGTTTGTATATTCAACTGCTCTTCCTGTGCATCAGCCATTTGAATTAGTGATGGAGAAATCTGGAGTGAAAACAAGGTCTTCAGAGCAGACAATGCTACCTAGTGAAGCAGATATCTTGCTGGTTACAGATAGCTCTTCAGAGGAGGATTCAGAGGCAGATGACCAGTCCTATTATCCCCCTGAGGTGTATGCACAAACTTGGCAGGGTTATATTACTCATATCATGAATATGTTGTATTGCAATGCTTAGTTCTTACATCATATACACGATATTGAATGCCATCTCCTTAGTTGACACATCATATATGCGATTGCCCTTTGCTCACTTCCTTAGTATATGAATCATATATTTGAATTATATCATGCCATGATGTTTACATAGATAGTATATATCTGAATTATGGCATGCCAACCCATTTTCTAAAGACATAATATAGTTATATCATCTCATCCTATTCACACTTCACATAGTCATCATATTTTGAATTTGAATTATGTCATGCCATCATGTTTCCATCGACGGTATGTTTCTGATTTATGGCATGCCAACCACTTTAATGGACACATCTTATAGTTATATCATGTCATCCTGATTACATAGTCATCATATTCTAAAGTATGTCATTCTATCCTGTTTAGTTAGCCATCATACATGTGAAATTGTGTCATGCTATCCTGTTTAATTAGCCATCATATATGTGAAATTATGTCCTGCTACTCTATTTGGTTAGACAACATAAATGTGAATTATTTCATGACATGTTTTCTTCCCTACTATCCATTGCACCTGTCTATCTTACAATGTCTGTACATTCAATTACTTTTCTTTTTTATCAGCCATTTCAATTGGAGGGGGTGATGGCAGTATCCGTGGGAGTAAAAACACGGTCTTCAAAAAAGATCATGCTACCTATCGATGGAGATAGAGCCATGGTTGTACTTGCCCAAGAACCAGCCCCACCACAAATAACCCAGACTCACTCAGATTGTACCCCTACCCAGTTGGACAGAGAACCGCCTACACCCCTTCTAACCCCAACCCTAGCAGATAGTAACCCAGTTCCCATTGACACAGCACCGTCTCCACCATAGAGCATCCAAACACGAGCAGTTAGTA
Organism: Triticum urartu; assembly: GCF_003073215.2. NCBI lineage: Eukaryota > Viridiplantae > Streptophyta > Magnoliopsida > Poales > Poaceae > Triticum > Triticum urartu. The sequence goes on from NC_053022.1 coordinate 54,920,974, forward strand.
AGGCAACTGCAGTACCCAAAGCACGAGGACCATCACTCCGAACCCCAAGTCAACGCTTAAAGCAGAAGAAGAATTGTTCTCAGGTCAGGTTCCGTAGCTATGGTTCATACTACTTTGCTCCTGCATCACTTTATTTACGCATACCAACTAATTTCAAATTTGAAGGATGCAATTGAAACTCCAATGGCGCAACAGGTATGTTTTAAAACTGTTTCTTTAACGTGTTTGCTATTGTAACTTGCTCTATGTTGATTTCAGTTTCAATTGAATAAACAATTATATTCTCATGCCATGCACTTTACAAGTGTTGTTATTGCTGTGAAGTTTCCCACACTTATATTCTGTCTAAGCTGCTTTGTCTTAAATAGATATGATTTGAGCGGTATCTATCTTGATTTGGCAACATAAACTAGAATGATATGGACCATACAATGACGATACTACGTAGATATATGTTTGTTTCATGCTGTTATCCGGTCCACCTTACTACTGATCTAGTTTACCAAAATGAGTTCCATATACTACATTGTAAACATGTGATGTGTTTGTTTGTCTCTCTTTTAGAATGCAGATAAAATATTGGAGAAGAGAACCCCGTTATGCAATGGTATAGGATGTAATGCAGATAAGGTTCAAGATAGTGATACATCCCTGTTGGTCTCTAGGAAAGCTGATAAAAACTATATTGAAGACACTGAGACAACCCAAAGTCCTGTCTTGATGTAGTGTTCGAGTTACTGGCTACTACTGCTGGCACCAGCTCTTCGAACTCGCTGCCTGAATCAGTTCGGCTTCTTGAGTCTCAACTTCAGGTTGAAAGAGATCGATCTGATGTTATGCGATAGGAAGCCGAAGGACTGAGGAAGTCCCTGTAGAATTCAGATGCATACTTTCTAGTGCAACAACAAGTGCTGGAGGATTTAAGCGCCAAACAAGAGAAAGTTAATAAGCTTACTAAGCATCTTGCCAGCATTATGGGTACCCAGGTTACTGTTTCCTGAGCTCTTCTGAAGTGGTTTCAGTTCTGGACTTCTTTTGCTGCGACATTTATATGCTGATTTGTTCCCAATATTTGCACTGGTGGCGAACTTTGATGCCCAGTGGATGTAATCTGTGTAATAGCCGTGATAGCCTAGCGTAAGTTGCTTACCTGTTTATTTCTTATTGTCTTGTTTATTTGTTTTCTTGTAGTCAGTGCAGTTCTTTTTCCGCGGTTTGCTAGTGGTTGCAATAACCTATTTTTTTAAACTAGGCCACATTAACCATGGGCTACATATTTACTGTAGTTAACATGGGCCTCGTACGAGCCGTAGAAATAATGGGCCTTCTAAGGGCCATAGAAACAACGGGGCTTCTACGAGGCGTAGAAACCATGGTCCTTATATGGGCCGTTGACACAACGGGCCTTCTACGGGCCGTATCATCAATGGGCCTTCTACGGGCCGTATGATCGGTTGGCCAAACATGGGCCAATAACGGACCACATTATGGCCATAAATGGGCCAGAGTTGAAATCATCCGTTCATGGACGACCATAACGGGCCGTTGTTAATCGTCCGTATTTGATGACGCTATGAAAACGGCCCAACGTATTAATGAGCCACAAACGGGCCGAATGTAACCACAAGCTGAATTTGGCCCACAAGCAGAAAATGACAGTAATGGGCCGAAAGTAAATGAATGCTGGAAATGAGCCCAAGAATAAATGGACCCTGAGAAGGCTGAAAGATAACATGGGCTGGAAACGGCCCAACGGAATAATGGGTCGTTAATGGGTATAAAGTGATACACTGTTCATCACGGGCCAGTTTTACCATGTACGTTAATGGGCCGAGGGTTACTAAGGGCCTCATATGGACCGAAAGACGTCATGGGCCATACATGGGCCGGAAGTTAAAACGACCTGGAATTATATTGGACTGCCCAGATGACGCTACTAGGCCTAATTCGGATAGGTCGTAAACGGGCCCTGGGTTAGCGGGCTGTAATGGGGCTATATGCGAACATGCCGTTAACAGGCTTGCCGTGGGCCGGCCCACCACCTTTTGACCAAGTCAAACGGTCCGGCCTTTTCACAGGAATGGGCCTCTGTTGGGTCATGCCACGTGTCGATGTATCATAGGCGCTTTGGGTCTAATGAGTGGATGACATCTGTCCCAACGGCGATCAGACACGTGTTCCCTCCAGCCAATGATGATTTTACACGTGGAAAATCCCCATTGGTCAGGGCTGTTAACGGGTTATCGGATCCAAAACCGGAGCCGATAGCTTAACGGCGTTCCGTTACAGTGGATTCCACGTGTCGGTCACCCTTGACGAAAGCACTTCTATGACGCGCAATTTATCATCATGGAAGTGGACACTTCCGTGATGATAATTTTGATAATGTCATGGAACACTTCTACGACAGCACAGGTATGACTATCTTGATTCTGTCATAAAATTGTCATGGATGTACATGCATGACAGAAAACGTGACCTGCTGTGACAAACACGTATCATCACTGAAGTGTTATTTTTTGTAGTGAGTGATGTTGTTGCTACTCGGCATCTATGGAGAACACATGCGAAACTCAGGAAAGGAGGATAAGCATAAAACTAACAACTTGGTATCAAGCTTTCTAAACATGCCATGCAATAATTTAGAAAATGTACGGCTAATTTGTTAAGTTTGTGTGACTCGGGCGCCCGTGATCTGTAAATAGGCAGTAACTTATCAGAAAAAATACAGCTTATATGTAGTAAGGAAGGTAGATAATGAACATATATACGTTGTCCGTTATTTATAGCCAATTTGGAACATACGGAACGAAATTGTAAGAGGGATTGCAAGGAAATATGCCTCACCACGATGGAGAGCAGTAACTAATAGGCTTCTTAATGCGAACCCAGCTAGACCACGGGAGAGGTGAGGGTCACTGCATCAATATGCTCGAGGGTGGATGGCGAGCAAATGAAGACGGCGAGGCACGAGCCACCACGTTTTGGGAACGGCAGTGGAGTTAGGCTTGACGTTGAAGAGCGGGCACACGACCGGGGTGAGCACGGCGGCGCCAGAGAGGGTTCTACTGTGGATCTGGGGGAGGGGGGAGCGGGCGAAGGAGATTGGGTGGACTAGCTGAGTGAAACATGGGCAGACAGTGGGGGGGTGTTGGTGGCCTAGGTGAAAAGGGTGAAAAATATCCCCGGTCGCCGCGCACGCGGAAAGGTCTATGCAAACGGTTGCCTCTAAGTGCTCGTGTGCACAAACAGAATAATATCGTTTGAAATCACTAGTAGAAAACAGGCCTGTTGTCCCAGTTCGTAAGGGCCTTTTGTCCCGGTTCCTGAACCGGGACTAAAGGGTCGGTACTAATGCCCTATCTCTTTAGTCCCGGTTCTGTCCAGAACCAGGACAGATGGGCCTCCACGTGACCTGTGCGCGGAGCCCAGGCAGGAGGGCCTTTGGTCCCGGTTGGTGGAACCAACCGGGACCAATAGGCATCCATGCGTCAGCATTTCTGTGACTGGGGTTTTTGTTTTTTTTGAAGGGGGGGGGGTTTGGGGGTTTTGGGGGGTTAATTGAGGTGTTTCATATATTGTGTTAGCTAGCTATAATTAATAGAGAGAAGTGTCCTCTCTTATGTCCGTGCTTGGTCGACGCTATGTACTATACATACGTATAGAGAGGACTAGACACGCTAGCTAGCTAGTAAGCAAACGAAGGAAACAGAAGATCGTCATGAACATATATGCATACAGAGAGAAGTGATATGGACCACCGCTCCTTCTCCGAGGGATTGGTAGAACAACAAGTTCTCGTATATCTATCCGACACTACCGGCTACATATATACAATAATTATGTTTTAAAAATATAATCTCCTAACATACGGACGCATGGTCCACATAGTATTCTACGTCTTCAGCGATCACATGGTCAAGAAAGAATACCGCCAATTCCTCTTGAAGTGCTCGCATGCGAGCTAGTGCTAGGAGTTCATCCCGCTTCCGAAACCTCTAATTTGAAGTAGGGAGTCAATACATATATATATATGAATGAATGAAACTCAACACAAATGATGGTAATAAAATAAAATTGTGAATACTGTTATTTACGCACTTCATATTGTTCGTCAGAGTAGCCCCGCTCACAGGTCGTGTGGCGGATGGACTCGCAAATGTAGTATCCACAGAAATCATTCCCTTGTTCCTGCCACAACCACTTTACTAGAAATAGAGGTCAATCAAACTGATAAGCAAGAATGCCAAATGGTATTGATGAAACTAGCACTTGAATCACTAGGAGATGCGTGGAACATGCTACTATAGTACTTACTTTCGGGTGTCTAAATTCCAGCTTCTTCGGCAGTCCCGGAGCTTTTTTGGTGAATTTTCTCCAAACCCTGCCAGCCAAAGAAAACAATTACTTGATATCAGAAATGAACAAAGTTGCTGATATGGTGGATAATGATCGATTTAACTTACTTCTCGAGCATTTGAGTCATGTCCGCATAGTCCTGGGGATCTTTTCCTCTTGAGTCCAAGACAGTTACTAGTCCCTGCTCAAGCTTAATCTCTAAGAAAATATAGTGGAAGCTGCGCACGCATGTATAACTCATCAATTACATTACTATAACCTTGACTAATATATAAGGGAAACCGAATATGCACAAGATAGTAACACTCACTTGAAGTTGTAAGGAAAGAGTATTATATCTTTGTTTTCATTTATTACCAACAATCATAGCAAGTTGGCCTCGGTATCTGCGGCATGAAATTTAACGTCAGTTGCATCTATGAGATTTGTGTTAATGAACCCAATATCACTGATTTGTCTTTTCTTCAATTCGACGATCTTCAATCTGCCTAATATAGTGAGGATAATTATCAATACATGCAATGAAAGAGCTGAGCTATATAGAGAGACTTAATGACAGAAGTAGGACTACTTATAGACAGTAGCAGGTGACTGTTGCTTTATCGAGGGCCAATTGATTGAAAAACTGAAAGAACTCGTCAAATGGAACAGGCAACAGTTCAATTCCAACGAGGTCATGCTCCTTTTTAACTCTCACATACGAAGTATTCCTCCCCCCAGACTCTCTGCGGATTTTCAAGTACCAATCATGCAATCTTCGCATCATCGTTGATAGAGATCTTTCATCTTTGACGAGAGGCTTCCCGTACTCGTATCTTTGTATCTTCACCTCCAAAAAATCATAATGTACATCATCGGGTAGGTAATCTCCAAGATTGCTATAACCGGGGATCATCCTCGGATCATTAGCGACGATGTCACTAGGCACCTTGAGCGGGGGGCACGATTGCTTCGCTTGTTCGGCGAGCTGGGCAATTTGTTTCCCAGCTCATCGTTCTTTCATCCTTTGATCACTGACAGTACTTCCCGACCGCTCCGCTTCGACAAATGCCTTTCCAATAATGCGCTGATAGTTGCCTTTCGGCGGAGACTTGGGTGGTTTTGTCAGGGCAGCCAGAGTGCGCTTCACTTTCACCGGATCAACCTTCTCCTCTGGAGGTGGATGTTTCTTTTCTTTCACCCCTTCAAAGAAGTTCCTCACTTCTTCTCGCGCGATCTCGGCGTTCTCCTCTGGGGTCCCCTCGTATGCTAACTTCTCTGGAGTCTTCAAAGAAGGACTGAATCTGTATGTCCTCCCGCCTCTGGCTGTACTGCTAGACGCTGGCAGAGCAGACGGAGCGGCTGTCTTCTTTACTTGCTTACGAGGCGGAGGATAAGGACTACGACGTGCCGGAGCAACCGGAACGGCGGCGGGTCTCTTCTGCCCTTGTTGACGAGGCGGCGAAGGAGGAGGGTGGCTGCTCGGGCGCGCCGGCGCAGGCGGAGAAGGAGGCGGAGTGCCGCCACGCGCCGGAGAAGGTGTCGGCAGAGTGCCCTGATTGTCACTCGCCAGAGGAGGAGGCGGTGGAAGAGGCGGAGTGCGCTGACTCGCCGGAGGAGGAGGAGGAGGCAGAGGCGTCCAGTTCGGAAGGTTGATGAGCTCCTTCCGCCATAGGCATGGAGTCTTCATAGCAGAACCCAGCCGAGTCTCCCCTTCACACCTAGGGTGGTAAAGTTGGAGATCCTCAAATCCCTCTGTTATTTCATCCACCATCACCATAGCATATCCTTCTGGAATCGGCCGGTAGTGAAAAGTTGCACCGGGTTCAGTAGGAAAAACAGAGCCAATAGCCGCCTTGACCTTCATATTAATCCATTGCGTCATAAGGTGGAAATTTTGAGACTCCGTGATAGCATCCACAGGATAGCTGGTAGGAGCCGTCAAGACATGCTCCGGCTGAAGCAGCTCGGTGGAAGCCACGCTGCTTCTCCGCTGAGATGGCGGGGTAGCTTCGGGGGAAGCTTCGGCAGTTCGTTTGGTGCGATTTGCTTCTCGTTCCTCTATCGCTTGTACCCTAGCATGCGGCGCCTGCAGTTGGGTCTGCTCCACTTTCTTCCTCCTCTTGTGGCATTTGTAACTACCTGCGTCCGGAAACCCGGCCTTCCACGGAATGGAGCCTGGCGTGCCTCGTGTCCGTCCAGGGTGCTCAGGATTCACGAGTGCCATTGTGAGTTCGTCGTTCTCTCTATCTGGAACGAACGTCCCTTGCTGCGCTGCTTCGATATAGAGGTTAAGCCTCTTGACTGGTATTTCCATTTGCTCGTCCATCCAAATGCACTTCCCTGATACAGGGTCCAAGGTTCCACCAGCCCCGAAGAACCAAGTCCGGCAATGGTCTGGTCAGTTAATTATCTCTAGTTCGATCCCTTTATCAACCAGATCATTCTTAGTCTTGGCCCACTTACGCCGGGCTGCGAGGTAGCCACCTGACCCCGTGCGATGGTGATGCTTCTTCTTCGCAGAATTTTGCTTGTTTGTCGCTGACATCTTCTTAATCTTTTCCATGTCTTGTGGGCCACAAATGCAGGCCAGTGATCTCTGATCTTCTCATATCTGCCCTTGAATTCTGGTGTCTCTTTTTTATCGACAAACTTATTCAGCACTTTTTTCCACCTCCTGAATAGGTCTGCCATCCTCTTAAGAGCAAAAGACTTTATTACTTGCTCTTTAACTAGCTTCTCCGGATCATCCTCTGGCGGTAGGGTGAAATTTGACTTCAGCTTAGTCCAAAGATCATTTTTCTGCATATCATTGACATAAGACCCCTCAGGGTCTTCTGTAGCTGGATTTAACCATTGTTGGATGTTGACCGGGATCTTGTCCCTAACCAGAACCCGGCATTGAGCAAAAAATGCGCTCTTTGTCCGGATGGGTTCAATCGGTTGGCCGTCGGGCGCGATTGCTATGATCTCAAACCTTTCATCCAAACTCAACTTTTTCTTCGGGCCTTGTCTCTTTACCGAAGTTGTGCTCGATCCGGAGGGCTAGAAAAAAGAACAAAGACTTAATTAATATGTGTACATACCAAAACAATGATTGCATCAATTAGCTAGTCAGCACAGGCTTAACTAATATATATACCTGGCCGGACTCAGTTCGGTCACCGGAGCCGTCATCACGGTCTCCTTCTTGCACCGGCATTGGGTCACCGGAGCCGTCGTCACGGTCTCCTTCTTGCACCGGCATTGGGTCACCGGAGCCATCATAATCATAGCCAGCTGCTTCCAGACCATCGGTGTCATTGAGAAACAACGAGGAGACGGCATCACTTCCTCGTGCGATTATGTCCCCCAACAACTCTTCTTGTACTTCGTCTCGTCGACGCCCGCGTCACTTGTGGGACGTGGATGTAGTGTCCGACACCGACGACCACATGTATCTCACACCGACGATACTTGCTATTTAGGGTTTGCTCTACCACTCGGCGACCCTCGACGACTCTTCTTCCTCTTCTTTTTTATCCTCTTCTTCCTCTCAGGTTCGACGACCCTCGACCCCCTCGGCGACCCTAGACCCCCTCCCGACCCCCTCATGTCGAAGTTATCGAGTAGGGGGTATATCGACAACGACATACCCGATACATACATACATACCCCTCGACCCTTGACCCCCTCTCGACACCTTGACGATCCTAGAACTTTTTTTCTCCCCGATAACATTTTTTTCTCCGAGAGAGTTCATATGAATATTCAAACATTTGCATATTTACAATAATCAATATCACCAAAAAAATCTATGAACAGAAAAAATACTTTTTTTTTCTAAAAATCTATCTTTTGCATATATACATGAATATATATATATACACAGAGAACATATATACATTTTTTATAAAAATGCAAAAAACAAAAAATCTAAAAAAAGGACATATAAACACATATACACACATACATATACTCATACATATACATATAATTAGGAAAAAAAACATCTATATATTTGCAAAAAAAACAGGGGGAAGAGGGGGCGGTGCCGGCCCTGACCAAAGCGAGGCAGAGGCAGCGGCGGCGTGGGGCAGCTGGGGCGCGGCGAGGCAGAGGCGACGGTGGCGCGGGCGCAGGCGCGCGAGGCAGAGGCGACGGCGAGGCAGAGGCGGGGCGCGACGGCGTCGGGGCGCGACGCGGGGCGGCGACGGCGTCGGGGCGGCGCGGGGAGGTGACCGCGACGGCGCGGGGTGGCGCGCGGCGACGGCGTCGGGGCGGCGCGGGGGTGACGCGCGCGGGCGCGGGCGGCGACGGGGCGGCGACGGCGTCGGCGGGGTGATGAATCGGGCAGCCTGGCGGCGTCGTCGGCGCGGGCAACTGCAGGATGATGAAAAACCTAAGTCTTTGCTTATATAGCAAAGCCATTGGTCCCGGTTCGTGGCACAAACCGGGACCAATGCCCCCTTTAGTCCCGGTTGGTGCCACCAACCGGGACCAAAGGCCTCTTTTCAGCAGCCCAAAGGGCGGGAAGCGGCGGCCTTTGGTCCCGGTTGGTGGCACCAACCGGGACTAAAGGGGGGCATTGGTCCCGGTTTGTGCCACGAACCGGGACCAATGCCCCCTTTAGTCCCGGTTGGTGCCACCAACCGGGACCAATGGCCTTGCGCTGGCGGTGGTGGGAGTTTAGTCCCACCTCGCTAGCTGAAGAGCTCCCGCACCTGTTTATAAGCCCTGCTCTGTGTTCCCTTTCGAACTCCTCTGAACTGCAGGCTTATGGGCCTAATGAGACACTGCAATGCCTGTGGGCCTACTGGGCCTGCCGCGGGCCTGAATCCTGGCCCATTGCTGGGTTTCTAGTCATATTTAGGCCGTGCTGGCCCAGTAGGTGGCATTTTTTTGCTATTTATTTTTTCATTTCTACTTAGAACTAAATAATTATAGTTTTTTAGTGATTTCTTTTTTCTTTTAGGCCACAAAAATTATAAACTTTCTGTTAGTGCCATTAGTTTTAAAATTTGAATTTTTTAAAATTTGTGTGAATCACTAGTTTATGAATAACTTTACTATAAAAATTGATTTTTGAGTCATTCTTTTTCCTGCTATTTAATATTACTACTCAATTTGGTAATTTTAGTTAGTCATAACAAATATTATAGGCATTTTTTTTCTTTTTTCTATTTATTTTTTCATTTCTACTAAGAACTAAATACTTATAGTTTTTTAGTGATTTCTTTTTTCTTTTAGGTCACAAAAATTATAAACTTTCTGTTAGTACCATTAGTTTTAAAATTTGAATAGTTTAAATTTGAATTTTTTAAAATTTGTGTGAATCACTAGTTCATGAATAACTTTATATATAAAAATTGATTTTTGAGTCATTCAATTTCCTGCTATTTAATATTAGCGTGTTTTATCATTATACTCAATTTGGTAATTTTAGTTAGTCATAACAAATATTATGGCATTTTTTCTTTTTTGCTATTTATTTTTTCATTTCTACTTAGAACTAAATATTTGTAGTTTTTTTGTGATTTCTTTTTTCTTTTAGGTCACAAAAATTATAAACTTTCTGTTAGTGCCATTAGTTTTAAAATTTGAATAGTTTAAATTTGGATTTTGTCAAATTTGTGTGAATCACAAGTTTGTGATTAACTTTACTAAAAAATTTACATAGATGCACCTATAGAGAAAATTCAACCTAAATTCATAATCATTTTCTATGAATTTCAGAAATTCATTATGAATTTAGGTCAAATTCCCTGTATAGGGGCATCTATTTTCACTTTGAGAGGAGCTCAACAAGGCAGAGAGGGACGGGATTATAAACCGGTGTGGGCGCCCTTCGGTTGGCGAGGTGGGACTAAACTCTGAGCGCAACGAGGACCAACCCTTTAGTCTCGACTAATGGTCATGGGCCAGGGGCGAGCCCTATTTTTTTCCATTTTTTTGTTTTGTTTTCTGCATTATTTATTTTCTTTTGTTTTTTGCTTCATTTTTTAATTCTTTTTGCTTTTAGTTTTAGAAAAATTATAAACTTTCTGTTAGTGCCATTAGTTTTCAAATTTGAAAACACTTTTTTAGTTTTTTTGTTTTCTTTGTTGCTTTATTTATTTTATTTTGTTTCTACTTACAACAAAATACTTATTGTTGCTATTTTTATTTTTTTCCAGTTTTTTTTGTTTTTTGTATTATTTATTTTCTTTTGTTTTTTGCTTTATTTTTTAATTCTTTTTTGCTTTTAGGTCAGCAAAATTATAAACTTTCTGTTAGTGCCATTAGTTTTAGAAAAATTATAAACTTTCTGTTAGTGCCATTAGTTTTCAAATTTGAATAGTTAATATTTGAATTCTTTGAAATTTGTGTGAATCACAAGTTTGTGACTAACTTTACTAAAAAATAAACATAGATGCACCTATAGAGAAAATTTGACCTAAATTCATAGTTTTCAAATGAACTCTGAAAAAGTTGGCATAGCATACTCGTGTGTTACAAAGTTGGCATGGTATCATCATAATAGTTGCGGGAGAAAGTCTTCACTTTTTTTCGCTTGTGTCATTTGCTTATTGCGCCGTAACCATGGATAATCTTCATCGTTTATCAGGATGCTTGGGTCAGCCTTGACATTGAAGGGAGCAATTTCATGAAAATTTTCATAATCTTCAGACATGTCTGTCTTGCCCTCCACTCCCAGGATGTCCCTTTTTCCTGAAAGAACTATGTGGCGCTTTGGCTCATCGTATGATGTATTCGCTTCCTTCTCTTTTCTTTTTCTCGGTTTGGTAGACATGTCCTTCACATAGATAACCTGTGCCACATCATTGGCTAGCTAGGACGAACGGTTCGTCAATGTACCCAAAAATTTTCAGATCCACTTTTGTCATTCCGTACTATGGATCTACCTGTACCCCACCTCCTGACAGATTGACCCATTTGCACTTAAACAAAGGGACCTTAAAATCATGTCCGTAGTCAAGTTCCCATATGTCCACTATGTAACCATAATACGTGTCCTTTCCGCTCTCGGTTGCTGCATCAAAGGGGACACCGCTGTTTTGGTTGTTGCTCTTTTGATCTTGGGCGATCGTGTAAAATGTATTCCCATTTATCTCGTATCCTTTGTAAGTCAATACAGTCAAAGATGGTCCCCTGGACAACAAGTACTACTCATCACAAACAGTGTTGTCACCTCTAAGACGTGCTTCCAACCAACTGCTGAAAGTCCTGATGTGTTCACATGTAATCCAGTCGTCGCACTGCTCTGGGTGTTTGGAGCGCAGACTGTTCTTCTGTTCATCGACATACGGGGTCACCAAGGTAGAGTTCTGTAGAACTGTGTAGTGTTCTTGAGACCAAGAATATCTGTCCCTGCATATTATTGAGTCACTTCCAAGAGTGCCTTTTCGAGTCAGTCTCCCCTCATACCGCGATATAGGGAGACCTATATTCTTAAGGCCAGGAATGAAGTCAACACAAAACCCGATAACATCCTCTGTTTGATGGCCCATGGAGATGCTTCCTTCGGGCCTAGCGCGGTCACGGACATATTTCTTTAGGACTCCAATGAACCTCTCAAAGGGGAACATTTGTGTAGAAATACGGGCCCCAGAATGACAATCTCGTCGACTAGATGAACTAGGACGTGCGTCATGATATTAAAGAAGGATGGTGTGAACACTAGCTCAAAACTGACAAGAAATTGCGCCAGATCACTCCTTAGCCTTGGTACGATTTCTGGATAGATCACCTTCTGAGAGATTGCATTGAGGAATGCACATAGCTTCACAATGGCTAATCGGACGTTTTCCGGTCGAAGGCCCCTCAATGCAACCGGAAGCAGTTGCGTCATAATCACGTGGCAGTCATGAGACTTTAGGTTCTGGAACTTTTTCTCTGTCATATTTATTATTCCATTTATATTCAACGAGAAGCCAATCGGGACCTTCATACTAAGCAGGCATTCAAAGAAGATTTCTTTCTCTTCTTTCGTAAGAGCGTAGCTGGCAGGACCTTCATACTGCTTCGGAGGCATGCCGTCTTTTTCATGCAAACGTTGTAGGTCCTCCCGTGCCTCAGGTGTATCTTTTGTCTTTCCATACACGCCCAAAAAGCCTAGCAGATTCACGCAAAGGTTCTTCATCACGTGCATCACATCGATTGAAGAGCAGACCTCTAGGTCTTTCTAGTAGGGTAGGTCCCAAAATATAGATTTCTTCTTCCACATGGGTGCGTGTCCCTCAGCTTCATTTGGAACAGCTAGTGCGCCGGGACCCTTTCCAAAGATTACGTGTAAATCATTGACCATAGCAAGTACGTGATCACCGGCATGCATGGCAGGCTTCTTCCGGTGATCTGCCTCGCCTTTGAAATGCTTGCCTTTCTTTCGACATTGATGGTTGGTCGGAAGAAATCGACGATGGCCCAGGTACACATTCTTCCTGCATTTGTCCAGGTATATACTTTCAGTGTCATCTAAACAGTGCGTGCAGGCGTGGTATCCTTTGTTTGTCTGTCCTGAAAGGTTACTGAGAGCGGGCCAATCATTGATGGTCACGAACAACAACGCCTTTAGGTTAAATTACTCCTTTCTGTGCTCATCCCACGTACGTACACCGTTTCCATTCCACATCTGTAAAAGTTCTTCAACTAATGGCCTTAGGTACACATCAATGTCGTTGCCGGGTTGCTTAGGGCCTTGGATGAGAACTGGCATCATAATGAACTTCCGCTTCATGCACATCCAAGGAGGAAGGTTATACATACATAGAGTCACGGGCTAGGTGCTGTGATTGCTGCTCTGCTCCCCGAAAGGATTAATGCCATCTGCGCTTAAAGCAAACCATACATTCCTTGGATCCTTTGCAAACTCATCCCAGTACTTTCTCTCGATTTTTCTACACTGCGACCGGTCAGAAGGTGCTCTCAACTTCCTGTCTTTCTTACGGTCCTCACTGTGCCATCGCATCAACTTGGCATGCTCTCCGTTTCTGAATAGATGTTTCAACCATGGTATTATAGGAGCATACCACATCACCTTCGCAGGAACCCTCTTCCTGGGGGGGCTCGCCGTCAACATCACCAGGGTCATCTCGTCTGATCTTATACCGCAATGCACCGCATACCGGGCATGCGTTCAGATCCTTGTATGCACCGCGGTAGATGATGCAGTCATTAGGGAATGCATGTATCTTCTCCACCTCCAATCCTAGAGGGCATACGACCTTCTTTGCTGCGTATGTACTGTCGGGCAATTCGTTACCCTTTGGAAGCTTCTTCTTCAACATTTTTAGTAGCTTCTCAAATCCTTTGTCAGGCACAGCATTCTCTGCCTTCCACTGTAGCAATTCCAGTACGGTACCGAACTTTGTGTTGCCATCTTCGCAATTGGGGTACAACCCTTTTTTGTGATCCTCTAACATGCGATCGAAATTCAGCTTCTCCTTTTGACTTTCGCATTGCGTCCTTGCATCGACAATGACCCGACGGAGATCATCATCATCGGGCACATCGTCTAGTTACTCTTGATCTTCAGCAGCTTCACCCGTTGCAGCATCATTGGGCACATCGTCTAGTTCCTCATGATCTTCACCAGCTCCCCCCGTTGTAGCATCACCATATTCAGGGGCACATAGTTGTCATCGTACTCTTCTTCTTCGCCGTCTTCCATCATAACCCCTATTTCTCCGTGCCTCGTCCAAACATTATAGTGTGGCATGAAACCCTTGTAAAGCAGGTGGGAGCGATGGATTTTCCGGTTAGAGTAAGACATCGTATTCCCACATTCAGTGCATGGACAACACATAAAACCATTCTGCTTGTTTGCCTCAGCCGCATCGAGAAACTCATGCACCCCCTTAATGTACTCAGAGGTGTGTTTGTCACCGTACATCCATTGCCGGTTCATCTGCGTGTATTATATATAATTAAGTGTCCAAATTAATAGAAGTTCATCATCACATTAGAATCAAAGTACATACATAGTTCTCATCTAACAACATATAGTTTTCCAGAGCATCTAATTAATTAAACCATACATTGAAACTATGTAAAACATTTCAATGCGAAAACAAATGCGATCATAATCGCAACCAAGGTAACAATTGATCCAACGACATAATGATACCAAGTCTCGGTTTGAATGGGATATTTTCTAATCTTTCTCATCTTCAAGCGCATTGCATCCATCTTGATCTTGTGATCATCGATGACATCCACAACATGCAACTCCAATATCATCTTCTCCTCCTCAATTTTTTTTATTTTTTCCTTCAAGAAATTGTTTTCTTCTTCAACTAAATTTAACCTCTCGACAATAGGGTCGGTTGGAATTTCCGGTTCACATACATACTATATAAATAAAATCTATGTCACGTTGGTCGGCATAATTTTCATAAACAATATATGAACCAATAGTTATAAAGATAATATATATACCACATCCGAATCATAGACAGGACGAGGGCCGACGGGGGCGGATACCAAAACCATCGCACTATATAAGATGAAATAATAAAACTAAGAAAATAATACATGTATCTATGTAAACATACAAGTAAGAACATTTTTTCCTTTCAGAAAGAAGATCGACAGCGGTGAAGACGGGGACGGGGCGTGACAGACCGCTAAACCTAGACAAATATTAAGGAAAATGGAGCTTGGAGGTCAAGCTTGGAGAGGAGAAAGCTTAAGTAGTGTGGCTCGTGCATTCCATCGAACACCTTGTGTGCATAGGAGGTGAGCTAGAGCACCACCAAGCCCTCTTCCCCTCGGCCAGAAAAAATAGAGCAGTGTGCTCTGCTCTTACGCAAGGGGGTATATATAGGCACCTCATTGGTCCCGGTTGGTGGCATGAACCAGGAATAGAGGGGAGCCTTTGGTCCCGGTTCAAGCCACCAACCGGGACCAATGGTGGTGGGCCAAGAGCGAGGCCCATTGGTCCCGGTTCGTCCCACCAGCCGGGACCAAAAGGTCTAGACGAACTGGGACCAATGGCCCACGTGGCCCGGCCGGCCCCCTGGGCTCACGAACCGGGTCCAATGCCCCCATCTGTCCCGGTTCTGGACTGAACCGGGACTAATGGGCTGACCTGGCCTGCACCTTTGCCCCCTTTTCTACTAGTGAATGAAGACATACTAATTTTGAAATGAAGACGTGAGTTCATCGTTTCACCTCTAAATTTTTCGCACGTAAACCAATCGCAATTTTACCACGGGTTTGATTTGCTGGCGCATTTCAGGTCTCGTATGCTATATGTAAGACATTTTTTGGCATTTACCGTGCATGTTGGCATATAAATAAATTACTAGCCAGACTGCATTTCCTGTCAAAAGGGATGAGGATTGTCGTTCGATCTGGGAGCATCCAATGGTGCAGACGTACGATCCGTAGGGTTTGGGCTCTGGCCAATCAGAACACACAACTCAGATCACGCGCGCAGCGAGGGGGGCATCGACCACTATTTGGTAGTCACACGGCTTTCGTGTGTGAATCGTGTGCTATTTGAAATTTTTTTTGGGGAGGGGCTATTTGAAAACATGTGCATGTGTTGTCGAAAGGGATGAGGATCGCGTTTGATCAAGGAGAATCCAATGGTGCAGACGTACGATCCGTGGGGTTTGGTTGCTGGCCAATCATAACGCACAACTCAGATCGCGCGCGTGGCAGAGGGGGGGGTGCATCGGCCACGGTTTAGTGGACACACGGCTTTCGTAAGTGAACCGTGTGCTCTTCGAAAACATTTACATTACCTAACATCGTATTTTTGTTCGAATGAAAACATGAGTTCATCGTTTCGCCTCCAATTTTTTTCCACGGTAAGAAATCATGAGTGTAGTGGAGAGTGTCATATACTAATATCATGAATATATAGTACATATGATACTAGTGTATGATACTACCTTTAATTAATAATAGCGCATAGTATAATACATAGAGTATAGTATCATATATAGATCATATTTATTGCCATGCATGACACAAATTAGCATCACATTTAACATGATACAGTATCTACCTACTATATGTTACTCTAACTGTAACACCCAAAATGCGGCTATATCTCCCACATGTCGGGGCACGACTTAGAGGCATAGCCGCATGGTAGGCATGTCGCAAGAGGGGTAATCTTTACACATCCCATGTACTGAATAAGAAAGGGATAAAGAGTCAGCTTACAATCGCCACTTCACACAATACATAAATATATCATACATCATCCAAGGTACAAACAAAGCTCCGACTATGAAACCAAAATAAAGAAACATCACCCCAAATGCTAGATCCCCGATCGTCCCAACTGGGCTCCTCTACTGATCATCCGGAAAAGAAACATAGTAACGGCCCGAATCCTCGTCGAACTCCCACTTGAGTTCGGTAGCGTCCCCTGCACTGGCATCATCGGCACCTGCATCTGTTTGGAAGTATCTATGAGTCACGGGGACTCAGCAATCTCACACCCTTGTGATCAAGACTATTTAAGCTTAAAGGTAGGAAAGGGGTAGTGAGGTGGAGCTGCAGCAAAGCACTAAGAATATATGGTGGCTAACTTACGCAAAAGAGAGCGAGAAGAGAAGCAAAGCACGGTCGAGAAGCTATAAATGAACAAGAAGTGATCCTGAAACTACATACGTTCAAGAATAATACAAGACCGTGTTCTCTTCCCGGACTCCGCCGAAAAGAGACCATCACGGCTACACACGCGGTTGATTCATTTTAATTAAGTTCTGTGTCAGGTTTTCTACAACCGGATATTAACAAATTCCCATCTGCCCATAACCGCGACACGGCTTTCAAAAGTTCAAAACCCTGTAGGGGTGTCCCAACTTAGCCCATCACAAGCTCTCATGGTCAACGAAGGATATTCCTTCTTCCAGGAAGACCCGATCAGTCTCGGAATCCCGGTTACAAGACATTTCGACAATGGTAAAACAAGACCAGCAAAGCCGCCCGAATGTGCCGACAAATCCCAATAGGAGCTGCACATACCTCGTTCTCAGGGCACACCGGATAAGAAATCCATACAACTAAAACCAACCCTCAAGTTTCCCTGAGGTGGCGCTGCAAGGGGCTCTAGTTTGGACCAACACTCAGAGGAGCACTGGCCTAGGGGTTTAAAATAAAGATGACCCTTGAGTCCACGAAACCCAAGGGAAAAGGCTTAGCTGGCAAATGGTAAAACCAAGGTTGGGCCTTGCTGGAGGAGTTTTATTCAAGGCGAACTGTCAAGGCGTTCCCATTATCACCCAACCGCATAAGGAACGCAAAATCAAGGAACATAACACCGGTATGACGGAAACTAGGGCGGCAAGAGTGGACCAAAACACCAGGCATAAAGCCGAGCCTACCACCCTTTACAAAGTATATAGATGCATTAAAGTAAATAAGAGATAATAATGATATCCCAACAATATTCATGTTCCAACATGGAACAAACTTCACCTTCACCTGCAACTAGCAACGCTATAAGAGGGGATGAGCAAAGAGGTAACATAGTCAGACAACGGTTTGCTAGGAAAGGTGGGTTAGAGGAATGACATGGCAATATGGGAGGCATGATATAGCAAGTGGTAGGTAGCGCGGCATAGCAATCGAGCGAGCAACTAGCAAGCAAAGATAGAAGTGATTTCGAGGGTATGGTCATCTTGCCTGCAAAGTTCTCAGAGTTGTCGAAAGCTTGATCCTCATTAGCATACTCAACAGGTTCCTAAATCACGTACTCATCTCCCGGCTCTACCCAAAGGAAGAACAAAAGCAAAGGACCAACAATCAGTCACGGTGCAATGCACAAGCAACATGATGCAAAACACAACATGATATGCGAGATGTGATATGCAATGCATATGCGTGCTCCGGAAGGAAAAGAATGATCAGAGCATCAACTTGGCAAACCAAGTGTGCCAATGAAAAGATGAGATGATTTCGGTCGAAATCGATATAAAGATCACCGAAAACGGATGGACGGTTTGCAAATGGAAAGCAAAACAAGAATGACACAATTATGCGATTAAAAATACGATACCATCTAGAATGCAACAAGAAACTAAGCTACTGCACTCCAACATAACAACAAAGTATATGGAAGTGATTTTCTCAAGATGCTTGACAAAACATGAACATCGATCTACGGCTAAATCACACAAGAGTAGGTTCAAACAAGCATGAAAAAAGTGCAAAAGATATCAGCTTCACAGACTTAGTGAAAATACTAATATGCCAAAAATAACATCAGGAAGCCATGTTTAGAGCAAGCAAACAACATGCTACATGAACATATCATAGCAAAAGAAGGCATGGCATGATTGTAATAAATGCATAGAACAAAAAGTCGCTTACTGATCATGAGACAAAAAGGCACAGAAGATATGATGGCACCCATCTAAACATAGCATGTTTCATTAACAGTTTCAGACTTGGCAGAAAACAGAGCATGGCATAAACAGAATTATGAAGGCAACTTTGTGAGCTCGAATCACTCACCAAAAAGCATTGCATGACAAAGCAAGCATACAAACAGCAAGATGACATGTTCATGAAGCTAACCATGGCAAGATAAAGTTGATACCATGCATGGATCACTAGCAACAACCATGGCAAAATTGATTAAAATGTAAACAATCTGCCAGGAACATTTTATAGCAAAAGTAGAGCAAGATTAAGACATGCTAGGGCACTCCATAATTGCAAACAGGGGCATGGATAGATAGAGCATAACCATATGTTCAACACATCCTTACTGAAGCAACTCACAACAAGCATGGATCTCACTGTAGCATCATGTTTACATGGCATCAAAATAAGAGCAGGCACAAGACTTAGCAAAATCCCAAGTCCCTGAAAACAGCAATATCACGAAAGCTACTTTGCATGTTTGTGCTAGTCACCATATAGATCAAAAAAATACATGGCAAGCACCCCTGTAAATATGGAATGACATAGATCAAAACACATGTAGAGATCATTCCCATATGATGCACACATCAAATATGACAAAAATGACAAATCATCATAATATGATAAGTAGCAGCAGCTAACATTTTACAGCACCCTTGCATCAATGATTTTGGCACCAATATGAACTCAAACAGGCATGCTACAATGGAACGAAATTAAGATCATGTCCCAATGAACATTTTCATATATCATGCGCATGAAACGAAGCTATGGTCATAGAGTTATGATGCAATGTACAGGGGTATACAATGTTGCAGAAAAAGACTTGGAGGAAAAAACGACCTTGTGGATCTCAGATCTAGGGTTATTCGAGGCGCGCGAACCTAGGTGGATCCGAGCTCTCGCCGGAGTTACTTGCCGGAGAGGTGGGGGTGCTCCCCAGAGAAGGACGGGCGGCGTTGGGCGATGCGGTGGCAGAGTGCTCCGGCAGGCGACGGCGGGAGCAGCGGCGAGCTAGCGCGGGGCGGCGGTGAGGCGCGATGGCGCGCGTGCTCCGGGAGGCGGCGGCAGGACCGGCCGGCGCTGGGCGAGGGTGGCGGTGCTCGCGGGAGCGGTCAGCGGCATGGATGAGCCGCGGCAGCAGGCGGCGGCGTGCAGGCCCGGCGAGGCCCGGTTCAACCCCAGGGCGGGCCGGATCTGGGCCCCGGGCGGTGGCGGCGATGTGGGCGCGGGTGCGCCACGTGGCGGCGGCGGATTGGAGGGAAGCGACGGCGCGGATGTGTCCGGCGGCAAGGAGGAGCGAGGCTAGGGTTTTGGACGCGAATTTGAACAGGGTGCACATATTTATAGGTAGGAGGAGGTAAGAGTGTCCAAATGGAGTGTAGTTTTCGCCCACACGATCGTGATCCGACGACGGAGGACATGGAAGAGGTTTGGATGGGTTATTGGGACGTTTTGGAGGGGTGTTGTGCTGCAACACAAAAGAGGCCTTTGCGGTTCCCCGGTTAACCGTTGGAGCATCAAACGGACTCCAAATGACACGAAATTTGACAGGCGGTCTACCGATGGTGTACCAAGGACGCTTGGCAAATCTCGGTCCATTCCGAGAATGTTTAACACCCGCTCATGAAAAGAGACAAAAGGGGTCCGCCGGTGCACGTGGGAGTGTCGGATTGAGAAATGGACAACGGGGAAAATGCTCGGATGCATGAGTCGAACACGTATGCAAATGAGATGCACATGATGGCATGATATGAAATGCATGACATGAAAAAAAATGCAAAACCAAGCACGAAGTGAATTTCATAACTTAAAGCCGAAAATGGCAAGAGCCGAAGTTACAAATATGGAAATTTACATCCGGGATGTTACACTAACCCTCTTTATATATATTTAATTCTTTGCCACATCAGCATACTTGTTATTTCCGAGTGCATGACATCATCGGCCACTATGGCCAGCCTTATATAGTGGGGAGTATCATATACTATATATATAGTATCATGCATATGATACTAGTGTATGATACTATGTACGTACCTTCATAGTGCATACTCCCTCCTTCCATCTATATAGGGCCTAATGCGTTTTTAATACCGCCTTTGACTATTGACAAGATTAATAGTACATTACATGCACAATGTGAAAATTATATCATTGAAAGCTCCTTTCACACATGAATTTACCGGTGTGCTTTGTGTAAGTTGCATGTCATATATTATTGCTCCAATATTTGGTCAAAGTTAGCCTCGAAAAACGCATTAGGCCCTATATAGATGGAAGGAGGGAGTATATAGTATCATAGAGTAGTACTAGCTCCCTCTATAAACTAATATAAGAGCGTTTAGATTCCTAAATATTGACCTAAACGCTCTTATATTAGTTTATGGAGGAAGTATATATCATAGATGACCGTATTTATGAATTGAGCCCTATAAGGCTGGTTGTAATGGGGAATATTATATATATACTAGTAGTATCATGCAAGCATATATATGATAGTGTAGCTAGGATACTACTTCCATGATGCATAGTATCATAAGTTAACATCTTAGGTTGCCTTACTAATTGTCATGCATCACACAAAGTAGTAGTACAACATTTAATATGACACGGTATCATGATATGATACAACATCCTCTCTTGTGTGCCACATCATCCAGAAAGTCTTGTTGGCATGCATGATACTAGCCACAGTGGAGAGTAGTACACTAGTAACATACACATATCCCTAGACTATATATGTTACTACCTTCATAGTGGGTAGTAACATAAGTATAGTTTCATGCAAAGCTTCATTTCTTAGGTTACAGACTCATCTTGCATTGGGACATGTGATGCTACAGTAACTAGCTAAGTTAATGAAACTATCTCTCTCCTCATTAACTTATTGCCACATAAGCAAGTTTGCTAAGTTGGAGTCGGTGTTACTGCCGAAGTTACTCCCACTATGGCTAGTCTGATACTAGCTAGTCGTCTATGATATACTAGCTACCTCACTAAGAGCATGCATGGTTAATAATACAACCAATGGTCGGCTATAAGAAGTTGCCATGTCATATACATCCAACCACTTAGCGGGCATGTACAATAATAAGTTTTATATAAGTACTAGTTTATCAATAGTTGGCCCACCTTACATCCTCACAAAGTGTCTTGGGTATCATGTTGCAGCTGGCTCTACTAACCAAGAGCCCGCTTCTCTTCTCTTTCCTCCAACTAATAAGCACATGTATATTATTCTATTCCTTATAGCTAGACTACCCACATTGGGAGTAACATAGGTAGTAACATCACAGATATCTAGATAAAATAGATGATGTGGCAAGAAATAAATGAAGAAATGGAGGAAAGTGGATATGTGTGATGTTATTACCTATGTTACTCCCACTGTGGGTATAGTCTTACTATAGTATGAGACTACCCACAATGGGAGTAACATAGGTAGTAACATCACACATATCTAGATAAATGAAGTAGATGGTGTGGCAAGAAATAAATGAAGAAAGAGAGGAAAGTAGTAACATAGCTAGTTACTAGTACTATGAGCAACATCACATGTACATATCAAGGCAAGATATGTCTATAGCCTAATAAATGAAGTGTTGCATGTTACCACACATATATGTTACTCCCCACTATAGAGTTTGTAATATACACTAGTAACACATGGGCATGTTACTAGTCTATGTTACTACTCATTGTGGCTAGTCTGAGTAACATCACACATCCCAAGGCAAGATGAGTCTATAGCCTAATAAATGAAGTGTTGCATGTTACTACACATATGTTACTCCCCACTATAGAGGTAGTAACTAGCACACATGCCCGTGTGTTGCAACGGGTTGATAAAGTTATAGGCATTATTCTACAGACAAACTCATTGCATAAAATGCATATAATACGCACATATGTACAAATTCCATATAAACTTTGTTAAAAAAATCTTCGGCTAAGGCGACAATGCATATAATACCCACATCTTAATCTTGATAAAAAAACACGGAGATAAAAAATTCCTATAATTGTAGATAAAACTATAATGTGTCAACCTACTTGAAATTGTATTGGATCAATTTCTTCTGAAACCTAACATGCGTAGTGCAGCTCCTTGCACGCTGGATAGCCTAACGAGACACTACAAATGATGGTAATTAGAGCAGCGACAGTGCTGCTCTGATGATGCAAATGTGAAGTATATGTGTGAGCACCTGATATAATCGTAATTTACTTCCGCGTCTGCCGTCATAATCATACTTTACTTTTCTGAAAATCCACAATTGAGCGATCAAGTATATGTAGGATTTGAATCTATCTACGCTATGCTGCCGCACAACTAACGGGTCAACACAGAAGAGATGAGTTACATGCTAAAGAAAGCAATCGATTTAGAGTTTAGGTGAAGAGGGTAGGAGTCATCAGCCAAAACATGAGCTCCATGCTCCCGCCTGCTACAAGCCGAGGCCGCACTCTCTATCCTTTGATCCATCTCAATGATCAAGCCCTTGGATGAACCATGCTGGCCATGGCCGACGTCGTCGAGGAGTATGTACATCGCAGTGTTCTTCTTAGAGGGTCTTCTATGTGATGCTTTTGACTCACGCTCGCATTGGAGACGTCATCCATGTCACATTGGACTAAGTTCCAGCCGGTGCATTGGAGACATCGTCCATGTCACACTGGACCAGGTTCTGGCCGGTGCTCCTTCATCATTGGCGTCACCATCGTCTATGTCTGCTTTAGCATCTGGAACTACCTTCACCCCCTTCATCGCGTCGTGGGTGTAACTCCGCTTGCCATCCAGGTAGATGGGATAATTCATGTCGTTCCTCTTCCCTCTCGGCGAGATATGTGGCTCCGGTCGTTGGTCGTGTTGACATATATACAATTTCTGATTGATTTCGCCAGAACAGACATAGCGAAATAAGAACGTACAAAATCTAGATCTTGTAGATTGACTCCTCCCGGCCAGGAACACACATAGCTTGTTATCACATATGCATAGAAGCTAGCTCGTGCATCAATCCCTTCCGGCCAGAGTGCACATATAGATACAGCTAATTGATAATGCCAGAGTACCTAGCTGGACACATGCGCATCCATGTAGCCCGTTGGTTTGATTATACACAGGAGGTCTCCTATCGTATATATAGCATAGTACCAAACCTACTGCAAGAGTTGCCTTTTTTATATTTGAGCTGAGAGCGATGCGGTCTCTAGCACAAATATGGAGGCGGATTGGGTCCAAACCGACACATTTTCCCCTTCCTCATGCTAGTGCCTGGCAGAACATGGTCCATGTATGATAGGTTCGGTTGAACAAGCGATGCACGGAAGAAAAGAAAGGACCAAAATTTTAATTTTAATAACTGTTACTTATTACCCTACTTTTAATCTCAGCCATCAATATTTATGAATAAAACAAAATCAACAGATATAAAAGGATGACCTATGGAGAACTATCAAAGTCTCTATCCTTTAATATTAGGTATAGATATAGACTAGTAACATTCTATGTTACTATCCATTGTCGCTAGTCTTATGTCACTCTATTGTGTACTTACTTGCTCTAATGCATTGTATCATAGAGTAACTAGTCTCATATGCAGTACTTTATTTATATTGTCATGCATGACACATAGTAGCATAACATTTATTATGATATGGTTTCATGATATGATACTTAACCCTCTGTATCTTCATTTAATAAATTCTATGACAACTCATCAAAGTTGCCTAGTTGGCATGCATGATACTAGCTATGATACCCCCTTACTATCGGCCTAGCAAAGGTGTACATATCATTTGTGTGTCGCTTCGTGAGTTTTCATCCATTTGTTCGAGAAGCGGGGAGAAGTTTCAAACATTTCAGCCACGAGGTGCGGCCACTGTCGTAGGCCTAGTTGGTATTTTAATTACAGAAAATTCTGATGGAGTTCGGACATCATCAAAATCGATGTGTGCTTGTGGCGTGCTCTCACGATCCCGTGGACAAAAATTGGTAAAGTTTGGCACAAGTTTTGATGACGGCTCCTTCCAAACCGGAGCATCTCACATGAAGGATCATGGTTTTCCAAAAGGAGACGTGTCAATTCAAACTCCTGTGGTCAGTGACTTCATCGTTTGGGCTCATAAAAATTTCCATGGTACGCAATCACCATTATACCATGGGTTTGATTTTCTGGCGCATTTCAGGTAACGCTAGCTATATTTAAGACATTTTTTGGTATTAACGTGCATTTTGTGCATAAAAATAAAATTACAACCGGAACTGCATGTGCTGTCGAAAGGTATGAGAATCGTCGTTTGATCTGGGAGCATCCAACGGTGCAGACCTATGATCCGTTGGGTTTGGGTTCTGGCCAATCAGAAAGCACGACTCAGACCGTGGGCGGGGTGGTGGGGTTTGGTCGGCACACGGCTTTCATCAACGAACCGTGTGCTATTCGCAAACCAGATTGCATATTTTTGATCACACATACTGTAGTGAGATCGATTGAGTGTTCTGCCTCTACGATATAATAATAATAATAATAACAAAAACCAGTTCATATTCATTACTTGAGCTGATAGCATATCAAGGTCAACATATTAACGGTTCTTACATCAACAGAAAACCGGGCATAACTCACAAATTCAGTACACACGACAGTTCTAAATTGAAGGAATTAAGTTGTGGGGTAGGCATAAAGACTAGTCTTACGGCTTAATTCCCATGTACATGGGGGAACTGGGATCATTAAGTTGACCCCGAATGAACTTGGTTTTTTTTGATGATTTTACGCTTCTGTGTTGCACTGGTGCGTAATCCCTTGGCTGGCAACTCATCAAATTCATCGTACTCGTCCTGATCGGCAACATCGTCGACACCCAGTACCTTTCTCTTCCCATGCATCGCTAAATGGCCATTCTTATGCAAGGGGTCTTCCACAAAGAAAATCTGGGTAGCATCGCTAGCAAGAATGAATGGGTCCACATGATATGCCATCGTTGTCCTGTTAACACATGTCTTCCTGTACTCATCAATCCCTACCCGACCAAGAGGGATCCATGCGCACCTGAATAATGCCATCGTAACTTTCACATAGTCAAGCTGCCAAATCTCTTTGATGGTTCCATAGTATACCCTTTATTAGCTTCATTTACAGTCATGCATTCTATTCGAATAGAACTGTTCTGATATGAGGTCTTCTTATCACGTTCCTCAGTGTAGAACATGTACCCATTTATGTCATATGCTTGGTACGTCAACACCGTAGGTGATGGCTTTTGTGCCAACCACGTTGCAATGTCATAGATGGATCCTTGTGCCGAATGATTTTTCAGCCATTCGGCGTACTTCTTTGTGTGCTCCTTCATCTGCACTTCTGATGAAGGCACCACTGGTAAGAAGCTTTGACGTATCTCCGCGAAGTGTTCTTCAGCATAAGCGATGAGAACTAGGCTGTTAAGCAGTACCATCAAATGGGCTTTCTCTACCAATTCTTCGGGTGCAACCATTTGCATGCCAGCAAGGACCGGCTTACCTTTCAGCCTTCCCTCGTGGCGAGAGAGGGGCAAACATATAGGTCTTTGTTTCATGTATTGGGTGCAAAACTCAACCACCTTCTCCGCGGTATAACCTTGTAGGATGCTTGCCTCTGGATGGTTTTGGTTCCGACAAAAGCACTTCAGTATTTCGGTGAACTGCCCAAAGGGATACATGTTGCGAAGAAACATAAGACCACAATACTTTATCTCGTCGACAAGGTGCATAGTGAGATGGACCATGACATCAATGAATGACGGTGGGAAAAACATCTCTAGGTTGGACAATATTATTGCAATAACATCTTGCATATTATCCATGTCTTCAGGATCTACAACTTTCTGCCATAGTTTGTTGACAAAATCACAGAGGTCAATGAGTGTGTTTCTTATATCTTCGTCCATCACATTCCTGATGGCCACCGGGAGGATTTTTGTCAACATTACGTGGAAATCATGTGACTTCATGTGTCCCAACTTCATTTTACCTGAGCTAACATCCACGAGACTTCTGATGTTTGCGCAGTAGGAAGAGGGTGTCTTAACTGACAACAAATAGGTGAAGAACTGTGTTGCTTCTTTTGTACTAAAATTGTAACTCTGGGGAGCTTTGATGAATTTGTCATCATCTTCTGCTTCACTCTTGCGTTGTGACTGATCAGCAAGCATATCGAGCCGTGAACCGTCACCATCCTTTCTTTTACCTTTAATCTTGAGCAGAGTACCAAGGATGCTTTCACATACATTCTTCTCTATGTGCTTGACATCGATGCAGTGACATACACGTAGAATCCCCCAGTAAGGTAATTTCCAAAACACCGATTTCTTCTTAAACACTTGATCCTTGGGTGTTAGTTTCACCGTCAAAGGGTGGTTCTTGCCAAGCACAACATTAAATTTTTTAGCCATGTTGTGGACCACCTCCCCGTCATAGGGTCTTGGGGCCACACCTGCCTCTGCCGTACCATCAAATTCAGCTTTCATCTTTCCAGATGGGTGATTCATCCGCAAGAACCTACGATGATGCAAATACACTATTTTGCGTGAGTTGGGAAGTCTTCTGCTAGTTGTCCTATCCATGCATGTGACACACCCTACATCTCCCCTTGTTTTCTGCCCCGATGTATTGCCTAATGCTGGCATATCTTGAATGGTGTGCACCAGCATCGCATGTAGATCGAAAATCTCCTTTCTGTAAGCATCATAAAATTTTACAATAGGCGCATCTATCCACACTGTCAGCAGTTCTTCTACCAGTAGCTGAAAGTAAATGTAGATGTCATTTTCAGGTTGCTTCGGGCCTAGGATAATCATTGACATCATAATGTATTTTTTTCTTCATACACAACCAAGGAGCTAGGTTATATATGTACAGAAGCACCGGCCATGTGTTGTGATTGGTGCTCATATCGCCAAAAGGATTCATCCCGTCAGCACACTCCCCGAGCCTTATACTTGTAGGATCCTTGGCACTTTTTTCAAACTTGTTGTCGATTAATTCCCACTGAGCCCCATATTTCGGGTGCCTCATAAACCTATCCGCAATTCTCTCATCATGACGCCACCGCAACCTATTTCCCTCTCTAGGGTTTGCAAACAAATGCCTCAACCTTGGAATTAAAGGCAAGTACCAAACAACCTTGAACAGGATACCTGTCTTGATCTTGTCGTCCAATTTGTACTTGTCCTTTGCTCTCCCGCGCTTGTATCGTGGATGCTTGCATGTGGGACATGCACGCGAATCTTTGTACTCACCACGGTACAATATACAATCATTCACACAAGTATGTATATTCTATACTTCAAGTTCCAATGGGCAAACAATTTTCTGCGCTTCATTCGTGCTTCTGGGGAGCACATTATCTTCCGGAAGAATATCTTTGAAAATACCTAAGATCTCTGTGAAGCCCTTGTTTGATAGACCATTTGCTGCTTTAAATCTGAGAAGCGCCAGGGTGGCACTCAACCTGGAATATTTCTTTTTGCAACCTGGATACAATTCTTTCTTGGAGTCCACATCAATGGTTGGCAGATCCTTGTACCCAATCATATCCTTTTTTGGGCCCTCAAAATCTGCAATCATAGCAGCAAAATCTGGCATATCAAGATCACCATCATCTGCATGGACGTCTTGGTTTCCAGTGGGAGTTTCTGCTTTCCAGTGTTCCATTGGTAGCTTGACGCCTCTGCCCTGATGTTAGATTCAACATCCATGTGACACTGATCGGGGTTTGGCATCTCGCTGCCCTGGGTATCTTCATGCATGACCTCCTCTTCGCCGTGTCTGGTCCAATGTGTATATCCATCCATGAATCCCCTAGAGACTAAGTGCATCTGGACATCTGCAACTTCATGTGACTCTGTATTGGCACAATCAGTACATGGACATAGGATCTAATACGCATCACCAATTCTCCTCTTTGTACTTTCAGCCAAATTCATGAAGTCTATCACGCTGCTGATAAAATCTGCGGTTTTTCGATTCTTCATCCATCGAGATCATTCCATCTGCAGCAGACGAATGGTAATTAAAAACAAAACAACAACATTAATACATGGATTAACTACTACCTAGAGAAGCATGCATAAATCACAAGGTTTTATTTTAAGAATTACTGAGGGCGCTCCATGTTGTTATCCAGACGTGTAATGACAAAAATTAATGACCAGTCAATTTACACGCAGAGTACTAGTACAACACTACACTTAGGAATTGAATACCATAATTAAGCCACTTGTCGGTGTCAAAACCGGCGGATCTCGGGTAGGGGGTCCTGAACTGTGCGTCTAAGGCGGATGGTAACAGGAGGCAGGGAACACGATATTTTACCCAGGTTCGGGCCCTCTTGATGGAGGTAAAACCCTACGTCCTGCTTGATTTATTCCTGATGATATGAGTATTACAAGAGTTGATCTACCACGAGATCGGACAGGCTAAACCCTAGAAGCTAGCCTATGGTATGATTGTATGTTGTCCTACGGACTAAAACCCTCTGGTTTATATAGACACTAGAAATGGCTAGGGTTACACAAAGTCGGTTACAAAGGAGGAGATATACATATCCGTATTGCCTAGCTTGCCTTCCACACCAAGTAGAGTCCCATCCGGACACGAGACGAAGTCTTCAATCTTGTATCTTCATAGTCTAACAGTCCGGCCAAAGGATATAGTCTGGCTGTCAGGATTCAATCCAGGACTCCCTCATTAGCCCCTGAACCAGGCTTCAATGACGATGAGTCCGGCGTGCAGTATTGTCTTCGGCATTGCAAGGCGGGTTCCTCCTTCGAATATACCACGGAAGAATTTGAATACAAGGATAGTGTCCGACCCTGCAAAATAAGTTCCACATACCATCGTAGAGAGAATAATATTTCCACAAATCTAATTTGCTGACTTGTTTTGGCAACACGATATTATGTCATGGCCCGGTGATTATTCGAACCGTTTCCTTTAAGTAGCCCCGCACATAATGCGAGGCAGTTTTTTCTTTTGACACGTCTTGTTAAAGCAGAGATCGTGTCCCCCTTATTACGGGATTCTCATCAATACGGGCGTGGGTACCCAACCGCGCCATCGATTACGGTTCTTGGGGGATAAATGAGTTTTACCAGGCTAGTGGGGGCACATAGTTTCGGCCGCCCTTATGAAGGGACAAGGTTTACCCTTTTTCTACCCACGCCTTCTTCATCCTTGCTCATCCTCTCTTGCGCACTCGAGCTCCAACGCCCAAGCCTACATCCTTCCCTTCAACCTTTTCCAATCATGTCCGGAGTGGGAGGCAAATGGATGGCTTCCTATGTTACGGAGGGACACATCAAAAAGCTGGGCGGAGCCGGATACTTAGCTGCGAATATCGCGCATCGGCTGCCCGCTGCGGGACAGATCTTCCCTACCCCGGAACCTCATGAGAGGGATGTTTTCCTCCACCACTTCCTCCGTGGACTGGGATTTCTCCTTCATCCATTCGTCTGCGGTCTCATGTTCTACTGGACTTCCATGATCTGGCCCCGAACTTCGTCCTCAACATTTCAGCGTTCATCATCGTGGTTAAAGACCATCAATATCAAGCTGAAGGTGGTGGGCGTCCAACAAGCAGAATGCGGCAGAGCCATGGTGGGCAAGATGCCCAACGTTATATGGCTTGAAGGATCTTTCGTGGAGACCATAAAGGGGTGGCAATCGGCGTGGTTCTACATCACCGAGCCGCGCGACGCCAAATGGGTGGCTGCCCTCAAGTTTCGATCCAGAATCCCCATGCGGCTCACCTCCTAGAAAGAGAAGGGCCTGTCCGGGGGTTCATCGGTAGAGCTGGACGGACTCCAGAAATATATCCAGAATATGGCTGGCAAGAAGCTCAAGCTTGTCAATATAGTCCAGGTCATGCTCATCCGCCGGATCCTCCTGTGCCAATAATGGGACTTCAATTTGTGGGAGTTCGACCTAGCCCAGCACCAGACTCTGAACGAGCTCTTCGACACAACACACAAGGACGTCCGGAAGGTGCTGTTCAAGGGTGCCGAGGTCCCTCCCTCTCTCACCAAGGACCGCGGGCTAAGCGCGAAGCGCCGAGCGCATTCGGTGAGTTCTATACATCCGGTAGGATATTTATTTCCCCTAGCTTAACCATGTGCGGGGTCTAATCTCCATGCCTTTGACAGGACTGGGTGGAGACATCGGGGCAGATTAACTGTCCGGCCCCTCTGCCTGAAGACACTGCGGACGCTCTCCTAACGGAGATGCTGACTCTGTCTCCCTACAAGGTGCCGGAGAAGACCAAGAAGGCCAAGGGAACCCGGAAGAGTTCCCGACGCCAGGCGTTGTCGGACTTATCGTCCGATAACTCCGCGACGCACTCCTCCCCCGAAGACGAGGAGGAAGATGAAGATGCTCCCCCTCAAGTCGGAGGAGACAAGAAAAGGAAGGCCGCCCCAACCGGGGGGGGGGGGGGCGAAGTGTCCAAGAAGGGAAGGACTCTCCTTCCGGACTAATCCACCACCGCCGCTGAAGGCGAAGACGAGTGGCTGCTCAGGGCCAAGCCTCTGGCGAAGTAGTAAGTATTCGGATACCAGAGTAACTCATAGCATTCCTTTGTCACACCGCTTCTCCTAACGCCGAATTATGATTATGCAGACCGCCACGAGCCCGAATCGACGTATCATCGGACGGCTCCCTGGGCTCGTCGGATATGGATAGCGATCCACTTCCGACCGCCACCTCCCCTTGCCCTTCGGGCAATGCCGAGGTATTGTCTCAAGAGGCATCGGGTCGAGGGGAGACAGTCCCGGAGGCGCCTCAAAGAGACATTCCGGACTCCGGAAGCAGAGGGAGCAAGGCTCCCGAGGGCTCCGAGTTTGGCCCTAAGCCGAACACGGCGCCGGAACCTCCAACGGTTCCGGACTCAGGCAGGCGACCTCCTTCCAAAACGGGCAAGACGGCTGTGCCGGTGACCTCTGTACAACCAGAGGCACTGGACAATCTGCTAGGAGCGCTTCGCAGCACTTCCATCGACGAAGAGCACCGCACTATTATGAGCGCGGTGGTCCAGAAGTTTCAGTCCGCCAAGAGCGGATTGACTGAAGCCTGTGCCAGCCTTCTAACAGGCTTTGAGGAAAGTGTTTGAAATATAGGAAAAATATTACTGCATAGACAGTATCCCCTGATACTCTGTTCGGTGTTCAAAAAGAAAAGCCGAATAGACGATCAAACAATATCGCAGGAGTCTAACATAAGTATGTCTATATGCGTATGCAGGCTTCGCTGCTGGCCTCTGCCGCACAGACTACGGAGGTTGCCGCATTGAAGCAGGACCTCGAGGGGTGCAAGAAAGAGCTCGGCCTTGCCAAGAGGCACCTCGAGGAGAACAAGGGTAAGTAATACCCTGTCTATATGTTGGGTTTCGTAGTAATTTGAAATAATTTCCTACGCACACGCAAGATCATGTGATGCATAGCAACGAGAGGGGAGAGTGCTGTCTACGTACCTACGCAGACCGACTGCGGAAGCGTTGACACAACGTAGAGGAAGTAGTCGTACGTCTTCGCGATCCAACCGATCAAGCACCGAAACTACGGCACCTCCGAGTTCGAGCACACGTTCTGCTCGATGACGATCCCCGGACTCCGATCCAGCAAAGTGTCGGGGAAGAGTTCCGTCAGCACGACGGTGTGGTGACGATCTTGATGTACTACAGCAGTAGGGCTTCGCCTAAACTCCGCTACAGTATTATCGAGGAATATGGTGGCTGGGGGCACCGCACACGGCTAAGGAATAGATCACGTGGATCAACTTGTGTGTTCTAGGGTGCCTCTGCCTCAATATATAAAGGACTAGAGGGGGGGAGGCTGGGCGGCCAAGGTGTGGCGCGCCAGGAGATTCCTACTCCCTCTGGGAGTAGGATTCCCCCCCCCCCAATCCTAGTTGGAATAGGATTCACGGAGGGGGAAAAGAGAGAGAGGGGGCCGGCCACCTCTCCTAGTCCTAATAGGACTAGGGGAAGGGGGAGGCGCGCAGCCCATGTAGGGCTTCCTCTTCTCTTTTCCACTAAGGCCCATCATGGCCCATTTAGCTCCCGGGGGGGTTCCGGTAACCTTCCCGGTACTCTGGTAAAATCCCGATTTCACCCGGAACACTTCCGATATCCAAACATAGGCTTCCAATATATCAATCTTTACGTATCGACCATTTCGAGACTCCTCGTCATTTCCGTGATCACATCCGGGACTCCGAACAACCTTCGGTATATCAAAATGCATAAACTCATAATATAACTGTCATCGTAACCTTAAGCGTGCGGACCCTACGGGTTCGAGAACAATGTAGACATGACCGAGACACGTCTCCGGTCAATAACCAATAGCGGGACCTGGATGCCCATATTGGCTCCTACATATTCTACGAAGATCTTTATCGGTCAGACCGCATAACAACATACGTTGTTCCCTTTGTCATCGGTATGTTACTTGCCCGAGATTCGATCGTCGGTATCCAATACCTAGTTCAATCTCGTTACCCGCAAGTTTCTTTACTCGTTCTGTAATACATCATCTCGCAGCTAACTAATTAGTTGCAATGCTTGCAAGGCTTATGTGATGTGCATTACCGAGAGGGCCCAGAGATACCTCTCCGACAATCGGAGTGACAAAACCTAATCTCGAAATACGCCAACCCAACATGTACCTTTGGAGACACCTGTAGTACTCCTTTATAATCCTTTATAATCACCCAGTTACGTTGTGACGTTTGGTAGTACCCAAAGTGTTCCTCCGGCAAACGGGAGTTGCATAATCTCATAGTCATAGGAACATGTATAAGTCATGAAGAAAGCAATAGCAACATACTAAACGATCGGGTGCTAAGCTAATGGAATGGGTCATTTCAATCAGATCATTCACTAATGATGTGATCCCGTTAATCAAATAACAACTCATTTTCATGGTTAGGAAACATCTCTTGATTAACGAGCTAGTCAAGTAGAGGCATACTAGTGACTTTGTTTGTCTATGTATTCACACATGTATTATGTTTCCGGTTAATACAATTCTAGCATGAATAATAAACATTTATCATGATATAAGGAAATAAATAATAACTTTATTATTGCCTCTAGGGCATATTTCCTTCATTTCCTTCAGTCTCCCACTTGCACTAGAGTCAATAATCTAGATCACATCACCATGTGATTAACATCGATAGTTCACATCATCATGTGATTAACACCCATAGTTCACATCGCCATGTGACCAACACCCAAAGGGTTTACTAGATTCGGTAATCTAGTTCACATCGCTATGTGATTAACACCCAAAGAGTAATAAGGTGTGATCATGTTTTGCTTGTGAGAGAATCTTAGTCAACGGGCCTGCCAAATTCAGATCCGTATGTATTTTGCAAAATTCTATGTCTACAATGCTCTGCACGGAGCTACTCTAGCTAATTGCTCCCACTTTCAATATGTATCCAGATTGAGACTTAGAATCATCTGGATCAGTGTCAAAAACTTGCATCAACGTAACCGTTTACGATGAACCCTTTTGTCACGTCCATAATCGAGAAACATATCCTTATTTTACTAAGGATAATTCTGACCGCTGTCCAGTGATCTACTCCTAGATCACTATTGTACTCCCTTGCCAAATCAGTGCAGGGTATACAATAGATCTGGTATACAGCATGACATACTTTATAGAACCTATGGCCAAGGCATAGGGAATGACTTTCATTCTCTTTCTATCTTCTGCCGTGGTCGGGCTTTGAGTCTTACTCAACTTCACACCTTGTAACACAGGTAAGAACTCTTTCTTTGACTGTTCCATTTTGAACTACTTCAAAATCTTGTCAAGGTATGTACTCATTGAAAAAACTTATCAAGCATCTTGATCTATCTCTATAGATCTTGATGCTCAATATGTAAGCAGCTTTACCAAGGTTCTTCTTCGAAAAACTCCTTTCAAATACTCCTTTATGCTTTGCAGAATAATTCTACATTATTTCCGATCAACAATATGTCATTTACATATACTTATCAGAATTGTTGTAGTACTCCCACTCACTTTCTTGTAAATACAGGCTTCACCACAAGTCTGTATAAAACTATATATACTTTGATCAACTTATCAAAGTGTATATTCCAACTCCGAGATGCTTGCACTAGTCCACAGATGGATCGCTGGAGCTTGCACATTTTGTTAGCACCTTTCGGATTGACAAAACCTTCTGGTTGCATCATATACAACTCTTCTTTAATAAATCCATTAAGGAAAGCAATTTTGTTTATCCATTTGCCAGATTTCATAAAATGCGGCAATTACTAACATGATTCGGACAGACTGAAGCATAGATACGAGTGAGAAGCTCTCATCATAGTCAACACCTTGAACTTGTCGAAAAACCTTTTGCGACAATTCTAGCTTTGTAGATAGTAACACTACTATCAGCGTCCGTCTTCCTCTTGAAGATCCATTTATTTTCTATGGCTTGCCGATCATCGGGCAAATCCATCAAAGTCCATACTTTGTTCTCATACATGGATCATATCTCAGATTTCATGGCCTCAAACCATTTCGCGGAATCTGTGCTCATCATCGCTTCCTCATAGTTCGCAAGTTCGTCATGGTCTAGTAACATGACTTCCAGAACAGGATTACCGTACCACTCTGGTGTTGATCTCACTCTGGTTTACCTACGAGATTTAGTAGTAACTTGATCTGAAGTTACATGATCATCATCATTAGCTTCTTCACTAATTGGTGTAGTAGTCACAAGAACAGATTTGTGTGATGAACTACTTTCCAATAAGGGATAAGGTACAATTACCTTATCAAGTTTTTCTACTTTCCTCCCACTCACTTCTTTCGAGAGAAACTCCTTCTCTAGAAAGGATCCATTCTTAGCAACGAATGTCTTGCCTTCGGATCTGTGATAGAAGGTGTACCCAATAGTCTCCTTTGGGTATCCTATGAAGACATATTTCTCCGATTTGGGTTTGAGCTTATCAGGATGAAACTTTTTCATATAAGAATCACAATCCCAAACTTTAAGACATGACAACTTTGGTTTCTTGCCAAACCATAGTTCAGATTGTGTCGTCTCAACGGACTTAGATGGTGCCCTTTTAAACATGAATGGAGCTGTCTTTAATGCATAACCCCAAAACGATAGTGGTAGATCGGTAAGATACATCATAGATTGCACTATATCCAATAAAGTACGGTTATGACGTTCGGACACACCATTATGCTGTGGTGTTCCATGTGGCATGAGTTTGTGAAACTGTTCCACATTGTTTTAATTGAAGACCAAACTCGTAACTCGAATATTTGTCTCCGCGATCAGATCGTAGAAACTTTATTTTTCTTGTCACGATGATTTTCCACTTCACTCTGAAATTCTTTGAACTTTTCAAATGTTTCAGACTTATGTTTCATCAAGTAGATATACCCATATCTGCTCAAATCATCTGCGAAGTTCAGAAAATAACGATACTTGCCGTGAGCCTTAACACTCATCGGACCGCATACATCAGTATGTATTATTTCCAATAAGTCAGTTGCTCGCTCCATTGTTCTGAAGAACAGAGTCTTAGTCATCTTGCCCATGAGGCATGGTTCGCAAGCATCAACTGATTCATAATCAAGTGATTCCAAAAGCCCATCAGCATGGAGTTTCTTCATGCGCTTTACACCAAAATGACCTAAACGGCAGTGCTACAAATAAGTTGCACTATCATTATTAACTTTGCATCTTTTGGTTTCAATATTATGATTATGTGTATCACTACAATCGAGATCCAACGAACTATTTTCATTGGGTGTGTAACCATATAAGGTTTTATTCATGTAAACAGAACAACAACTTATTCTTTTACTTAAATGAATAACCGTATTACAATAAACATGATCAAATCATATTCATGCTCAACGCAAACACCAAATAACACTTATTCAGGTTCAACACTAATCCCGAAAGTATAGGGTGTGTGCGATGATGATCATATCAATCTTGTTACAACTTCCAACATACATCGTCACTTCACCCTTAACTAGTCTCTGTTTATTCTGCAACTCCCGTTTCGAGTTACTAATCTTAGCAACTGAACTAGTATCAAATACTGAGGGGTTGCTATAAACACTACTAAAGTACACATCAATAACATGTATATCAAATATACTTATGTTTACTTTGCCATCCTTCTTATCTGCCAATCACTTGGTGTAGTTCCGCTTCCAGTGATCAGTCCCTTTGCAGTAGAAACACTTAGTCTCAGGCTTAGGACTAGACTTGGGCTTCTTCACTTAAGCAGCAATTAGCTTGCTGTTCTTCTTGAAGTTCCCCTTCTTCCCTCTGCCCTTTTCTTGAAACTAGTGGTATTGTCTACTATCAACACTTGATGTTTTTCTCGATTTCTACCTTCGTCAATTTCCGCATTACGAAGAGCTTGGGAATCGTTTCCGTTATCCCTTGCATATCATAGTTCATCACGAAGTTCTTCTAACTTGGTGATGGTGACTAGAGAATTCTGTCGATCACTATCTTATCTGGAAGATTAACTCCCACTTGATTCAAGCGATTGTAGTACTCAGACAATCTGGGCACATGCTCACTAGTTGAGCGATTCTCCTCCATCTTTTAGCTATAGAACTTGTTGGAGACTTCATATCTCTCAACTCGGGTATTTGCTTGAAATATTAACTTCAACTCCTGGAACATCTCATATGGTCCATGACGTTCAAAACGTCTTTGAAGTCCCGATTCTAAGCCGTTAAGCATGGTGCACTAAACTATCAAGTAGTCATCATATTGAGCTAGCCAAACGTTCATAACGTCTGCATCTGCTCCTGCAATAGGTCTGTCACCTAGCGGTGCATCAAGCACATAATTCTTCTGTGCAGCAACGAGGATAAACCTCAGATCACGGATCCAATCCGCATCATTGCTACTAACATCTTCAACACAATTTTCTCTAGGAACATATCAAAATAAGCATATGAAAGCAACAACGCGAGCTATTGATCTACAACATAGATATGCTAATACTACCAGGACTAAGTTCATGATAAATTTAAGTTCAATTAATCATATTACTTAAGAACTCCCACTTAGATAGACATCCCTCTAATCCTCTAAGTGATCACGTGATCCAAATCAACTAAACCATAACCGATCATCACGTGAGATGGAGTAGTTTTCAATGGTGAACATCGTTATGTTGATCATATCTACTATATGATTCACGATCGACCTTTCGGTCTCTGTGTTCCGAGGCCATATCTGCATATGCTAGGCTCGTCAAGTTTAACCTGAGTATTCTGCGTGTGCAAAAACTGGCTTGCACCCGTTGTAGATGGACGTAGAGCTTATCACACCCGATCATCACATGGTGTCTGGGCACAACGAACTTTGGCAACGGTGCATACTCGGGGAGAACACTTCTTGATAATTTAGTGAGAGATCATCTTATAATGCTACTGTCAATCAAAGCAAGATAAGATGCATAAAGGATAAACATCACATGCAATCAATATAAGTGATATGATATGGCCATCATCATCTTGTGCTTGTGATCTCCATCTTCGAAGCACCGTCGTGATCACCATCGACACCGGCGCGACACCTTGATCTCCATCGTAGCATCGTTGTCGTCTCTCCAATCTTATGCTTCCACGACTATCACTACCGCTTAGGAATAAAGTAAAGCATTACATCGCGATTGCATTGCATACAATAAAGCGACAACCATATGGCTCCTGCCAGTTGCCGATAACTTGGTTACAAAACATGATCATCTCATACAATAAAATTTAGCATCATGCCTTGAACATATCACATCACAACATGCCCTGCAAAAACAAGTTTGACGTCCTCTACTTTGTTGTTTCAAGTTTTACGTGGCTGCTACGGGCTTAAGCAAGAACCAATCTCACCTACGCATCAAAACCACAATGATAGTTTGTCAAATAGACTCCGTTTTAACCTTCGCAAGGACCGGGCGTAGCCACACTTGGTTCAACTAAAGTAGGAGAGACAGTCGCCCGCAAGCCACCTGTGTGCAAAGCACGTCGGGGGAACCGGTCTCGCGCAAGCGTACGCGTAATGTTGGTCCGGGTCGTCTCGTCCAACAATACCGCCGAACCAAAGTATGACATGCTGGTAGGTAGTATGACTTATATCGCCCACAACTCACTTATGTTCTACTCGTGCATATAACATCAACATAAATAACCTAGCCTCGGATGCCACTGTTGGGTTTCGTAGTAATTTCAAAAAATTTCCTACGCACATGCAAGATCATGTGATGCATAGCAACGAGAGGGGAGAGTGCTGTCTACGTACCTACGCAGACCGACTGCGGAAGCATTGACACAACGTAGAGGAAGTAGTCGTACGTCTTCGCGATCCAACCGATCAAGCACCGAAACTACGACACCTCCGAGTTCGAGCACACGTTCTGCTCGATGACGATCCCCGGACTCAGATCTAGCAAAGTGTCGGGGAAGAGTTCCGTCAGCACGACGGTGTGGTGACGATCTTGATGTACTACAGCAGCAGGGCTTCGCCTAAACTCCGCTACAGTATTATCGAGGAATATGGTGGCTGGGGGCACCGCACACGGCTAAGGAATAGATCACGTGGATCAACTTGTGTGTTCTAGGGTGCCTCTGCCTCAGTATATAAAGGACTAGAGGGGGGAGGCTGGCCGGCCAAGGTGTGGCGCGCCAGGAGAGTCCTACTCCCTCTGGGAGTAGGATTCCCCCCCAATCCTAGTTGGAATAGGATTCGCGGAGGGGGAAAAGAGAGAGAGGGGGCCGGCCACCTCTCCTAGTCCTAATAGGACTAGGGGAAGGGGGAGGCGTGCAGCCCATGTAGCCTCTTCTCTTTTCCACTAAGGCCCATCATGGCCCATTTAGCTCCCGGGGGGGTTCCGGTAACCTTCCCGGTACTCTGGTAAAATCCCGATTTCACCCGGAACACTTCCGATATCCAAACATAGGCTTCCAATATATCAATCTTTACGTATCGACCATTTTGAGACTCCTCGTCATTTCCGTGATCACATCCGGGACTCCGAACAACCTTCGGTATATCAAAATGCATAAACTCATAATATAACTGTCATCGTAACCTTAAGCGTGCGGACCCTACGGGTTCGAGAACAATGTAGACATGAC